>NC_074666.1:36860569-37462310 GCF_029448725.1 Salvelinus fontinalis | reverse complement strand
TACCGCCTGGAGAGATTGCATGCCTTGCCATTTAAGGACAGCAATGAAAATGACAATTTACTTAGCTAGACAGTGATGAGCAAACCGCAATCTGAACACTTCAAATCTGGCCTACAGCATACAGCAAAGCCCTGATTGTCTCTACAGTTAAGGTCTGCAGTCAATCACTGCTGAGCTGGTAGAAAGGAAGAAATATGGGAGAAAGACAACATTGCAAGAGTTTTAAGTGAATGTCTCATATTATTTTCTCCATGGGCAGGAAATGGCACCCAAAATATCCCAAAACCACATTGCAATTATCATTCTTGCAAACCTGACTAGACAATGACAATCTAAACCTCTGACGGATACTGTCACAGGATCATCTTGGTGCAGCTAGGGGGACAAATGGTTTAATTTAGGGAGAGAGGAATGCTGCAGCACGGCAATTGTATTTGATTGAGACGCCTCAATCCATTACACAAACAACTGTTGACAAGCACCTCCTTGAGAGCGGCTCCTCATTTCATTCCTGCCACGTTGATAAGTATTGGTAGGGAAATACGTGGGAATGATTCTCATTGCCTCATCGTGTGGTAAGTGGCGGTGGGCCGCGGTGCGGCGCTAATCAGTAAACAGATATGACAGCGCTCATCGAGGGGGCCAGTGAGGCGGCCATTTTAATCTCCCCAGGCAGCCCAATCTGGTGAGCACACCTCCATGTGTGTTTGCTCTGAAGCAGCCTTTGCAGCTCCCACACTCTGGAGAAAAGCTTAATATAATTCCTACACTTTGAGAGATCTCATCTTTTTAAATCTATGCTAAGTGTGGTGTGGTCCAGGCCTCCCTTAGAGAGCAGTGGTAATGAGCAGAGGAAAGGTGCACTGGAATAACTAACATTCCTCTACCTCTCAAGCCAAACGGAGGAGTCTCTCCTCAGGTAAGAAAAACACAAAAAGTTGTTTACGTGTTCTTCAGTCTCATTACCTTGAGAGTTGAAGGTCAGACACCGCCCTCTGCCTTGGCATATTAATTTTTTTCGGGGCTTTCAAAAACTGATTTGCCCATAATCTTGAATGTCAATGCTGCCCTTAGAAAAGTGGAGTGGGGTCAGAACAGACTGATCCAGAGAGGGGGAAAGGCCATGTTTTGAATAGTAGAGGAAATCTGAGATACATGTTGATAACATTTCTCTGCCACTCCAAAAGTTTGGCATGAATCTGAAAAAGTGTATACTTCACAAATTCATTGAGCCTAATGAAAAATTCAGTACTTATGATGAACAATTTTATTATAATATTGAATAGTCAAACACATCCTAGAATATAGCTAGGGCCAAAGTCCTAAGTTCATAATGAATACTAGCCCAAGGGTGAAAGCTACCTCACCTGCAAGTCAAATAGACCAGGACAGTCAACGAACGAAGGACCTGTTTAATCATGTCCATGTCACTGGATCCTCAGCGCTGTTCGCTACTCCATACCTACATTATAGCAGGGAGGATAACATTGCCTTCCTTCACACTGATTACTCCATTATAGAACTGATCAGAAAATATAACTTTGAACAGCCCAATCATGACATGTGCGCTACTGTCACTGAGAAGTTGTGCTGAATCCGAAAACTACATTACATTCTGGACGTACAGTACTGTACGTCCAGAATGATATAGTTACAGACAGCGGATTTGATGTGTACAGCAGTGTCCCTGGATGGAGAGAGTTGTTTTTTATGGCAGTCTAGTTTTTATGAAAATCCACTGCAAAATCTGCATCTATCGAAATTAGGCCTATGTACTGTTGAGCACATTCATGTCACACGTACAGTGGGTAGAGTACAGTATTCCCTCACAAGTGTGCATATAATCAAAATGTACACACAGACGCAAACACACATAAGCACAATGTCATTGCATTTGTAATACCCAATGACAATCTCTTTGAAAACCTTGTCTTTTGGAGGAAAGCAGAGACAGAGGAGAAAGCAAGCTAACACCCAGTTGATCAGACATATTTCAGCGGTGAGGAGGAGCCGCTTGTGTGTGTATCAGCCATGTGCTAGGCTGCTGATAAGAAAGCGGGCTTGAGATGTCATTGGTCATGGGGGATGGACCAGAGACTGTGTCTCCTGTCAGGTCCCTGGAGCAGACCCTGGTTCAGTCACTCCACCCAAAGGTAAAGGGATAACGCTCCCCGCCACGCATTTATTACCATATCTTACAGCGCTGCTCTGCCATTCATGAACAAGCTCTCTCTCTCTTTCCCTCTCCCTCTTACACACTCTTGTTTTCTCTCTCCCCCTCAGGTACTGCGGTGCCTCCCAGGAACAGTTCAGATAGTCAGAAATCACATTAACCTTTAAATGCTAAAAATCAATGCCCCATTGTTAATTTGTGCTAATTCGCTTCCAATTAGTCTTAAGATATTTTTTTTCACCCCTTATTTAAATATTTTTTTGTCTCTGTTTCCAGTTCATTGAAACATATGGCCATTACACTGACCCTGTACCCCTGTAATCGTCTGCACAGGCTATGGTTGGCTGACTAAACAGTATTTGTGTTTCCACTGATCAGCCTTCAACTAGCCTCTCTGTCCTGGCATGTCAACCTGCAGACAACAGGTAAGTACCCAAAGCTCTACCTGTTCTTACTGTGTCTACTCTCTATGGCCGCTTGTAATCTCTATACACGTGAATCACTCACTCACGAGTCCCCCTCAACACCTCTAAACTCTGGTCCCAAGGGTACAGGGTCTTTACGAGATCTACAGTATACTGTATCACCATCCACATCAAGTACATCAAATTATCTGCCAAAACTACCACTTATATCTGCCCTGCCAGCCAGCATCACCTTCTGACAAATGAGCCCCAGAATTCCAGTGAGTTCAGTATGCCCTGTTCTGTTCTGCCATAGCAGCCAGCGGGATCGATAATGGACTTGAATCAGAGATCTCTGCACCGGGCTCAGTGGGCCAGCATGTGTATTGTGCCAGATGCCTCGTTCTTCTTTGCGTGAGACTCACTGCCAGGGCTCCATAAGCAGAGCAAATGCATTAACCATGACATAATGTCACCATCAAAAGGCTTCCCGGCGCAATAAAAGTGCAGGATCTACTTGGCTGTTTTACTACATACAAGGGGAAGGATTTCAATTCTGCCTGTTCCACCTTTGCAAGAGCACTTGGCCCCGATGTACCTCCGAGTGGAGGCAGAGTCCCCGGTGTTTGAGACAATTTTCCTGATGAACCGGAAGGACGGCCTCGTGATGTTGATTTTGGGGTTACCTCTAAGTCGCATGCATTATTCAACCCAGTCAAAAAAGGAAACATTTGGTGTGTGGGGGCGGGGCAGGGTGTGTGGGTGTGCACGTGCGTGTCAAATATAGCATTATCTACTATAGATAGTATTCAGGGGTGTCATGTACCCATTATTCTAGAGGGAGCATGAAATACATGAGTTTAGAGGGGGGTGGAGGTTGGAGAATTTTTCAAACAGCATTTTTCTGCATTCTAGAGCCAAAATCAAAATGCTTAATTCTATGTAAAAAATGTATTTCTTTCTGCATAGGTAATATAAGCATTACCCTTTACCTGTTCAACTGTCATTTTATTGAGGGTGTCATTTTGACTGTTGTAATTCAAACATCTCAATTTACTGCACAAACATGCCTAGGATATTACATGGGTCTTTCCATTTCATTTCAGCAAGCCATGACAACCACAACCTCAGATTGTTCTGAAATGGTTTATGTAGTTAGAAACAGATAAAATAAGCATTCCTGAAACATTATTTTGTTGAAAGACAATTTGAACTCTGAGAACTTAAGCTAAGTGATTGCACCCAAATTGGCCATTTCAATTTATACGATTCATAAAATATTCAACAAATATAGTCAGTGGATGAAAAGAGGAGTGGAGATTTAGTCCAAATTGGACATTGTGTAATACAGGTTTTGAATGTTATATGAATCCTATAAACTTAAATGGCCGATTTGGGTGCAATCCATTAGCTAATTACTCAAATCAAAATGTATCTTTCAACAAAATAATCTTTCAGGAATGCTAATTTTATCAATTTCCCACCACTCCAAATATTCACATTAAGCAGGACAAATCTTTTAACTTCCTCTAAGATATTCAGGTATACAGCTGAAGTCGGAGGTTTACATATACCTTAGCCAAATACATTTAAACTCAGTTTTTCACAATTCCTGTCATTTAATCCTAGTAAAAATTCCCTGTCTTAGGCCAGTTAGGATCACCACTTTATTTTAAGAATGTGAATGTCAGAATAATAGTAGAGATAATGATTTATTTCAGCTTTTGATTCTTTCATCAAATTCCCAGTGGGTAAGAAGTTTACATACACTCAATTAGTATTTGGTAGCATTGCCTTGAAATTGTTTAACTTGAGTCAAACGTTTTGGATAGCCTTCCACAAGCTTCCCACAATAAGTTGGGTAAATTTTGGCCCATTCCTCCTGACAGAGCTGGTGTAACCGGGTCAGGTTTGTAGGCCTCCTTGCTTGCACACGCCTTTTCAGTTCTGCTCACACATTTTCAATGGGATTGAGGTCCGGGCTTTGTGATGGCCACCAATACCTTGACTTTGTTGTCCTTAAGCCATTTTGCCACAACTTTGGAAGTATGCTTGGGGTCATTGTCCATTTGGAAGACCCATTTGCGACCAAGCTTTAACTTCCTGACTGATGTCTTGAGATGTTGCTTCAATATATCCACATCATTTTCCAGACTCATGATGCCATCTATTTTGTGAAGTACACCAGTCCCTCCTGCAGCAAAGCACCCCCACAACATGATGCTGCCACCCCGTGCTTCACAGTTGGGATGGTGTTCTTGGCTTGCAAGCTTCCCCCTTTTTTCTCCAAACATAACAATGTTCATTATGGCCAAACAGTTACATTTTTGTTTCATCAGACCAGAGGACATTTCTCCAAAAAGTACAATCTTTGTCCCCATGTGCAATTGCAAACCGTAGTCTGGCTTTTTGATAGTTTTAGAGCAGTGGCTTCTTCCTTGCTAGGCGGTATTTCAGGTTATGTCGATATAGGACTCATTTTACTGTGGATATAGATATGTTTGTACCTGTTTCCTCCAGCATCTTCACAAGGTCCTTTGCTGTTGTTCTGGGGTTGATTTGCACTTTTCGCACCAAAGTACGTTAATCTCTAGGAGACAGAATGCGTCTCCTTCCTGAGCAGTATGACGGCTGCGTGGTCCCGTGGTGTTTTTACTTGCGTACTGTTGTTGGTAATGATGAATCTGCTACCTTCAGGCGTTTGGAAATTGCTCCCAAGGATGAACCAGACCTGTGGAGTTCTTCAATTTCTTTTCTGAGGTCTTGGCGGATTTCTTTTGATTTTCCCATGATGTCAAGCAAAGAGGCACTGAGTTTGAAGGTAAGCCTTGAAATTAATCCACAGGTACACCTCCAATTGACTCAAATGATGTCAATTAGCCTATCAGAAGCTTCTACGGCCATGACATCATTTTCTGGAATTTTCCAAGCTGTTAAATGCCACAGTCAACTTAGTGTATGTACATTTCTGACCCACTGGAATTGTGATACAGTGAATTGAATTTGTCTGTAAGCAATTGTTGGAAAAATTATTTGTGTTATGCACAAAGTAGATGTCCTAACCAACTTGCCAAAACTTTAGTTTGCTAACAAGGAATGTGTGGAGTGGTTGAAAAACGACTTTTAATGACTCCAACCTAAGTGCATGTAAATTTCCGACTTGAACTGTATATTTTCTCCCTCTCACTGACTGACATTAAGGATTGTACCCTTTTTTCGCCTGAAATGACATACCCAAATCTGACTGCCTGTAGCTCAGAACCTGATGCAAGGATATGCATATTTTTATACCATTTGAAAGGAAACACTTTGACGTTTGTGGAAAATAGAAATGAATGTAGAAGAATTTATCACATTAGATCTGGTAAAAGATAATACTTTTTTATTTCATCATCTTTGAAATGCAAGAGAAAGGTCATAATGTACTATTGCAGTTTAGGCGTAATTTAAATTTTGGCCACTAGATGGCAGCAGTGTGTTCGCAAAGTTTCAGATTGATCCAGTGAAGCATGGCAATACTGGACAATCATTTGTATCAAGTCTGCCCAAATGTGCCGAATTGGTCAATGGATACATTTTCAACTATGTGACTATAGAGAACATACAAGAATGATATGGTAATACAAAATTTAAGTTTACATATCCTGTTGGGGATGGGGGCGCTGTTTAGACTATTTATGCTAATGTGGCTAATTTTTTAAACGGCTTCCCACAAAATCCTTGATCGTACAATATGCATATTATTATTATTATTGGATAGAAAACAGTCTATAGTTTCTATAGGAGTTGAAATTTTGTCTCTAAGTGGAACAGAGCCCATTCTACAGCAATTTCCCTGACATGGAGTCAGATTTGAGAAACGTTGGCCACTTTTCTGAAGTCATTTAAAAGGGCACTGTCGTTGCTATGACTATACGGACACTTCTTACGTCTTCCCCTGGATGCCTTTACGTGATGACGATTCCAACGGGCTCGATTGCTCGTTCACAGGCCCTACAAATGAAAAAAACCTTTAGCTAGCAAGTCTTTTCTTGCTGCGTAACGCGCGTGGAAGACACCGACCCTCTCCTGTTCCAAGCGTTAGTTTAGCCTGTTATATTTCTCCGGTCATCTTTTCACTCGTTATAGGAGTTACAAACATCACAAAGTAGTTAATTTAAAGCGTTTTATAGCAATTTATATCCGTTTAGTGCGATTTTGGGACATTTATTTTTGCAACGATGTGAAAAGTTGGGCACGCTTTTCAGTTCATCCCGAACGTAGTTGACATTTCCACATGGCAAGAGGACAGCTTTCCACCAAAAGACGATTTCTCCCAAGAAAGGATCCTTTGCCCAAGATACTGATGGAAGAACAGCTCAAGGTAGGACATTTTTATTATGATAAATCGTGTTTCTGTCGAAACATTTTAGTGGCTTAGGACGCCATGTTTTTTGACGTAGCTTCGCTTGGCGCAAACTGTATTGAAAAGTAAGGATAAATTAAAAAATGTAATAACGCAATTGTATTAAGAATTAAATTGTCTATCAATCCCTGTCCACCCTATATTTTTTAGTCACGTTTATGAGTATTTATGTATAAGAGTAGATCACTGTCTAAGTGGCGCAAGGACGTTTTCTTTACCAGCTTGTCTACATTTCACATTGTCTAACCATGATTTTGGTGGCTAAATATAAACATTTTCGATCAAACTGTATATGCATGTTGTAATGTGATGTTACAGGAGTGTCATCGGAAGAATTCTGAGAAGGTTAGTGAAAAAATTAATATCTTTTGGCGATGTTGACTTTTATCGCTCACTTTGGCTAGAATCAATGCTGGGCTGCTAATTGCTATGTGCTAAGCTAATATAACGATTTATTGTGTTTTCGCTGTAAGACACTTAGAAAATCTGAAATATTGTCTGTATTCACAGGATCTGTGTCTTTCGATTCGTGTATGCTGTGTATTTTTACGAAATGTTTGATGATTAGTAGTTAGGTAAACACGTTGCTCATTGTAATTATTCTAGTCCATTTGTGACGGTGGGTGCAATTGTAAACTATGCCATATACCTGAAATATGCACTTTTTTCTAACAAAACCTATCCCATACCATAAATATGTTATCAGACTGTCATCTAATGAGTTTTTTTGTTGGTTAGGGGCTATAAATATCTTAGTTTAGCCGAATTGGTGATGGCTACTGGTGTTGGTGGACAAATAAAAGATGGTGGATTATGCTAATGTGTTTTTAGGTAATAGATGTACATCTTTACATATTGTGTCTTCCCTGTAAAACATTTTAAAAATCGGAAATGTTGACTGGATTCATAAGATCTGTGTCTTTCATTAGCTGTATTGGACTTTAATGTGTGAAAGTTAAATATTTTAAAAAAATATTTTTTTTGAATTTCGCGGCACTGGTTTTTCAGTGGGGGGGGGGGGGGTGTGCCGCTAGCGCCACGCTGATCCTAGACAGGTTAAGCTACATTTTATCTCTGGGATTACTGAATGTAAGTACAAGATTACTGAATGTAAGTACATTATTTACCTTCAGAGGTGAATGTATCAAACCAGTTGCCGTGATAAACGTTTTTTTGTTATTATTCACTCTCCTAAAACAATAGAATGGTATTTCTTCACTGTTATAGCTACTGTAAATTGGACAGTGCAGTTAGGTTAACAATAATTTAAGCTTTCTGTCCATATAAGACATGTCTATGTCCTGGAAAGTTTGCTGTTACTTACAACTGTCATGCTAATCACATTAGCGCACGTTAGCTCAACCGTCCTGGTATAGGGACACCCATCTTGTAGAGGTTAAATATTTGCTGAACGTGGATCTGCATGGCACGTAGGCTTCCATATATGTGCAGTCTTCGAATGAGATTGTCTTCCCCAGGCTGGAGACTCCTCCCTCCCGCCCCCTTCTCTCTTTCTGTTACCCCTTCCTTCTCTCTCTCTTTCTCTCCCTCTCCCCTTCTCTCTCTCTATATCCCCCTCCCTAGTCTCTTCATCTCTCTCTTTCTTGCTCTCGCTCTCCCTCTCTTAGCCATTAGCACATACACTCTCTTTAGCTAATAGTTGAGTGTCTGCCTGCTTCTCTGATGGGACTATTAGGCAGTGAGCTGTAACAATGGGAATCACAGCACCACAGTGTAATGTGAAGAGCTCCCTCCTATCAATTCCAAGAAACAATAAAGGAGAAAAAAACTAATTTCAAACAGTTATAATTAAATGACACAGCCGGGTTGATTTTCCTTGGACCATTGTAAATTTAACTTGCATAAATGCATGAAGAAAACCTCTTAACTGCGATACCTAAGAAGCTAGAAAGCTTTAAAAACAACTTGACATTCCTTTCAAGTTGGCTGCCTATTGGCATGCCGTGTAGATTTGTAGTGGTTGTAAATTTGTATGAGAAATATGAAGTTTGAAGTGGATCGGGTTTTTTCTGCAATTATAACTCACTTTGATGTACTGAGGTAACTGTATAGAAAAGGTGACAAAGTACACTATTGATGTGTAGGCGAAGGGACACAGGAAAACGTTTGGCACTTGTTAACAACCCGGAAAATAAACGGTATGAAGCGCCTCCTACATATTTAAACAGAATAGTAACACTAATAAACTGCATTTCACAATTTGAAAAATAGAACTGGTAGCAAGTTCCTCACTTAAAGTCAACATTCTGACATTTCTTCATGGTGGTTCCCATGTAAATTGCCTTCTCAATGAGAGGCACAAAAAAACAAAAAGCTAACAACTCGACAAAAATAAAATACAGTATACCAATAAATAGACACACTATTGAAGGGAGTTCTTGCTTGGGGTCAAATCACACCACTGCTCCAAATTCATCCTCATTAGTTTCCCATGATGAGCTAAATGAGCAATCCATTCAGATGGCCGCTGATCTGGCGCCCAGGTCTCCTGGCATGGCTGTAGAAGCCTCCTGATGGAGGGCACCATGAAACGAGTACAGGCATATCCATCATGAGAGGAAGGAGAGAGCGAGGGATCTCTCCCCCTGCCAAGAAGCATGTTCTCTAAGATCACTAGTTCTTCAATGTAAAATACCCATAGTGTTACAGTGTTAATGGGGCTTCAGTTACACTGGGATCAGAGGCTGTGTCAGAAGCACTGGACAAGAGAGAGAGACTGTCTCCTGAGTGGTTTGGGATGCTGCATACACTATTCTGTGGTTTATATTAGTCTATCATTAACTCAAGCCTGGTCACCAATTATAGAATTGGAATAGTTATCCTACAAGTCATATACCCAGGCATAACTGGTATGTATCATGGCGCCGGAAAAGATGGCTGACGTTTTACGTGCCCCTAACCAGCTGTGTTTTTTAGATAGTTTTTGTTTCAAACTTATTTTTTTTACTTATTCTGTACAGAATGTTGCTGCTAGCGTCTCTTATGATCGAAAATAACTTCTGGACATCAGAACAGCGATTACTCACCACGAACTAGCAGAAGATTTTAATTCCTTTAAAGAGTCTGACGAGCCCGACGTGAAGGACATACAGGCTCAAATCCCTGTCATTTGCGCGAAGAGAAGACGAAGAAAAAGAGGACGGAGGTCAGGTTGCCTTCTGAGAATTCGTAGGCGATCAAATAAACCCCCACTGCCTTCTGTTCTACTGCTTCAAGAGGGCCACCATTGTTCCTGTTCCCAAGAAAGCTAAGGTAACTGAGCTAAATGACTATCGCCCTGTAGCACTCACTTCCGTCATCATGAAGTGCTTTGAGAGAATAGTCAAGGACCATATCACCTCCACCCTACCTGACACCCTAGACCCACTCCAATTTGCTTACCGCCCCAATAGGTCCACAGATGACGCAATCGCAATCATACTGCCCTAACCCATCGGGACAAGAGGAATACCTATGTAAGAATGCTGTTCATCGACTACAGCTCAGCATTTAACACCATAGTACCCTCCCTCATCAAGCTCGAGACCCTGGGTCTCGACCCCGCTCTGTGCAACTGGGTCCTGGACTTCTTGACGGGCCGCACAACCGTAAGGCTCTCCAGAGGTTAGTGAGGTCTGCACAACGCATCACCGGGGGCAAACTACCTGCCCTCCAGGACATCTACACCTCCCGATGTCACATGAAGGCCAAAAAGATCATTAAGTACAACAACCACTCGAGCCACTGCCTGTTCACCCCGCTATCATCCAGAAGGCAAGGTCAGTACAGGTGCAACAAAGCTGGGACCGAGAGACTGAAAAGCAGCTTCTATCTCAAGGCCATCAGACTGTTAACTTTTTATGGATGCAGCGGCAGTATTGAGTAGCTCTGATAAAAGGTGCCCATTTCAAACGGCCTCGTACTCAATTCTTGCTCGTACAATATGCATATTATTATTACTATTGGATAGAAAACACTCTCTAGTTTCTAAAACCGTTTGAATTATATCTGTGAGTCAAACAGAACTAATTTGGCACAAACTTCCTGACCAGGAAGTGGAAAGTCTGAAATCGATGCTCTGTTCTACTTCCTGCCTATACATGGGCATGATACGTATTAGTATACGTGCACTTCATACACCTTCCCCTGGATGTCAAGAGGCGGTGAGAGAAGAAATTTCGTGTTTATCTTGGTCTGAAGTGGAATACAAGCTCTTTGTATGACGTGTCCGCCCATTTCCTGTTTTCTGGAGAGCGCGAAAGGGGACTTGGATTTGCCTTCTGTTTAGCTGCCGTTATAGGCGACTAATATCTCCGGCTTTGATTTTATTTGATACATGTGACCATATCATCGTAATGTATGTTTTTTCAATATAGTTTCATCAGATTATTGAAAATTTTTCGGGAGTTTTGCCGTGTTCCGTTCTCTTCCGTTTGTTGACATGGAGAGCTTCGAGCCACCTGGCAAGTGCGCTTGCTAATTCAAGAGGGAAAATGAATGTTCGAAATCCAAACAACGATTGTTCTTGACAAAGGACACCTTGTCCAACATTCTGATGAAAGATCACCAAAAGTAATTATGATGCTATTTCATATATCTGTCATGCATGTGAACTAGTCGCCGGCGCCCAACTTTGGGGTACTCAGCTATACCGAAGCTGGATGTCGTAATGAAGTTATTTTAGAATTCTAACACTGCGATTTCATTAAGAACTAATGGATCTATCATTTCCTATACAACATGTCTTTTTTAGTTATGTTTATGAATAGCTATTTGGTCAGAATATGTGTGTCAGAAAACGTGTCAGAAAAATATCGTTGCTGTTTAGACGTTGTGGAAAAAGTAGCTAAGATAGCAACATGTATAACCACTGATTTCAGCTCTAAATATACACATTTTCGAACAAAACATACGTGTGTGTATAACCTGATGTTATAGGACTGTCATCTGATAAAGAATATCATGGTTAGTCAAAAATTATATATCCTTTGCTGGTTTGTTACGATCGCTAACTTTTACTGCTGGGAAATGGCTTGTCTTTCTGGCTATTGTGGTAAGCTAATATAACTTTATATTGTGTTTTCGCTGTAAAACATTTAATAAATCGGAAATATTGTCTGGAATCACAAGATGCCTGTCTTTCATTTGCTGTACACTATGTATTTTTCAGAATGTTTTATGATGAGTAATTAGGTATTTGACGTTGGTGTCTGTAATTATACTGTCTGCTTTCGGTGCAATTTCTGATTGTAGCTGCAATGTAAACTATGAATTATACCTGAAATATGCACATTTTTCGGACATGTTGGCTGGATTCACAAGATGTGTATCTTTCATTTGCTGTATTGGACTTGTTAAACAGGTCAACATTCACAAGTCCGCAGCACCAGACGAATTACCAGGACGTGTACTGCGAGCATGCGCTGACCAACTGGCAAGTGTCTTCACTGACATTTTCAACCTCTCCCTGTCCGTGTCTGTAATACCAACATGTTTTAAGAAGACCGACATAGTGCCCAAGAACACTAAGATAACCTGCCTAAATGACCACCGACCCGTAGCACTCACATCTGTAGCCATGAAGTGCTTTGAAAGGCTGGTCATGGCTCACATCAACACTGTTGTGTCTTTGCTATCGTTAAATTGAAGACTTATAGTTTTTATCAAAGATTCCTGTAATTAGGGATTACACGATCAACTGAGTAATAACGTAACTAATTAACTATGAATTTGGGAGCACCAGGGAAAGTAGTCAGATTACAAAGTTATAATTTCCCAATATAACCTTTCAGATATTTTCTTATCTGATCAATAGTCTTCTAATTAATGATTTATTTACTTTACCTCACGTTAGTCTCATTCCAAACGTCGTAAATTGTTGATTATCTGCCCAGTCTTCACTATGAGTCATCCATACATCAATTGTCGTAACCTGTCTAGGATGAGGGTGCCGCTAGCGGCACTCCCCCCCCACCCCCACTGAAAAACCAGTGCCGCGAAATTCAAAATTTTTTTTTTTTTAAATATTTAACTTTCACACATTAAAGTCCAATACAGCTAATGAAAGACACAGATCTTGTGAATCCAGCCAACATGTCCGATTTTTAAAATGTTTTACAGGGAAGACACAATATGTAAAGATGTACATCTATTACCTAAAAACACATTAGCATAATCCACCATCTTTTATTTGTCCACCAACACCAGTAGCTATCACCAATTCGGCTAAACTAAGATATTTATAGCCCCTAACCAACAAAAAAACTCATCAGATGACAGTCTGATAACATATTTATGGTATGGGATAGGTTTTGTTAGAAAAAAGTGCATATTTCAGGTAGATGGCATAGGTTACAATTGCACCCACCGTCACAAATGGACTAGAAAAACTACATAGAGCAACGTGTTTACCTACTTACTAATCATCAAACATTTCGTAAAAATACACAGCATACACTAATCGAAAGACACAGATCCTGTGAATACAGACAATATTTCAGATTTTCTAAGTGTCTTACAGCGAAAACACAATAAATCGTTATATTAGCATAGCACATAGCACATAGCAGCCCAGCATTGATTCTAGCCAAAGTGAGCTATAACGTCAACATCGCCAAAATAAATTAATTTTTTCACTAACCTTCTCAGAATTCTTCAGATGACACTCCTGTAACATCATATTACACAATCCATATAGAGTTTGATCGAAAATGTTTATATTTAGCCACCAAAATCATGGTTAGACAATGTGAAATGTAGCCCAGCTGGTGAGAAAATGTCCGTGCGCCATATTAGACAGTGATCTACTCTTATACATAAATACTCATAAACGTGACTAAAAAATATAGGGTGGACAGGGATTGATAGACAATTTAATTCTTAATACAATCGCGGAATTACATTTTTTAAATTATCCTTACTTTTCAATACAGTTTGCGCCAAGCGAAGCTACGTCAAAAAACATGGCGTCCTAAGCCACTAACATTTTTCGACAGAAACACGATTTATCATAATAAAAATGTCCTACTTTGAGCTGTTCTTCCATCAGTATCTTGGGCAAAGGATCCTTTCTTGGGTCTAATCGTCTTTTGGTGGAAAGCTGTCCTCTTGCCATGTGGAAATGCCAACTGCGTTCGGGATGAACTGGAAGCGTGCCCAGCAATTCACAGCGTTTCAGAAATAAATGTCCCAAAATTGCACTAAACGGATATAAATTGCTATAAAACGCTTTAAATTAACTACCTTATGATGTTTTTAACTCCCATAACGAGTAGAAACATGACCAGAGTAATATTACTCCCTCCACTAATGCTTGGAACAAGTGCGGGTCGATGTCCTCCAGGCGCATTACGCAGCAAGAAAAGAGTTCCTAGCTACAGGTTTTTTTAATTTGTAGTGCCTGTGAACGCGCAATCGACCCCATTCAAATCGTCATCACGTAAAGGCATCCAGGGGAAGACGTAAGCAGTGTCCGTATACTCATAGCAATAACTGTGACCTTTTAACTGACTCCAGATCAGGGGCCAAAATTTCTGAAATCTGACTCCATGTCAGGGAAATTGCTGTAGAATGGGTTCTGTTCCACTTAGAGACAAAATTTCAACTCCTATAGAAACTATAGACTGTTTTCTATCCAATAATAATAATAATATGCATATTGTACGATCAAGAATTTTGTGGGAAGCCGTTTCAAAAATTACACGATTAGCATAAATAGTGACAACAGCGCCCCCATCCTCAATTAACCTTCGTTCTCCTCCTCTGAAAAAAACATGGTCTAATGGTAATTTCTCAGAGTTGAGCTTTTATTCGGATAGCAGAGAGGGGCTGTCCTTGGATGTCTGACCCAACTGGCTCAGGGGCGGGTCCTCGGGTTTAGTTAAAATCAAACGGGATTTGTATTTTTCTTCATTAAACAGTCCAAAATCATATTACACAATTATACAAACAGTATCATACTCACTCATTAATTTTATACAACAAACAGATGTAAACCTCATATCTGAGGTTATTATATAAACAGCGGTATGGTAATGTAGTCCCACAGTCTCTCATGAGTTTCCCACATGGGGACAAACGGGCATGTTAATAGCTGGACTCTCCACCGATCTTTTATACTTTTTCCGGAATATGAAATATGTTCGTACCTCAAGTTCTGTGAGGTGGAGGAAACTTCCTTTGTCCTGAAAGTTTACCCTCTCTCTAATACTGTTTAGCCATGAGGAGATTCTCAGGAATTTACGACGTCTCTCTGTGATCACAGCATGGGTTGAAGGAGGAAAGGGAGAGGCAGGGAGAGGGGGATGGGGTTTGCAATACCCAAGCAGGCAACGTCATGACAACACCGTTATCCCAGAAACCCTAGACCCACTCCAATTTGTATACCGCCCTAACAGATCCATAGATGATGCAATCTCTATTGCACTCCACACTGCCCTTTACCACCAGGTCAAAAGGAACCCTAAAGTTAGAATTCCATTCATTAACTACAGCTCAGCGTTCAACACCAGTGTGGCCTCATAGCTCATCAATAAGCTAAGGATCATGGGACTAAACACCACCCACTGCAACTGGATCCTGGACTTCCTGACGGCCCTCCCCCAGGTGGTAAGGGTAGGTAACAACACATCCACCACGCTGATCCTCAACACAGGGGCCCCTCAGGAGTGCGTGCTCAGCCCCCTCCTGTACTCCCTGTTCACTCATGACTGCACGGCCAGGCACGACTCCAACACCATATTTTAGTTTGCCAACTACACAACAACGGAAGGCCTGATCACCGACAATGACAAGACAGCCTCTAGGGAGGAGGTCAGAGACCTGGCCATGTGTTGCCAGGACAACAACCTCTCCCTCAACGTGATCAAGACAAAGGAGATGATTGTGGACTACAGGAAAAGGAGGACCGAGCACACCCCCATTCTCATCAACGGGGCTGTAGTGGAGCAGGTTGAGAACTTCAAGTTCCTTGGTGTCCACATCACCAACAAACTAACATGGTCCAAGCAAACCGAGACAGTCGTGAAGAGGGCACGACAAAACCTATTCCCCCTCAGGAGACTGAAAAGATTTGGCATGGGTCCTCAGATCCTCAAAAGGTTCTGCAGCTGTACCATCAAGAGCATCCAGACTGGTTGCATCACTGCCTGGTATGGCAACTGCTCGGCCTCCGACCGCAAGGCCCTACAGAGGGTAGTGCGTACGGCCCAATACATCACTGGGGCCAAGCTTCCTGCCATCCAGGACTTCTATTTAAGGCAGTGTCAGAGGAAGGCCCTAAAAATTGTCAAAGACTCCAGCCACCCTAGTCATAGACTGTTCTCTCTGCTACCGCACGGCAAGCGGTACCGGAGTGCCAGTCTAGGTACAAGAGGCTTCTAAACAGCTTCTACCCCCAAGCCATAAGGCTCCTGAACATCTAATCAAGTGGCTACCCAGACTATTTGCATTCATATTTTTTAAACTCCATTGTTGGTTAGGGGCTTGTAAGTAAGCATTTCACTGTAAAGTCTACACCTGTTGCATTTGTGGCATGTGACTAATAAAATTTGATTTGAACTGTAAGCAATTGATATATATGTAACAGATGTGATCGTATTTCATAACATTTGCGTTATGTTTTTAAAGAAAGGACTGCCCAGCCAGCAATCCCAGTCGATTGGTGTTAATTCTGACGATAGACACAAGGAAGCACATTACATGTGCAGGACAACAGTATGTTGATGGCTGTAGATTTGTGATTCATCTGTTAGCATGGAAATAACTGTGAATTAGCAGGAACCTAATGCAACCATTACAATTAGAGCATGCTAGCTAACTCACTCTTAAAGCAATAACATACACGTATTGGGACAAGTGACTCTGTAGTCCAGGACTTTGGATTTTAAATTATTCAATGACTAGGGGGCTAAAGTGCAGTCTGTCTGCTTTAATTTGAGGGTATTTTCATTCATATTAGGTGAACTGTTTAGAAATGACCACACTTCTTGTACATAGACACCTCCCCCCCCCCCCCCATTTTAGGGGACTAAAAGTATTGGGACGAATTCCCTTATATGTGTATTAACGTAGTCAAAAGGTAAGTATTTGGTCCCATATTCATAGCACACAAAGAGCATGTGACTCTTCAAATTTGTTGGATGCATTTGCTGTTTGTTTTGTTTGTGTGGCAAGTGGCAAGTGGAAACATAACCAAACCTGTTTCAAAGTTGAGTAATACATTTATGTAAATAGTATTTGGATGAGTGCTATAAATTCCATTGTAAATGACAGTCTTCGCCTGCCTCATAACCATGTTAAAACAGGCTTAGAGCAGCAGTAGATGGGCGAGGTATAAATTATTCACCTATTCCCATTTGGCCTTTGGGGATGTGACAATTTGCTGTCATTCTGCTCAGAGGAAATCATTGCCACTTTTATCAGGCACTCGTAATGTGACACCAAAATGATTGGTGTGCATTTATCCAGGGGAGCATAATGTTTGTCAGGTACGATAAGGGAGTTATTGTTGTCTCTCTCTGCACCCTGTTGTGCTGGGTTACACAATTACAGACCGGTGTTTGGAAATGAAATTGTTCTACGTAACTTAAAAAGTCGGCATTGCACACAAATGGGGGTACAAGTATTGTGAGATTTCGGTATACAGTAGTCGAATGATTGCAATTTAACAGAACAGTGTAGGTATAATTGCATTTGCAGCCTGTTATGGGGTTGTAAAAGTGAACATTGCTACTCTATTCTCTATTTCAGTCTCCTTTCGCGGCATAAAATGCACAATTATGCTGTTAAGCATCAGTCCATTTGTTTGAATTAACACTGCAGCTTCGTCATTACATGTGAAGTCAAGCATTTCTTCAGGTTAAGGAAATTAACCAACTCAATTTATTCAATAATGGGTAACACTTTATTTGGATAGTCTGTAGAGCATCTACAGATGGACTATCTACAGACTATCAGTAATATGTCAACTAACTATCTACTAACTCTAACCCTAATTCTAACCCTAACTTTAACCCTTATCCTAACCCTCAACTTAACCCTTACCCTAGCCCTAACCTTAAACATTATACTAACTCTTATTCTAAACCTAAGCCTAACCGTAACAATAACAAGCAGTTGCTTATCATACTGTACACCATCCAGGAATTCTAATTCATGGTCAAGTAGCCTAGCTGTTGAAGAAGCGCTATTCTTCGTTCTATTATTTCTAGTCATTATTCTGCCCACTGGCTAAATTTAAGATAAAACAACATCTCTGAATAACTAAACCTAGTAAAACAATGAGAGCAGCTTCCTTAAAGGCTTTCTGACTAGAGTTACTCCTAAGGCCTTCCGTACAGTAGCCCCCTGTGTACTGTCACAGCCCAGTGAGAGGCAGCTACATGATGTAACATATGGCAGTACACTATCAGTCTAATTAGAGAGGCTGTTGAATGACAGGTGTCAGCAGAAGACATTGAATCCACCTTGTAGCACTAATACAACCCTCCCCATTCATCTATCATCTGCCTCTCTGGATTTCCCAAGAGGTATGCAGTACTTTAGCTTGACACAGACCCCCTTGAGGAACTAAACAAACACAGCGAAAGCAGAGGTTTTTTTATGAGTTTCTCAGCTTTTAAGCGGAACATTTTAAATCCTTCTTCAAGACTTACCACGTTTAATCAAATAAACATAAGTTTATGGCCTACAGACACTGTTAGGCCAGCTGCAAAATAATGACTAGATAGTTAGGCCAGCGGCATACCACCCTGCATCCCACTGCTAGCTTGTCTCTAAATCTAAGCATGTTTGGTCTTGGTCAGTCCCTGGATGGGAGACCAGATTCTGCTGAAAGTGGTGTTGGACGGCCAGTAGGAGGCAGTCTTTCCTCAGGTCTAAAAAATATCCCAAAACCCAAGCAACTGATTAGGGACATTGCCCTGTGTAGGTTGCTGTCTTTCAGATGGGACTTTAAATGGCAGTCCTGACTCTCTGTGGTCGCTATAGATCCCATGGCACTTATTGTAAGATGTGGTGTTATCCCCAGTGTCCTGGCTAAATTCCCAATTTGGCTGTCATGGCCACTTAATCATCCCCACCTTTGAATTAGCTCATTCATCCAAATTTGTTAGGAACAAGGCAGCGCTATACAAGTTTATTTAATTCCCTTTTATCATTGTGAAGATATAAGAAGCTGTAATGTTTAAACAACGTTGAAATCCTCCAGCACACCATCCCAATTCAATTCCCTTTCCTGCTCATTAACTTATAGTTTTGTCATTAGTTAAGCCCAGGCCTGTTTGGATAGGCACAGAGCTTTGGGTAAATTCACTTGACAACAGGGGATGTTGGGATGAAACACTCATCTAAAGATTAAATGAATGGAGTCCACCTGGTCATTGGAATAAATTATGGGTTGATCGATCATGACTTAGCTGATACATGTTTAGTAGCAGTTTAAAATATATATATTTTTTAAGATGGTCATTTTAAAAGGTAGACTGACAAAAATGTTTATTTATGATATAGCGAAATAACCAGAGTAGGAGTTTGACATTATAGGAGGTTATGCAAGATTATGTTATTCCAAATCCAAAATTTGTGAAAGTCAGTATAGAGATACTACTTTTCTAACATTGCTTGGTTGTGAAAGACTTTCCAACCATTAATCGCTTCGCTTTACTCCATTTTCAGATTTATTGATATTTTCTAGAGGAGAGAGCAGTACTTCTAGCCAAGGGAGAGAAACGCCATGGACTAAAGTTATATATCTAATTAATTAACATGGACAATACTATCTTTCTCACTTCTCTGGCCTATTTTATGGCCAGATTAGTCATCTTCATTATGCCCTTAAGATAGATGACTATTTGCTCAGGCAGGGGTGGATTCGCTGGAGGTCACAGAGATGGGGAATTGCCAACAGATGAAGTCGCCAGAAATCTGGAAGCTAACAATGCAAGGATAACGCAATGAAGCACTAGTCAGAGCAATCACTGGCAAAACTGTACGTTATGTACTATTTATTAGTAACTGCAGTGTGCTGTTAGGAGAGTTGGAGTGTGAGGAAGGGTATGGCCCAGAACTCAGAATTCCCCAGCTTTCCATTCAGTTGTACCAGAGGACTGTTCTAGACAAATCAGGACCAATGACAGCACCTCACTACACAAGCCTTTGGGGTCAATTCACAGCAAAAACCATTTGCTATAGAGGGCTTGATTGAATTCCAGTCTTACATAAATTGCTAAGGCTACTCTACAATAACAAAGTCTCCAGTCAAGGTTGTCCTCATCTACCCAGCCCAACATTTACAGTTGAGGTTATACTACAATCCCCTAGCAGCACTCCAGAGCAGTCACACTCCCAAAGCACGTCATGGTATGATGGTGAGGCCAGGCACCACTATATGTTGATGTTATTACGGAACCCACAAGACGCCAGAAAGTGACAACTCCATGAGTATTCATTAAGAATACTTAACAGTAATGATGCGTGTCATTAGCTGTCATACATTGTAAGCATCTACATAACAACATAATTACATGCCTGAGGGAGAACTAAATTAAAGACATTAGCTAGTTACCCATGGAGTAACACTGACTTTGGGTACCTTTTTTAAAAGTGACTTTTCAGTGGTGGTCTGATAATACATAATACAGTGAGGACATACAGTGAGTGTACAAAACATTAGGAACACCTTCTTAATATTGAGATGCATCCCCCCCGGGGGTTTCCCCTCAGAACAGCCTCAATTTGACAGTGCATTGACTCTGCAAGGTGTAAAAAGCATTTCATAGGGATCCTGGCCCATGTTGACTCCTATGCTTCCCAAAGTTGTGTCAAGTTGGCTGGATGCCCTTTGGGTGGTGGATCATTCTTGCTACGCATGGGAAACTGTTGAGTGTGAAAAACACAGCACTGTTGCAGTTCTTGACACACTCACACCGGGGCTCCAGGTACCTAATACCATTCCCCGTTCAAAGGCACTACAATGTTTTGTCTAGCCCATTCACCTTGTGAATGGCACACATACACGATCCATGTCTCAATTGTCTCAAGGCTTAAAAATTCTTATTTGACCTGTCTCCTCCCCTTCATCTACACCGATTGATGTGGATTTAACAAGTGACATCAATAAGGGATTATAGCTTTCACCTGGATTCACCTGGTCAGTCTATGTCATGGAAAGAGCAGGTGTTCCTAATGTTTTATACACTTAGTGTATGTTTCTGGCTATCGAAACAAAAATAGGGTTAATTCAGGAATTTCCACATTCCTCTCCCCAGCCACCATTCTCCAGAGCCCTGTGTTTTGCTCAACCATGTCACATGGCCTTGATTTTTAACTTTTTTTTTAAACTTGTTCATCTAATTTCAAATGTTCCAGCACCATCCTCAGACAATTGCTTATATTTGTGCTGTAATTATCATTTATGGATAAGGCAAAAAATGCAGGATCAAATCTGTCACATAATTGCAAGAAATACATCGCCCTACGCTATGTCATATACAGACTGTACTTTAACACCCAAGCTGTTCAGCATTTAAAAGACCACACTTTTCCATAATACATTTCTGTTCTACAAAGGAAAAAAGAAAACAGTGTTGCTTTGGATTGTGTTTCAGTAGCCAAAGGGGCTGAATGGAACGGATGAGTGTTCTGCTGCGGATCTATTCTACGCATGGTGAGCAGGATATTTTGACAATCCAGTCTGGAAGTAGTCATCCTTAAATCCGCTTCTGTTTTCTCCAGCATTGGTTTATCTCACTGCTGAGTATCCTGCCCAACACATGTGCTTTCTCATAATTAATAAAGCACTGATGCTTCCACACACACTCGCAGCTTGGCCACTTACTGAAGCGAGAAAAGGATTTATGAAGAACAGGAGATAAAAAGCCAAGTGTTACATTTCACATGGACACTGAAGGTGTTAAGAAACAGAGATACACAGCCAGACAGACAGAAACACACATAGATGTATAACTGTTTATGTCTATGCTAAAATAAAAAGCTGCTTTTAAATCTAATCGGGTCGTGACTTTCAGTTGGCATTTATTCCTGGGTCGAGGAATTCCCTGCAGGTGGCCGAATCAATGTGAATGTTTAATTACAGGTGTGGCAAACAGGATAGGTATTTAGCAGACTTTGCTAAACAAACGATCCTGACGATTGCAGTAGAAGAGCATGCCATGATTCACAATGACAATACATGAATTATTGAGGCACACAAGCAATGCGCTCTAAGCGATGTTTCACTTTGTACACGAAACCCAGCAGGGCAAATACAGGCATACAAAGGGGGCCTTTTATTGTGAAGCTTTTTATATTGAATCCATCCACAATGTGGAAGCTGAATATAATTTAAATTGGTCTGAGCTGAGTTGTTAGTAGAGATAAACATGAGGCTTAATCATGTGGTATCAGCATAGACCCAAACAGCTATGTCTACACACAGGATCCTGAATCTCCTAGGAAACAGACCTAAGTAAAGATGCTCCATGTAGCAAGGTTTGAAATATTGCTTTTTGGGGTGTGAACAATACAAAACAGAATGTTTAGCAAACAGGTCTATTTTTAAGGTCACATAAGACTGTGCCAACATTTTAAATTGCAGAGGTGTTGGATTTGAAATTCCAACATTGTTTTGGCCATTCTTTAGTGAGACATTTTAGAAAGAACACAACTTTCAGTCAGAACAAACAATCCCAGATCATTTTAGAAACAGTAAACTGCATTACCATTGCTAGCTAGAATACAGCAGTGTTCTAGACACACTGTGGATGCAATTGAACTACCATATTCACTCCGTAATTGATTGAATTAGGGCCTATTTGTGCAATCAGGGTGAAGTTTTATCCAACAGGAGGCAACTGGTTTAGAAGTTTTACAGGGCACATACTGGACACTTTCTGAGAACAGCTAGAGGTTTTGAGGTATTTTACAACATCCCAGCAGGCTAGCTGGGTTATAATTTTCACCTCAACAGGTTACAGCCTTCCCTCTGTCCTAACAAAATGGGTTGATCTCTTATAAAGTTGCATTGCTGGAAATCTATATCAGAGTTTCTAAATCATGGTTCTGGGGAACATCAGGGGTGTGCATTTTCGTTCCAGCCCAGCACTAACACACCTGATTGAGCTAATGACCTAATCATCAATAAGATATTTATATTATTCTAATCATCAAGCCTGTGATTAGCTGAATCCCACGTGCTAGTGCTTGAGTAGAACAATTATATACATCTCTGTGGGTCCTTGGGATGAGGATTAGGAAACCCTGATCTACACTAACAAAAAAGGAGAAAAAATAAATCCATCCCTATCCTGCCAACAGTATTCATTCCCTGATCCTGGGAGGATGAAAGTTGCTCAGATGAGTTTACTATCCCTCTCACACACAAGTCTGGTGGGGCTTGATTGATTGATTTCCACAAGCTGTAGATAAATCTATGTTCCGCATCTCGTGTCACTAGCTGCTGCCTTGTCTTCAGCTCTGGCAAACACTATTAATCACACATAGCCATGTACTCAGCCAGTAGTCACGCATCAGCCCTCTCTTAAAGCCACACTCTGAGATTTCTGTTCATAAACAATGGAGTCATAGGTCTAGGGGTGTATTTAATTGGTTTAAGTTACCAATGCCATTTCAGATTGTGCCTTTAACCCTGTCCTGGCCCACAGAGCTATCCTAGCCCATCTGTGCTACTGTTGGAGCCCTGATGCTCAAATTAAGCTCTCAGTCATCTGAGAGACCATGCTCCACGGCCATATATCAACTGGACCATCTGCTGTCTGGGTTCAGAACGGTGGGCAGCTACAATGTTTACAACTTGATTTGACAACTACCTTGTGAATTAAATTTTTTGATTTTCAAAAGATTAACCGGAACTGTTAACAAAACTATTGACAGAGGTCCTCGTGGCGTAGAACATGCGCAAGGCGGGAACATGTAAGTATGTGACCATTGGTTGTTACTCATGTGATAGCCATTGTTCATGCCTTCAATTACATTGAGCCATTGGACATCCCCTTTAGCCTAGCCCTCCGGCGCTGCGCAAATGCTCTGTCTAAACGCAAATATGTCTCGCACGCAATACAGTTTTGAAAACATTTGGACCTTAACTTCCATATAAGCAAGAAATCATTTTTCAAATAGAAAAGATCCACTTACTGTACGCAGTTTAGGAAAGTTGCACCCAGGTGTATTTTCAGGAACACAGCCTTGAACCGAGACTACGCTTCCTCCCATCCAATTTCCACTTCAAACATCTCCAATGAAGCATAACTGGGGAGGAATTTTCGTACCTCGGCTGGGGGCTGTGTTTAAAAATATTTTGTCGGTACAACCAGAATGCAACTTTGCAATGCAACTAAACTGCAAAATCTATATTTTGTATTTTAAAGATTCTTTCTCCCTGATGTTAAAGTTAAGTTCCAAAGGTTTCCAAAACTGTATCGCAAGCGAGGATTATTAAGATTCTAAATGTTAAAATAGAGCATCGAGACTGTAGTTCATTGATCCAGATGTGGGCCATATCTTCAATTGAGAATTCAGGGGCTGGGATAGCTATACAAAATATTGCCTAGCCAGACCATTACTCTGTTCCAGCTGGCTGATACGCGTTATTAGGTACTGTTTGGCAAAGCACAGAGAATTTTTGACCAACCTTAACTTGTCGGTACTTCCTCAATTCCCGACTCGGAAGACAACCAATGTCTTCGAAACGTCCATGTAAGGTTGCAGGGGTTTGTTTAAAATTTTGAAAATGCTCCGTTATTAAATCAAATAAATGTGTTGCTGCATGAAGTAATCCAATAATGTGTACGTTGCCATCTTGTCTATTTCAAATCTACTATCCTTGATTGAGACATGTGGGTGTCCACACCAAAGTGCCCCATTTCATGATGACTCCCACCTGTCTTGCGATCAATGAGAGAAGATTTGAAATAGACAAGATGGTGGCGTACACCTTGTTGGATTTTAAGGACATTTATTTTCTGCTTGGATTGATCCATCTGTGACGCTGACTTAAACTGGAATTAAAGCCAGACTGTCGACAATATAATAATTGATATGTTGGATTCACGTTTCCATCTCAACCAAATATCTGATTTAGAGAATAGTACTTGCAACACTTAAAACCGAGTTCCAAACTACCTCTGGAAGCAATGTCAGCACAAGAACTGTTCGGACTGTTCGGGAGCTTCATGAAATGGATTTCAATGGCTGAGCAGCCGCACACAAGCCTAAGATCACCATGCGCAATAGCAAGCGTCAGGTGGAGGAGTGTAAAGCAATCTGACAGTCTGACAGACGAATCTGGATTTGGCGGATGCCAGGAGAATGCTACCTACACTAAAGCACAGTGCCAACTATAAAGTTTGGTGGAGGAGGAATAAATCAAATAAAATTTTATTGGTTTATTGGTGTTTTTGGTGACAAGCCGAATTTGTTCAGCCTCCTGAGGTTGAAGAGGCACTGTTGCGCCTCCTTCACAACGCTGTCTGTGTGGTTAGACCATTTCAGTTTGTCCGTGATGTGTACGCCGAGAAACTTAAAACTTATCACCTTCTCCACTACTGTCCCGTCGATGTGGATAGGGGGGTGCTCCCTCTGCTGTTTCCTGAAGTCCACGATCATCTCCTTTGTTTTGTTGACATTGAGTGTGAGGTTATTTTCCTGAAACCACACTCAAGGGCCCTCACCTCCTCCCTGTAGGCCGTCTCGTCATTGTTGGTAATCAAGCCTACCACTGTTGTGTCGTCTGCAAACTTGATGATTTAGTTGGAGGCTTGCATGGCCACGCAGTTATGGGTGAACAGGGATTACAGGAGAGGGCACCCTTGTAGGACCCCAGTGTTGAGGATCAGCGTGGTGGAGATGTTGTTTCCTAACCTCACCACCTGGGGGCGTCCCGTCAAAGTCCAGGACCCAGTTGCACAGGGTGGGGTTGAGACCCAGGGTCCTATTGGGGCAGTAAGCAAATTGGAGTGGGTCTAGGGTGTCAGGTAGGGTGGAAGTGATATGGTCCTTGTCTAGTCTCTCAAAGCACTTCATGATGACGGAAGTGAGTGCTATAGAGCAGTAGTCATTTAGCTCAGTTACCTTAGCGTTCTTGGTAACAGGAACAATGGTGGCCCTCTTGAAGCATGTGGGAACAGCAGACTGGGATAGGGGTTGATTGAATATGTCCGTAAACACACCAGCCAGCTGGTCTGGCGCATGCTCTAAGGACACGGCTGGGATGCCGTCTGGGCCGGCAGCCTTGCGAGGGTTAACACATTTAAATGATTTACTCACTTTGGCTGCAGTGAAGGAGAGCCCGCAACACTGTATTGTTCTCAAAGCGTGCAAAGAAGTTGTTTAGTTTGTCTAGGAGCAAGACATCTGGGTCTGCGACGGGGCTGGTAGACCCTGCCACATACCTCTCGTGTCTGAGCCGTTGAATTGTGACTATTTTGTCTCTATACTGTTTCTTAGCTTGTTTGATTGCCTTGCGGAGGGAATAGCTACACTGTTTGTTTCTGGTCGCCTTGCCCTGATTAAAAGCAGTGGTTTGCGCTTTCAGTTTTCGCCAATGCTATCATCAATCCACGGTTTCTGGTTGGGGAAGGTTTTAAGATTCGCCATGGGTACAACATCACCGATGCACTTGCTAATAAACTCGCTCACCGAATCAGCGTATATATCAATGTTGTTGTTCGACACTATCCGTAACATATCCCAGTCCACGTGATCGAAGCAATCTTGAAACGTAGAATCAGATTGGTCGGACCAGCGTTGAACAGACCTGAGCACGGGCGTTTCCTGCATGGATTGCCCAGAGCCGCCTGCGCTGCCCGTCTGCCCAGCGCCGTCTGAACTGCCCGTCTGTCCTGAGCCTTCAAAGCCGCCCGTCTGTCCTGAGCCTTCAGAGCCGTCCGTCAGTCAGGAGCCGCTAGAGCCGTCCGTCAGTCAGGAGCCGCTAGAGCCGTCCGCCAGACAGGAGCAGCCAGAGCCGCACGCCAGACAGGAGCAGCCAGAGCCGCACGCCAGACAGGAGCAGCCAGAGCCGCCCGCCAGACAGGAGCAGCCAGAGCTGCCAGCCAGCCATGACCTGCCAGTGCCGTCAGCCAGCCATGACCTGCCAGTGCCGTCAGCCAGCCATGACCTGCCAGTGCCGTCAGCCAGCCATGACCTGCCAGTGCCGTCAGCCAGCCATGACCTGCCAGTGCCGTCAGCCAGCCATGACCTGCCAGTGCCGTCAGCCAGCCATGACCTGCCAGTGCCGTCAGCCAGCCATGACCTGCCAGTGCCGTCAGCCAGCCATGACCTGCCAGTGCCGTCAGCCAGCCATGACCTGCCAGAGCCGTCAGCCAGCCATGACCTGCCAGAGCCGTCAGCCAGCCATGACCTGCCAGAGCCGTCACTCAGTCCGGAGCTGCCCCTCAGTCCGGTGCTGCCCCTCAGTCCGGTGCTGCCCCTCAGTCCGGTGCTGCCCCTCAGTCCGGTGGGGTTAATATGGTGGGTAGCCATTAGGAGGAGGCCACGGAAGCGGGTATTAACTATGGTGGGGTGGGGACCACGTCCAGAGCCAGAGCCGCCACCGTGGACAGATGCCCACCCAAACCCTCCCCTATAGGTTCAGGTTTTGCAGCCAGGGTCCGCACCTTGGGGGGGGGGGGGGGCGGGGGTACTGTCACGTTCCTGACCTTATTTCCTTTGTTTTGTCTTTGTTTAGTTGGTCAGGACGTGAGCTGGATGGGCATTCTATGTTATGTGTTTCTATGTTGGGTTCATTTTCAATTAGCCTGATACGGTTCTCAATCAGGGGCAGGTGTTTTACGTTTCCTCTGATTGAGAACCATATTAAGGTAGGCTGTTCTCACTGTTTGTTTGTGGGTGATTGTTCCTGGTGTCAGTGTTTGTGCCACACGGGACTGTTTCGTTCGTTCGTTTGTTCCTTTCTTCTTTCCTGTTTGTGCGTTCATTTTTATATGTTCTCAAGTTCAGGTCTGTTCACGTCGTTTATTGTTTTGTAGTTTGTTTAAGTGTTTTTTCATCTTCGTTAAATAAATCATTATGTATTCAAACAACGCTGCATATTGGTCCGATCCATGCTCCTCTTCAGACGAGGAGGAGGACGAGCGTTACACATGGCCTATTTATTGCCTTTACCTCCCTTATCTTACCTCATTTGCACACACACTTTTTCTACTGTATTATTGACTGTATGTTTGTTATTTCCATGTGTAGCTCTGTGTTGTTGTATGTGTCGAACTGCTTTGCTTTATCTTGGCCAGGTCGCAGTTGTAAATGAGAACTTGTTCTCAACTAGCTTACCTGGATAAATAAAGGTGAATTTTGTATTTTTTTTTAAACATTCATAAATGGCAAAAAATGAATCAGAAGAAATAAGGTTTTGAAGTGTCTGTCCTATATTTGGGAGATATAAGAAAGCTCAGGAAATATATACTGTATATATTTTTTACACATATTTAACCCGTTATTTCTGTTGACACAAAAAGACCTCCATACGTCCATTTGTTTATATGGGTTACCGTCTGACGAGTCCTGTGACACTTATGGGGGTCGTAGAGCCATCGTGTTTGTAAGTGTCCCCCCTTTCCATAGTGGGGTTTGTAGCTCAAACGGTTCTGACGCTACAGACAGAAGTTGGCACATCAGCATAACCGACTTCAGACAAGTCCCGACACACAGTGGGGGTCGTAGAGCAAAATTGTGTTTGTGAGAGTCTCCCCTTTCCATAGAGTGGTCATAATATTTTGTTTGGACACTACAGACGTTTTTGTGAGAAGACCGATTTTCGGGATGTCTCATAGTCTGACAAACATCGCCGTAGCTCGGCTGCTTTCCACCGGAGATGTGGGAGGCCAACATAGGCGAGACGCAGCCCATGCAAAAAAAATGGTATTTCTAGCCTAAACTGACAGATTTTGATAGGGATCTTTTTTATTATGTTCCTTGCGTCAATATACTCTTAAGGATTTTAAACCTACCCTTTGGAATGACTTCGATAGCAACAGTGAATATATGTCATTTTTAAGTGGAGACCTCTCAACATTCATTCTCATGACAGGACATTGGTAATAGTCATTGACAAATATCATAGCTAAGCAGAGCTTGGAAAAACTCTGGATCGGAGACCAAATGGGAGCTGTGAATAAGATCAATTATCTAGTAGGATGTGCTGCCCAGCTAATTTCTTTTGTTTTAAAGGTTCAAATTCAACATATTTTATAAAAGGTTGGTGGTCTATGTTGAAATCTGGTTACCATAATGACTTAATCCTGTGGTTGAAATTTCAACCTCAAAACAAAAAATACCAAATAAAGCTTAACTTCTTGTTAATAACTTTTTTCAAATCCAATGTATTTTCGACGTAGATTCCACATCAGAATACGTTGATAAATGATGTTGAGTCAGCATTGACTCACAGTAAAAATTTGAATCAATAATTTCAATTACTTCAATTCTATCCTCTCAAGAGTAACAGTATATCAAACATACCCATTCTCCATCCATTTGATCACACCATGTCCTTCTATGTGTATCCGTATCACCAAGGAAAGTACTTCTACGTAAATGTATTGCATCAAAAGGCTCAACAAATTGCAATCCAATGTTGCAAGTGGTGACTGATTTATCAGAGCATAAAGTAGTGTGTGCAAGACATGGTTCAATCTCAAAAGTTGATTAAAACCACAGATATGATGCAGTGTACAAATCCCAAAGTTCTCCATGATCCCAATCTAGCTGGTTTTGCTTTCTTCCTGCCATTTCAGTTATCAATATCGACAAATCAAATCAGATTTTATTGGTCACATATACATGGTTAGCAGATGTTATTGCGTATGTAGCAAAATGCTTGTGCTTCTAGTTCTGACTGTGCAGCAATATCTAACAAGTAATCTAACAATTCCACAACAACTACCTAATACACACACATCTAAGTAAAGGAATGGAATAACAATATATACACATAAATATATGAATGAGCAATGAACGAGTGACATAGGCAAGATGCAATAGATGGTATAAAATACAGTATATACATATGAGATGAGTAATGCAAGATATCCTTTTCTCAATAGGGGGTGCTGTTGGGACTTTGTAATAATTCCGTTCCCAAATTAAACTGCCTCGTACTCAATTCTTGCTCGTACAATATGTATATTATTATTACTATTGGATAGAAAACACTCTCTAGTTTCTAAAACCGTTTGAATTATTTCTCTGAGTGAAACAGAACTCATTCTGCAGCACATTTCCTGTCAGGAAGTGAGATTTCAGAGATCGAGGTCCCTGTTCTGAGGTCAGTTTATAAGTCCCCATGTAAGCCATGGGGCTACATGCACTGCATGCGCCTTCCTCTAGATGTCATTAAGCGGTGAGAATTTGAATGGAGTGGATTGCGCAATCTGGGCCACTATAAAGGATCATGGAACGGGGCATCTGGCGCAAGGGGGACATCACAATGGCGTCCTGCAAAAGCTTTTGTTTTAGCAGTTCTATATCTCCGGTCATGTTTTTATTCGATATAGGTATTAAAGACATCATAAGGTAGTTAATTTAAACCGACTTATAGCAGTTTATATCAGTTTATTGCGATTTTCTGGGATTTCTTTGTGACGCGCTTTCACGAGTTGGACACCTCTCCAGTGGGTGGCTATCGTTAGCTGCTATTTCTACATGAGAAGAGGACATCTTTCAACCAAAAGACGATTGTTCTGGGGAAAGGACACCTTCCCCAAGATTCTGATGGAAGCTTGGCAAATAGTAAGCAATCTTTATGTTGTTAATTCGTATTTATGTTGACAAATGTCAAATAATAATTCCGCCATGAATTTCGGTGCGGTCTCGCTTTAGCGCACGCTGTATGCTGAAGTAACGTTAATTTAAAAAATGTAACACAGCAATTGCATTAAGAACTAATTTGTCTTTCATTTGCTGTCCAACTTGTATTTTTTAGTCAAGTTTTGGATTAGTTACTGATTAGAATAGGTGCCTCTCCAAAGATTTCTCCTGACATTTTCTGGGCAGCTTGGCAACTTTTCTCATTGTATAACCACGATTTGTGCCACTAAATATGCACATTTTCGAACAAACTATATATGCATTGTGTAATATGATGTTATAGGACTGTCATCTGAAGAATTTTGAGAAGGTTAGTGAAAAAATGTATATATTTTGGTGGTTTATACGTTATTGCTATTTTTGGCTTGAATCAATGCTGTTGTGATGTTTGCTATTGTGGTAAGCTAATATAACGCTATATTGTGTTTTCGCTGTAAAACACTTAGAAAATCAGAAATATTGTCTGGATTCACAAGATCTGTGTCTTTCATTTGCTGTACGCTGTGTATTTTTAAGAAATGTTTTATGATGAGTAATTAGCTAATACACGATGGTCTCTGTAGTTATTCTAGTTGCTTTGGTGAGAGTTGTGATGGTGGCTGCAATGGTAAACTATGATTTATAACTGAAATATGCACATTTTTCTAACAAAACATATTATCAGACTGTCATCTGCGGAAGTTGTTTCTTGGTTAGTGGCTATTTATATCTTTATTTGGTCGAAATTGTGATAACTACCTATGCAGGAAATAAATTGTGGACAAACAAAGTTGTGTCTTTTGCTATCGTGGTTAGCTAACAGATTTACATATTGTGTCTTCCCTGTAAAACATTTTAAAAATCAGAAATGATGGCTGGATTCACAAGATGTGTATCTTTCATCTGGTGTCTTGGACTTGTGATTTAATGATATTTAGATGCTACTATTTACTTATGACGCTATGCTAGGCTATGCTAGTCAGCTTTTTTACTGGTGGGGGTGCTCCCGGACCCGGATTTGGGAGGAAGTAGAAGATATATAAACATTATTAAAGTGACGAGGGATCCATTTATTAAAGTGGCCAATGATTTCAAGTCTGTATGTAGGCAGCAGCCTCTCTGTGTTAGTGATGGCTGTTTAACAGTCTGATGGCCATGAGATAGAAGCTGTTTTTCAGTCTCTCGGTCTCAGCTTTGATGAACCTGTACTGACCTCGCCTTCTGGATGGTAGCAGGATGAACAGGTAGTGGCTCCGGTGGTTGTTGTCCTTGATGATCTTTTTGGCCTTCCTGTGACGTCGGGTGCTGTAGGTGTCCTGGATTGCAGGTAGTTTGCCCCCGGTAATGCGGTGTGCAGACTGCACCACCCTCTGGAGAGCCCTGTGGTTGTGGGCGGTGCAGTTGCCATACAAGGCGGTGATACAGCCCGACAGGATGCTCTGAATTGTGCATCTGTAAAAGTTTGTGAGGGTTTCAGGTGACAAGCCAAATTTCTTCAGCCTCCTGAGGTTGAAGAGGCGCTGTTGCACCTTCTTCTCCACACTGTCTGTGTGGGTAGACCATTTCAGTTTGTCGGTGACGTGTATGCCGAGGAACTTAAAACTTTCCACTGCTGTCTAGTCAATGTGGATAGGGGGGTGCTTCCTCTGCTGTTTCCTGAAGTCCACGATCATCTCCTTTGTTTTGTTGTGTCATCTGCAAATTTGATGATTGAGTTAGATGCGTGCATGGCCACGCAGTCATGGGTGAACAGGGAGTACAGGAGGGGTCAGGGCACGCACCCTTGTGGGGCCCCAGTGTTGAAGATCAGTGAAGTCGAGACTTTTTTTTCCTACCTTAACCACCTGGGGGGCGGCCCGTCAGCAAGTCCAGGACCCAACTGCACAGGGTGGGGTTGAGACCCAGGGCCTCAAGCTTAATGATGAGCTTGGAGGGTACTATGGTGTTGAATGCTGAGCTGTAGTCAATTAACCACATTCTTACATACAGTTGAAGTCGGAAGTTTACATACATCTTAACTAAATACATTTAATCTCAGTATTTCAAATTTCCTGACATTTAATCAGAGTAAAAATTCCCTGTGTTAGGTCAGTTAGGATCACCACTTTATTTTAAGAATGTGAAATGTCAGAATAATAGTAGAGAGAACGATTTATTTCAGCTTTTATTTCTTTCATCACATTCACTCAATTACTATTTGGTAGCATTGCCTTTAAATTGTTTAACTTCCACAATTTAAAAGCATTGCCTTTAAATTGCCTTCCACAAGTTTCCCACAATAAGTTGGGTGAATTTTGGCCCATGCCTCCTGACAGAGCTGGTGTAACCGAGTCAGGTTTGTAGGCCTCCTTGCTCGCACACGCTTTTTCAGTGCTGCCCACAAATTTTCTATAGGACTGAGGTCAGGGCTTTGTGAGGGCCACTCCAATACCTTGACTTTGTTGTCCTTTTGACTTTGTTGACTTTGTTGACTTTGTTGTCCATTTTGCCACAACTTTGGGTCATTGTCCATTTGGAAGACACATTTGCGACCAAGCTTTAACATCCTGACTGATGTCTTGAGATGTTGCTTCAATATATCCACATAATTTTCCTACCTTATGATCCTATTTTGTGAAGTGCACCAGTCCCTCCTGCAGCAAAGCCCCCCCACAACATGATGCTGCCACCCCGTGCTTCACAGTTGGGATGGTGTTCTTCGGCTTGCAAGCCTCCCCCTTTCTTCTCCAAACATAACGATGGTCATTATGGCCAAACAGTTCTATTTTTGTTTCATCAGACCAGAAGACATTTCTCCAAAAAGTATGATATTTGTCACCATGTGCATCTGCAATTTTGTAGACCTCTTGGCTGATTTCTTTTGATTTTCCAATGATGTCAAGCAAAGACGCACTGAGTTTGAAGGTAGGCCTTGAAATACATCCACAGGTACACCTCCAATTGACTCAAATGATGTCAATTAGCCTATCAGAAGCTTCTAAAGCCATGACATAATTTAATGGAATTTTCCAAGCTGTTTAAAGGCAAAGTCAACTTAGTGTATGTAAACTTCTGACCCACTGGAATAGTGATACAGTGAATTATTAGTGAAATAATCTGGCTGTAAACAATTGTTGGAAAAATTACGTGTCATGCATAAAGTAGATGTCACGCCCTGACCTTAGAGATTCTTATTATTCTCTATGTTTGGTTAGGTCAGGGTGTGACTCGGGTGGGAAATTCTATGTTTTCTGTTTCTTTGTTTTTGGCCGAGTGTGGTTCCCAATCAGAGGCAGCTGTCTATCGTTGTCTCTGATTGGGGATCATACTTGGCAGCCCTTTTTCCCACCATTAGGTTGTTGGATCTTGTTTTCTGTTTAGTTACTGTTGTCTGACAGAACTGTGCGTTTTCGATTTTGTTATTTTGTTTGAGTGTTTTTTTTAATAAAATCATGAACACTTTCCACACTGCGCTTTGGTGTACTCTTTCTACCACCAACGAGAGCCTTTACAGTAGATGTCCTAACCGACTTTCCAAAACTATAGTTTGTTAACAAGAAATGTGTGGAGTTGTTGAAAAACGAGTTTTAATAACTCCAACCTAAGTGTATGTAAACTTCCGACTTCAACTGTAGGTGCTTCTCTTGTCCAGATGGGATAGGGCAGTGTGCAGTGGGATAGCGATTGCATCGTCTGGGGACCTATTGGGTCCACAGACTATACTGCATAATGCCATCGGGAACAATGTGCTCTTCATGTGTTTATTCATTCATTCCCCTTAAGTAGACAAACTCCATCCTCTGTGGATGACAAGGGTCCACTAGAACAGGTCTATGGCACAATGTCCTGTGAACACTGTATTACACCTCTGTACCCCTCCAACAGTGCCAGCCTCATAATCATTTATACAAGCCCCTCTGAATACAAAGCAGGAGAGGTTAGGAATTTCCGCTGCGTATCTGGAGCAGAAGATAAAGGGCAGAGTAAAAAAGGAATGTTCATCATTTGATGTTAATAAGAGACAAAAGAAGCCTCTTTGATCAAAGGCGGAAGGTCAAGTCCAACAGATGTTCACAGGCGATGAAGGGAGACAGATCCAGTATTCCTCACCCCAGGGAGCCTGACTCCCATTATGCAAGAGCTAGGAAACGTATGTTGCATAAACCTCTCTAAAGAGCTGGAATTTTACTCCTGAGAGTCGATGTTGTACTGCAATTACCAAAATGTATTGGCATGTTCAGAAGTTTATGGTCAGTGATCTTTCAAAACTGAATGTAGAATTTGTCCTTTCAACCAGTTTGGTTCATCATAATACTATTTAAATGTGTGTATAGTTTGAAAGGAAATGGGAGGGCATAAACTTGATAATATTGTGGAACAGATGACATATATATCCAATATTATGGGATACGTTTCCTTTAGTGTGTATCCCACGTTTATCACTTTTAGCCTCAAGGTTGTTGGTCTATATATCCTTATACTTATTGATTTTGCCTCATTGCCTACAGCACAATTACAGTTTACTTGCCACTGCAAATATCAAGCAATCCCTTTTTGAAAGGTCAGCGGTTTATGGGATGTTTAACATGTCTATGAGATTGCAGTGGCATTTCCTACTGTACTCACCAAGGGAATCTTGACACATATCCTGCTAGAGGGAGGAGGTATAACACACAGTGCAATATCTACAAACTTGAGTACAGGATGACATTCAGAGCTCGCCTGGTATTATAAAACCATCCATATCAATTAAGTCACATCTTTAAACTAACTCAAGAACAGTATGACTTTCATTTGAACTGTTAGTCCCTTCTAAGAACATGTTTATGTGTGGCCAAACCCTAAAGCATATTTATTGACCACAATTTAACTGTGATTTATCACATAGCCTTAATAGGAACATCCTAATTCTAAAGACTTACATGTGAGAGCCGAACACAGCTAGGGTGATTCATCAAAAAAAGAGTTCAATGAGGGCTCTCTGCTTTAAAAAAGAAAACTCTCATTCGGCGAGAGTTCTATTGAAACTAATTCCCAGCTATTGTGCTCATTAAAATCCTAGCTGAGAGTGGATAGTGTGGCTGTGTACGGTGTCAGTTAGGTGCTCTGTGCTCCTGTAATGGTAGAATAAATTAATATCTCCTAGCATGGGGCCTGCGCAGGCCTACATGTCATTTCCTATATGCATTTATGCACTGCAGGCACCTAATATAAATAATAAGCTATTGGTGGGAAAATGCTAATGAAAAACGATCAGATGGTTGACCTGAGTTGTGAGTGCCCTCATAAGTCCTGTCTTGCCACCGAAAGCACTTTTGCTAAGTTCAGATGTTTAATGCAAAAGTTTAAGTAAGAGAGTTATGCTTCCATTAACTTCTTGCGACTATAGGGGGTGCTGTTTTCTCATTAGCATAATTTGCATTACAGATTAAACGGCTTCCTACTCAATTCTTGCTCGTACAATATGCATATTATTACTATTATTGGATAGAAAACACTCTCTAGTTTCTATAGCCGTTGGAATATTGTCTCTGAGTGAAACAGAACTCAATCTACAGCACTTTTCATGATAGGGAGTCAGATTTCAAACATTTTGGCCACTGATCTGGAGTCAGTTTAAAGCTCACTGTAAATGCTATGGAGAAACAGACACTGCTTATGTCTCCCCCTGGATGTCAGTGCGTGATGACGCTTTGAATGGTGTCGATTGCGCAATCAGTTTCTCTATAAGACACCAAATAGCGGAAGTAGCTTCCCTTTGCTGCCTGCGCCTTGCGCGCGAAGGACATCGGACTCGCCTCCTTCCAAGCGTTAGTTTAGCCAGTAATATTTCTCCGGTCATGTTTTTACCCGTTATAGGTGTTAACAGCATCATAAGGTAGTTAATTTGAACCGTTGTATAGCAATTTATATCCTTTTAGTGCGATTTTGAGGCATTTCTTTGTTGTGCACTTTGACGCGCTGGGCACATTTCGGGGTCCCGGTCGTACGTTAGTGGGCATTTCGACGGACAAGTGGACATCTTTCGACCAAAAGAAGATTAGACCCAAGAAAGGATTCTTTGCCCAAGATTCTGATGGAAGAACAGCTCACAGTAAGAACAATTTATGATGATAAATCGTGTTTCTGTCGAAAAATGTTAAACGCTTACGCCGCCATTTTGTTTTGTATAGCTTCGCATGGCGCAACCTGTATTGAAAAGTAAGGATAATTTAAAAAATGTAAATCAGCGATTGCATTAAGAACTAATTTGTCTTTCGATTCCTGTCAACCCTGTATTTTTTTGTCAAGTATATGATTAGCTATTGATTAAACTAGATCACTCAAAGATGGCGACCGACATTTCCAGGCTTGTTTTGCTACTATTTTCATTGTATAACCACGTTTTTTTATGGCTAAATATGCACATTTTCGAACAAACTGTATATGTATGTTGTAATATGATGTTACAGGAGTGTCATCTGAAGAATTCTGAGAAGGTTAGTGAAAAAATTAATATATTTTGGCGATGATACGATATCGCTCTCTTTGGCTAGAATCAGTGCTCGGGTAACGTTTGCGTATGTGGTATGCTAATATAACGATTTATTGTGTTTTCGCCGTAAAACACTTAGAAAATCTGAAATGTTGTCTGAATTCACAAGATCTGTGTCTGTCCATTGCTATGTGCTGTGTATTTTTAAGAAATGTTTTATGATGAGTAAATTGGTAATACACGTTGCTGTCTGTAGTAATTCTAGGAGCTTTGGTGAGATTTGTGATGCTGGCTGCAATGGCAAACTATGATTTATACCTGAAATATGCACATTTTTCTAACAAAACCTATCCTATACCATAAATATGTTATCAGACTGTCATCTGATGAGGTTTTTTCTTGGTTAGTGGCTATCAATATCTTAGTTTAGCCGAATTGGTTATAGCTACTGGTGTTGAGAGAAAATGGTGGACAAAGAAAAATGGTGATTTTTGCTAACGTGTTTAGCTAATAGATTTACATATTGTGTCTTCCCTGTAAAACATTTTAAAAATCTGAAATGGTGGCTTTATTCACAAGATGTGTATCTTTCATTAGGTGTCTTGGACTTGTGATTTAATGATATTTAGATGCTACTATTTAATTGTGACGCTATGCTAGCGATGCTAATCAGTGTGGGGGGGGGGGGTGCTCCCGGATCCGGGGTAGATACTCGTTAGAGGTTAATGGCAGAGATGCGCAATCGGTAAAATGAGATCATGTCAATACACCCTGTATAATGATACACAGCAAATTTGCAAGTATTAAAATCTCAGTGTTAAGCTAAAAAGTGTTGTGAGTGTTATATCTGAGTGTAGATTCTAGTAGGGTTAACACCAGTGGGATTGAAATTGGCACCACATGTGTCACATCTGCTCCTGCTCCTCCCCTCCGGGGTACGACGTTGTACTAACAACCGGGCCTGGGATTCATCATTACGCGCACCTGGACTCCATTACCTTCATCATTTCCTCCCCTTTATATGTCACTCTCCCAGGTTCACTCACCAGTTGGTATTGTTCTTGTGTATCGGCGCACTGCCTTATGTCAGGGTCGTGTTCTTGGTTTTATTTTTTAATTAAAATGTTTCACCTGCTTCTGACTCACCGCCCCATCATTACAACATGTGGTGAATAAATTAAGTGTTTTTTTCATCACAGTGTTGTTACTCGAATGTGTTGAGTTCATTTCCGTTAACTCTGAGTGATAAAGACGTGGGAGGAGCCTCATTAACCTGATGATGATAGGGGGCGCTATTTACACTCTGGGGGAAATCGTACTCAATTCTTGCTCGTACAATATGCATATTATTATTACTATTGGATAGAAAACACTCTCTAGTTTCTAAAACCGTTTGAATTATTTCTCTGAGTGAAACAGAACTCATTCTGCAGCACATTTATTGTCAGGGAGTAGGATTTCAGAAATCGAGGTCCCTGTTCTGGGGTCAGTTTATAAGTCGCAATGTAAGCTATGGGGCTACATGCACTGCATATGCCTTCCTCTAGATGTCAGTAAGCGGTGAGAATTTGAATGGAGTAGATTGCGCAATCTGGGACCATATATAAGACCGTGGAACGGAAGTACCGTCCTTTTCAACGGTGCGCCTGGCGCAAGAAGACATCACAATGGCGTCCTGCAAACGCTTTTGTTTTAGTAGTTCTATATCTCCGGTCATGTTTTTATTCGTTATAGGTGTTAAAGACATCATAAGGTAGTTAATTTAAACCGACTTCTAGCAGTTTATAGCAGTTTATTGCGATTTTCCTGGATTTCTTTGTGATGCGCGTTCACGAGTTGGACACCTCTCCAGTGGGTGGCTAACGTTAGCGGCTAATTCGACAGGACAAGAGGACATCTTTCAGCCAAAAGACGATTGTTCTGAAGAAAGGACACCTTGCCCAAGATTCTGATGGAAGCTCAGCTAATAGTAAGCAGTCTTTATGCTGATAATTCATTGTTCTGTTGAAAAAAATGAAATGCATAAGACGCCATTATTTGCAGTGTAGCCTTGGTTTATCGCACGCTGTATTGCGCAGTTACGTTAATTTTAAAAATTTAACCCAGCGATTGCATTAAACTACCACCAAGCTATTGCAACATGTAGTTTAATTAGTAGTTGAGTTACAAGTAGTGGAACTACTCCCCAAAACTGCTGATTCCATACCCTCATCATCATTATCTATACATTAATCTATAGGGGGCAAAGTGCTTCAGTAATGCGAGTGGAGTATCATTTAATGAATTAATGAATCTCTCTATGTAGTAAGTATGTTTGCATGTCTCCAGCTCATGGAGGCCTGAGGAGCATGTGACCACTCTACCGTGGGGAAGCCTTCTGTATTGGTATATTGATATACATCATGCTTTTCAAATATCAATCCACATTATGCTCCCTAATGTCTTCACACAGTATTAAAAACACTAGCAAATAGGTGGCTGACTAGGCCTTTCTTGGCTTCCAGATGGATACCTCTTTCCAAGCCAAGGGAGGAAGAGACAAATACTGAACATGTCATCCATTCAACCTCGTCCTCACACATGGTACGACCCAGTGTGGAGTTTGTTCTTCTTCAATTAATAAACAAAAACTTGCAGTCGAGTGGCCATTTCATTTCGTTGATCAATTAGACTGTAAAATTAAAGTAAAACGAAGGGGAGGACACATCACATGTCAAACATGTTGTTTCTTCTTCGTATTTGGTCTGTGTTCAAAAATATGAGAGACCATCACAGAGCAGTGAGGCAGGTAATTGCTTAGAAACTAATTAGCCAACTAATCAAGGACGGCTTGCCATGCAAAGCAGGAGGAGGAAATGCATTTCACAAAAAAGCAATTAGATGGAACATTTCTGGAAATGCAGTGTGTACTGTAAACAACAGAAATTGGGGAGCGAGGGAAAAGAGCCGGCAAGGTTGGAGATTAACTGAAATAATACGATTGAAGAGTGCTGTCAACTTCTCTCACTTGCTCTCTTTCCCTTCTCTCTCTCTCCCCCCTTCTCTATGTTTCACATAACCACTCATTCACTTCTCTCTCTCTATCCTTGCATTATTATTTGCTTGAGAGAGTCACTAACACCCTATTACTACTTGCCCTTATTCCTGATGAGAACCTAAACCATATTACACACCTGTTTTCCCCAAAACACATTCTGCAAATGGTCACATGATTTTCCCCAAATCTAATCATAGAACCAATGAACCAAACATAGTTTCAGCCTTTACCTTACTTTCACTTGTCAACCATCAACTGTTAACTTAACCTAGAACCTGCCCCTGAGCATATCTCAGAGCCATGGCTGTATCCAGCTAAGCCCAGCCAGCCTGGCTGTCTCACCTGGAAGGAGAGCTGAGGGGTTCTGGGTAGCTATCGCTCCTCTCTGACAATCCCCCCATTATCTGGAAGGGTCTCTGATGTATTGCCTCGTGTCACATTTACTTATGGAGATCCTCAGGGATTGTTCCACCAAATCCCCACAGTCATGTCAGTTTTTAGAATCTGCCACTTTTGTGTCAACATCTATTTTGTAACAGTTTAGCCGGAACATTAAACCAGGCTTCCCGGTGACAAATCTCTTTTCTGCCTCCCTTCATGGTCAGTCTCCTGGTGGAAATTCTGAGAAATATCCCATTCGTTCTCCGACGATGTCTCATGTGAATGCTGATAATGGCACGTCTCATTGGGTTCATATTCACAGACTGAATGAAGCCTGATGAATCTCAATCTATATCAAAATGGAGGATTTTAAAGGCAATAAATGGCTCACTCAGCAAGCAGTGTGTACTGCTTGCTGAGTGCGAACTTTAACTCTGGTTGGGAACCAAGCTTGCAAAGATGGGGTGGGTAAAAAATATACTGTAGCGAAAAAGAGAGTATTGGTGAGATAGTAAGTGCCGTGGCATAAGAATATCACATTTCTCAGTGTCGGATCAGATCAATCGAGAAAAAAAAAAATAATAATAATAATCTGGTAAAAATGTAATTTGTACTGTGTCAATTTATTTCACGATAGACTTTTATAATTGACAGACTAAATAATATTTACAAAGTTATCTTTGGCACATACTGTATCTGGCACATTATAACATTTCATTGCTGTCAGTGGTGCAACATTATGCCGATTCAGACTTATGAATTTACCACTTTCCTATGCATTTCTCAGGTTTTGGAATTTAGGCCTACCTTATTCAGTCCCTCTGCAGGAGTGGCCATCTTGTGGACTATATACATTTAATTAAACTGCTAAGTATTCATTCAATAGGGTTTTCAGTACATTTATCTTAAGCCATCCCTTTAAATACGGTGTACCTTTTAGTTCGAATTTTTCTACAGATGTTTCAAGAGAACGATTTCAGAATATTAAGCATAAATGAAAGAAAGCCATCCAAATATACTGAACAAAAATATAAACAAAACATGTAAAGTATAGGTCCCATGTTTCATGAGCTGAAATAAAAGATCCCAGAAATTTCAGACACACAAAACGCTTATTTCTCTTAAATTTGGGGAACACATTTTTTTTACATCCCTGTTATTGAGCACTTCTACTTTGCCAAGATAATCCATCCGCCTGACAGGTGTGGCATATCAAGAAGCTGATTAAACAGCATGATCATTACACAGATGCTGGGGCCAATAAAAAAGCCATTCTAAAATGTTCAGTTTTGTCCAACAACACAATGCTAGTTTTGAGGGAGCATGCAATTGGCCTGCTGACTGCAGGAATGTCCACCAGAGCTGTTGCCAGATAATTTAATGTTAATTTCTCTATTATAAGACGCCTCCAACGTCGTTTTTAGCTTCGCCTCTGCCCAGTCATGTGAAATCCATAGATTAGGGCCTAATGCATTTATTTAAATTGACTGATTTTCTTCTATGAACTGTAACTCAGTAAAATCTTTGAAATTGTTGCATGTAGCGTTTATATTTTTGTTCAGTACAAATGCATTTTCATCTCTGTTTCAGCAACAATTGGTAGATAAAAAAAAAAAACTCTGATCTTGTAGATTAGGTTTAGGAAAAAAAACTGCTTGCAGAGCCTTTACGCACAAAACAAAGAAAATGGTGGTTTAATCCCAGTGGTGCTAGAGGCGTCACTACAGACCCTGGTTCGAATCCAGGCTGCATCATAACCGGCTGTGATTAGGAGTCCCTTAGGGCGGCAAACAATTGGCCCAAGATTGTCCAGGTTAGGGTTTGGCCTGGATAGGCCGTCATTGTAAATAAGAATGTGTTCTTAACTGACTTGCCTATTTAAATAAAAGGTTATATTTAAATTTAAAACAATTGGCACATTCAGTTCTTCAACCCATGGTAATGTTGGAAGATTAGTGTACATGGAATTATAATATGGAGAATAATGCTATACCCTCGTCTATTGCCTGCCATGGCCAAGTATTGCACCATGCGTCGGGTTCAAACTGTTATGGTTTGGTCTGCGCTCTGCTCCATAACGATTTAATTAGCCTGCATCTCTATTTTTTATATTATCAACTGGTATTAAATATCTTCAGCAACAACCAAATGGCCGTGATGGCGTTTACAGAGGAAGCAAATAAAGGTAAACAAAACAATGTAATAAAACAGAATGATAATGTACAATTTAAGTTTTGCATAATGGCACAGCATTTCCTAAACTTTACTAGCTCTTATCAATCTCTCTTATTAAGTTGTAAATTACAGTGCATAGAGAATGGTGTTATTTCTATCAGAAAAAATAAAGTAGATGCGTCTCCACTTGGAACCGGTCGGTTCGCTAGAATTTATTAATGGTTTGCTCACAAGGTGGCGCAATTATTAGGATATTTAGTCAAAGTAAGAATATGGCGTATCTGTAGACGCACCTCCACCTCACCTTAATTTATTCGATCTCCACCCAAACGGATAGCGGGTGAATCTCATGCTTAAATTCAGAATACGCATAGAGAGAAAAGTGCATAAAAAGGGAATTACATTCCAATTACGACTCAAGTCGTAATTCCTCCCTATATGCATTGTTAACCATAATGGAACAGAAGGAACACGATAATATACGTCAACTACATTAATGCACAGTGCTTTTCTGTTACAAAAATAATCAATAACCACTTACAAAAAACCTCTGCCCAATCTTATCCTATCACACAAGCCAACACTGCTGTCATAGTTTATTCTCCTCTCATCCTGTCATAGCAGATGTCTGACCAAAGAGACATTGACAGGGTACAGACAGTACTTTGTGCTCTCTCTGTGTTCATTGTCGACAACTCACCTTTGTCTACCAGACAAATCCCCCACGCCCGCCATCTCTCCGCTCTGTGGTTGTCCCCACAGGGGTGTGAAGGCTACTCTGCCCCCTGCCTGTGTGCTGCCAGTGGTCAGCCAAGCCAAGCATCTGTGCCTCTCGCTCCAGGCAGGTGACTCTCCAAAGAGTACTGGTGGGAGACCGATATTTAAATGTTACTCTCACCTAACTCTCAAGTAGTTTTTCCTGACTTTGTGACCTGGGGCCTCATTTATCAAAGTCACACAAAAAAGACTAAAAACCTTGTGTGCACAAGTTTCCATAAAAAGGTTGGTATTTATAAATGATTAACTTCACGGGAAAGTGTGCATATCTCCACCCAAATCTCAAACCATGCATATGTACAACTTCTAGTGGTTGATCAACTGTATTGCAAGCAAATATGGTTATGTTGGGGAAATTGAGGTGTTTGATGCACGGGAGTTATAATAATGGTAGCCTAATGATAAAATAGTGTAACGTCTGCCTCCAACTCACACCCTCAAACATCTAGATCCCCTGAAAGCAGCTCAATCTCCAGATCCCAATCACCTGTTCACACACCTGTATGTCATTATCACACTATATAGTTCAGTTTTTTGTTTTGTGACACACGTCTTTCGGAGTCTTGGTTTTCCCCGTGATTTACTCCTCCCTTGTATGATAGCTTTTGCCTGTCTCACTAATGACGCCTTTTGCCTATTCCCTGCCTGTACTTTAGCCTATTGGATTTCCTGTTATCAACCTATTGCCTGATCTCCCGGACTACGTTACTAGCCTTTTCCCTGCCACCCTTTTTGGACCCCTGTGTATGACCTTCTGCCTGTCGGTCCAGGGGCAGAGGACCCCCTACCTCTGCAAAGGACATCCTGTGGTCCTTTGCAGTAAACACCTGCTGCGCCCTGCACTTGAAACCAGCTCTCGGTCTCCTCTCGTGTTCATTACAAAAGGATGCATTTGTCGTTAGTAAGAATATGGCATAGTAAGCAGCATGTCACCTGTCACCATATTTATTTTACTTTTATTATAGGCCTAAATCATTTCTCTCTGTAAGGACAGACGAGAAGCAAGTACAGGGAGTGGATATTTAATGAATAAAGAGACAGGAAACAAAGGACACAACATTATTGCTGACACGGGGAAGAAATTGAGGAATAGACAGATACAGGGGAGGCAATCAATAAGTGATGGAGTCCAGGTGAGTCCAATGAAGCACTGATGCGCGTAATGATGGGCTTTCTGGCGCCCTCGAGCGCCAGAGAGGGAGAGCGAGAGCAGATGTGACAGTCTCCTTTTCTGACATGACTGGTTTATTTCCGCTAAACAACAAATATTAGGCTACCATTTATCCATTGCTCATTCATTTGTTGGCCAGGACGCAGTTGTAAGTGAGAACTTGTTCTCAACTGGCCTACCTGGTTAAATAAAGGTGAAATAAATAAATTCAATAGCAACCATAATCGGAAGTAAACAGACCGGTAGGCTACAGCATTGCTGTGCAACAGGATCATGACATAATAATAGCCTATTAAATCTCAGAGCCTATACAAAGGTAGGAGATAGAAACACAATCATGCATCGATAAACATCTCTCCAGGAAGAAAAAGGGTGAGGTGTATGTTTCATGATTAACGACTCATGGTGTAATTGTAACAACATACAGCAACTCAAGTCCTTTTGTTCACCTGACCAAGAATTCCTCACAATCAAATGTCGACTATATTATCTACCAAGAGAATTCTAGTCGGTTATTGTCACAGACATGTATATTCCCCCTCAAGAAACTTCACTGGACTCCATATATATGAAAACAGAAAACCATATATCCTGAGGCTGCATTTATTGTAGCTGGGGATTTTAACTAAGAAAATTTGAGAACAAAATTCAATCAGGATATTGATTGTAGTACCCGGGCTGGCAAAACACTGGATCACCGCTACTCTAACCGCGATGCATACAAGGCCCTCCCCCGCCCTCCTTTTGGTAAATCTGATCACGACTCCATTTTGCTCCTCCCTTCCTATAGGCAGAAACTCAAACAGGAAGTACCTGTGCTAAGGTCTATTCAACGATGGTCTGACCAATCGGAATCCACGCTTCAAGATTGTTTTGATCGCGCAGACTTGGATATGTTCTGGGTAACCTCTGAGAATAAACATCGACGAATACACGGATGAAGTTACTGAATTCATCAGGAAGTGTATAAGAGATGTACCCACTTTGACTATAAAAACTACCCAAACCAGAATCCGTGGATAGATGGCAGCATTAGCGCAAAACTGAAAGCGCGAACCACCGCATTTAACCATGAAAAGGTGACAGATATGGCCGAATACAAACAGTATAGTTATCAAACAGGCAAAACATCACTACAGAAACAAAGTGGAGTCACAATTCAACGGCTCAGACATGAGCCATATGTGGCAGGGTCTACAGACAATCAGGGACAACAAAGGGAAAACCAGCCACGTCGCAGACATTGACGTCTTGCTTCCGGACAAGCTAAGCACCTTCTTCGTCCGATTTGAAGATAACCGACGCGGCCCGCTACAAAGGACTGTGGGCTCTCCTTCTACCATGGCCGACGTGAGCAAGACATTTAAGCGTGTTAACCCTCGCAAGGCTGCCGGCCCTTCAGCATCCCTAGTAGCATCCTCAGAGCATGCGCTGACCGGCTGGCTGGAGTGTTTATGGACATATTCAATCACTCCCTATCCCAGTCTGCTTTCCCCACTTGGTTCAAGATGTCCACCATTGTTCCTGTACCCAAGAAAGCAAAGGTAACTGAACTAAATGACTATCGCCCCCTAGCACTCACTTCTGTCATCATGAAGTGCTTTGAGAGACTAGTCAAGGATCATGTCACCTCCACTTTACCAGTCACCCTAGACCCACTGCAATTTGCATATCGCCCCAAAATGTCCACAGACGATGCAATCGCCATCACACTGCACACTGCCCTACCCCATCTGGACAAGAGGAATGCCTATGTAATAATGCTGTTCATTGACTACAGCTCAGCATTCAACACCATAGTACCCTCCAAGCTCATCATTAAGCTTGAGGCCCTGGGTTGCAACCCCACCCTGTGCTATTGGGTCCTGGACTTCCTGACGGGCTGCACCCAGGTAGTGAAAGTAGGAAACAACATCTCCACTTCACTGATACTCAACACTGGGGCCCCACAAGGGTGAGTGCTGAGACCCTTCCTGTACTCCCTGGTCACCCATGACTGCGTGGCCATGCACGCCTCCAACTCGATCATCAAGTTTGCAGATGACACAACAGTAGTAGGCTTGATCACCAACGACGAGACAGCCTATAGGGAGGAGGTGAGGGCACTCGGAGTGTGGTGTCAGGAAAACAACCTCTCACTCAACGTCAACAAAACAAAGGAGATGATCATGGTCTTCAGGAAACAGCAGAGGGAGCAACCACCCACAACCGCAGGGCTCTCCAGTGGGTGGTGCGGTCTGCACAACGCATTACCAGACGCAAACTACCTGCCCTCCAGCACACTTACAGCACCCGATGTCACAGGAAGGTAAAAAATATCATCAATGACAACACCCACTCGAGCCACTGCCTGTTCATCCCGCTACCATCCAGAAGGAGAGGCCAGTACAGGTGCATCAAAGCTGGGACCGAGAGACTAAAAAATAGAAGCTATCTTAAGGCCATCAGACTGTTAAACAGCCATCACTAACACAGAAAGGCTACAGGCTACATACAGACTTGAAATCATTGGCCACTCTAACAAATGTATCAATAGTAACTTTATTAATGTCACTTTCATAATATTGTTTACATATCTTGCATTACTCATCTAATATGTACAGTTGAAGTTGGAAGTTTACATACACCTTAGCCAAATACATTTAACCTCTCTGGGTATGTGGAACGGTAGCGTCTCACCTCGTCAACAGCCAGTGAAACTGCAGGGCGCCAAATTCAAAACAACAGAAATCCCATAATTAAAATTCCTCAAACATACCAGTATTTTACACCATTTTAAAGATACACTTGTTGTAAATCCAGCCACAGTGTCCGATTTGCAACTGCTGTGTCAGATTTCGGAAAAGCACACCATGCAATAATCTGAGTACAGCGCCCAGAGAACAACACAACCCAAAGAGATATCCGCCATGTTGTGTAGTCAACAGATGTCAGAATAGCATTATAAATCTTCACTTACCTTTGATGATCTTCATCAGAATGCACTCACAGGAATCCCAGTTCGACAATAAATGTTTGTGTTGTTCGATGAAGTCCATCATTTATGTCCAAATAACTCCTTGTTTTTAGCCCAGTAATCAAAATTCATGATGCGCGATCACTAGTTGCAGACGAAAAGTCAAAAACTTCCCTTACAGTCCGTAGAAACATGTCAAACGATGTATAGAATCAATCTGTAGAATGTTTTTAACATAAATCTTCAATAATGTTCCAACCGGAGAATTCCTTTGTCTTCAGAAATTCAATGGAACGCAAGCTAACTCTCTCAAATGAACGTGCATTGTCAGCTCGTGGCACTCTGGGAGAAACTTACGCAATCCCTTCTCATTTGCCCCACCTTCACAGTAGAAACCTCAAACAAGGTTCTAAAGACTGTTGAGATCTAATGGAAGCCTTAGGAAGTGCAACATGACCCCATTTCCACTGTATCTTGGATAAGCAAAGAGTTGAAAAACTACAAACCTCAGATTTCCCACTTCCTGGTAAGGTTTTTGCCTGCCATATGAGTTCTGTTATACTCACAGACATCATTCAAACAGTTTTAGAAACATCAGTGTTTTCTATGCATATCTTAGGATCTGGGCCTGAGTAGCAGGCAGTTTACTCTGGGCACGCTTTTCATCTGGACGTGAAAATACTGCCCCCTACCCAAGAGAGGTTAAATTTTCACAATTCCTGACATTTAATCCTAGTAAAAATTCCCCATCTTAGGTCAGTTATCCTGTCTGACTCTGGCGTTCCGCCAGCGGAACTCCTCCCACATTCCACTGAAAAGGCAGAGCGTGAAATTCAAAATATATTTTTTAGAAATATTTAACTTTCACACATTAACAAGTCCAATACAGCAAATGAAAGGTACACATCTTGTGAATCCAGCCAAAATGTCAGATTTTTTAAATGTTTTACAGCAAAAACAGCACGTATATTTATGTTAGCTCACCACCAAATACAAAGAAGGACAGACATTTTTCACAGCACAGGTAGCATGCACAAAGCCAACCTAACTAACCAAGAACCAACCAAACTAACCAAGAAACAACTTCATCAGATGACAGTCGTATAACATGTTATACAATAAATCTATGTTTTGTTCGAAAAATGTGCATATTTGAGGTATAAATCAGTTTTACATTGCAGCTACCATCACAGCTACCGTCAAAAATAGCACCGAAGCAGCCAGAGTAATTATAGAGACCAACGTGGAATACCTAAATACTCATCATAAAACATTTCTGAAAAATGAATCGTGTACAGCAAATGAAAGACAAGCATCTTGTGAATCCAGCCAATATTTCAGATTTTTTAAGTGTTTTACAGAGAAAACACAATATAGCGTTATATTAGCTTACTACAATAGCCTACCACACTACCGCATTCATTCATCAAGGCACGTTAGCGATAGCAATAGGCACGTTAGCATTAGCGAATAAACCAGCAAAAGATATTCATTTTCACTAACCTTCATAAACCTTCCTCAGATGACAGTCCTATAACATCAGGTTATACATACACTTATGTTTTGTTCAAAAATGTGCATATTTAGAGCTGAAATCTGTGGTTATCCATTATACTAACGTAGCTTCTTTTTCCCAGAATGTGCGGATATTTCTATTAGACTCTCACCTATTCTGACCAAATAGCTATTCATAAACATTACAAAAAATACATGTTGTATAGGAAATGATAGATACACTAGTTCTTAATGCAATCGCAGTGTTAGAATTCTAAAAATATCTTCATTACGACATAAGGCTTATGTTATAGCGAGAGAGTGGCCAAAACCTGGGCGCAAAACTACTAGTACACAGTTCGACAGATATATGAAATAGCATCACAAAATGGGTCCTACTTTTGGTGATCTTCCATCAGAATGTTGTACAAGGGGTCCTTTGTCCAGAACAGTCGTTGTTTGGATTTAGAACATTGTTTTTCCATCTTGAATTAGCAAGCACACTGGCCAAGTGGCGCAAAGCTTTCCATCGTCAACAAACACAGACAACGCAACACGCCTAACGTCCCGAAAACATTTCAATAATCGAATAAAACTATATTGAAAAAACATAGTTTACGATGATATTGTGACATGTATCAAATAAAATCAAAGCCGGAGATAGTAGTCGCCTATAACGACAGCTTTTCAGAAGGCAATTCCAGCTCCATCTTCGCGCTTTCCAGAAAACAGGAAATGGATGACTCGTCGTGCCAAGAGGATTTATTCCACCTCAGACCAAGATAAACACTTCATTTCTTCTCTCACTTCCTCTTGACATCTAGGGGAAGGTGTATGACGTGCATGTATACTCATACGTATCATGCCCATTATAGGCAGGCCCTTGAACAGAGCATAATTTTCAGACTTTCCACTTCCTGGTCAGAAAGTGTGCTGCCAAATGAGTTCTGTTTTACTCACAGACAAAATTCAAAACGGTTTTAGAAACTAGAGAGTGTTTTCTATCCAATAGTAATAATAATATGCATATTGTACGAGCAAGAATAGAGTACGAGGCCGTTTAAATTGTGCACGTTTTCCCCCCAAAGTGTAAATAGCGCCCTCTATCCTCATCAGGTTAAATTGGGCACGTTTTCCCCCCAAAGTGAAAACAGCGCCCTCTGTCCTCATCAGGTTAAATTCAATTTATTTTAAGATTTTGAAATGTCAGAATAATAGTAGACAGAATTATTAATTTCTTCACATTCTCAATCAATCAGAAGTTCACATACAAGCAATTAGTATTTGTTAACATTGCCTTTAAATTGTTTAACTTGGGAAAAACGTTTTTGGTAGCCTTCCACAAGCTTCCCACAACAATTTGGGTGAATTTTGGCCCATTCCTCCTGACAGAGCTGGTGTAACTGAGTCAGGTAGGTAGGCCTCCTTGCTCCCACATGCTTTTTCAGTTCTGCTCACAAATTTTCAATAGGATTGAGGTCCGGGCTTTGTGATGGCCACTCCAATACCTTGACTTTGTTGTCCTTAAGCCATTTTGCCACAACTTTGGAAGTATGCTTGGGGTCATTGTCCATTTGGAAGACCCATTTGCGACCAAGCTTTAACTTCCTGACTGATGTCTTGAGATGTTGCTTCAATATATCCCCAATTTCCCTATCTTATGATGCCATCTATTTTGTGAAGTGCACCAGTCCCTCCTGCAGCAAAGCACCCCCACAACATGATGCTGCCACCCCCCGTGCTTCACGGTTGGGATGGTGTTCTCCGGCTTGCAAGCCTCCCCCTCTTTCCTTCAAACATAATGAGGGGTTAATGCGGTAATTGGGGGGAAGCTGTAACCTACCTCGTTCACTCTCCTCAGGACTTTAAATGGCCCCACAAACCGCAGACCCAGCTTCCGACAGGGCAGGCGGAGGGGCAGGTTTCGGGTCGAGAGCCAGACCCGGTCCCCCGGTGCGAACACCGGGGTCTCACTGCAGTGACAGTCTGCACCAAATTTCTGGCGCAGTACGGCGCGCTGAAGATGGCCATGGGCAGCGTCCCATGTCTCCTCCGCGCGCCGGAACCAGTCGTCCACCGCAGGATCCTTGGTCTGACTCTGATGCCCCAATACACACGGGAAGGGAGAAAGGTTAGTGGTTAAACCTACCCACATCCTGGTTAACTCTCTCCACCTGCCCGTTACTCTTGGGGTGAAAACCTGAGGTAAGGCTGACCCAGACCCTCGAAGTAAACTGGGGACCCCGATCAGACACTATATCCTCAGGCAGCCTGTAGTGCCGGAAGACGTGTGTAAATAGAGCCTCCGTCTGCAGGGCCGTAGGGAGACCGGGCAAAGGGAGGAGACGACAGGACTTATTAAAACGATCCACAACGACCAAGATCGTGGTGTTACCCTATGAAGGAGGAATATCAGTCAGGAAATCCACCGACAGGTGCGACCATGGCTGTTGTGGAACGGCTAAGGGTTGTAACTTACCTCTGGGCAGGTGTCTAGGAGCCTTGCACTGGCGCACACCGAGCAGGAGGTAACATAGACCCTCACGTCCTTAGCTAAAGTGGGCCACCAGTACTTCCCACTAAGACAGCACACCCTCCGCCCGATACCAGGATGACCAGAGGATGGTGACGTATGGGCCCAATAGATTAGCTGGTCGCGGACAGCAGACGGAACGTACAGACACCCAGCCGGACACTGAAGGGGAGCGGGCTCTGTACGCAACGCCTGCTCAATGTCTGCATCCAGCTCCCACACTGCCGGTGCCACCAGGCAAGAGGCCGAGAGTATAGGAGTGGGATCCATGGGCTGCTCCTCTGTGTCATACAGCCGGGACAATGCGTCTGCCTTAACGTTCTGAGAGCATGGTCTGTAGGAAAGGGTAAATACAAAACGGGTGAAAAACATGACCCACCTTGCCTGGCGAGGGTTCAGTCTCCTTGCCGCCCGGATGTACTCCAGATTGCTGTGGTCAGCCCCCTCAAGCCAATGTCTCCACGCCTTCAAGGCCTTGACGGCAGCCAACAGCTCCCGGTCCCCCACATCATTGTTTCGCTCCACCGGGCTGAGCTTCTTCGAGAAGAAAGCAGAGGGGCGGAGCTTCGGTGGCGTACCCGAGCGCTGAGAGAGCACATCTCCTATCCCAGCCTTGGACGTGTCCACCTCCACTATGAACGCCAAAGAGGGATCCGGATGGGCCAACACGGGAGCCGAGGTAAACAGAGCCCTCAGGTGATTAAAAGCCCTGTCCGCCTCAGCTGACCATTGCAAGCGCACCGGGCCCCGCTTCAGCAGTGAGGTAATGGGAGCCGCCACCTAACCAAAACCCAGGATAAACCTCCGGTAGTAGTTGGCAAACCCTAAGAACCGCTGCACCTCCTTTACCGTAGTGGGAGTCGGCCAATTACACACGGCTGCAATGCGGTCACTCTCCATCTCCACCCCTGAAGTGGAAATGCGATACCCTAGGAAGGAGACGGACTGTTGGAAGAACAGGCATTTCTCAGCCTTGACGTATACGTCATGCTCCAACAGGCGACCAAGCACTCTGCGCACCAGTGACACATGGTTGGCGCGTGTAGCGGAGTATATCAAAATGTCATCAATATACACCACTACACCCTGAAAATCTTGTCTACAAAGGCTTGGAAGACTGATGGGGCACTCATCAACACGTACGGCATGACAAGGTACTCATAGTGCCCAGAGGTGGTACTAAAAGCCGTCTTCCACTCGTCTCCGTCTCGGATATGCACCAGGTTGTAAGTGCTCCTGAGATCTAGTTTGGTGAAGAAGCGTGCCCCGTGCATTGACTATCGCTGTAGTTATGAGCGGTAGCGGGTAGCTATACCTCACAGTGATCTGATTCAGACCCCGATAGATAATACACGGACGTAGACTTCCCTCCTTCTTCACAAAAAATTAACTCGAGGAGGCGGGTGAAGTGGAGGACTGAATGTACCCCTGACGCAGGGATTCGAAGACATATGTTTCCATAGCCTCCATCTCCGCGTGTGAGAGGGGATACACGTGACTCCTGGGAAGTGCAGCTTTTACCAGGAGATCTATCGCACAATCGCCCCGTCGTTGAGGTGGTAATTGAGTTGCCCTCTTTTTGGAAAAGGCGAGAGCCAAATCGACATATTCAGGGGGAATGCATACGGTGGAGACCTGGTCTGGACTTTCCACCGTAGTAGCACCAACGGAAACCCCTAAACACCAACCTGAGCACTCTTGCGACCACCCCGTGAGAGCCCTCTGTGGCCAAGAAACAGTGGGGTTATGACAAGCTAACCAGGGTAGGCCCAGCACCACGGGAAACGCAGGAGAGTCAATAAGGAAGAGACTAATTCTCTCCATATGACCCCCCTGCATCAAAGGCGCGGTGACCTCCCTAATTAACCCTGACCCTAATGGTCGACTTTCTAAGGCGTGATTGGGGAAGGGCACATTCACGGGAACGATGGGGATCCCTAAACTATAGGCTAAAGCACTATCAATAAATTTCCCAGCCGCGCCTGAATCGATGAGCACCTTATGCTGGGATGGCGGGGAAAACTCAGGGAACGTAACAGACAAAAACATATGTGCAAAAGAAGGTTCTTATTGAGAATGGTGCCGGCTCACCTGGGGTGACGCCAGAGCGCCCTGCCTGCTGCCTCGATTCCCAGAGGAACCAACCCGGCACCGTCCCAGCAGTGTGACCTCTGCGGCCACAGATGATGCACGAGCGGGAACCCCCTCCGGTCTCCCTGCGCTCCGCCCCTCCCAGCTCCATGGGTATCGGAGAGGGGGTACGGGAGGATGGAACCACCAGACCCCGATCTGAACGTCCGTGAGTAGCCAGCAGGTTGTCCAGCCGGATGGACAGGTCCACCAGCTGGTCAAACGTGAGGGTGGTGTTTCTGCAGGCCAGCTCCCGATGGACGTCCTCGCGCAGACTGCAGCGGTAATGGTTGATCAGGGCCCTGTTGTTCAATCCCGTGCCGGCAGCAAGGGTCCTAAACTCCAGGGAGAACTGGGCGCTCCTCGTCTCCTGCCTCAGATGGTAGAGGCGCTCACCCGCCGCTCTACCATCGGGCGGATGGTCGAAGACCGCCCGGAAACAGAGGGTGGACCCCTCAAACTGGTCCAACGCCACATCTCCCTCTCTCCACACAGCGCTGGCCCACTCCAGGGCTCTCCCGGTGAGGCACGAGACGAGGGCGGTCCGATGGAGTCGGAAAAAGGTCTAACTGTAACAAGAACCCCTGGCAGTTCGCAGCCCTCCCGTCATACTTCTGGGGCAAGGAGAGGCGGATCCCACTGGGTTCAGGCGGGAAAGGGGCGCTCAGGGGAGACCCCGGTTGTGCTGGTGGAGGCGCTGGAAGAACTCCCTGTCTCTCCCAGCGATCCATTGTCTGGACAACGCGATTCATGGCGGCGCCAAGATGGTAAAGCATAACTGCATGCTCCTGGACGCGCTCCTCATCCTGCTGACTCCATAGTTATGGTCGGAGATTCTGTAGAGGGTGGGTGTTGGTGGCAGGGAAGTCAGGCGCAGGAGCACGAACTTGGTATAAACGGAGTCGTTTAAACTTCTTATGGCTGCATCCCGCTACCGGGATCGATATGACAACAACCAGTGAAAGTGCAGGGCGCCAAATTCAAACAACAGAAATCTCATAATTAAAATTCCTCAAACATACATGTGTTTTATATCATTTAAAGGTAATCTTGTTGTTAATCCCACCAAAGTCCCACCAAAGTGTCCGATTTCAAATATGCTTTTCAGCGAAAGCGCTACAAACGATTATGTTAGGTCACCACCAAACCACAAAAAGCACAGCCATTTTTCCAGCGAAAGATAGCAGTCAGAATAAGCAGAAATAGAGATAAAATGAATCATTAACCTTTGATTATCTTCGTCAGATGACACTCATAGGACTTCATGTTACACAATACATGCATGTTTTGTTTGATAAAGTTCATATTTATAACAAAAAATCTGAGTTTACATTGGCTCGTTACATTCACTAGTTCCAAAAACATCAAGTGATTTTGCATAGCCACATCATTTCAACAGAAATACTCATCATAAATGTAGATGATAATACAAGTTATACACATGGAATTATAGATATACCTCTCCTCAATGCAACCGCTGTGTCAGTTTTCATGCTTGATTTGTTCGACAATGTCCGTTATTTATGTCCAATTAGCTACTTTGGTTAGCGCGTTTGGTAAACAAAGCGCGTCCACTATAACGTGACGAAATGTCCAAAAGTTCCATAACAGTCAGTAGAAACATGTCAAACGATGTACTGAAACAATATTTAGAATGTTGTTAGGAACAAATTCTTATTTGTAGAACAAAAACCAACAATGGCTCACAGAGCGAAGCAAAACTTTCCAGTGGTCAAAACCATTCAGCTTGAGGCGACGGGGAGGGGAAAGGAGGGATGCTAAATGTAGTCTGTTAATTATTATATTATATATAAACTGGACATACACTATATATACAAAAGTTTGTTGACATCCCTTCAAATTAGTTGATTCGGCTATTTTAGCCACACCCGTTGGTGACAGGTGTATAAAATCGAGCGCACAGCCATGCAATCTCTATAGACAAACATTGTCAGTAGAACGGCCTTACTGAAGAGATCAGTAATTTGTACAATGGCACCGTCATAGGATGCCACATTTTCAACAAGGTAGTTAGTCAAATTTCTGCCCTGCCAGAGCTGCCCCGGTCAACTGTAAGCACTCTGAAGTGTTCAGGAGTAACAACGGCTCAGCCGCAAAGTGGTAGGCCACACAACGGAACTACAAAGTGCTGTCTTCGGTTGCAACACTCACTGCCAAGTTCCAAACTGCCTCTGGATGCAGCATCAGTACAAGAACTGTTCGTCGGGAGATTCGTGAAATGGGTTTCCATGAATCAGCAGCCGCACACAAGCCTAAGATCACTATGCGCCATGCCAACCATTGGCTGGAGCAGTGGAAAAGCGTTCTCTGGAGTGATGAATTAAACTTCACCATCTGGCAGTCCGACAGACGAATCTGAGTTTGGTGTACGCTACCTACCCTAATGCTTAGTGCCAACTGTAAAGTTTGTAGGAGGAGGAATAATGGTCTGTGGCTGTTTTTCATGGTTTGGGCTTGGTCACCTAGTTCCAGTGAAGGGAAATCTTAACACTACATTATACAATGACATTTTAGACAATTCTGTGCTTCCAAATATGTGGCAACAGTTTGGGAAGGCACTTTCCTGTTTCAGCATGACAATGCCCCTGTGCACAAAGGGAAGGTCTATACAGAAATGGTTTGTCGAGATTGGTGTTGAATAACTTCACTGGCCTGCACAGAGCCCCGACCTCAACCCCATCGAAAACCTTTGGGATGAATTGGAACGCCGACTGCGAGCCAGGCCTAATCGATCAACATCAGTGCCTGACCTCACTAATGCTCTTGTGGCTGAATGGAAGCAAGTTCCCGCAGCAATGTTCCAACATCTAGTGGAAAACCTTCCCAGAAGAGTGGAGGCTGTTATAGCCGCAAAGGGGGGACCAACTCCATATTAATGCCCATGATTTTGGAATGGGATGTTCAACAAGCAGGTCTCCACATACTTTTGATCATAAAGTGTAGCTATTTGCCTTCAATAGGATATACATAATAATGAATACTTTAAGCATCACATTATAGAAATGTATAATTAGCGTGTGCGTTTTGAAATAAATATTGAATCAGTAGCCTACGAATTAACAATAATAAAGCCCCATTCAATCATTATAAATTAAAGTTTTGAAAGTGTGGAACACAAGTCTACAAAATACAATGACACCACAACGTTTATATCATACAAGCACAGTTAAGTGTTCTGAGGTCAAGTGTTAAAAATATTACAGAGAAAATTCCATTTTATAATATAACCATTTTACTATGACTCCCAGACTCTACTACGACTCCGCTGGTTAATGTTAGCAGTTAGCAAGCCCAGCCGAAGTCTAAATATACATGCTATTGCACATTTACTTTGGATTATAATCATAGTATAATGCTTGCATTAATATAATGCTGAATCCAGGTGCGCTATACAGTCTGTCCAGGTGCGCTATACAGTCCGTCCCTGTCCACCTTAGAGTTATAGCTGCCTATCCACTTCTGATCACTATGCAGCCAGTCCTCAGTAGCAGTGCTCTGATGGCTCAGTCTGCTCAGGCTGCCATGTGCTGTGAATAGAAAACACTGGTGAGGAGGAGATTGGCTTTCAGCTCCGGTCCCATATCGCCTGTAAATCAACTAAACTTCCAAAAACATCTGGACTGACATGCAAATAATATGATCAATATTCTACACGGCATGCCACGGCCGCTACAATGCCTTGTGGGATAGTCAATATCAACCAACCCCTCAAAATATGGCATGTCTTTCTAGCCCTGTTCCTACTGAAGCATGCTGTATAAAACCTGCAAATACTGCTGTAGAGAAGGGGTCCAAATTGTTGTGTAGTGTTTATGTCCAATGGTCAATGAGCACCTGTACATTTTATCTATAATTTCTCTTTCAATGACAAGGACTAAAAAGGATTTGCCAGTAGATTGTCGACATGACGCATGATGATGAGTGCTTGTCTAGCTTGCTAGCTAAGATTTTGAAAGTATGATGTTGACATGATCAGTCCAATCAAAGCTACGGTAGATATGACGTGATTTAAGTAATTTTATCTGTGACCAATGACCTTGAGCCTTCTTGGATGGGAACTTCTAATATAAATCTATGGCTGGACCCAAGGGGGCCTGAAATGTGTAGCTCTCCATGTAGATTTTGCGGTGACTTATTGTCCCCATGAGTGACAGAACACTGAGCCAATCATGGTGCAACTAGAGACAATGACCAACCCCTCCGGTCCGTATTTTCTGCTGAGCTAGGCCGAAACACCTGCATTTTGGCGCTTTATTAACTCAATACTTTTTTTTTTTTTTTTTTACATTGTTTACCGTTTGAGCAGACACATGCACATTTGTGGCCTGCTGGAGGTCATTTTGCAGGGCTCTGGTAGTGCACCTCCTTGCACTAAGGCGGAGGTACCGGTCCTGCTGCTGGGTTGTTGCCCTCCTACGGCCTCCTCCACGTCTCCTGATGTACTGGCCTGTCTCCTGGTAGCGCCTGCATGCTCTGGACACTACGCTGACAGACACAGCAAACCTTCTTGCCACAGTTCGCATTGATGTGCCATCCTGGATGAACTGCACTACCTGAGCCACTTGTGTGGGTTGTAGACTCCGTCTCATGCTACCACTAGAGTGAGAGCACCGCCAGCATTCAAAAGGGACCAAAACATCAGCCAGGAAGCATAGGAACTGAGAAGTGGTCTGTGGTCACCACCTGCAGAATCACTCCTGTTTTGGGGGGTGTCTTGCTAATTGCCTGTAATTTCCACCTTTTGTCTATTCCATTTGCACAACAGCATGTGAAATGTATTGTCAATCAGTGTTGCTTCCTAAGTGGACAGTTTGATTTCACAGAAGTGTGATTGACTTGGAGTTACATTGTGTTGTTTAAGTGTTCCCTTTATTTTTTTGAGCAGTGTACATATTTACACATGGAATTATAGATATACCTCTCCTTAATGCAACCGCTGTGTCAGATTTCAAAAAACTTTACGGAAATATAAACCATGCAATAATCTGAGACGGAGCTCAGGTGGTTATGTAACGGTCGTCCTCCTCCTCTTCGGAAGAAGAGGAGGAGTAGGGATTGGACCAAAGCGCAGCGTGATAGTTTGACATAATGAATGTTTATTAAAGTAAAGACGAAAACCGAAAACACTTCAACAAACTACAAAATAACAAACAAACGATGTAGACAGACCTGACTTGAACTTCCAAAATGACAAGGAACGCACGAACAGGAACAGACTACATACACGAACGACAAAACGAAACAGTCCCGTGTGGTGCACATACACAGACACGGAAGACAACCACCCACAAACAAACAGTGTGAACAGCCTACCTTTATATGGTTCTCAGTCAGAGGAAACGTCAAACACCTGTCTCTGATTGAGAACCATATAAGGCTAATTCCCAATGACCTAAACATAGAAACACAAAACATAGAATGCCCACCCCAACTCACGTCCTGACCAACTAAACACATACAAAAATAACAGAAAACAGGTCAGGAACGTGACAGAACCCCCCCCTCAAGGTGCGAACTCCGGACGCACCACCAAAAGTCTAGGGGAGGGTCTGGGTGGGCATCTGTCCACGGTGGCGGCTCAGGTTCTGGGCGTGGTCCCCATCCCACCATAATCACTCCCTGCTTCCGTATCCCCCTCTCAATGACCACCCTCCAAATAAACCCACCTAAATTAAGGGGCATCACCGGGATAAGGAGCAGCACCGGGATGAGGGGCAGCTCCGGACTGAGGGACGGCAGCTCCGGACTGAGGGACGGCAGCTCCGGACTGAGGGACGGAAGCTCCGGACTGAGGGACGGAAGCTCCGGACTGAGGGACGGAAGCTCCGGACTGAGGGACGGAAGCTCCGGACTGAGGGACGGAAGCTCCGGACTGAGGGACGGCAGCTCCGGACTGAGGGACGGCTGAGGGACGGCAGCTCCGGACTGAGGGACGTCAGCACCGGACTGGATGGCGGATCCTGGCTGGCTGGCTCTGGCGGATCCTGGCTGGATGACGGCTCTGGCGGATCCTGGCTGGATGACGGCTCTGGCGGATCCTGGCTGGATGACGGCTCTGGCGGATCCTGGCTGGATGACGGCTCTGGCGGATCCTGGCTGGATGACGGCTCTGGCGGATCCTGGCTGGATGACGGCTCTGGCGGATCCTGGCTGGATGACGGCTCTGGCGGATCCTGGCTGGATGACGGCTCTGGCGGGTCATGGCTGGATGACGGCTCTGGCTGGTCATGGCTGGATGACGGCTCTGGCTGGTCATGGCTGGATGACGGCTCTGGCTGGTCATGGCTGGATGACGGCTCTGGCTGGTCATGGCTGGATGACGGCTCTGGCTGGTCATGGCTGGATGACGGCTCTGGCTGGTCATGGCTCGCTGACGGCTCTGGCTGATCCTGTCTGGCGGAAGGCTCTGGCTGATCCTGTCTGGCGGAAGGCTCTGGCTGCTCCTGTCTGGCGGAATGCTCTGGCTGATCCTGTCTGGCGGAAGGCTTTGGCTGCTCCTGTCTGGCGGAAGGCTCTGGCGGCTCCTGTCTGGCGGAAGGCTCTAGCGGCTCCTGTCTGGCGGACGGCTCTGAAGGCTCATGGCAGACGGGCGGCTTTGCAGGCTCAGTACAGACGGGCGGCTTTGAAGGCTCAGTACAGACGGGCAGTTCATGCGGCGCTTGGCAGACGTACAGTTCAGGCGCCGTTGGGCAGACGGGCAGTTCAGGCGCCGCTGGGCAGACGGGCAGTTCAGGCGCCGCTGGGCAGACGGCAGATTCTGGCCGGCTGAGACGCACTGTAGGCCTGGTGCGTGGTGCCGGAACTGGAGGTACCGGGCTAAAGACACCCACCTTCAGGCTAGTGCGGGGAACAACAACAGGGCACACTGGACTCTCAAGGCGTACTATAGGCCTGGTGCGTGGTACCGGCACTGGTGGTACCGGGCTGAGGCCACGCACATCAGGGCGAGTACGGGTAGAAGGAACAGTGCGTACAGGTCTCTGGAGACGCACAGGAGGCTTGATGCGTGGTGCCGGAACTGGAGGCACTGGGCTGGAGACACGCTCCACAGGGAGAGTGCGTGGGGGAGGAACACCCCCCAATAAATGTTTGGGGTTTACTTTCGGTTTTCCAGCCACGTCTCCTTGCTGCCTCCTCATAGCATCGATCCTGGGCTTTCGCTGACTCCATCGCCTCCCGAGAGCGGCGATTCTCTCCCACCTTAGCCCAGGGTCCTTCTCCGTTCCATATTTCCTCCCAAGTCCACGAGTCCTGTTTCTTTGGCCGCTGTTGCTGGTTCCTCTCACGCTGCTTGATCCTTGTAAGGTGGGTGGTTCTGTAACGGTCGTCCTCCTCCTCTTCGGATGAAGAGGAGGAGTAGGGATTGGACCAAAGCGCAGCGTGATATTTTGACATAATGAATGTTTATTAAAGTAAAGACGAAAACCGAAAACACTTCAACAAACTACAAAATAACAAACAAACGATGTAGACAGACCTGACTTGAACTTCCAAAATGACAAAGAACGCACGAACAGGAACAGACTACATACACGAACGACAAAACGAAACAGTAAAATATTCAATTTTATTTGGAACGGCAAGCCAGATAAAATTAAAAGGGCCTATTTATATAACGAATATGAATTCGGAGGGCAGAAATTATTAAATATTAAAGCATTAGACCGCTCACTAAAGGCATCAGTCATACAAAAGTTATACTTAAATCCAAACTGGTTCTCTAGTAGATTGGTACGAATGTCTCATCCTATGTTCAAGAAGGGCCTTTTTCCCTTTATTCAGATTAAACCTGCTCACTTTCGGTTGCTTGAAAAGGAAATAATCTCCAAAATATCTTTATTTTTTAAACAAGCCTTAGAAAGTTGGTTGCAATTTCAGTTTAATCCACCTGAAAGGACGGAACAAATAGTACAACAAATCTTGTGGTTAAATTCAAATATAGTAATTGATAAAAAAAACTCTATTTATCGAAGAAATGTTTAAAAAAGGTATAATTTTTGTGAATGATATCATAAATAGGACTGGTGGAGTAATGTCACACATGCAGCTAACACAGACATATGGAAATGTCTGCTCTACCCAAAATTACAACCAATTAATTGCAGCATTACCACAAAAATGGAAGAGGCAGGTGGAAGGGGATAAAAGTAAGGAACTTGTATGTCGGCCTTATATTAAAGAACATAAATGGTTAAAGAAAAGTGTGATAAATAAAAACATATACCAATTTCATTTAAGGACCAAAAAACTTACAGCTGTGCCATATAAATTGCAAAATAGTTGGGAAGAGATTTTCGATGTACCCATTCCATGGCACATGGTTTATGAATTGATACGCAAAACAACGCCGGATTCAAAACTTAAAATTTTTCAATTTAAATTATTGTACAAAATTCTTGCAACTAATAGAATGTTATATATATGGGGGATACAATCTTCCCAGCTCTGTAGATTCTGCTGTGAGGAGGCAGAGTCATTAGACCATTTATTTTGGTATTGTCCGCATGTAGCTCGTTTTTGGTCACAGGTCCAGGAATGGTTGAAGAATTGCAACATTTGCGTAGAACTAACGCTACAGATAGCAATACTGGGGGATCTGAAAATCCATAGTCAATCAATCAATAATATAATAATTATTTTAGCAAAAATGTTTATTTTTAATTTACAATCCGTGGAAGCTATGAGAATAGGAAGATTCAAATCTTTTGTGAAGCATCACAGCACAGTTGAAAAATATATGGCAAATAAAAATCCGAAATGGATGATGTTGGAAGATAGATGGGAAAGGTTGAGTGGAGCTGAAGGGTGGGACTAATAACAAGATAAACAATGTAGGGCATACGGGATCTGTGAAATGTGTATAGGTGCGGAGCTATTGTGAAATTGCACAGTTACAAGTGGAAATCAAACTGGATGGACAACAGAAATAGAGGAAGGACTAAGAACAAACAAGAGAGAACTATTATAAAGTAGACTGTGTCTGTAAAATGTGTATAAAATGTATAAATTGAAGGTAAAAACAGAAATGTTTATCAGTTTACTCCAATTGGGGGATCGGTGGTAGGGTTTGCGGGGAATAATAATAAAGGTATACTCTTTAAAAAAAGTATGTATGTCTATGTAGGTATGTGTATGTATATACACTGCTCAAAAAAATTAAGGGAACACTTAAACAACACAATGTAACTCCAAATCAATCACACTTCTGTGAAATCAAACTGTCCACTTAGGAAGCAACACTGATTGACAATACATTTCACATGCTGTTGTGTAAATGGAATAGACAAAAGGTGGAAATTATAGGCAATTAGTAAGACACCCCCCAAAACAGGAGTGATTCTGCAGGTGGTGACTACAGACCACTTCTCGTTCCTATGCTTCCTGGCTGATGTTTTGGTCACTTTTGAATGCTGGCGGTGCTCTCACTCTAGTGGTAGCATGAGACGGAGTCTACAACCCACACAAGTGGCTCAGGTAGTGCAGTTCATCCAGGGTGGCACATCAATGCGAACTGTGGCAAAAAGGTTTGCTGTGTCTGTCAGCGTAGTGTCCAGAGCATGCAGGCGCTACCAGGAGACAGGCCAGTACATCAGGAGACGTGGAGGAGGCCGTAGGAGGGCAACAACCCAGCAGCAGGACCGGTACCTCCGCCTTAGTGCAAGGAGGTGCACTGCCAGAGCCCTGCAAAATGAACTCCAGCAGGCTGTATGTACACTGTACACTGTATGCGTAGTAACGTTAATTTTAAAAATCTAACACAGCGGTTGCATTAAGAACTAATGTATCTTTCATTTGCTGTCCAACCTGTATTTTTTTAGGCAAGTTTATGATTACTTATTGATTAGAATAGGTGCCTCTCCAAGATGGCGCCGGACAGATTGCTTGACGTTTGGCCACTAATCACATTGTATAACCACGATTTGTGCCGCTAAATATGCACATTTTCGAACAAACCCTATATGCATTGTGTAATATGATGTTACAGGACTGTCATCTGATGAAGAATATCAAGGTTAGTCAAAAATTATATATCTTTTGCCTGTTTGTTACGATCGCTAACCTTTGCTGCTGGTAAATGGTTTGTGTTTCTGGCTATTGTGGTAAGCTAATATAATGCTATATTGTGTTTTCGCTGTAAAACACTGAGAAAATCTGAAATATTGTCTGGATTCACAAGATGTTTGTCTTTCATTTGCTGTACGCTGTGTATTTTTAAGAAATGTTTTATGATGAGTAATTAGGTAATACACGATGGTCTCTGTAGTTATTCTAGTTGCTTTGGTGAGAGTTGTGATGGTGGCTGCAATGGTAAACTATGATTTATACCTGAAATATGCACATTTTTCTAACAAAACATATTTATTGTATAGCATATGTTATCAGACTGTCATCTGATGAAAGTGTTTCTTGGTTAGTGGCTATTTATATCTTTATTTGGTCGAATTTGTTATAGCTACTGATGCAGTAAGAAAATGGTGGAGTAAAAAAGTGGTGTCTTTTGCTAACGTGGTTAGCTAATAGATTTACATATTGTGTCTTCCCTGTAAAACATTTTAGGATTGTGGAGGGATTGTGTACAGATCTTTGCAACATGGGGCCGTGCATTATCATGCTAATATATGAGGTGATGGTGGTGGATGAATGGCATGACAATGGGCCTCAGGACTTTGTCACGGCATCTCTGTGCATTCAAATGGCCATTGATGAAATGCAATTGTGTTCATTGTCCGTAGCTTATGCCTACCCATACCCTAACCCACCGCCACCACGTGGCACTCTGTTCACAACGTTGACATCAGCAAACCGCTCACCCACACGACACCATATGGTCTAACATGTACCCGGTGCAGTTGAAACCAGGATTAATCTGTGAAGAGCACACTTCTCCAGTGTCCATCGAAGGTGAGCATTTTCCCATTGAAGTCGGTTACGACGCCGAACTGCAGTCAGGTCATGACCCCGTCAGGTGGATGGATTATCTTTGCAAAGGAGAAATGCACACTAACTTTGACATAAGTAAGTTTGTGCACAACATTTTTGAGAAATAAGATTTTATTTCAGCTCATGAAACATGGGACCAACACTTTACATTATGCGTTTCAATTTTTATTCAGTATAGATCCAGAAAGCATTAGTATAGTATATGGTGACATATCTTTGACCCTATCCATTCTGCGGGTGGAGATGGTCCATGTGTAGACAGGGAAATTAGCAGGGGAGAGATCAAAGATCATTAGCACCATAACTCGTCTGAGAAAGCGATGTGGCCCTGGGTTGAACGGGGCCATCTGTAATTCTGCAGGATGGTAATGAGCGAGATGCCTGGGTGATGTATGCCGAGGGTGAGTCCTGACAATGAGCCTCTCTTTTATCTTTAGCTTTAACGTCCTGCCAGCGGACAGAGGTGCACCTCTTCAAGGGCCCGCTAAAATCCATCACAACCTTTGATTATGGATTGATCGCCAGCCACTATACCCCGGTGTACACACAGCTCATGCCCTTCCACTGTGCCACCACGCCGACTCCTCCCTGACCCTCAATTCGTCATTCCTCCCTCCCATTGAGGAGGCTAAGTTGAGCACCACCCACTCCACTCTGGATAACCTTGTGAACTGGGTTCTAGCAGTGAAGGTGGCAGAAACCGTATTCTCACAACCAGAGTCTTAACTGCCACACAACCACGTAGATACTGTAGCTAAAGGTTGCTCTGGGGAGGTTTAGCTAGCGTTTAGTATCAGCAAGGGAGGGCTCTATTTGAATGTAATTTATCTCTTGTATTGTCTGAGGCAGACAGCCTGTGCTGTGGTAGACAGACTTGCCTTGGCTGAGTCCATGTCTCCCAGGCTGATGTTCTGTAGGCTGAGCTCCTGTGGTGCTTTTCATCCAACAGAGTTGTGAACATTTGGGAATAGCTCAGCTCATGTTTGTGCAAATTAAATGTAGCTACTTCACACTGAGGGGCCAAATGAGGGTCAGCAACATTTGCTGACAGACGTGTTTACCGCATTAAAAACAAATCTGTAAACTGTATTTATTTTTCTCACAGTCGATTCCAGGTCATCTTCTGGTGGGTTGAACAGAGTATTTCTTTGGAGAATGTAATTCTCGGTGTTGCATATTCTCTGACATTTTTAGTGTTGACTCAAGCACTAAAAGTATGTGGTTTGGAAGTATTCAGAGAATCCACATTCTCATCACAAAGAAAGATTTTATCTTTACAGGTTTGATGGATCCTAGATTTTTCCCCACTTGAATTGCCATGGCCCTCTATGGCTTGCTAGTGAGAGTTATGAAAACTGAAGATATGAAACAAATGTTGCAGAAAAACAGGAGGTATAGGTTCTCCCCAAATTAATTTACTGTTGGTACAGTATTTGAACCAAGTTATACAACATAGAAAACACTGCAATCTTACCATAAGGGGAAAGTGGAGTAAGTTGAGCAAAAGGGTTAGTTGAGCCACCCCTTGTTTCTAGGGAAACAATAAACTAAAAGAATCATGTGACCAAATATTTAGGAAGAGGTCGTCATTTAATGAAGAAAGAAACCACATGAAAAAAGTGGTATGGAAGTTGATAAATCCACGTCGAAGGAGGAGCAGATATTTTCTATATGACTATAAAATGTGTTGGCACCTTCAATTTTTGTACATTTTCTCATAGAAAGTATATTTCAACACTGTCTGCTCAGGCAAATTTGCTGAACTGCTAAACCTGGAACCAATCAAAACTCCCGTACATACGAAGCCAATGGCCTGCTTCTATATAGGATGAAAACTTGAGCTGCTTTCTGTATGTGTGTGATGAGCTCCCAAAGACTGAGTGCCCCCACTGTATGTGAATCCATTCATTAAATAATACTTGCATTCACTTCTTATGACCATTAAATATTGTTCTTACTCAGCTAAATGCAGCTAAAACTTTTCTTGGGATAAGAAACATGAGCAAAATATAACTAAAGGGTAGACTACAATTATTTTTTTTACTTTACCCATGGCAGTTTGTCGGATGGAGATCTCTCTCAAGCTGTCACCAGCTGTGTTTAGTACCTTAGATACAGTGAATGGGATTGGCAGACGTGATCAGCAGAGATGGTACCTGGATATGTTTTGATTGCTGTTTGCCTGTCCAGCTAGCGAACATAAAAGTAAGTATTTAAAGAATATGTGCAAGAATTGACATTGCCAACAAACGGAAATGTGTTCAGAATAAATACATATGCACAATAGGTAAAAAACAGCTCCCCCTCGCCAGTGACCAATCATCTTGAAAACTAAAATAGATGCGACGCTTCGGCCCACAAACTACATTGGTAGATATCTTTGTTAGAAAGAATACTATATTTCTCTTGACGTAGTGATGCTGAATGTAAAAAATGGCTCAACATACCCCAATCTCCCCTACCACTCATTGTACCAAAATACCTTCATTGCTTTTCACATTATATTCATTTGACTAATGTTTTTTGCCACCAAAGTACATACTTTAGGGGGGAGTTACCTAATATAACCACAAACAGCATGTGTGCCTGGACATTACTGACATACGAGGCCAGCAGATTTCAGTGTTACAACAGTAGAGATACAGGCCTTAGAATGAAGGTGAAGTGGAGAGTGGGGGAGTGAGAGAATGAAGCTACTGTCACATCACACACACAATGCAACCTACACATCTCCGGGGACATCTATGATGAGCCCAGGCAACTCATGCAGAAAATTGTTAGCTCCCTCCCCAAGCACATACAGATTTCTATCCTCTGTGCACCCTCCTCTCCTCTCTACCCCCTTTCCTCCTTCCCTGCTCATTTACCAGCTAATGGTGGGAATTCAGCTTGAGAACATCTCTTCCCTGATGAAATAGAATAGAGGAGTATACCTTTGATGATCTTCGGATGTTTGCACTCACGAGACTCCCAGCTACACAATAAATGTTATTTTTGTTCGATAAATATTAGTTTTATAACAAAAAAACGCCATTTGGGTTGCGCGTTATGGTCAGAAAACCACATGCTCGTTCCGGTCCTGAAAGGCAGAAGAAAATTCCAAAAAGTATCAGATTCAAAAATTATCCTAAAAAGATTTATAATCATGCAATCACAAGTGAAATATACCAAAACACAGCTTAGCTTGTTGTTGATCCACCTATCGTGTCAGATTTTGAAAATATGCTTTACAGCGAAAGCAATCCAAGCGTTTGTGAGTGTATCAATCAATGCTAGAACAGCTAGCCTTAAATTAGCTTGGTCACGAAAGTCAGAAAAGCAATAAAATGAATCGCTTACCTTTGGATGTTTGTACTCACGAGACTCCCATTTGTTCGATAAATATTTGTTTTATAACAAAAAAAAAGCCATTTGGGTTGCACGTTATGCTCAGAAAACCACAGCCTCGTTCCGTTCCTGAAAGGCAGACAAATTCCAAACATTATCCGTAATGTTCGTAGAAACATGTCAAACGTTTTTTATAATCAATCCTCAGGTTGTTTTTAACATACATAATCGATAATATTTCAACCGGACGGTAACCTATTCAGTAAAAGAGAGAAAGAAAATGTCGAGCTACTCCTCTCGAGCGCAGGAACTAATCCAAGGACACTTGACTTAGCCTGAAACTATGTTTAAAGCCTGGTCACAGCCTGAGGAAACCATTAGAAAAGGAATCTGGTTAATACCCCTTTAAATGAAAGAGGGGCAGGCAATGAAACAGGGATAGAAAATTTTAAAAAGCACTTCCGGGTTGGATTTACTCAGGTTTTCGCCTGCAGAATCAGTTTTGTTGTACACAGACAATATTTTGACAGTTTTGGAAACTTGAGTGTTTTCTATCCTAATCTGTAAATGATATGCATATTCTACGATCTGGGCCTGAGAAATAGTCCGTTTACCTTGGGAACGTTATAAAAATAAAATAAAAGTCTGACCCCTAGCGTCAAGAAGTTAAATAAGACGTCCTGTGTCTTTTCCATTTTGTATGCACAGCTTGCCTGTGTCAAGTCACTCTGGTTCACACTGACTGTGTGCACTACCATGTTAATCATCTTAAAACCTCCTTGGGCTAGACGTGCCGCTAGTGACCCACCTTGACATCCGGTAAAATTGCAGAGCGCGAAATTCAAAATACAAAAATTGTAATATTAAACATTCATGAAAATACAATTGTCATAGATCATTTAATACCTTAACTTCTTGGTAATCCGGCCGCTTTGTCAGATCTCAAAAAGGCTTTCGGCGAAAGCATACCATGCGACTATCTGAGGACAGCGCCCAGCATACAAAAGCATTAAAACATTTTCCAAACCAGCAGAGGCGTCACAAAAGTCAGAAATAGCGATAAAATAAATCACTTAACTTTGAAGATCTTCCTCTGTTTGCAATCCCAAGGGTCCCAGCTACACAACAAATGTTCGATAAAGTCCTTTATATCCCAAAAAAGTAAGTTTATTTGGCTTGCTTGATTCAGTAATCCACCTGTTCCACTCGTTCAAAATGCATACAAAGGAATCCCAAAAGTTACCAATAAACTTCGTCCAAACATGTCAAACAATGTTTCTAGTTAATCGTCAGGTACCCTAATATGTAAATAAACGATCAAATTTAAGACGGAGAATAGTGTGTTCAATACCGGAGATAAATAACGAAGTGCACTTCATCCACGCGCGCCACAAGACTACAGTCAAAATGAGAGCCACCTTGAAAAACTACAAATTCTAGCTAATTTTTCAAAACACAAGCCTGAAACCCTTTCTAAAGACTGTTGACATCTAGTGGAAGCCATAGGAACTGCAATCTGGGAGGATTTCCTTTGATTGTCACCTCAAGAAAAAAAATTCCGGATGGATTCTCCTCGGGTTTTCACCTGCCATAAGTTCTGTTATACTCACAGACATTATTTTAACAGTTTTAAAAACTTCAGAGTGTTTTCTATCCAAGACTACCATGCATGTGCACATCCTAGCTTCTGGGCCTGAGTAACAGGCAGTTTACTTTTGGCACGTCAGTCATCCGAACTTCTGAATACTCCCCTCTATCCCTAAGAAGTAGTCCCCACCCAAACTCTGACCATTTTACTTGCCCTAGCAGAGCTGGTTGGGCTGTTTTCATGTTATCCAGGGCATTGGTGACTGTAACTTTGCTCCTGGCAACAATTTAATTGCGCGTTTGTAAATCATCATGTTATTCTGCGCTCTGGTACACAGACGAGAGTGCTCTGAAACAGTTTTTGCAGTGATGTTCTATTGAAATGTATACTTGCATAGTGGAGTTTTTTGTTAAGTTTTAATTCGCGATACAAGAAAGAAAAACTGCATTAGACAGGATTACTCTGCACATACTGACCATTTCAAATAAACAGAAGCGTGCTATGTGGCAAACAATCCAAACTCATCTCTCGGCATGTCCAGCCCATCTCAGCCAATCATGGCTAGCGGGAAGGTTGCTTTTTCTGTGGCTTAACCAACTAGGCTTGTTTTTTAATAATTTAAAATTTATAAAAAAAGGCATGTATGAACCCCTTTCAGTTCAACTCGTAATTGTCAGGATTGTTTTTGACAATGGTTAAGCTGTCTGTTTTATGCCTGAATATCCGTGGTTTGAATGCGAAAATTGAGAGAACTAAATGTTTACACTTAATTTGCTGTAAAAATATTGATATTGCATTTATCCAGGAATCTCATTTGTGAGTAAAAGATATCTCTTGCTTACAGGATAAGGAGTATAAAGTTGCCGCTTTGACTAGTGGAGCCAGTAAGTCCAAAGGCGTGGTTATTTGATTTAAAGATTAGACTAGCAAGGCACCTGCTCTTTTTTAGGACACCTCTTTCCCTGGGTTTACCAAAGAATTATTATCACTTTCAGAGTATGAATTGGTCATAGAGGCAGATATGAATGCAGTTTTCGATCTCAAGTTTGATAGATCCACAAAAAGTTTTTCACATGCCCAATAATCAGCATCATTAGCATTGAATGCAATGAAGGAACATCTCAATATCTCTGATGTGTGGCAAGTTCAGAATCTGGCCATCAGAGATTATACCTATTCTTTCTGCATATCACAAATCATACTCAAGAATTGATTGTTTTCTATTCTCGCATACATATGTCTAAGTACAGTGGGGAGAACAAGTACTTAAAACACTGCCGATTTTGCAGGTTTTCCTACTTACAAAGGATGTAGAGGGCTGTAACTGTGAGAGACGGAATCTAAAACAAAAATCCAGAAAATCACATTGTATGATTTTTAAGTAATTCATTTGCATTTTATTGCATGACATAAGTATTTGATCACCTACCAACCAGTAAGAATTCCAGCTCTCACAGACCTGTTAGTTTTTCTTTAAGAAGCCCTCCTGTTTTCCACTCATTACCTGTATTAACTGCACCTGTTTGAACTCGTTACCTGTATAAAAGACACCTGTCCACACACTCAATCAAACAGACTCCAACCTCTCCACAATGGCCAAGGCCATAGAGCTGTGGAAGGACATCAGGGATAGAATTGTAGACCTGCACAAGGCTGGGATGGGCTACAGGACAATAGGCAAGCAGCTTGGTGAGAAGGCAACAACTGTTGGCGCAATTATTCGAAAATGGAAGAAGTTCAAGATGACGGTCAATCACCCTCGGTCTGGGGCTCCATGCAAGATCACCTCGTGGGGCATCAATGATCATGCGGAAGGTGAGGGATCAGCCCAGAACTACACGGCAGGACCTGGTCAATGACCTGAAGAGAGCTGGGACCACAGTCTCAAAGAAAACCATTAGTAACACACTACGCTGTCATGGATTAAAATCCTGCAGCGCACGCAAGGTCCCCCTACTCAAGCCAGCGCATGTCCAGGCCCGTCTGAAGTTTGCCAATGACCATCTGGATGATCCAGAGGAGGAATGGGAGAAGGTCATGTGGTCTGATGAGACAAAAATAGAGCTTTTTGGTCTAAACTCCACTGGCCGTGTTTGGAGGAAGAAGAAGGATGAGTACAACCCCAAGAACACCATCCCAACCGTGAAGCATGGAGGTGGAAACATCATTCTTTGGGGATGCTTTTCTGCAAAGGGGACAGGACGACTGCACCGTATTGAGGGGAGGATGGATGGGGCCATGTATCGCGAGATCTTGGCCAACAACCTCCTTCCCTCAGTAAGAGCATTGAAGATGGGTCGTGGCTGGGTCTTTCAGCATGACAACGACCTGAAAGACACAGCCAGGGCATCTAAGGAGTGGCTCCGTAAGAAGCATCTCCAGGTCCTGGAGTGGCCTAGCCAGTCTCCAGACCTGAACCCAATAGAAAATGTTTGGAGGGAGCTGAAAGTCCGTATTGCCCAGCGACAGCCCCGAAACCTGAAGGATCTGGAGAAGGTCTGTATGGAGGAGTGGGCCAAAATCCCTGCTGCAGTGTGTGCAAACCTGGTCAAGAACTACAGGAAACGTATGATCTCCATAATTGCAAACAAAGGTTTCTGTACCAAATATTAAGTTCTGCTTTTCTGATGTCATTCAATAAAATGCAAATTAATTACTTAAAAATTATACAATGTCATTTTCTGGATTTTCGTTTTAGATACAGTTGAAGTGTACCTATGATAAAAAATTACAGACCTTGTAAGTAGGAAAACCTGCAAAATCGGCAGTGTTTCAAATACTTGTACTCCCCACTGTATGTGCTTTGCGCCAATACAAATATTGCCTGCGACTTTTTCAGATCATAATCCGCAGATTACCAAAGTGGATATGAGCTTCAGGTGAATAAAACAAAATGTTGGCGTTTTAATACGACCCTTCCTCAAAACGAGTTGTTCGTGGCTGAATTTCAAGCAGAAGTAGTTGAATTCTTAGCAAAAAACAAGGACTCTGTAGAGGCCCAAGGTTTACATGGATGGCTACTAAAGGGTTTATCAGAGACAATATATCATATTTTGCATCTCCCCTCAATAAACCCAGGAATCACGGAATCAAGTAAAAATGTAAAATCAGAACAGAACCCGAAAAGGAATTATTTAAATAATGTCAGAAATGATTTGAGGGTGGTTAAACTGGAACTGAATGATTTATTAAGGAGGAGTGCTGAGATCATCATGCATAGAGTGAGGCAGTACTATTATTTTAATGGGAGCAAACCAAGCAAGCATCTAGCCTTAAAATTTAAACAAAGTGAATCTTGTACTTCTATGGAATCTATTAAATCCCCATCTAAATGCTGACTTTCTGATCCACAGGAAATTAATGCAACATTTCAGTCTTTTATTAGTTATATAAATCTTTTATCCAGTTTGAGCAAGACAAATGCAAGCCGCTTTTACATAATCTTGATTTGCCCGTATTGGATGAGAAGCAATCAGCGGATCTGGGCTGACCCATCTCATTAGAGAAACTGAAGTGAGCATTGAAATATGCTGAAAAGGGTCAATCACCTGGTCCGGATGGCATTCCACCTGAACTGTTACTACATTTTTGGTGCATTTTAGGAACAGTATTATTGAGGTCAATTCATCAAGCCGTTTTTACATAGTCTTGATTTGCCCGTATTGGATGAGAAGCAATATGCGGATCTGGGCCGACCCATCTCATTAGAGGAATAGGAGTGAGCATTGAAATATGCTGAAAAGGGTCAATCACCTGGTCCGGATGGCATTCCACCTGAACTGTTACTACATTTTTGGGTTATTTTAGGACCATTATTATTTGAGTCAATTCATTCGGCCATCGACAAGTTTTTTTCATGAGCATACTAACTCTGCATTAATCTCTCTAATGCCAAAGAAAGGGAAAGATCACACAGATTGTGCAAATTATCATACAATATCTTTAATTCATTCTGACCAAAAATTGTATTCAAAAGTATTGGCGTTACGGATGGAAAAGGCTTTTGCCAGGCTTGAATGGCAGTACTTGTGTGCTGTCTTGGGAAATAATTTTATCGATATGGTTTGTGTGTTATATGTGACCCGTTTCAGGAAACTGTGTGTATGTCGCAAGTCACGGCTTCACAGGAGAGCCGTTTGAACGTAAAACATATGTAGTTTTTTTGGAAGAAATGCCTTCTCGAACATGTGAACTTTCATGTGCCTTAATATCAAACTTGTATGCCATCTGTAAATATGAATAAAATTGTTAAATTACGAACCTTCCCGCTAGCCATGATTGGCTGAGATAATGAGTGGGCTGGACATGCCGAGAGATGAGTTTGGATTTGTCTGCCATATAGCATGCGTCTGTGTATTGGAGCTGGTCGGTATGTCTAGGTAATCATGTCGAATGTGGCTTTTTAAAAAATGTAAAATTTATCAAAACTGCATAAAGCTAATGTCAAGTTAAAGTGTACTGTTAGCTAGCTAACATTATGTGTATGCTCTCCACTTTCTGGAGGACCGAGTTTTGAAATCAGTGGAATTTGAGTATGATAGCTAAGGAGATGGCGAAAACACCAGTCTGGATTACATCTTCAAACTATGGGAAACCATGCATGGCATCAGACAGGAGACACATCCAACCATAATGTATACGAGTAAAAGTCTAGCTAGTTCGCTAACATTATGTGTATGATCTTATTCTTCGTATATCAGACATTTGCTTGACTAGTTATAGCCATAGAACCTGGTTGGTTAGTTACCTGCAGATTCATGCAGGGTAGTAACGTCATGAGTTGTGATTATGGTCCATTGTTTAGCTAGCTAGCTACATGTCTTAACAAAAGACTCCACTATACATGTATCCATTTTAATGGTAAATTTGCTCTGGCTATCTACTCCAATTTCAGACCCCAGGTAAGATAGTCTAGCTAGCTACATTTTCAGATAATATGCATTTCTAATTTTGATAAAGTATTTTCATTTCAAGTTAAAGTGTACTGTTAGCTAGCTAACGTTAAGTGGCTGACTTGCAAACAAACGTTACGTCATGCGTTGGGATTAATTGTTTACCTAGCTAGCATTCTAGCTACATTTTTTAAACAAAATACTCTCATCTTAGTGTGCCAGAGCGCAGAATAACTGATGCATTTTTAAATGCTCAACACCCATTGAATATGTCTGGTGTCAGTAAATGTCAGCAATAAAGCATAATTCAATTGTTGCCATTAGCACAGTTACAGTCACAAACGCTCTGGATAACATGAAAACAGCCTAACCAGCTCTGCTAGTGTGAGTAAAATGGTCAGAGTCGGGTGTTCTCTCATTATGTCTGGATGTAGCTAGCCAATGTTAGCCAGTTAGCTTGGGTGCTTGACTGACGTTGTGAGGTCACAGCTTTCGGACCAACCCTATTTATTGGCCAGCGCGCCCAGTGTGTGCTTTGAACACGAAACGGTCTGCATTTACGAACGGGACAATCTGACAGCACAGTTGCAGTCACCAGCGCTCTGGATAACATAACAGCCTAACCAGCTCTGCTAGGGCGAGTAATGTTAGTGAGCTGTTCTCTCTCTCTTAAATGTCTGGAAGTAGCTGTTAAGTTAGAAACAGAACGCTCAGCTCAACCCTTAAAGAGATGGGTGGGGCTAAGGCTTAAGATGGTGTGAACAATGCTGAATGGGTATAGACAAAAAAGGGCTCTCCAATGGTAGTACCAAAAAATTGAAGGACGGTTTTCTCAAAAGTTAGTTTATCAAAGCAGAATTACTTGCCCATTGTTTCCTCAAATGCAGTGTATGATATACCATTTTGCAGCTCTTAGTCTTAACTTTCATCCAATGTAAAAAACAGAATTCAAATGTTGCTACATAAGATGGAATCCAGGTGGTGAGTCACATATGCTAACCCTGTTGCTATGGTTTCTATTAATGGCATACACTGAAGTACATTACCTATTTTTCGGGGATATTATTCATTTTGTGCTAGAGCCTTTAGCACAACATCTAAGGTAGAATGTCACTGAATTGGCTGATACCCCATTTCAAGGACCCAAGATCCATAGGTATCAGCCTATTCAGTGACACCCACAGAACACAATTGTGAAGTGTACACAAATACTAGCGTTGTAGCTCATATTGCAGGACTTTGACAGTGGGATATCACCTCACTATTCAGCCTATTGACTGGTGAGATAATGTGGTTCATTTCACAGTGGTCTCAATGTCCTGCAGTAAGAAATCTGACCTTAATATTTTTGTAAACATTTCACAGTTCTGTTCTGTGGGTGTCACTGAGTAGGCTGAGTCAGCTGATACCCCATTTCATAGACCCAAGATCCATAGGTAAAGCTGTACATTGCAATATGAAATAGGTTATTGAAGTAGGTTAAATAGGTTAAAATAGGTTATTTCCCACAGTTAAAGTACTGCAATAAAAGCTACAACTTGTGTAAACTCAACAGTTGTGAACATTTAATGTACCCAAGATCCATAGGCAAGGCTGTACAATGCATACAGTATGCCCCCAATTCAATTCTAAAGTCTAATTCACCCACAGTGCGATTTCAACATATTATTTTTTGTTGGTGAATTAACAAATTATTGTCTTTTGTTGAATTTACAGTGCTTTCGGAAAGTCTTCAGACCCCTTGACTTTTTCCAAATGTTATTGTAGCGTTCGTCGCATGGAGGAAGAGAGGAGGACCAAGGCGCAGCGTGAAAAGTATCCATTTTAATAGAATACGTTCAACAAACAAACAAAATAACGAGAAACGAGAACAACACGAAACGAAACAGTTCTGTCTGGTGCAGACACACAAAGACTGAAGACAACCACCCACAAACCAACAGAAAACAGGCTACCTAAATATGGTTCCCAATCAGAGACAATGAATAACACCTGCCTCTGATTGAGAACCATATCAGGCCAAACACAGAAACGGGAAAACTAGACACACAACATAGAATGCCCACTCAGCTCACGTCCTGACCAACACTAAAACAAAGAAAACACAAAAGAACTATGGTCAGAATGTGACAGTTATGTTACAGCCTTATTCAAAAATTGATTAAATAGTTTCCCCCCCTCAATCTGCCCATAATGACAAAGCAAAAACAAGTTTTTAGATTTGTTTATAAATAATTTAACTGAAAAATAACATTTACATAAGTATTCAGACCCGTTTCTCAGTACTTTGTTTGAGCATTGGCAGTGATTACAGCCTCGAGTCTTCTTGGGTATGACACTACAAGCTTGGCACACCTGTATTTGTGGAGTTTCTCCCATTCTTATCTGCAGGGACGTTCAAGGACATTCAGAAAATTGTCCCGAAGGTACTTCTACTTTGTCTTGACTGTGTGCTTAGGGTCGTTGTTCTGTTGAAAGGTGAACCTTTGCCCCCAGTCTGAGGTCCTGAGCGGTCTGGAGAAGATTTTCATCAAGGATCTCTCAGTACATTGCTCCGTTCATGTTTCCCTCGATCCCAACTAGACTCCCAGTCCCTGCCGCTGTTAAACATCCCCCACAGCATGATGCTGTCACCACCGTGCTTCACCGTAGGGATGGTGCCAGGTTTCCTCCAGATGTGACGCTTATTCAGGCCAAAGAGTTCCATCTTGGTTTTATCAGACCAGAGAATCTTGTTTCTCATGGTCTGAGAGTTGTAAGGTGCCTTTTGGCAAACTCAAAGCGGGCTGTCATGTGCCTTTTACTGAGGAGTGGCTTCCGTCTGGCCACTCTACCATAAAGGCTTGATTGGTGGAGTGCTGCAGAGAAGGCTGTCCTTCTGTAAAGTTCTCCCATCTCCACAGAGGAACTCTGAAGCTCTATTTGTATTTATTATCGATCCCCATTAACTACTGCCAAGGCAGCAGCTACTCTTCCTGGGGTCCAGCAAAATTAAGGCAGTATATACAATTTTAAAAACACTACAATACCTTCACAGACATGTGCCCTCAGGCCCCTACTCCACCAGTACCACATATATACAGTACAAAATCTATGTGTACGTATGCATGTGCCTGTGCCTATGTTTGTGTTGCTTCACAGTCACCGCTGTTCCATAAGGTGTTTTTAATCTGTTTTATAAAATCAAATTTTATTGCTTCCATAAGTTACTTGATGTGGAATAGAGTTCCATGTAGTTATGGCTCTATTTAGTACTGTACACCTTCCATAGTCTGTACTTGGGGACTGTGAAGAGACCTCTTGTGGGGTATGCATGGGTGTCCGAGCCAGTAGTTCAAACAGAAAGCTCGGTGCATTCAACATGTCAATACCTCTCATAAATTCAAGCAGTGATGAAGTCAATCTCTCCTCCACTTTGAGCATATTATTATGTATATTATTAATATTAGCTCTCTGTGTACATCCAAGGGCCAGCCGTGCTGCCGTGTTCTGAACCAATTGCAATTTTCCTAAGTCTCTCTTTGTGGAACCTGACCACAATACTGAACAGTAGTCCAGGTGCGAAAAAAGTAGGGCCTGTAAGGACCTGCCTTGTCGACAGTGCTGTCAAGAAGGTAGAGCAGTGCCATATCATGGACATACTTCTCCCCATCTTAGCTACTATTAATATGTTTTGACCATGACAGTTTACAATCCAGGGTAACTCCAAGCAGTTTAGTCACCTCAACTTGCTCAATTTCCACATTATTTATTACAATATTTATTTGAGGTTAAGGGTTTAGTGAATGATTTGTCCCAAATACAATGCTTTTAGCTTTAGAAATATTTAGGACTGACTTATTCCTTATCACCCACTCTTTGTTAAGTGTTGCATCATTTCAGTCGCTGTAGTAGCTGACATGTATAGTGTTGAGTCATCCGCATACATGACACTCGGCTTTTCCTTCACTCTGCGGTCCGACTCATCCCAAACCATCTCAATTTGGTTGAGGTCGGAGGATTGTGGAGGCCAGGTCATCTGATTCAGCACTCTCCTTCTTGGTAAAATAGCCTTTACACAGCCTGGAGGTGTGTTGGGTCATGTCTTGTTGAAAAACAAATGAGAGTCCCACTAAGCCCAAACCAGATGGGATGGCGTATCGCTGCAGAATGCTGTGGTAGCCATGCTGGTTAAGTGTGCCTTGAATTCTAAATAAATCACAGACAGTGTCACTAGCAAAGTACCCCCACACCTTAATTAAACTTCTTGCCGCACGGATCCCTTTAGCGGGATCATTTTCGTAAACAACCGCTGAATTGCAGAGCGCCAAATTAAAAAAAAATACTAAAAATATTTATAATCATGAAATCACAAGTGAAATATACCAAAACACAGCTTAGCTTGTTGTTAATCCACCTATCGTGTCAGATTTTGAAAATATGCTTTACAGCGAAAGCAATCCAAGCGTTTGTGAGTTTATCAATCACCAGATAAAACAGTAAGAACAGCTAGCCTCAAATTAGCTTGGTCACGAAAGTCAGAAAAGCAATAAAATTAATCGCTTACCTTTGATAATCTTCGAATGTTTGCACTCACGAGACTCCCAGTTACACAATAAATGTTATTGATAACCATAGGCTCGTTCCGGTTCTGAAAGGCAGACGAAAATTCCAAAAAGTATCCGTAATGTTTGTAGAAACATGTCAAACGTTTTTATAATCAATCCTCAGGTTGTTTTTAACATACATAATCGATAATATTTCAACCGGACGGTAACCTATTCAATACTCCAGAGAAAGAAAATGTCAAGCTACATCTCTCGCGCGCAGGAACTAATCAAAGGACACCTGACGCGTTTTGAAAAATTCTGCTAATTTTTCAAAATAAAAACTTGAAACTATGTCTAAAGCCAGGTCACAGCCTGAGGAAGCCATTGGAAAAGGAATCTGGTTGATACCCCTTTAAATGGATGAGGGGCAGGCAACGGAACATGGATTTCTCCAAATAAAAAGGCACCTCCGGGTTGGATTTCCTCAGGTTTTCGCATGCAAAATCAGTTCTGTTATACTCACAGACAATGTTTTGGAAACTTTAGAGTGTTTTCTATCCTAATCTGCCAATTCTAGCGTCTGGACCTGAGAAATAGTCTGTCTACCTTGGGAACGTTATTTTTCCAAACATAAAAATTCTGCCCCTTAGCTGAAAGAAGTTAACTTCTCTGGGATATGTGGGACGCTAACGTCCCACTTGGCCTACAGCCAGTAAAAATGCAGAGCGCCAAATTCAAATAAATTACTATAAAAATCAAACTTTCATGAAATCACACATGAAAGACACCAAATTAAAGCTACACTTGTTGTCAATCCAGCCAACTTGTCTGATTTCAAAAAGGATTTACGGCGAAAGCACACCAAACGACTATGTTAGGTCAGTACATAGCTACAGAAAAACACAGCCATTTTTCCAGCCAAAGAGAGGAGTAACAAAAAGCAGAAATAAAGATAAAATTAATCACTAACCTTTGATGATCTTCATCAGATGACACTCATAGGACTTCATGTTACGTTCGGTAAAGTTCATATTTATATCCAAAATTCTGAGTTTAGGCGGGACGCTACTGTCTCACATGGCCAAAAGCCAGAGAAAATGTAGAGCGCCAAATTCAAATAAATTACTATAAAAATCAAACTTTCATTAAATCACACATGAAAGATACCAAATTAAAGCTACACTGGTTGTGAATCCAGCCAAAAAGTCAGAATTCAAATAGGCTTTTTGGCGAAAGCAAACGATGCTATTATCTGAGGATAGCACCATAGTAAACAGAGAGAAGCATACTTCAACCCTGCAGGCGCGACACAAGACGCAGAAATAAAAATATAATTCATGCCTTACCTTTGACGAGCTTCTGTTGTTGGCACTCAAATATGTCCCATAAACATCACAAATGGTCCTTTTGGTCGATTAATTCCGTCGATATATATCAAAAATGTCAATTTATTTGGCGCGTTTGATCCAGAAAAACACTGGTTCCAAATTGTGAAACGTAACTACAAAATATCTCAAAAGTTACCTGTAAACTTTGCCAAAACATTTCAAACTACTTTTGTAATACAACTTTCGGTATTTTTTAACGTCAATAATCAATCAAATTAAAGACGGGATGATCTGTGTTCAATACAGGATTAAAACAAACTGTAGCTAGCCTTCTGGTCATGCGCCTCTATCTAACAGGACACAACAAGTGACCCTGATTCAAAATGGCCGTACTTATTCATTACACAGGAAAAACCCTCAACCAATTTCTAAAGACTGTTGACATCCAGTGGAAGCGGTAGGAACTGCAAGAAGGTCAATTAGAAATCTGTATTCCCAATGAAAATCCATTGAAAAGAGAGTGACCTCAAAAAAAACTAAAAATCTGAATGCTTTGTCCTCGGGGTTTCGCCTGCTAAAAAAGAAAAATTTCTGTTATACTCACAGACATGATTCAAACAGTTTTAGAAACTTCAGAGTGTTTTCTATCCAAATCTACTAACAATATGCATATCTTATCTTCTGGGGATGAGTAGCTGGCAGTTGAATTTGGGTATGCTTTTCATCCAAACGTGAACACCCTATCCAAACACCCTATCCTAGAGAAGATAACACCTCCTCCTCTATGCTTTATGGTGGAAAATACACATGCGTAGATCATCCGTTCAACCACACCGCATCTCGCGAAGACACAGCGGTTGGAACCAAAAATTTCCAATTTGGACTCCAAACCAAAGGACAAATTTCCACAGGTCTAATGTCCATTGCTCGTTTCTTGGCCCAAGCAAGTCTCTTCTTATTATTGGTGTCCTCTAGTAGTGGTTTCTTTGCAGCAATTTGACCATGAAGGCCTGATTCACACAGTCTCCTCTGAACAGTTGATATTGAGATGTGTCTGTTACTTGAACTCTGAAGTATTTATTTGGGCTGCAATTTCTGAGGCTGGTAACTCGAATGAACTTATCCTCAGCAGCAGAGGTAACTGTGGATCTTCCATTTCTGTGGCGGTCCTCATGAGAACCAGTTTCATCATAGCGCTTGATGGTTCTTGCGACTGCACTTGAAGAAACTTTCAAAGTTCTTTAAAATTTCCGGATTGACTGACCTTCATGTCTTGATGGACTGATGGACTGGTAATGATGGACTGTCATTTCTCTTTGTTATTTGAGCTGTTCTTGCCATAATATGGACTTGATCTTTTACCAAGTTAGACAGTATACCCCCCCCCCCCCCCCCCCCCTACCTTGTCAAAACACAACTGATGGGCTCAAACACATTAAGGAAAGAAATTCCACAAATTAACTTTTAACAAGGCACCCCTGTTAATTGAAATGCATTCCAGGTGACTACCTCATGAAGCTGGTTGAGAGAATGCCAAATGTGCAAAGTTGTCATCAAGGCAAAGGGTAGCTATTTGAAGAGTCTCAAATATAAAATATATTTCTATTTGTTTAACACTTTTTTGGTTACTACATGATTCCGTATATGTTATATCATCGTTTTGATGTTTTCACTATTATTCTACAATGTAGAAAATAGTAAAAAATTAAGAAAACCCTTGTATGAGTAGGTGTTCAAAACCTTTTGGCCGGTAGTGTACATACATTAATTAATTAAAGTTGGAATAAATTGGATAATACTTAATCTGAACAAAAATATAAACGCAACATGCAACAACTTCAAAGATTAAGTTATAGTTCATATAAGGAAATCAGTGAATTGAAATAAGTAAATTAGACCCTAATATATGAATTTCAGATGCCCCTGCCCAGTCATGTGAAATCCATAGATTGTAAGGCATATACCCACGCACTTGGCAGCCAAGCCGTACCACGGGTGAGCTAGGCCCAGTTTATCAGATTTTTTTCCCCCACAAAAGGGGTTGATTAGACAGAAAAGTTACCTTTTATTGTCCCCAGCGCAAGGTGTATTTGTGTAATGATCATGCTGTTTAATCAGCTTCTTGGTATGTCACACCTGTAAGGTGGATGGATTATCTTGGCAAAGGAGAAATGCTCACTAACAGGGATGTAAACTAATTTTAGCACAACATTTGAGAGAAATCAGCTTTTTGTGCTTATGGAAAATATCTGGGATTTGTTTATTTCAGCTCATGGAAAAAGTATTGTCAGTGTAGATAAATAATAACATACATACAGATATGTAGAGAAAATGAATTAATTTGTCAGTATTTTTGTGTTTTTTTGCTCATTTATTTAACTATATATGCGGATGTATTTATTTATTTATTTTCTGTTTATGGCTGGTTTGGTTTTCCATAGCTTTAAAGCATTACCTGCATTTTAGCAAAGATGTAAATGTATCTACAGTACATGTATTATAATTTTTCTTTACATTAAGTTACATTTCTATGTATTTATTTTTTTCATTATGGGTTGAAAAAAGGCCATCGGTGGAAATTTTCCCACAAAAATAAAAAATGTCTTCAGCAATCCATGTTTGGATCTCTCATATTTTTTACTTCATTAGGTTACATAAGCAGTATACTGATAATGACGGTACAAAAGAAACAATTATGTTCTACAGTACAGCGCGACAAGAAAATAGGCTTTTCTGATCTTTTTAATTACTGGAGAGATGTGGCCGAAAAAACTGAAACAACTAAGCCCCATAATTAATTAGCGCATTCACAGTCATATTTCACCTGAGATGTTCGCCTAATAGAATTTCATCCTCCTATTTCATGACTATATTTTAAGTTTGGAGCAAAGGTTTCTGGCACTGTTTTAGTTGGATAGATGTAGTATTGTTTTGTATTCACCTCTTGTAGAAAGTAGCCTTCAGAATACTTCTGTGCTGTATTTACAGAGTTCTTAGCACCTCTGAGAATTCAGTAGACGTTGTAAGGAATTTTGGCTGGTGGTGTCAGTATTCCACCATACAGTCCACAGACAGATTTGAAGAAGAGCAGTGAACTTTGATCAGGTCTGATGATGAAGGCCATTTGACAGTCAAAAAGTCAATGTCTGTTCAAAGGATTTACAAAACTACCTATTTCAAAGACTTGCGCTCTGAGATAAAGTTGTGTTTTTTTAGGGGGACTACATAACTTTGAGGCAGGAAAGAGAAATATGATTTTTCTCTCCCAAAAATGAAATATAGAATAAACAAAGGCAAGAAAGGAGAATGCGATGTGAATAATTAATGACCAAGAAGAGTTATTCGACCACAGAGCAGCACAACATCTAACCATCCTATACAGCAGGGTTTACCAAACTCGGTCCAGGACGGAGTTTAGGAAAACCTGCTCTACAGCAGTGGTCGGCAACAGCCGGCCCACGGGCCAAAACCGGGCCCCAAAATAGTCCCACGAATAAAAAAAGACATACAGTATTTGATCATGTCTCAATATAATCAAGGTAGGAAATTACTGTTATTTTCAAATATGACCTCTTTTTGGGCTTAGTTGTGGACAATTTTCAGTGTACAAATGATTATAATTGGCCCCCCCGACCATCCATTTCGACAAAAATCGGCCCGCGGCTGAATCTAGTTCTAGTTCTACCCCTGCTCTACAGCCTCTTTGGTATGTCTACTCCATCCTTCACTCCTCATGTCCTCAGTCTGACATCAACCAGCTGTTGTTCTCTCTCTTTCTCCCTCCGTCCCCTCCTGTCCTGTGGCTCCAGAGTACCATTAGACTGGAGGAAGGAGAGTAGGAGAGAAAGCATAACGAGAGGCTGGCATGCTGTTAATGAGAGCTCAGAAAACGGGCGAGCGTGTGACGTCGCTGATGTGGGGTGACCCCTCGTCAATATGCTCCAATCTAACTATGCAGAGCACCTCTCCACTCTCAAACTCCCACTCATACACACACAAGTGTACTCATGTCTATCATGCTACTTGGAGATACATGAGGAGAAACATAGTTCTACAAATTGCTAGCTCTCTCTTGATTTCACACCTGAGAAGAATAAAAAACTAAGACAGCTCCCTAATTGTGTTTTAAGTTTCTTAATGAACTGGAGGGTTTGAGGGAGAATAAAATGAGTTGATGCAAAGCAATGTCAACCTTGCCACAAGCCCTGTGTCCAAAATAACTGCATCTCCTGGTCTTCATGGTATTGTTCTACCCGTGAGCTGTACATTTTGACCAAGTAATAGTCGTGGTTTCTTGACAAGACAGAAAAATGGGTCTTTCTTTATGTTTTTGATGTGCATATGTAATCAGATGAAAGTTTAACAAAAACATTTAGAAAATCTAATTCTAATGATTTGATGATTGACAGTCACTGTAGTGGATCATGTGACCAGTCCTGAGTCCAAATTGGCTTAGGTCAGTGAGACAGTCACTTCCACAACGTTTACTACATTAACGACTAACCAGTAGCCTATATAATTGTGAACAGGCTCCATAATATGCCACCGATCACCACAAGTTTCAGTGCCTACGAGCTTAGACAACATTACCACATGGGCAGTCAGCCGCGGTCTGGTGAAATTCGCGCATCATGACCAATGATCTATATAGTAGTCATGATCCATGGATAACAGTTTTTAGTTTTGCCTATGTCAGGATCTGGCCATTTGTGATGAGCCTATGAGCTACAGTTCCCCAGAGCCTTCGTATAGTGTTAAAATCATCATTAGAACCATCTTACGATGTATCTTTAGTAGCAGAGGTGTTTCCCAGAGCCTTCCTTAGTAACGTGGCTCTTAAAACCCTTGCACATCTACAAGTGATCCAGACCACTCATAGAGCAGCCAAAGTGCACTGTAAGGCTTATTTTCTAACTTACCTCACAATATATAATTCTAAAACAATTTATAAGAGTTTTGTGTAAATAGGCACGATCATACAATGATAAATGTTTAATTTGGGTAATGTTGTCACGTCCTGACCGTAGAGAGCTTTTTATGTCTCTATTTTGGTTTGGTCAGGGTGTGATTTGGGTGGGTATTCTATGTTCATTTTCTATGTTTTGTATTTCTTTGGTTTTGGCCGGGTGTGGTTCTCAATCAGAGGCAGCTGTCTATCGTTGTCTCTGATTGAGAACCATACTTAGGTAACTTTTCCCCACCGATGCTTTGTGGGTAGTTTTCTGTTTTTGTGTCTTCAGACAGAACTGTTTCGTGTTGTTACATTTTGTTATTTTGTTTCAGTGTTCAGTTTTTTTATAAATAATCATGAACACTTCCCACGATGCGCTTTGGTCAATACCTTCTTCATACGACAGCCTTTACAAATGTACTGTATATGATCTAATGTAATATTAGAAATAGTGTAGTGTCAGTTGGAGTATATAAATGTGCATATTCTCAACAACCTGAGCCCATTGCAGACTCTCAATGATGGGTCAGAAATACAGGGTCCCATGAGAGGAGATACTCAGACTCCTTGACCTTGTGCCTCCCTCAATCAACCGACCAACCCGCTGCAACTTTGCACAACAGCCTTGTGCTTTCACACGGTCAGGAGTTTTCTCCAGGTCCTTGGGAAAGGACACATCCTCAGAATTAAAACAAAAAAGAAATTAAAATGAGTGCAGTAGAGGGTTAGTTACTGTATATATTTGTAATTTGTGGGCTAAAAGGAAACTATCTGAGACATATTTATTTTATTATGAAGATTATTTGGCAGGGCAATGCACAACAAAAACAGGCTAAGTCTCAGAGCACACCAGATTTAGCTAATAGCTCATTTCCATCTGTAGTCCCTAAAACATCAAGACATAGGTGATCTAGACATGGAAACAGTATACACAAAACAGAAATACATCATACAGTTAAATAAACAGAGATCAGGACATAACACATAGTCAAAACATTGTGGTGCAGTTAAAGAACTGTGGAGGAAAGAAGACAACCGGGGTGAAATCTTGATATCAATCAACATTATATGACGAAAATGGTTAGTTTGTAGATTATGGGTGTTATTTATTTTCATTCATAAAAACTACTCTGCGAAATGTAAAGGCCTAGCCTACGTTTCACATACAATGTGGGCTATTAGTCGTGTTTGCTTACGACACAAGCGGCATCAATTTAAGTACTGTGATGAGTTTTGTGGGTACTATGGTATTGAATGTTGAGCTGTAGTCAATGAATAGCATTCTCAAATAGGTGTTCCTTTTGTCCAGGTGGGAAAGGGCAGTGTGGAGTGTGATTGAGATTGCGTCATCTGTGGATCTTTTGGGGCGGTATGCGAATTGTAGTGGGTCTAGGGTTTCCGGCATGACGGTGTTGATGTGAGCCACGACCAGCCTTTCAAAGCAATTCATGGCTACCGACGTTGAGTGCTAAGGGGCGGTAATCATTTAGGCAGGTTACCTTTGCTATCTTTGGCACAGGGACTATGGTGGTCAGTTTGAAACATGTAGGTATTACAGACTCGGTCAGGGAGAGGATGAAAATGCCAGTGAAGACACTTGTCAGTTGGTCTGCACATGCTTTGAGTACACATCCTGGTAATCCGTCTGGCCCTGCGGCTTTGTGAATGTTGACCTGTATAAAGGTCTTGCTCACATTGGCTACGGGGATGATGGTTATGATGGTTAACTTCTTATGGCTGCAGCCCGACGCCGGTACACTTATGACAACAGCCACTTCAAGTGCAGGGCGCGAAATTCAAAAGATTTTTTTTTTTTATATTTAACTTCCACACATTAACAAGTCCAATACAGCAAATGAAAGGTACACATCTTGTGAATCCAGCCAACATGTCCGATTTTTAAAATGTTTTACAGCGAAAACAGCACGTATATTTGTTAGCTCACCACCAAATACAAAAAAGCACAGACATTTTTCACAGCACAGGTAGCATGCACAAAGCCAACCTAACTAACCAAGAACCAACCAAACTAACCAACAAACAACTTCCTCAGATGACAGTCTTATAACATGTTATCCAATAAATCTATGTTTTGTTCGAAAAATGTGCATATTTCAGGTATAAATCATAGTTTACATTGCAGCTACAATCAGAAATTGCACCGAAAGCAGCCATAATAATTAGACACCAAGGTCAAATACCAAATTACTCATCATAAAACATTTCTGAAAACTACATAGTGTACAGCAAATGAAAGACAGGCATCTTGTGATTCCAGCCAATATTTCCGATTTATTAAGTGTTTTACAGCAAAAACAAAATAAAGCGTTATATTAGCTTACCATAATAGCCAGAAAGACATGCCATTTCCCAGTAGCAAAAGGTTAGCGATCGTAACAAACAAGCAAAAGATATATAATTTTGGACTAACCTTGATATTCTTCATGAGATGACAGTCCTATAACATCAGGTTATACATACACTTATGTTTTGTTCGAAAATGTGCATATTTAGAGCTGAAATCAGTGGTTATACATTCTGCTAGCGTAGCTATTTTGTCCCACAACGTCCGGATTTTTTTCTGACACTTTTTATGACACACATATTCTGACCAAATGTCTATTCATAAACATAACTAAAAAATACACGTTGTATAGGAAATGATAGATCCATTAGTTCTCAATGAAATCACAGTGTTAGAATTCTAAAAAATAACTTCATTACGACATCCACTTCGGTATAGCTAGAGTACACAAACGTTGGGCACCGACGACTAGTTCACATGCACGACAGATATGAAATAGCATCATAAAATGTTTCTTACTTTTGCTGATCTTTCATCAGAATGTTGGACAAGGTGTCCTTTGTCCAGAACAGTCGTTGTTTGGATTTAGAACGGCCACTTTCCCTCTCGATTTAGCAAGCGCACTAGCCAAGTGGCACGAATCGCTCCATCGTCAACAAAGTCAGAGAACGGAACACGGCAAAACTCCAGAAAATTTTTCAATAATCTGATTAAACTATATTGAAAAAACATACTTTACGATGATATGGTCACATGTATCAAATAAAATCAAAGCCGGAGATATTAGTCGTCCATAACGGCAGCTAAACAGAAGGCAAATCCATGTCTCTCTTCGCGCCTTCCTGAAAACAGGAAATGGAGGATACGTCATTCCATGAGCTGTAATTCGAGTCCAGATCAAGTTACACAGTCCATTTCTTCTCTCACTCCTTGTCGACATCTCGTGGAAGACGTATGAAGTGCATCTAAACTAATAAATAACAAGGGATTTAATAGGCAGCCCCTGGAGCAGAGCCTCAATTTCAGACTTTCCACTTCCTGTCAGGAAGTTTGCTGCAGAATGAGTTCTGTTTCACTCACAGATATAATTCAAACGGTTTTAGAAACTACAGAGTGTTTTCTATCCAATAGTAATAATAATATGCATATTGTACGAGCAAGAATTGAGTACGAGGCCGTTTGAAATGGGCACCTTTTATCTGGCTACTCAATACTGCCCCTGCAGCCCAAACAGGTTAATCTCGGGGCATAGCAGGATTTCTTATAAGCGTCCGGATTAGTGTCCCACTCCTTGAAAGCGGCAGCTCTAGCCTTTAGCTCAGTGCGGATGTTGCCTGTAATCCATGGCTTCTGTTTGGGATATGTACGTACGGTAACTGTGGGGACAACGTCATCGATGCACTTATTGATGAAGCCGGTGACTGAGGTTGCATACTCCTCAAAGCTGAGGGATGGAGCTGGAGAAATAATACCACTCTCAAATGTATTGACAGAGCTATGAATGCAAGGAATGACCATCCCATGATATCAAAATGATGGTTTAAATCATGCTTTGTGGCTATATAGTGTTTGTTTACATTTGTTTTGTTGACAAACGGAGTAAAACAAGCTCATATTTTGGATTCTGTTATGACAGTTGAACTAAGATCATAAGTTATATTCTTCTAGAATCAATGGATAAATATCATTAATTTATATGTTTATTAAAAAATAATGTAGTTACTGATGATTGCCCCTTTAAGTTACATCGCAACTGGGAAAGTAGACCCTAATCCGTCGGTCTCTCCTGGACTGTGTCACCTTCAGTGTTCTCCAGACAGTCCCAGGGAAAGTGCTTGTCACTTCGAAAACAAAATTGGCAAATGAGGTAGACTAGGCTATGGTTTACAATGTTTATTTGTCCAATTATGTAGGCTACTATACCGTTGCAGGGTCACATGGGAGGAAACATTTTTGCCTACGCTTACAAGTGAATATCAAACAATTTAAAACAGACTTTCCTCTGCATCTCTGTGCTGCTATTTCACTGACAACCAGTAGCTGTTTTCTAGAATGACACACTTCCCGAATTTCCAGCACCTTTTTTAAAACTTTAGTTCATTAAATACTTTCTTAAAACTGCATTGTTGGTTAAGGGCATACACTAGTTATATCCGGCGCATGTGACAAAATAACATTTGATGGGAGCTAGATATTAGGTCTCGGCCTACATGATCAAAGGTGTCAGATAAATTACTTCCGAACAATTTCACAAGTTGCTGTATTGTGGGGGAAATGTTTCTTAGAAATATAGACTGCTTTGACAATAGCCTTAAGCTACAAATTAAAAGGCCTACGATAGCCTATAGTATGGCCATTAAGGACGGGATTCATGCAATGTTCCAGGGTGTCCATCTCTATAGCCTACAAGTAGTGTCGGTCAAGCTGTAGGCCTAATTGCGTCCATATACCTATTGACACTGTGCATCTGTCACGCTGGACTCAAAGGCTTCTTAAGCTCACTCACGCAAAGATTGAGGTAGGCCTAATTGGAAGATCGTCCCTTTTAGCAGGGCTTGAGAGCGTTGTCTGGAAGGTTCCTGTCACTGGTAGTAGTGGCATTCTGAGATTCGAGGTGAAGATCCGTGTCTGGGTGTTGGAGAGGCAGCCTGTTTGTAGGTCGACATCCTCAACAGTAGGCTAGCAGGCAATGCAGAGGCTGGAGGGACACTGAAAAGTCATGTATAAAAGTCAATAGGATGACATAGCCTAAATAACTCGCACTGTATTAGTAGGTAGGTTCAAAAATGACCATGTCTCAAGAGCAGAGTTGGAAAGCTTTGTATCCTGTTGCCTCCTGTCTGGGCTTGGAGCAGTGGTCATGTTTTTCTTCCCTGGAGTTGCGCACTTCTGTTTCGAAACTTCACCTTTAAATGCAGGTAACCAGCCAATGAAGATTACGCCAGGTTGCCTCTCATCCAGAACTCTCAGCACATGCGTCTTTTATCAACGCAGTCCAGGATCCTGAAGCTGTCAGAAAACAAGTAAAACAGGCTCAGTGCCAATTAGAGGCCAGTGCCTGAGATGATAAACAAATCTCTTATAAGCAAGCCTATAGTGTACACGCTTTGGTCAGGCAACGCCTCAACATATAAACATTATACAGTAAATGTAATCATGAGCGAACATATAGAGATCAGCTTAAATATTGCAGATAGATGGGTATCCTAATAAAATACCAAAAAGATTGTGGCTTCCATCATTGTAATTGTCTGCATCATTTCCAATCCCCAATATATATTTTCCTTTATTATTTCCTATACCCCCTACCCTAATTGGAGTAAACAAATGGACAACAACACTTAGGCTTCTACTTCCAGCTTATACATACTATATACATTTTACAATAGTTATCTTTGTTTGTTTTTAGTCTCATCCTTCAGCTACCCTCAACCCCTTCCATCGATCTCTGAAGACCATCCAGTTTCGATTTCTATTTGCCATATTTTTAACTGTGCGGTTTCACAAAAGTTCTGAAACTTTTATTCTGATAGTTTCTACAGAAGATACAGATAAACTAAAGATATATAGGACATATAGGAGCTTAGTTAGGACCTAAATATATGAGCTGAGGCAGTTCCTGATTTAACAAGGGAGTAACGTTTATCAGTGGGGAAGCCCAAGAAGACGCATCAAACCATATAGCGCTACCCTGTCTATAGATTACGGGGTGATAAAGCATTGGATCCATGAATTTGTTTCAATGCAATTTTGTTTAAGTATAGGCCTATAGCAATTTGCAACAAAAATATAATTTATGTCCAAAAGTATGTGGACACATGCTCGTCAAACATCTCATTCCAAAATCATGGGCATTAATATGGAGTTCGTCTCCCCTTTGCTGCTAAAACAACCTCCACTCTTCTGGGAAGGCTTTCCACTAGATCAGTGTTTCTTAAAGTATGGGTAGGTGGGTCGCGACGTAAATGTATAATTATTTCATTAATTACTGGAATTGATTTGGCCAAGTGCAACTGCGCTCTCTGCTTATCAGCGGTGGTCCCTGCTTATCAGCGGTCCCTGCTCAGTTTGGCAGCTGCGTGAGAGGAAGAGGGAGATGCCCGTGTGCTTCGCGGTTTACCGGATCTTTTTTTCTGCAGTTTTCTTGAAGATCACCCCGCGACCCACACGCTGCAGCACTGTCGTTCAAGCCGCTGACTTGTTATTCCCACTCGCCATCATGAAATGGACTTATGCTAGCCACTAATTCTGACTGAGCTTAATTGTCATGAAACTCAAATACAGTGATTACTTTTTGTCTCTTTCATACAAACTTTGAGAAACAACGAGGAGCGCCCACAATGTGTTTTGTGTGGGGAAGTGCTTAGTAATGAGTCTCTCAAAACGAACAAATTAATAAAACGACAAGTCCTGACCAAACATCCAGGCACAACATGATGGTAACATTCAATAGATTTATTTTACTTCCCCTAATTGTCATCTGACCCTTTTTGTTGACGATTTACGACAAGAACCCAGGGAGTTCTTTCAGAACAGGGCAGAATGCTTCAAGAAACAGTGCTTCGAAAGTGGAAAAGTAAGTCAACTAGCAAGGCATTGTTGTCATTTTATAACAGGTGATGAAAAGCAGAAATAAGGGAGTACGATCTCATAGTAGATGTGAGTTTCTCTTTCAAACAATCCCCTGGCCTTGTAACGTTACACAGCTAATAGCTAACGTTAGCCAAAGCAAGCTAACTAGCTACTGATAATCCAACCCTGAGAAACATTTTTCTACCTTTATTTAACTAGGCAAGTCAGTTAAAAACAAATTCTTATTTAAAATGACAGCCTAGGAACAGTGGGTTAACTGCCTTTTTCAGGGGTAGGAAGTTAGATCTTTACCTTGTCAGCTCAGGGATTTGATCTAGAAATCTTTCAGTTACTGGCCCAACGCTCTAACCACTAGGCTACCTGCCGCCACATTACAGATGAAAAATGATCAGGCCTGCTGTACATTTTATTGTTGAAATCAAGTCTAGGTTGGAACTATTGCTGTTATAAGTAATAATTTTTATTCTGAACTGGAATAAACTGAATGAAGCATGATGCTTTTTGAGACAAACACTCACACGGTTCTGGGTTGCTCATCTGCAGCAGGAAGCAGTCTCCTGCATGACTGAGAAAGCAGTAGATGTTCTGAGCCAGTTTGGGACAACATTCCTATGGAAGTCAGGGTTCTCAAGTACAGAAACAGTGTCAATGCTGAGCATGACCTCAGTGTTGCACTGTCAAAAACTGAGCCCGGAATAGACATGCTTGTTGAAAACTTCAACCAGCCACACAACTCTCATTTGGACTGTGTGTATGTATGTGTTTTCTGGTCTACATCTGTGTGATGTGATCAATCAGTTTATTCCAGTATAGAATAAACATGTATTTTAAGAGCAACAGTTCCAACCTAGACTTTCAATCAACTATAATGTATACAGTAAGATGTACAGTAGGCCAGAATATGTATCTGTACTGTTACTTAGGGTTGCACGATCAAAAAGCCTGTGTGTTTGTGTGTTCTGTATGATGTGATCAATCTGTTTATTCCAGTTCAGAATGACATTATTTATTGTATTTTATTAACAGCAACAGTTCCAGCCTAGACAGGTATGTAAGAGTGTTTTTAATGGGGAAAAATAAACATGAAAAGATACTTGGATATTTTATGATTTGTTTTGTCTATATTACATTACTATATCGCAGTCAGTGTTCCAATTCATCCCAAAGGTTTTCGATGGGGGTGAGATCAGGGCTCTGTGCAGGCCAGTCAAGTTCTTCCACACCAATCTCGACAAACCATTTCTGTATGGACTTCGCTTTGTGCACAGTGGCATTGTTCTGATAAAACAGGAAAGGGCTTTCCCCAAACTGTTGCCACAAAGTTGGAAGTACAGACTCGTCTAGAATGCCATTGTATGCTGTAGCGTTAAGATTTGCCTTCACTTGAACTAAGGGGCCTAGCACGAACCATGAAAACCAGCCCCAGACCATTATTCCTCTTCTACCAAACTTACAGTTGGCACTATGCATTGAGGCAGGTAGCGTTCTCCTGGCATCCACCAAACCCAGATTCGTCCGTCGGACTGCCAGATTCATCACTCCAGAGAACGCGTTTCCACTACTCCAGGGTCCAATGGCAGTGGGCTTTACAACATTCCAGCTGACGCTTGGCATTGCGCATGGTGAATCTTAGGCTTGTGTACAGCTGCTTGGCCATGGAAACCCACTTCATGAAGCTACAGACTAACAGGTATTGATCTGACATTGCTTCCAGAGGCAGTTTGGAACTTGGTAATGAGTGTTGCAATCGAGGACAGACATTTTTATGCACTACGCGCTTCAGCACTCAGCGGTCCCATTCTGTGGCCTACCACTTCGCGGTTGAGCCGTTGTTGCTCCTGGACATTTCACTTTACAATAACCTCACTTAAAGTTGACCGGAGCAGCTCTAGCAGGGCAGAAATTTGATGAACTGACTTGTTGTAAAGGTGACATCCTATGACGGTGCCACATTGAAAGTCACCAGGCTCTTCAGTAAGGCCATTCTACTGTCAATGTTTGTCTATGGAGATTGCATGGCTCTGTGCTCGATTTCATACACCTGTCAGCAATGGGTGGGGCGGAAATAGCCGAATCCACTAATTTGAAGGGATGGCCACATACTTTTGTATACATAGTGTTCATTGTCACTAAATGGCTTTACATTATTTAGGCCATGTCATCGTTGGATTGGCTATGTGACCCGTCTGCAGTGGGTATACATCCTAAATCAAAGTAGAATTTGAGTCCAGCCTCAAGTGGGCCAGATGCACAGCTGTCAAAAGGCCTATAGACGATTTACCGCATGACGACACCACTGGTATAGACAGACACCATGGAATACTGCATAAAGCCTGTTCTCAATCTTTCATTTCACTATATGGATAGGTTATACTTGGCCTATTCAATAGTAACTTTTTTGTATCATAGGCTAAGTGACCAGTCAAAGTAGCCTATATTTCTACAAAACATTTCTCTGACAATCAAGGCTAGCCTTCTACAAAAATAACAACTTGTGAAATCGCTGGGAAGTAAGTAATTTGATGCCCCCCCCCCCCCATCCAGCTATATGGAGAGCCGCTCAGCGCCCCTTCATTGTAACGGCATAGTATCCAACATATTTTGATAAACATTGTAAAACAAAGCCTAATAGCATTGCCAACTTGGTTGTCGAACTGTGAAGCACTTTTCCACGGGACTGTCAATGAAGGTGATGCAGTCAAGGAGAGCCCAGATGGGTAAGGTCTTAAATGCTCTGTTGCACATTGGAGAGTTTCAAAGGATATGTCATATGCTCATAGGTCCGTGGACAGAGCTCGGTTTTTATATCATACCTATTTATTGATGTAGTTCATATAGGCTCATCAGACATGTCCAGATCTTGAAATAGGCAAAACTATAAACTGTTCTCCATGGGTCATGACCACTGTATATTGTGTAGATCATTGGTCATGACAAACAAATTTCACCAGACCGCGGCTATAATGACATATCGAATGACATTCATGCTTTCCTGTAAAATCGAGTCATTATGATGTCTAAGCTCGTATGCACTGAAGCTTGTGGTAATCAGTTGCATGTTTGCATGTTATTGAGCCTATCCACAGTTATATCGACTACAGGTTAAAGTGCTTAAGGTTGTAAAGTTGTGGAAGTGCCCGTGTCAACTGACCTAGGCCAATTTGGACTCATTAGAATGAGAAACAAAATCTATAAATAACATTTCTGTTTATTCGATTACATAATATGTACTAACAAAAACATGAAGAACGACCCATTTATAATTTGTGCGGGGTGGAGATGTTGTTACCTACCCTCACCACCTGGGGGCGGCCCGTCAAAGTCCAGGACCCAGTTTCACAGGGCGGGGTCGAGACCCAGGGTCTTAATGACGAGTATGGAGGGTACTATGGTGTTAAATGCTGAGCTGTAATTGATGAACAGCATTCTTACATAGGTATTCCTCTTGTCCAGATGGGTTAGGGCAGTGTGATTGCGATTGCGTCATCTGTGGATCTATTGGGGCAGTAAGCAAATTGGAGTGGGTCTAGGGTGTCAGGTAGGTTGGAGGTGATATGATCCTTGACTAGTCTCTCAAAGCACTTCATGATGACGATAGTCGTTTAGCTCAGTTACCTTAGATTTTTTTGGGAACAGGAACAATGGTGGCCCTCTTGAAGCATGTGGGAACAGCAGACTGGGATAGGGATTGATTGAATATGTCTGTAAACACACCAGCCAGCTGGTCTGCGCATGATCTGATGACACGGCTAGGGATGCCGTCTGGGCCGGCAGCCTTGCTAGGGTTAACACGTTTAAATGTTTAACTCACGTTGGCTGCGGCGAAGGAGAGCCCACATGTTTTGGTAGCGGGCCATGTCAGTGGCACTGTATTGTCCTGTTGTTTAGATTGTCTGGGAGCAAGACGTTGGTGTCCACAACGGTGCTGGTTTTCTTTTTGAAATCTGTGATTTCCCTGCTACATACGTCTTGTGTCTGAGCCGTTGAATTGCGACTCTACTTTGTCTCTATATACTCATGCTTAGCTTGTTAGATTGCATTGCGGAGGGAATGGCTACACTGTTTGTATTCGGTCATGTTTTCGATCGCCTTGCCATGATTAAAAGCAGTGGTTCGTGCTTTCAGTTTTGCGCGAATGCTGCCATCAATTCACAGTTTCTGGTTGGGGAAGGTTTTAATAATCACCATGGGAACATCAACGATGCACTTGCTAATAAACTCGCTCACCGAATCAGCGTATACATCAATGTTGTTGTCAGAGGCTATCCTGAACATATCCCAGTCCACGTGATCGAAGCAATCTTCAAGCGTGGAATCAGATTGGTCGGATCAGCGTTGAACAGACCTGTCGGTATAGCTCCCATGCCGAAGCTGGATGAACAGGTTCCCGTACCTCAGCCGAGGCAACCAGGGAGGTCTCAGCCGGCCCATCAGGTTCACTCCTCAGCCGGTTCGTATGGTTTCTGCGCCTCAATGGAGGCGACCGGTCCGCTCCGGATCCCCGGGATCGTCTCTGTGGTTGGTGTCCTGCGGCTGGAGCTGAACGCGCCGGAGAGAGGGTACTGTCACGTATGCTCTCTCTCCGCGCCTCAGCCGGATCGACAGGTGCGATGGCGATGGCGATTGCATCATCTGTGGATCTATTGGGTAGGTATGCAAATTGAAGTGGGTCTAGGGCAGGGGTGTCAAACTCATTCCATGGAGGGCCTAGTGTCTGCAGGTTTTTGGGTTTTCCTTTCAATTAAGCCCTAGACAACCAGGTGTGGGGAGTTCCTAACTAATTAGTGATGTTAATTCATCAATCAAGTACAAGGGAGGAGCGAAAACCCGCAGACACTCGGCCCTCCGTGGAATGAGTTTGACACCTGTGGTCTAGGGTGTCAGGTAAGGTGGAGGTGATATGATCCTTTTAACTAGCCTCTCAAAGCACTTCATGATGACAGAAGTGAGTGTTAGGGGGAGATAGCTTTTCTAACTGAAATATATGACTTTCTTGGGTACAGGAACAATGGTATCTTGAAGCAAGTGAGACAGCAGACTGGGATAGGGAGAGATTGAATATGTCTGTAAACACCCCAGCCAGCTGGCCTGTGCATGCTCTGAGGATGCGGTTGTGCTCTGTATATACAAATCAGTAAAGCGGTTGATAATATGGTAAGTAGCCAGCAAAAATCGACTTTCTAATAACATGAGCAATTGTAAATGTCACAGTGCTATTTCATGGTGTAATCTCAAAATCATCTAGCAGATGGTGGTAGTGAGCCACTACGTCTTGCCTGGCTATGTGAGGTTAGTGTGCCACGTCCAGAACTGTTTGTTCGCAATAAACAATGAGTAACAATAGTCCGTTCCTTTTCACTTATTCATAGATTATGTAGAAGGATATCACAGTCAAGCAATAATATCATATTTTACTCCTGTATTGAGCGCATCACTGATACATCCTGTTTGAGTTTTTGCTTGTAAGCAGGAATCAGGAGGATAGAGTTATGGTCAGATTTGCCAAATGGGGGGAGAGCTTTGTAAGCCTTTCTGTGTGTGGAGTAAAAGAGATCGAGTTTTTTTCACCTCTAGTTGCAGAGGTGTAGGGATGTCGTGCTGACAAAAGACCAGGCCAATCCCAAATGCCTGGCAGTTGTCAGATCGTACCCAATACACATCTACTCAGCCATCGGCATGACAACAGTAGAGATGGAAAAGAAATGACACAACCCAGCCACTCTTTTCCCCCTTTCCCTACACACTCCGGATTACAAGATAACACTCCAGAGGCCCATTAAATGGCAGAACATCCACTTCAAACCTTCAATCTAGGACAGGATAGCACCGTAACAGCAGGGGCCTGCCAAATTGCTTGCACTGCTCTAAACAGACAGAATCCAGACCAATCAATTGGAATCAGAAATCATTACATAAGGTTCAAAACTGGGAGGCAAGAAGTGTACTGATGAATGCTATGATCATTGTGTGCTGTAGACTTGTTAAATTATATTGTGTATTCTCCCAGTTGTGAATAACTTCTCTCTATTTCAAGGAGAACATGTCATGTTTTGTATCATTATGTAGGGAACATTATGCCCTGAACAATGACCCACCTTTACCGGTTGTATAAAGGATTTATTCATCAACAACGGAACAATATTAAACTCCCTAAGGAAAGGGACTCCTCCCTGGGGTTGGGTGCATCTCCTGCTAAGTGAGACCATGAAATGTTTGAGGCAAGGATCCTCTGTGTAACCGGTTCTGCACCGGTACCTTTCTGCGTTGTGTTCTGGTAAGGTGTAGGTGGAAGATAAGGCTCTGGATACAATTCAGCCGGTTGTCTCTCTTTTAATGACTGCATGGAATGGATACAAATACAATGCAAAGGTTACTGCTTCAGTCTGGACTCCATACAAGTATATTTGCCTCTCCTCATCACACTGAGCAAACTGTAGTAAGAGTATCAACAAAAAATACATGTTCATATTTTCAAAAGACTCAAAAGATAAATGTTGTACACCAATAGACTAATAATTTGCTAATAAGTGCAAACTATTTCTTAGAGAGTGTACTATTGTACCATTATACCTGAAGCATACTAATGGAGGAACAACACAATTTTTGACATGCCCGGGCAAGTAACAACATGAACGACAGCTAACTAGGCACATTCAACATGAAATACAAAATTATCACATTTCACAACATACCTGCATGGAATGGATACAAATACAAGGCAAAAGTTACTGCTGCAGTCTGGACTCCATACAAGTATATTGGCCTGATAAAAGACGAGAAAGATGAGAAAATATATATTTTTTAACTTCTTATGGCTGCAGGGTGGTGCCGGTACACTTACGACAACAGCCACTTCAAGTGCAGGGCGCGAAATTCAAAATATATATTTTTTTAAATATTTAACTTTCACACATTAACAAGTCCAATACAGCAAATGAAAGGTACACATCTTGTGAATCCAGCCAACATGTCCGATTTTTAAAATGTTTTACAGCGATAACAGCACGTATATTTATGTTAGCTCACCACCAAATACAAAAAAAGGACAGACATTTTTCACAGCACAGGTAGCATGCAAAGCCAACTTAACTAACCAAGAACCAACCAAACTAACCAACAAACAACTTCATCAGATGACAGTCTTATAACATGTTATACAATAAATCTATGTTTTGTTCGAAAAATGTGCATATTTCAGGTATAAATTATAGTTTACATTGCAGCTACAATCAGAAATTGCACCAAAGCAGCCATAATAAGACACCAACGTCAAATACCTAATTACTCATCATAAAACATTTCTGAAAAATACATAGTGTACAGCAAATGAAAGACAGGCATCTTGTGATTCCAGCCAATATTTCCGATTTATTAAGTGTTTTACAGCGAAAACACAATATAGTGTTATATTAGCTTACCACAATAGCCAGAAACACATGCCATTTCCCAGTAGCAAAAGTTAGCGATCGCAACAAACCAGTAAAAGATATATATTTTTTGACTAACCTTGATATTCTTCATCAGATGACAGTCCTATAACATTAGGTTATACATACACTTATGTTTTGTTCGAAAATGTGCATATTTAGAGCTGAAATCAGTGGTTACACATTGTGCTAGTGTAGCTATTTTGTCCCACAACGTCCGGATTTTTTTCTGACACTTTTTTTGACACACATATTCTGACCAAATAGCTATTCATAAACATAACTAAAAAATACATGTTGTATAGGAAATGATAGATCCATTAGTTCTTAATGAAATCGCAGTGTTAGAATTCTAAAAAATAACTTCATTACGACATCCAGCTTCGGTATAGCTGAGTACCCAAACGTTGGGCGCCGACGACTAGTTCACATGCACGACAGATATGAAATAGCATCATAAAATGTTTCTTACTTTTGGTGATCTTCCATCAGAATGTTGGACAAGGTGTCCTTTGTCAAGAACAATCGTTGTTTGGATTTAGAACGTTCATTCTCCCTCTCGATTTAGCAAGCGCACTAGCCAAGTGGCTCGAATTTCTCCATGTCAACAAACGGAAGAGAACGGAACACGACAAAACTCCCGAAAAATTTTCAAGAATCTGATGAAACTATATTGAAAAAACATACTTTAAGATGATATGTATCACATGGTCACATGTATCAAATAAAATCAAAGCCGGAGATATTAGTTGCCTATAACGGCAGCTAAACAGAAGGCAAATCCAAGTCCCCTTTCGCGCCTCCAGAAAACAGGAAATGGGCGGACACGTCATACAAAGAGCCTGTATTCCACTTCAGACCAAGATAAACACGAAATTTCTTCTCTCACCGCCTCTTGACATCCAGGGGAAGGTCTATGAGGTGCACGTATACTCTTACGTATCATGCCCATTTATAGGCAGGAAGTAGAACAGAGCATCGATTTCAGACTTTCCACTTCCTGGTCAGGAAGTTTGTGCCAAATGAGTTCTGTTTGACTCACAGATATAATTCAAACGGTTTTAGAAACTAGAGAGTGTTTTCTATCCAATAGTAATAATAATATGCATATTGTACGAGCAAGAATTGAGTACGAGGCCGTTTGAAATGGGCACCTTTTATCTGGCTACTCAATGCTGCCCCTTCAGCCCAAACAGGTTAACTCACGATGTCTGCACCTGAAAGAGACCCTCTCCCGCCATAAAAGCTAACGATAGTTGAGCTAGCCTTGTAAAGTTGCACTCGAACATTATCCCCATTCACATGAATATATATTCCTATAAACAGTAATGCAACACTAAATCAGTGACGATATAACTTTTGCTTGTCTTTTCTTGTGAATTCGTGAACATTTGAACATGTGCATTCAAAAGACCAGAGCATACGTAACACCTACCTCTCCTCATCATGCTCTGAGCAAATTTAGCAGTAAGAGCATGGCTCCCGTTGATGACATCACAGCATTAACACAATTTAGAAAAGAAATGCAATACATCTTAAAATAACCTTCAAATAATAAATTAAAATATGAGGGATTTTCGGTGAAATGTATATTTTCACCTGTTACATCAGCACCTAGCCCCGTCCTCAGTCCATTCAAAACTGAACTATAAAAGCGTGCCGCAAATAATAGCTACGGCTGACTGGAATCCTTCGGTTGCTCAGACGTCAGCGTAGTTCATAACTGGAAAACTCCCTTAGCTTCTTTGGGACTGAGGGGCAGTATTGAGTAGCTTGGATGAATAACGTGCCCAGAGAAAACTGCCTGCTACTCAGGCCCAAAAGCTAGAATATGCATATAATAGATTTGGATAGAAAACACTCTGAAGTTTCTAAAACTGTTTGAATGATGTCTGTGAGTATAACAGAACTCATATGGCAGGCAAAAACGTGGGAAATCTGAGGTTTGTAGGTTTTCAAGTCTTTGCCTATCAGTGTAAAATTGGGTCCGATTGCACTTCTTAAGGCTTCCACTAGATGTTAACAGTCTTTACCTTGTTTCAGGCTTCTACTGTGAAGGGGGAGCGAATAAGAGCTGTTTGACTAAGAGGTCTGGCAGAATGCCATGAGCTAAGTCAAGCGCACGGCCGTGAGGGCGAGCTCTGTTCCTTTTCTTTTCTAAAGGCAAAGGAATTGTCCGGTTGAAACATAATTGAAGATTTATGATAAAAACATCCTAAAGATTGATTATATACATCGTTTGACATGTTTCTACCAACTATAATATAACTTTTTTGACTTTGTCTGGACCTAGTGCCTGTGCATTTTGATTACTGGACTAAACGCGCTAACAAAAAGGAGGTATTTGGACATAAATTATGTACTTTATTGAACAAAACTAACATTTATTGTGGGATTTCATTCCGATGAAGATCATCAAAGGTAAGGGAATATTTATAATGCTATTTCTGACTTTTGTTGACTCCACAACATGGCGGGTATCTGTATGGCTTGTTTTGGTGCCTGAGCACTGTACTCAGATTATCGCATGGTGTGCTTTTGCCATAAAGCTGTTTTGAAATCTGACACAGCGGTTGCATTAAGGAGAAGTATATCTTTAATTCCATCAACATTTATGATGAGTATTTCTGTAAAGTGATGTGGCTCTCTGCAAAATCACCAGGTGTTTTGGAAGCAAAACATTACTGAACATAACGCGCCAATGTAAACTGAGATTTTTGGATATAAATATGAACTTTAGTGTAACATGAAGTCCTATGAGTGTCATCTGATGAAGATCATCAAAGGTTAGTGATTCATTTTATCTCTATTTCTGCTTTTTGTGACCCTCTCTTTGGCTGGAAAAATGGCTGTGTTTTTTGTGACTAGGTACTGACCTAACATAATCGCATGGTATGCTATCGTCGTAAAGCCTTTTTGGAATCGGACACTGTGGTGGGATTAACAACAAGTTTCTTTAAAATGGTGTATAATACTTGTATGTTTGAGGAATTTTAATTATGAGATTTCTGTTGTTTGAATTTGGCGCACTGCACTTTCACTGGCTGTTGTCAAATCGATCCCGTTAACGGGATTTGAGCCAAAATAAGTTAGCTCCCTTTGGCCTCCACTCCAAATACCAAAAACGGAATTTGAACGACTGTCCTCTACTCTCGCTTCGATCTTTTTTGGACAAAGACACCAACCCGGAACTGTTTGAACAGGGACTTTCTCCCGTTTTTGCACTGAAAGGACATAAGGGCATTCAAGAAGTTTATTAACCTGTCTAGGATCAGCGTGGCGCTAGCGGCACCCCCCCCCCCCCCCCCACTGAAAAACCAGTGCCGCGAAATTCAAAAAAAATATTTTTTTTAAATATTTAACTTTCACACATTAAAGTCCAATACAGCTAATGAAAGACACAGATCTTATGAATCCAGTCAACATTTCCGATTTTTAAAATGTTTTACAGGGAAGACACAATATGTAAAGATGTACATCTATTACCTAAAAACACATTAGCATAATCCACCATCTTTTATTTGTCCACCAACACCAGTAGCCATCACCAATTCGGCTAAACTAAGATATTTATAGCCCCTAACCAACAAAAAAACTCATTAGATGACAGTCTGATAACATATTTATGGTATGGGATAGGTTTTGTTAGAAAAAAGTGCATATTTCAGGTATATGGCATAGTTTACAATTGCACCCACCATCACAAATGGACTAGAATAATTACAATGAGCAACGTGTTTACCTAACTACTAATCATCAAACATTTCGTAAAAATACACAGCATACACGAATCGAAAGACACAGATCCTGTGAATACAGACAATATTTCAGATTTTCTAAGTGTCTTACAGCGAAAACACAATAAATCGTTATATTAGCTTAGCACATAGCAATTAGCAGCCCAGCATTGATTCTAGCCAAAGTGAGCGATAAAAGTCAACATCGCCAAAAGATATTAATTTTTTCACTAACCTTCTCAGAATTCTTCCGATGACACTCCTGTAACATCACATTACAACATGCATATACAGTTTGATCGAAAATGTTTATATTTAGCCACCAAAATCATGGTTAGACAATGTGAAATGTAGACAAGCTGGTAAAGAAAACGTCCTTGCGCCACTTAGACAGTGATCTACTCTTATACATAAATACTCATAAACGTGACTAAAAAATATAGGGTGGACAGGGATTGATAGACAATTTAATTCTTAATACAATTGCGTTATTACATTTTTTAATTTATCCTTACTTTTCAATACAGTTTGCGCCAAGCGAAGCTACGTCAAAAAACATGGCGTCCTAAGCCACTAAAATGTTTCGACAGAAACACGATTTATCATAATAAAAATGTCCTACCTTGAGCTGTTCTTCCATCAGTATCTTGGGCAAAGGATCCTTTCTTGGGAGAAATCGTCTTTTGGTGGAAAGCTGTCCTCTTGCCATGTGGAAATGTCAACTACGTTCGGGATGAACTGAAAAGCGTGCCCAACTTTTCACATCGTTGCAAAAATAAATGTCCCAAAATCGCACTAAACGGATATAAATTGCTATAAAACGCTTTAAATTAACTACTTTGTGATGTTTGTAACTCCTATAACGAGTGAAAAGATGACCGGAGAAATATAACAGGCTAAACTAACGCTTGGAACAGGAGAGGGTCGGTGTCTTCCACGCGCGTTACGCAGCAAGAAAAGACTTGCTAGCTAAAGGTTTTTTTCATTTGTAGGGCCTGTGAACGAGCAATCGAGCCCGTTGGAATCGTCATCACGTAAAGGCATCCAGGGGAAGACGTAAGAAGTGTCCGTATAGTCATAGCAACGACAGAGCCCTTTTAAATGACTTCAGAAAAGTGGCCAACGTTTCTCAAATCTGACTCCATGTCAGGGAAATTGCTGTAGAATGGGCTCTGTTCCACTTAGAGACAAAATTTCAACTCCTATAGAAACTATAGACTGTTTTCTATCCAATAATAATAATAATATGCATATTGTACGATCAAGGATTTTGTGGGAAGCCGTTTAAAAAATTAGCCACATTAGCATAAATAGTCTAAACAGCGCCCCCATCCCCAACAGGTTAACTTCTTTGGGCTGCAAGCACAAAGCCGGGCACAATATGACAACAGCCACTTCAAGTGCAGGGCGCGAAATTCAAAATATATTTTTTAGAAATATTTAACTTTCACACATTAACAAGTCCAATACAGCAAATGAAAGATAAACATCTTGTGAATCCAGCCAACATGTCTGATTTTTTAAATGTTTTACAGCGAAAACACCATGTATATTTATGTTAGCTCACCACCAAATACAAAAAAGGACAGACATTTTCCACAGAACAGGTAGCATGCACAAAACCAACCTAACTAACCAAGAACCAACCAAACTAACCAATAAACAACTTCATCAGATGACAGTCTTATAACATGTTATTCAATAAATCTATGTTTTGTTCGAAAATGTGCATATTTGAGCTATAAATCAGTTTTACATTGCAGCTACCATCACAGCTACCGTCAGAAATAGCACCGAAGCAGCCAGAGTAATTACAGACACCAACGTCAAATACCTAAATACTCATCATAAAATATTTCTGAAAAATACATGGTGTACAGCAAATGAAAGACAGGCATCTTGTGATTCCAGCCAATATTTCCGATTTCTTAAGTGTTTACAGCGAAAACACAATATAGCATTATATTAGCTTACCACAATAGCCAGAAACACAAGCCATTTACCAGCAGCAAAAGTTAGCGATCGTAACAAACCAGCAAAAGATATATAATTTTTGACTAACCTTAATAAGCTTCATCAGATGACAGTCCTATAACATCAGGTTATATATACACTTATGTTTTGTTTGAAAATGTGCATATTTAGAGCTGAAATCAGTGGTTATACATTGTGCTAACGTAGCATCTTTTTCCCACAACGTCCGGATATTTTTCTGACACACATATTCTGACCAAATAACTATTCATAAACATTACTAAAAAGTACATGTTGTATAGGAAATGATAGATACACTAGTTCTTAATGCAATCGCCGTGTTAGAATTCTAAAAATAACTTCATTACGACATGCAGTTTAGTTATGGCGAGAGCGTGCCCAAAATCTGGGCGCAAACTACTAGTTCACATGTTCGGCAGATATAAGATAAAGCATCATAAAATGGGTCCTACTTTTGATGATCTTCCATTAGAATGTTGTACAAGGGGTCCTTTGTCCAGAACAATCGTTGTTTGGATTTAGAATGTCCTCTTCTCCAGTCAATTAGCACGGAAAGCTAGCAAAGTGGCGCGAAGCTCTCCTTCCTGAACATACGCAGACAAAGCAACATGCCTAACGTCCTGAAAAAATTTCAATAATCTAATAAAACTATATTGAAAAAACATACTTTACGATGATATTGTCACATTTATGAAATAAAATCAAAGCCGGAGATATTAGTCGTCTATAACGACAGCTTTACAGAAGGCAATACCAGGTCACTTCTCGCGCGTTCCAGGAAATTGGGGTCACGTCATGCCAAGAGCTTTTATTCGACCTCAGATCATGTTATACACTCCATTTCTTCTCTCACTGCCTGTTGACATCTAGTGGAAGGCGTATGAAGTGCATGTATACTAATAAATATCAAGCACATTTATAGGCAGGCCCTAGAACAGAGCATCGATTTCAGATTTTCCACTTCCTGTCAGGAAGTTTGCTGCAAAATGAGTTCTGTTTTACTCACAGATATAATTCAAACGGTTTTAGAAACTAGAGAGTGTTTTCTATCCAATAGTAATAATAATATGCATATTGTACGAGCAAGAATTGAGTACGAGGCAGTTTAATTTGGGAACGAAATGTTTAACAAAGTGCAAACGGCACCCCCTATTGAGAAAAGGTTAAACGTTGTAACTAGAGGTCGACCGATTAATTAGGGCCGATTTCAAGTTCATAACAATCGGTAATCAGCATTTTTGGACACCGCTTATGGCCGATTACATTGCACTCCACGAGGAGATTGCGTGGCAGACTGACTACTTGTTGCGCGAGTGCAGCAAGGAGCCAAGGTAAGTTGCTAGCTAGAATTAAACTTATCTTATAAAACAAAAATCAATCTTAACATAATCACTAGTTAACTACACATGGTTGATGATATTACTAGTTTATCTAGCTTGTCCTGCGTTGCATATAATCGATGCAGTTACCATCGAATCACAGCCTACTTCGCTAAATGGGCGATAATTTAACAAGAGCATTCGCGAAAGAAGCCGTCGTTGCACCAATTTGTACCTAACCATTAACATCAATGCCTTTCTTAAAATCAATACACAAGTATATATTTTTAAACCTGCATATTTAGTTAATATTGCCTGCTAACATGAATTTATTTTAACTAGGGAAATTGTGTCACTTCAAATCATATTTTATTTGTCACATACACATGGTTAGCAGATGTTAATGCGAGTGTAGCGAAATGCTTGTGCTTCTAGTTCCGACAATGCAGTAATAACCAACAAGTAACCTAACAATTCCACAACTACTACCTTATACACACAAGTGTAAAGGGATAAAGAATATGTACATAAAGATATATGAATGAGTGATGGTACAGAACGGCATAGGCAAGATGCAGTAGATGGTATAGAGTACAGTATATACATATGAGATGAGTAATGTAGGTTATGTAAACATTATATTAAGTGGCATTGTTTAACTTCTGCAGCCCTGCAGCCCGGCGTCGGTACACTTATGACAACAGCCACTTCAAGTGCAGGGCGCGAAATTCAAAATATATATTTTTTTAAATATTTAACTTTCACACATTAACAAGTCCAATACAGCAAATGAAAGATAAACATCTTGTGAATCCAGCCAACAAGTCCGATTTTTAAAATGTTTTACAGCGAAAACAGCACGTATATTTATGTTAGCTCACCACCAAATACAAAAAAAGGACAGACATTTTTCACAGCACAGGTAGCATGCACAAAGCCAACCTAACTAACCAAGAACCAACCAAACTAACCAACAAACAACTTCATCAGATGACAGTCTTATAACATGGTTTTCAATAAATCTATGTTTTGTTCGGAAAATTTGCATATTTCAGGTATAAATCATAGTTTACATTGCAGCTACAATCAGAAATTGCACCGAAAGCAGCCAAAATAATTACAGACACCAACGTCAAATACCTAATTACTCATCATAAAACATTTCTGAAAAATACATAGTGTACAGCAAATGAAAGACAGGCATCTTGTGATTCCAGCCAATATTTCCAATTTATTAAGTGTTTTACAGCGAAAACACAATATAGTGTTATATTAGCTTACCACAATAGCCAGAAACACATGCCATTTCCCAGTAGCAAAAGGTTAGCGATCGTAACAAACAAGCAAAAGATATATAATTTTTGACTAACCTTGATATTCTTCATCAGATGACAGTCCTATAACATCAGGTTATACATACACTTATGTTTTGTTCAAAAATGTGCATATTTAGAGCTGAAATCAGTGGTTATACATTCTGCTAACGTAGCTACTATTTCCCACAACGTTCGGATATTTTTCTGACACTTTTTCTGACACACATATTCTGACCAAATAGCTATTCATAAACATAACTAAAAAATACATGTTGTATAGGAAATGATAGATCCATTAGTTCTTAATGAAATTGCAGTGTTAGAATTCTAAAAAATAACTTCATTACGACATCCAGCTTCGGTATAGCTGAGTACCCAAACGTTGGGCGCCGACGACTAGTTCACATGCACGACAGATAAATGAAATAGCATCATAAAATGTTTCTTACTTTTGCTGATCTTTCATCAGAATGTTGGACAAGGGGTCCTTTGTCCAGAACAGTCGTTGTTTGGATTTAGAACGGCCACTTTCCCTCTCGATTTAGCAAGCGCACTAGCCAAGTGGCACGAATCGCTCCATCGTCAACAAAGTCAGAAAACGGAACACGGCAAAACTCCCGAAAAAATTATTATTATGATTAAACTATATTGAAAAAACATACTTTACGATGATATGGTCACATGTATCAAATAAAATCAAAGCCGGAGATAGTAGTCGCTTATAACGGCAGCTAAACAGAAGGCAAATCCAGATACCGCCTCGCGCTCTCCCGTAAACCGGAAATGGGGGACACGTCATACAAAGAGCTTGTATTCCACTTCAGACCAAGATAAACACGAAATTTCTTCTCTCACCGCCTCTTGACATCCAGGGGAAGGTCTATGAAGTGCACGTATACTCTTACGTATCATGCCCATTTATAGGCAGGAAGTAGAACAGAGCATCGATTTCAGACTTTCCACTTCCTGGTCAGGAAGTTTGTGCCAAATGAGTTCTGTTTGACTCACAGATATAATTCAAACGGTTTTAGAAACTAGAGAGTGTTTTCTATCCAATAGTAATAATAATATGCATATTGTACGAGCAAGAATTGAGTACGAGGCCGTTTGAAATGGGCACCTTTTATCTGGCTACTGAATACTGCCACTGCAGCCCAAACAGGTTAAAAGCTGAGCTGTAGTCGATGAACAGCATTCTCACATAGGTATTCCTCTTGTCCAGATGGGTTAGGGCAGTGTGCAGTGTGGTTGTGATTGCGTCGTCTGTGGACCTATTGGGTCGGTAAGCAAATTGGAGTGGGTCTAGGGTGTCAGGTAGGGTAGAGGTGATATGGTCCTTGACTAGTCTCTCAAAGCACTTCATGATGACGGAAGTGAGTGCTACGGGGCGGTAGTCGTTTAGCTCAGTTACCTTAGCTTTCTTGGGAACAGGAACAATGGTGGCCCTCTTGAAGCATGTGGGAACAGCAGACTGGGATAAGGATTGATTGAATATGTCCTTAACACACCAGCCAGCTGGTCTGCGCATGCTCTGAGGACGCGGCTTGGAATGCCGTTTGGGCCTGCAGCCTTGCGAGGGTTAACACGTTTAAATGTTTTTACTCACCTCGGCTGCAGTGAAGGAGAGCCCGCAGGTTTTGGTAGCGGGCCGTGTCAGTGGCACTGTATTGTCCTCAAAGCGAGCAAAAAAGTTATTTAGCCTGTCTTGGAGCAAGACATCCTGGTCCGCGACGGGGCTGGTTTTCTTTTTGTAATCCGTGATTGACTGTAGACCCTGCCACATACCTCTTGTGTCTGAGCTGTTGAATTGCGACTCTACTTTGTCTCTATACTGGGACTTAGCTTGTTTGATTGCCTTGCGGAGAGAATAGATACACTGTTTGTATTCGGTCATGTTTCCGGTCACCTTGCCCTGGTTAAAAGCAGTGGTTCGCGCTTTTAGTTTCACGCGAATGCTGCCATCAATCCACGGTTTCTGGTTTGGGAATGTTTTAATCGTTGCTGTGGGTACGACATCGTCAATGCACTTTCTAATGAACTCGCTCACCGAATCAGCGTATTCGTCAATATTGTTGTTGGACGCAATGCGGAACATATCCCAATCCACGTGATCGAAGCAGTCTTGAAGCGTGGAATCAGATTGGTGGGACCAGCGTTGAACAGACCTGAGCGAGGAAGCTTGTTGTTTTAGTTTCTGTTTGTAGGCTGGAAGCAACAAAATGGAGTTTTGGTCAGCTTTTCTGAAAGGAGGGCGGGGGAGGGCCTTATATGCGTAGCGGAAGTTAGTATAACAATGATCCAAGGTTTTACCAGCCCTGGTAGCACAATCGATATGCTGATAGAATTTAGGGAGTTTTGTTTTCAGATTAGCCTTGTTAAAATCCACAGCTACGATGAATGCAGCCTCAGGGTGTGTGGTTTCCAGTTTACAAAGGGTCAGATAAAGTTCGTTTAGGGCCATCGATGTGTCTGCTTGGGGGGGAATATATACGGCTGTGATTATAATCGAAGAAAATTCCCTTGGTAGATTATGCGGTCGACATTTGATTGTGAGGAATTCTAGATCAGGTGAACAGAATGACTTGAGTTCCTGTATGTTGTTATGATCACACCACGTCTCGTTAATCATAAGGCATACACCCCCGCCCCTCTTCTTACCAGAAAGATGTTTGTTTCTGTCGGCGCGATGCGTGAAGAAACCAGCTGGCTGCACCGACTCCGTTAGCGTCTCTTGAGTGAGCCATGTTTCCGTGAAGCAGAGAACGTTACAATCTCTGATATCTCTCTGAAATGTTACCCTTGCTCGGATTTCATCAAACTTATTGTCTTGAGACTGGACATTGGCGAGTAGTATGCTAGGGAGTGGAGCGATGTGCCCGTCTCCGAAGCCTGACCAGGAGACCGCCTCGTTTTCCCCTTTTACGGCGTCGCTTAGGTTCGCCGGCTGGGATCAGATCCATTGTATTGGGTGGAAGGCAAAACACTGGATCCGCTTCGGGAAAGTCATATTCCTGGTTGTAACGATGGTGAGTTGACGTTGCTCTTATATTCAGTAGTTCCTCCCGACTGTATGTAATGAAACCTAAGATTACCTGGGGTACCAATGTAAGGAATAACACATAAAAAAACTAAATACTGCATATTTTCCTAGGAACGCGAAGCGAGGCGGCCATCTCGGTCGGCAGCATGTGAAATTTATTGTCAATCAGTGTTGCTTCCGAAGTGGACAGTTTGATTTCACAGAAGTGTGATTGACTTGGAGTTACATTGTGTTGTTTAAGTGTTCCCTTTATTTTTTTGAGCAGTGTATTTCCGTAAAAAAAAAATGAAATCTGACATAGCGGTTGCATTAAGGAGAGGTATATCTATAATATATCTATAATATATAATATATTATCATCTATATTTATGATGAGTATTTCTGTTGAAACGATGGGCTATGCAAAGTCACTTGATGTTTTTGCATTTAGTGAATCTTGTCGCCTCAATGTAAACTCAGATTTTTTTATATAAATATGAATTTAATCAAACAAAACATGCATGTATTGTGTAACATGAAGTCATATGAGTGTCATCTGATGAAAATAATCGAAGGTTAGTGATTCATTTTATCTCTATTCTGTTTTTTGTGAAGCTATATTTAGCTGGGAAAAATGGCTATGCTTATTGTGGTTTTGTGGTGACCTAACATAATCGTTTGTAGTACTTTCGCTGAAAAGCCTACTTGAAAATCGGACACTTAGTGGGATTAACAACAAGATTAGTTTTAAAATGATATAAGACACATGAATGTCTGAAGAATTTTAATTATGAGATTTCTGGCGTTTGAATTTGGCGCCCTGCACTTAGACTGGCTGTTGTCATATCGGTCCCGTTACCGGGACTGCAGCCATAAGAAGTTTAACATGGTCTATAGACATCTAGAGTGCCAAATCCCATGTCAGGGTTCTGTTTGTTGACTTTTCTTCTGCCTTCAACACAATCCAGCCTTACATTCTGGCACAGAGACTCATTCGGGACTTCTCCTTAGATGGGGGGCTGGTTTTGTGGCTGTTGGACTTCCTGAGCCAACGATCACAGCGAGTCAAAATAGGTCCCCACGTGTCGGATATACGCAATACCAACACAGGCTCTCCTCAGGGATGTGTTTTGTCCCCACTTCTGTACATCTTGTACACTAATAGTTGTACTAGTTCCCATACTGACAAACACCTCGTTAAGTTCGCTGATGACACTGCCTTGATCAGCCTGTTGCATGATGACGAGGAACATCATGGCCCGGTCCTAGATGACTTTGAAGAGTGGTGTGAGGAATCACACTTGGTCTTCAATACCAACAAGACCAAAGAGATGTTGCCAAGGTAGGTGTTGTACGCTTCCTGAAGTCTATGCACATCTATCAGAGGTCAGAATATAGAAATAAAAATATCTGGGTGTCCTTTCGGACAATAAGCTTCAGTGGAGTAAATGTACAGACCTGATCTACAAAAAGAGCCAACAGAGACTGTACTTTCTCAAAAAGCTGGGATCTTTTAATGTAGAATGTACTATATTGACTCTGTTTGTATTGTTTGTTGGTTTGGCAATGCCACTGTCAGCCAGAGAAATATGATGAGAAGGATTATTACCACAGCAAGCAAGGAACTTGGAGTCAAACAGACAGGCCTGGATGAGATCTTTAAGGTCAGGGCCCTCCGTAAGGCTCACAAAATAATTTTAGAACCAAGCCACCCCCTGTACCTGGACTTTGAACTACTCCCCTCTGGGCGCAGGTATAGGGCACCCCTCAGCAGGAAAAACAGAACGAGACAATCATTTATGCCAGGTGTGATATCCCTCCTAAATAGCTCGGGCGAATGTTCCCATCGACTCCGTAAGGCCAGCAGGCTAGTATTTTCTTTTTTTAAATGTTTTATTTCTTATTTTTTGGTACGTAACTGTTATGAAAGTTGTATTGAAACGCCACTTTAAATGTGTACATGACACTGCAACAAAATTTTCCCATGGGGACAATAAAGTCAGTAAGTACTAATGACCATCAGCAGCAGCAGAACTTGAAGAAGCCTAATTACCGTGACTAAATGGTCACGCAGAATTTGACTGCCTTCATGACTCGTGACCTCAGATGTTGCGGTAATACAGTCACAACAGCCCTAGCCATTTCATTAGGAACTTTAGCTCTATCGCCTCTCCTCTCACCTCAAGGGTGGTCCCTGTAAGTTGGGGTGGAGACCTGCAGCCGATGAAGCCTTCTGGCTACTGAAGGGACGTTTCACCACCGCCCGTTGCTCTAACACCCAAATCCTACGCTACATTTCGTGGTGGAGGTGGACGGTTCAGTGGGTGTGGGGGCTGTCCTGTCCCAACGACAAGGTAATCCACAGAAATTGTATCCATGTGCATATTACTCAAATAAACGGTCTCCTGCAGAGAGGAACTATGATGCCGGTGATCGGGAGCTCCTGGCGGTGAAGTTGGCATTAGAGCAGTGAAGACACTGACTGGAGGGCACCAAAGACCCATTTCTCATCCTCACCAACCATCGGAACCTGGAGTACATATAGACAGCAAGACGGCAAGGTGAGCCATTTTTTTCACTGGATTCAACTTCACTCTGACATGTTCAATGAACATCAGAGCCGATGCCCTGTCCAGTCTCCATGATTCAGGGAAGGTTCTTGTCCTGAGTGCACCCATAATTCCACCCTCTCGAGTCGTAGCCCCCTTGTTCAGGGACGTAGATGTGGCAGGCATTCGGGAAGTATTAAACACCCCTTGACTTTTTCCACATTTTGTTACTTTATAGCCTTATTCTACAATGGATTAAATAATAATATATATATTTTTAAACAACTGAAATACCTTATTTACATAAGTATTCAGACCCTTTGCTATGAGACTCGAAATTGAGCTCAGGTACATACTGTTTCCTTTGATCATCCTTGATGTTTCTACAACTTGGAGTCCACCTGTGTTAAATTCAATTGATTGGACATGATTTGGAAAGGCACAGACCTGTCTTTATAAGGTCCCACAGTTAGCAGTGCATGTTAGAGCAAAAACCAAGCCATGAGGTCGAAGGAATTGTCCATAGAGCTCCGAGACAGGATTGTGTCGAGCCACAGATCTGGGGAAGGGTACCATAAAATGTCGGCAGCATTGAAGGTCCCCAAGAACACAGTGGCCTCCATCATTCTTAAATGGAAGAAGTTTGGAATCACCAAGAGCTGGCCGCCTGTCCAAACTGAGCAATCGGGGGAGAAGGGCCTTGTTCAGGGAGGTGACCAAGACCCCGATGGTCACTCTGACAGAGCGCCAGAGTTCCTCTGTGCAGATGGGAGAACCTTCCAGAAGGACAACCATCTTTGCAGCACTCCACCAATAAGGCCTTTATGGTAGAGTGCCCAGACGGAAGTCACTCCTCAGTAAAAACCACATGACAGACCACTTGGAGTTTTCCAAAAGGCACTTAAAGTATCTGCAGTGAAGAACGGGAGAAACTCCAAATACAGGTGTGCCAAGCTTGTAGCGTCATACCCAAGACTCAAGGTTGTAATCGCTGCCAAAGGTGCTTCAACAAAGTGCTGAGTGAAGGGTCTGAATACTTATGTTAATGTGATTTCTGTTTTTTTTTTTAAATCTAAACTTTTTTTGCTTTGTCATTATGTGGTATTGGAGGTAGATTGATAAGGGGAAAACAATTTAAGCAATTTTAGAATAAGGCTGTAATGTAACAAAATGTGGAAAAAGTCAAGGGGTCTAAATACTTTCCGAATTCATATAATGTATGATCATATGAAGGTAAGATACGTTGCTTTCAAATATTTCAAATTTTTTATACAATATAGCCTATATCAAAACAAACGTCCGAAAACTTCAAACTACTACATTGATTCCTCCACTTCCATCCTAAACACCATGTACACTCTTCCTTAAAATACCAAATCTGTCCAAGCCTCTCCCTCATCAACAGGAGCTATCCATCCTCTGCCAGCAGCCCCAGGAGACCACCCCACCCAGTCTGCACTATTTTATATATAACCAGTGGGCTAGTCTAATTACTTTATGATAGAGAGCAGTCAATTTCACAGTCAGGCACAGACCCCTTTCTAAAATTGGGGCCACCCCGGTTTGATATATGAGGCAATAACCTATAATGTAATGAAGTCACCTTCAGAGCAAGACCTCTCTCATTCAAATAATAATGAATTATAACAAGTATAATAGTATTTGGGTTTGACATGGCAGGCTATGGGTGAGGCTGAATAAAAAAAGTGAGTTACAGTATAAGAGAAATTAAAGTACATTGGCAAATCTGTCGGGCTGGCACTTTGATTGTGACACTTAAATGCAGGACATATGCAGAGGTGATAGATCAAACTATGTGGGTTTTTGGTGTCTTGATGAATTCACTTAAGCAAAGGATAATCTCCATTGAGTTTACCTTGAATCGAATGGACCTTGAATCAAATGTAGTACTGCACCTAAAATACTTCAGTTTACCAACACAATTAAATATAGTTCTCTAGCTAAACTAACTCATAGAATGCACAATATCTCTCTCCACAAGGTCATTGTCTTCTAATTTAGACCATGAGCAGACGCATAGTGTGGCTGAGGCAGATGTGGAGCAAGAACTGACAGGTGTTATATATGACTTTGTGCCTTTATGAACAACCTGTCCATCCCCTTCTCAGCCAGCTGGTCAGTACCGCTATGGCATGTCAGAACAAATGAGGGATTGGCCCTTCCCAAGCACATGCCTCTATTTAACCTTGATCTGCTCTTCATCAGGACAGCAGGGGCTGTATAGGGTGTGGGGTTGTGTTCTGGGACATCAACTGAGTAAAACTAAGTTTGGAGCAGGAGGCACGGTTGTGTGGTGTGGTTAGGTCGACAAGAGGACCATGGCACCTGCTGGGACTACTTCAGTTAATCACACATATCCTGTAGGCTGGAGGTCTGGGTCTGAAGAGACATATGTCATTGTAGAATGTAAGGTTGACCACCATGAATTAAACACACACAGAGACATTGGTTTTATGTTCACACATGCACTACCACATACACACACAACCGCAGCTAAATAAATGAGATTCATCTACAAGTTTATTTTTTTTGCAGTTTATTTCCAAACAAATCTCTCAAACTAACAGTAATTTGGTAGCTAGACATTTCACTTGTCTAATGCCTCCCATATTTCTTCTGATTAATAATGCAACATATGTGTGTTTAGGGGTCAATTAGTCTGCAGATTCACCAGTATTGAGTGCGAATGGGTCTGCATTCAAAACTGCATTATCAATTGCTGTATCTAAGCTGCTGTCACATTTTTTATTAAAAAAATCTGTTTATGTATCCTCACAAATCAGATTGAGTGAGTGGGGCTGATGCATGAAAACAATACATGCTAAGAGAGATGGAAAGAAGGGAGCGAGGAAAGGGGGAGAAAGACAGAGAGAAACAGTTAGAGAGGGCAATGAAGAGAAGAGAGAAAAAGAAAAACAGCTCAACAGGGTCTTAAGTATACTGGGTGTAGGCTACTCTGACAGGGGACCTGTGGTGTTGACTGTGTTGCCCTAATGAGACCATCCAGTGATATTTTAGTGGACATGAATAACTCAGCCCAACACTCTGGAGGGCTTCAGCACACTGTCATTTCCAATGCACACACTGGCCTTGAGGGCCACATCATGGAGTCACCTCTCATAAATCACACATGATGCACAGGAGAATACTGATCTAATTTGCAGCTGATTATCCTATAGCGGTAAAGTTGCAACTGCAACGTGAAAAATAACAGAGCCCACCCGCATAGCAACACAACTGAAAGGCATACTGCTAGATTCCGGTAATTCGTTTTTCTGCTGAAAGGTAAAATCTCCCAGTGTCTGGTGGAAATCAGACTGAACCAAGTTTTCCTCTAAGATTATGCCTGTGTTTTTTGCTCCATTAGATTTATTTTTTATCCTGAAAAACACCAGTCTTTAATTATTTTAATTTTTCCTTTATTTAACTAGGCAAGTCAGTTAAGAACAAATTCTTACTTTCAATGACAGCCTAGGAACAGTGGGTTAACTGCCTTGTTCAAGGGCAGAAAGACAGATTTGTACCTTATCAGCTCAGGAATTTGAACTTGCAACCTTTCGGTTACTAGTCCAACGCTCTAACCACTAGGATACGCTGCCACCCCATGATAAAACGCATACCCATAACATCATGCAGCCACCACTATGCTTGACAATATGGACAGTTGTACTCAGTAGTGTGTTGTATTGGATTTGCCCCAAACATAAAACTTTGTATTCAGAACAAAAAGTTAATTGCTTTGCCACATTTTTTGCAATATTGTTTTAGTGCCTTGTTGCAAACAGGATGCATGTTTTGGAATATTTGTATTCTGTACAGGCTTCCTTCTTTTCACTCTGTCAAGTATTGTGGAGTAACTTTGCTTGTCCACATACAACACCCGTTCTAACAGTCACATTGTGTTAAAGGTCCCCAAAGCACACACATCCCTGGGTCGGCTCCTCTTTTCAGTTCGCTGCAGCTAGCAACTGGAACGAGCTGCAACAAACACTCAAACTGGACAGTTTTATCTCAATCTCTTTATTTAAAGACTCAATCATGGACACTCTTACTGACAGTTGTGGCTACTTGGTGTGTTGTATTGTTGTCTATAACTTCTTACCCTTTGCTGTTGACTGTGCCCAATCATGTTTGTACCATGTTTTGTGTTGCTACCATGCTATGTTGCTGTATTAGGTCTCTATGTAGTGTTGTGTGTTTTCTCCTATATTTATACTGTTGTTTTATCCCAGGCCCGTCCCCGCAGGAGGCCTTTTGGTAGGCCGTCATTGTAAATTCGAATTTGTTCTTAACTGACTTGCCTAGTTAAATAAAATAAATAAACTCCAATGTTGTTCATCCATACTCAGTTTTATACTACCACAGCCATTAAACTCTGTTACTGTTTTAAAGTCACCATTGACTTTCCTTCCTCTCCAGCAACTGAGTTAGGAAGAACGCCTGTCTCTTTGTAGTGACTTAAAGGGATGAAAACCTCCCTGGTCTTTGTGGTTGAATCTGTGTTTAAAATGCACTGCTCACAGTTGGTCCCGTGTCACGTGGTCCCGTGTGGCTCAGTTGGTAGAGCATGGCACTTGCAACGTCAGTGTTGTGGGTTCGATTCCCACGGGGGACCAGTACGAGAATGTATGCACTCACTACTGTAAGTCGCTCTGGACAAGAGCGTCTGATAAATGGCCAAAATCTAAATGTAAGTCGGAAGGTTACATACACCTTAGCCAAATATATTTCAACTCAGTTTCACAATTCCTGACATTTAATCCTAGTAAAAAATCCCTGTTTTAGGGCAGTTTGGATCACCACCTTTTTTTAAGAATGTGAAAATGTCAGAATAATAGTAGAGAGAATGATTTATTTCAAATGTTATTTCTTTCATCACATTCCCAGTGAGTCAGAAGTTTACATACACTCAATTAGTATTTGGTAGCATTGCCTTTAAATTGTTTCACTTGGGTCAAACGTTTCTGGTAGCTTTCCACAATAAGTTGCGCTTATTGCGCCACCCGGCCTCCCGGGTGGCGCAGTGGTCTAGGGCACTGCATCGCAGTGCTAGCTGCGCCACCAGTCTCTGGGCTCACGCCCAGGCTCTGTCGCAACCGGGAGGTCCGTGGGGCGACGCACAATTGGCAAAGCGTCGTCCGGGTTTGGCCGGTAGGGATATCCTTGTCTCAGTATGTGAATGTAATAAAATGTATGCACTCTACTGTAAGTCGCTCTGGATAAGAGCGTCTGCTAAATGATTAAAATGTAAAATGTAAAAAATGTGAATTTTGCCCCATTCCTCCTGGTGTAACTGAGTCAGTTTGTAGGCCTCCTTGCTCGCACGCAATTTTTCAGTTCTGCCAACAAATTTTCCAAAGGATTGAGGTCAGGGGCTTTGTGATGGCCACTCCAATACCATGACGTTGTTGTCCTTCAGCCATTTTGCCACAAGTTTGGAAGTATGCTTGGGGTCATTGTCCATTTGAGAGACCCATTTGCAACCAAGCTTTAACCTTATCTCAATAAGGGGGTGCTGTTTTCACCTTGTAAAAATGTCATTCCCAAATTAAACTGCCTCGTACTCAATTCTTGCTCGTACAATATGCATATTATTATTACTATTGGATAGAAAACACTCTCTAGTTTCTAAAACCATTTGAATTATATCTGTGAGTAAAACAGAACTCAAGTTGGAGCAAACTTCCTATGAAGAAGTGAGAAATCTGAAATCAGGCAGGCTGTTCTGGGGTCAGTTTATTAATTTGCATGTCTTCTATTGGTCGAGATGCACTGCATACGCCTTCCCCTAGATGTCAGCAAATGGTGAGAATTGGAATGGAGTTGCTAGGCAGATCTGAGGCCATATAAAGGGGCTTGGAACGTGGGGTGCACTCTTTTCAACATTCGCCATGACGCAAGACAGACCTCAGGATGGCGTTCTGGAAAGCTCCCGTTATAGGCCTTAGATATATCCGGCTCTGATTTTATTCAATATAGGTGTTAAAGACATCATAATGTTGTTATTTTAAACCGAGTTATATCAGTTTATATCAGTATATTGCGATTTTCGGATATTTCTTTGTGCTGCGTTATAGTGAGTTGGGCACGCCTGGGCCACATGGCTAATGTTTACTGCTAATTCCAAAGTTGACGGCGACAATCTACAACCGGAGCAACGATTCTTCTGGACAAAGGACAACTTGCCCAAGATACTGATGGAAGCACATCAAAAAGTAAGAAGTATTTATGATGTTAATTCATTGTTATGTTGAAAAATGTGAAACTACTATTCCGCCATTAATTTCGGTGCGGTCTCACTTTAACGCACGCTGTATGTCGTAGTAACGTTAATTTTAAAAATCTTACACAGCGGTTGCATTAAGAACTAATGTATCTTTCATTTGCTGTCCAACCTGTATTTTTTTGTCAAGTTTATGATTAGTTACTGATTAGATTAGGTGTCTCTCCCAAGATTTCTCCCGACATTTTGTTGGCAGCTTGGCTACTATCCTCAGTGCAGCTCATCCAGGATGGCACATCAATGCGAGCTGTGGCAAAAAGGTTTGCTGTGTCTGTCAGCGTAGTGTCTAGAGCATGGAGGCGCTACCAGGAGACAGGCCAGTACATCAGGAGATGTGGAGGAGGCCGTAGGAGGGCAACAACCCAGCAGCAGGACCGCTACCTCCGCCTTTGTGCAAGGAGGAGCACTGCCAGAGCCCTGCAAAATGACCTCCAGCAGGCCACAAATGTGCATGTGTCTGCTCAAACGGTCAGAAACAGACTCCATGAGGGTGGTATGAGGGCCCGACGTCCACAGGTGGGGGTTGTGCTTACAGCCCAACACCGTGCAGGACGTTTGGCATTTGCCAGAGAAAACCAAGATTGGCAAATTCGCCACTGGCGCCCTGTGCTCTTCACAGATGAAAGCAGGTTCACACTGAGCACATGTGACAGACGTGACAGAGTCTGGAAACGCCGTGGAGAATGTTCTGCTGCCTGCAACATCCTCCAGCATGACCGGTTTGGCGGTGGGTCAGTCATGGTGTGGGGTGGCATTTCTTTGTGGGGCCGCACAGCCCTCCATGTGCTCGCCAGAGGTAGCCTGACTGCCATTAGGTACCGAGATGAGATCCTCAGACCCCTTGTGAGACCAAATGCTGACACATGCACATTTGTGGCCTGCTGGAGGTCATTTTGCAGGGCTCTGGCAGTGCACCTCCTTGCACAAAGGCGGAGGTAGCGGTCCTGCTGCTGGGTTGTTGCCCTCCTCCACGTCTCCTGATGTACTGGCCTGTCTCCTGGTAGCGCCTCCATGCTCTGGACACTACGCTGACAGACACAACAAACCTTTTTGCCACAGCTCGCATTGATGTGCCATCCTGGATGAACTGCACTACCTGAGCCACTTGTGTGGGTTGTAGACTCCGTCTCATGCTACCACTAGAGTGAAAGCACCGCCAGCATTCAAAAGTGATCAAAACATCAGCCAGGAAGCATAGGAACTGAGAAGTGGTGTGTGGTCACCACCTGCAGAACCATTCCTTTTTTGGGGGTGTCTTACTAGTTGCCTATAATTTCCACCTTTTGTCTATTCCATTTGCACAACAGCATGTGAAATTTATTGTCAATCAGTGTTGCTTCCGAAGTGGACAGTTTAATTTCACAGAAGTGTGATTGACTTGGAGTTACATTGTGTTGTTTAAGTGTTCCCTTTATTTTTTTGAGCAGTGTAGATACTTTTGTACCCGTTTCCTCCACCATCTTCACAAGGTCATTGGCTGTTGTTCTGGGATTGTTTTGCACTTTTAGCACCAAAGTACGTTCATCTCTAGGAGACAGGATGCGTCTCCTTCCTGAGCAGTATGACGGCTGCGTGGTCCCATGGTGTTTATATGTCAGGGGTGTACGTGCTGGTGTAGAAGTCTGGTGCAGGAGAGCAGAGAGTTGTGATCAGGCGCCCACTTTATTAGGCAGAAACTAACCTTCAGCCAAAAGCGAAAGTGTAAAGCACAACAAAGTCACAATGATGCAAAAAAGGAGTATGACAATAAACAAACACCAGCCTGGCGCATCATATAAAACACGTAACAAATAACAATTACACACAAAGACATGGAGGGGAACAGAGGACTAAATGCATGCAGTGTGATTAGGGAATGAAAACCAGGTGTGCAGGGAACAAGACAAAACAAATGGAAATATGAAAAATGGAGCGGCGATGGCTAGAAAGCAGGTGACGGCGACCGCCGAACGCCGCCCGAACAAGGAGAGGAGCCGACTTCGGCGGAAGTCGTGACAGTATCCCCCCTTGACGCGCGGCTCTAGCAGCGTGCCGACCCCGGCCTCGGGGATAACCTGGAGGGCGAGCCGCAGGGCGATCTGGTCGGCAACGGTGAAACTCCCGCAGCAGTTCAGGGTCCAAAACATCCGCCACCTATGACCCAGCACCTCTCCTCCGGACCGTACCCCTCCCACTCCACGAGGTACTGAAGGCCTCCAGCCCAATGCCTCAAATCCAGGATGGAACAAACGGAGTATGTCGGGACCCCCTCAATGTCCAGAGGGGACGGAGGAACCTCCCGCACCTCAGATTCCTGGAGCGGACCAACCACCACCGGCCTGAAGAGAGACACTGAGGAGAGACACAAGGGGTTAATACGGTAATCGGAGGAAAGCTGTAACCTGTAACACACCTCGTTCACCCTCTTTGAATGGGCCCACAAACCGCGGACCCAGCTTCCGAAAGGGCAGGCGGAGGGGCAGGTTTCGGGTCGAGAGCCAGACCCGGTCCCCCGGTGCGAACACCGGGGCCTCACTGCAGTGACGGTGAACATGGGCGGCCTCCCATGTCTCCTCGGCGCGCTTGAACTAGTCGTCCACCGCAGGAGCTTCGGTCTGACCCTGATGCCATGGCGCCAGAACCAGTTGGTACCCTAATACGCACTGAAAGGGGGAGAGGTTAGTGGAGGAGTGGCGGAGCAAGTTCTGCGCCATCTCGGCCCAGGGCACGAACGCCGCCCACTCTCCCGGCCGGTCCTGGCAATAGGACCGCAGAAACTTGCCCACATCCTGATTCACTCTCTCCACCTGCCCTTTACTCTCGGGGGAAAACCCGAGCTGAGGCTGATCGAGACCCCCAGACATTCCATGAATGCCTTCCAGACTCTTGACGTGAATTGGGGACCCCGATCAGACACTATATCCTCAGGCACCTCGTAGTGCCGGAAGACATGAGAAAACAGGGCCTCCGCAGTCTGTAGGGCCGTAGGGATACCGGGTAGAGGGAAGAGACGACAGGACTTAGAGAAACGATCCACAATGACCAGGATTGTAGTGTTACCCTGTGAAGCGGAAGATCGGTTAGAAAATCAACCGACAGGTGTGACCAAGGTCGTTGTGGAACGATTAAGGGATATAGCTTACCTCTGGGCAGGTGTCTAGGAGCCTTACACTGGGCACACACCGAGCAGGAGGAAACATAAACCCTCACGTCCTTTTCCAAGATGGGCCACCAGTCAGACAGCGCACCGTCCGACCGATCCCCGGATGACCAGAGGGTGACGTGTGGGCCCAATAGATCAACTGATCACGGATGGCAGACGGAACGTACATACACCCGACGGGAACGGGCTCTGTATGCAATGCCTGCTCAATGTTCGCGTCCAGCTCCCACATGACCGGCGCTACCAGGCAGGAGTATGGGAGTCTGATCCATGGACTGCTCCTCTGTGTCATACAGCCGGGACATTGCATCTGCCTTCGTATTCTGGGAACCTGGTCTGTAGGACAGGGTAAACACAAAATGGGTAAAGAACATGGCCCACCTTACCTGACGAGGATTCAGTCTCCTCGTTGCCCGGATGTACTCCAGGTTGTGGTGGTCCGTCCAGTTGAGGAAAGGGTGTTTAGCCCCCTCAAGCTAATGTATCCATGCCTTCAAAGCTTTAACCACAGCCAACAGCTCCCGGTCCCCCACATCATAGTTTTGCTCCACCGGGCTGAGCTTCTTCGAGAAGAAAGCACAGGGGCGGAGCTTCGGGTGGCGCTACCCGAGCGCTGTGAGAGCACAGCTCCTATCCCATTCTCGGACACGTCCACATCCACTATGAACGCCAAAGAGGGATCCAGATGGGCCAGCACGGGAGCCGAGGTTAACAGAGCTCTTAGGTTCCCAAAAGCCCTGTCCGCCTCAGCCGACCACTGCAACCGTACAGGACCCCCCTTCAGCAGTTAGGTAATGGGAGCAGCCACCTGCCCAAAACCCCGGATAAATCTCCGGTAGTAATTGGCAAACCCTAAAAATCGCTGCACCTCCTTTACCATGGTGGGAGTCGGCCAATTACGCACGGCTGCAATGCAGTCACTCTCCATCTCCACCCCTGATGTGGAAATGCGATACCCTAGGAAGGAGACGGCCTGCTGAAAGAGCAGGCATTTCTAAGCCTTGACATACAGGTCATGCTCCAACAGTCGTCCAAGTACCCTGTGCACCAAGGACACATGCTCGGCTTGTGTAGCGGAGTATATCAGAATGTCATCGATATACACCACGCCCATGCAGGTCCCTGAAAATCTCATCTACAAAGGATTGGATGACTGATGGAGCATTCATCAACCCGTACGGCATGACGAGGTACTCATAATGCCCTGAGGTGGTACTAAACGCTGTCTTCCACTCGTCTCACTCCTGAGATCCAGTTTAGTGAAGAAGCGCACCCCATGCATTGACTCAATCGCCGTGGCGATAAGAGATAGTGGGTAACTGTACCTCACCGGGATTTGATTGAGACCTCAAACATCAATGCACGGGAGCAGACCTCCATCCTTCTTCACAAAAAATTAACTCGAGGAGGCTGTTGAAGTGGAGAACCGAATGTACCCATGATGGACCCATAGATTGAGACATATGTCTCCATAGCCGCCGTCTCCGCTTGCGACGGGATACACGTGACTCCTGGGAAGTGCAGCGTCTACCAGGAGATTTATCGCACAATCCCCCCGTCGATGAGGTGGTAATTGAGTTGCCTTCTTTTTACAGAAGGCGAGAGCCAAATCGGCGTATTCTGGGGGATGCGCATGGCGGAGATTTGTACTGGACTTTTCACCATGGTAGCACCAACGGAAACCCCTACACACCTCCCTGAGCATTCTCGCGACCACCCCGTGAGAGCCCTCTGTTGCCAGGAAATGGTGGGTTTATGACGAGCCAACCAGGGAAGGCCTAGTACCACGGGAAACGCAGGACAGTCAATGAGGAAGAGACTGATTCTCTCCTTGTGACCCACCTGCGTCTCCATAGCTAGGGAGATGGTGGCCTCCCTGATTAGCCCGGACCCTAATGGTCGACTATCCAGAGCGTGTACCGGGAAAGGTCTAACCACAGGAATAATGGGGATGCCTAAACTAAGGGCGAATGCTCTGTCGTCAAAATTCCCAGCTGCGCCTGAATCGACAAGCGCCTTATGCTGGGAATGCGGGGGAAACTCAAGACAACAAACAGGGACAAACAGGTGGTCAACAGAGGACTCTGGATGAGTGTGGTGCAAACTCACCTGGGGTGACACCAGAGTGCCCTGCCTGCCTGCCTGAAAGATCCACCAGTTGATCAAACGTGATGGTGGCAGCCCTGCAGGCCAAATCCCGTCGGACGTCCTCGTGCAGGCTGCATCGGTAATGGTCGATGAGGGCCCTGTCGTTCCTACCTGCTCCAGTGGCCAAGGTCCGGAATTCCAGGGCGAACTCCTGGGCGCTCCTCGTCCCCTGCCTCAAATGGAAGGGCCGTTCCCCTGAACTCCTCGAAGTGGTCCGCGTCTCCTCCCCACACAGCATTTGCCCACTCCAGAACTCTCCCCGAGAGGCATGAGACGAGGGCGGACACTCTCTCCCTTCTGGGTGAATGGTGGCCAGGTAGAGGTCCAGTTGTAGGAGGAACCCCTGGCACTGTGCTGCCGTCCCATCATACTCCCTGGGAAAGGAGAGACTTATCCCACTGGCACTGGTCGAGGCTTCCTGTCTCTCCCAGCGGTCCATGGTCTGGACAACGCGATCCATCATGGCACCGAGATGATTTTGCATTGCCGAGTGTTCCTGGACGCGCTCCTCGACTCCTCTGACCGGGGTACCTGCTCCTGCTGACTCCATGGGTGATGTGTAATTCTGTCAGGGGTGTGCATGCTGGTGCAGAAGTCAGGTGCAGGAGAGCAGAGAGTTGTGATTACCTTTAGGCAGAAACAAACTTTCAGCCAAAAGTGAAAGTGTAAAGCGCGACAAAGTCACAATGATGCAAAAAAGGAGTTTGACAATAAACATACTACGGGTGGACAAACGGTACCCGGGAAACCCCAGCCTGGCGCATCATATAGAACACGTAACAAATAACAATTACACACAGAGGGGAACAGAGGACTAAATTCATGCAGTGTGATTAGCGAATAAAAACCAGGTGTGCAGGGAACAAGACAAAACAAATGGAAATATGAAAAATGGAGCGACGATGGCTAGAAAGCCGGTGACGGTGACCGCCAAACGCCGCCCGACTTCGGCGGAAGTCATGGCATTATACTTGCGTACTATTGTTTGTACAGATGAACGTGGTACCTTCAAGCGTTTGGAAATTTTATCGAACAAAAAGAACATTTCTTGTGTAACTGGGAGTCTCGTGAGTGCAAACATCCGAAGAATATCAAAGGTAAGCGATTCATTTTATTGCTTTTCTGACTTTCGTGACCATGCTAATTTGGGGCTAGCTGTTCTAGCATTGATTGATACACTCACAAAAGCTTGCATTTCTTTCTCTGTAAAGCATATTTTCAAAATCTGACACGATAGGTGAATTAACAAGAAGCTAGGCTGTGTTTTGGTATATTTCACTGGTAATTGCATGATTAGAAATATTTCTAGTAATATTTTGCGCCCTAAAATTCAGCGGTTGTTTAGGAAAATGATCCCGTAAAAGGGATCCGTAGCGCAAAGAATTTTTAACAAGAAATGATGGTTGAGAACGAGTTAATGACTCCAACCTAAGTGTATGCAAACTACCGACTTCAACTGTACATACTCAATTTACCTCACAAATAAGATGGCTGAGTATATCTACTAATCTTGATTTTATCGGTTTTGCTTTTCTGTTGATAGGACGCTAACATCAATACACTGCTGTACTCAGCTTTTGATTCTTCTTTTATGTCATTGTGCCAAGTAACAATTGCATCTCTGAATTCCCTATTAGATTGGAATTTCTGTCAGCAGGGAAATGCTGACGAATTTTATCCATGATTAGATTTTCACCAGCACTCTGTGTTAAACATGTTGCCCAGCACGAGACCAATTTAAGTTTCGCAGACTCTTGAGTAATTGCAATAACATATTTTTGTATTATATTACAAGTGTATTCAGGATAATATAGGAAAGTTGGTCTTGTTTATCACCAAGATAGTATAGGCCCTCAACCAAATAAGACCAAGGACAACCAAAATCCATTAGATTGACAGATGTTAATTAAGACAGCATCACCGATACCAAAAATGTAATTTTTTTTTAGCACAATCAAATCACAATTTGTTTGTCACATGCTTCGTAAACAACAGGTGTAGACTAACAGTGAAGCCCTTACTTACAGGCCCTTCCCAACATTGTAGAGAGAAACAAAATAAAAATGGTAGACAAAATAGAACAATCGAGAGAGCGATATGCTCTCACACATTGTTTATGCAGCTACAGTAGGTCTACAACTATACAACACACACCTATAGTTTGATCATTGATCATACTGACCTGAAGTGTTGGTTTGCATTTTTGTGTAGTTCACATCAGTCACTGAAAAGGGAAAGGGTAGGCTAGGCTCATTCACATTATTAATCTAACAGTGATTCACAGTATATAGGCATTATTGCATATTGACTAACCAATCGAAGTGAAATTAAATTAAATCTATTCATGATCTGTTTCCAACTTAGTCTCATAGACTAGACGTAACATTGTAAATGTAAATCCGGGTCACTGAAATTAATATGATATGTTACGTTTGGTATGGTTACTTAAGACAGAAGGTTACAAAAAAAGTAACAGATCTCAGAACAGCCAGCAGATTTCAGCATTCTCACATCCTCATAGGAAAATTGCTATAACTCCAGTTCTGTTTTACTCACAGATATAATTCAAACGGTTTTAGAAACTAGAGTGTTTTCTATCCAATAGTAATAATAATATGCATATTGTACGAGCAAGAATTGAGTACGAGGCAGTTTAATTTGGGAACGAAATTATTACAAAGTGCAAACAGCACCCCCTATTGAGAATAAGACCGCTGCGCCACTCGGGAGTCATAAGGTCAGGGTAGCTTCAAAATACAACGCAAGCTAACGCAACTAGCATTGTTTTACAGAGCTAATAGAATAATGTAGCTACATAAGCACGATTGACTATAACACCATAAAAGTTATAAAATGTGTAACGTTACCTCACGTATCCGCAGTTATAAGGAATATATTATGATCCATACATACAGTGAGCTACAGCAGAAACTATTATAATGTAATAAGGCACTTACTTTGATAGAAACGCAGCCTGGATTTGAACCAGGGAGTCTGTAGTGACGCCTGTAGCACTGATGTGCTGTGCCTTTGACCGCTGCGCCACTTGGGAATCATAAGGCCATGTAGCTTCAAAATACAACACAAGATAGCTCTGTAAAACAATGCTAATTTCGTCAGAAGTACTAAATTAATAATGTAGCTACATAAGCACGATTGACTAACACCATAAAGGTTATAAAATGAGTAACGTTACCTCACGTGTCCGCGGTTATAAAGAATATACACATGTTATGCTCCATACATACAGTACACTACAATAGAAACGACATACAGAAACTATTACAACGTAATAATGCACTTTGATAGAAACGCAGACATTTCCAAAGTTATTATTATTAACGAAAACAATGACTGCAATGAGGGCAACAGATGGAAAATGTGAACACGTGTGCAGATCATGTTCTGACGGGAGATGAGCAAATGTCTGCAGACGTGAACTGCACAAACAATTGGGAAGTGCTTGGGGAATTTTGTCCGTGTCAGTGTTTGTCGTTGTCTCTGATTGGGAGCCATATTTAGGTAGCCTGTTTTGTATTGTGGGTTGTGGGTGATTGTTCCTGTTACTGTGTTCCTGTGTTTAGTGTTCACTATTTCGGGACTGTTGCGTCTTCGTTCGTTTATTTGTTATTTTGTTTGTTTCATGTATTCCTATTAAAATGGATACTCACCACGCTGCATCTTGGTCTAACATTTCTTACTCCTCAGACGAGGAGGACGAAGACTACCATTACAGAATCACCCACCACCAAAGGACCAAACAGCGTGGTAACGTGCAGCAGCAGCAGCGATCGCAGGACTCCTGGACCTGGGAGGAGATTCTGGACGGCAAGGGACCCTGGGCACAGGCCGGAGAGTATCGCCGCCCCAAGGCTGAGCTTAAGGCAGCGAAAGCGGAGAGGCCGTGGTATGAGGAAGCAGCACAAAAGCGCGGAAGGAAGCCCTAGAGGCAGCCCCAAAAATGTATTGGGGGGGGGCACACGGGGGGTGTAGCTAAGTCAGGTAGGAGACCTGAGCCAACTCCCCGTGCTTACTGTGGAGAGAGATGGTCTGGGCAGGCACCATGTTATGCGGAGATATGCACGGTGTCTCCAGTACGTGTGCATAGCCTGGTGCGGTACATAGCAGCGCCTCGTATCGGCCGGGCTAGAGTGGGCATCGAGCCAGGTGCCATGAAGCCGGCTGTACGCATCTGGTCTCCAGTGCGTCTCCTCTGGCCGGTGTACACGGCACCAGCCCTACGCATGGTGTCTCCAGTACGTGTGCATAGCCCAGTGCGGCCTATTCCACCTCGCTGCACTGGCAAGGCTACGGTGAGCATTCAGCCAGGTAGGGTTGGGCAGGCTCGGTGCTCGAGACCTGTAGTGCGCCTCCACGGTCCGGTCTATCCGGTGCCTTCTCCACACACCAGCCCTCCTGTGGCAGCCCCACGCATCAGCTCTCCTGTGGCAGCCCCACGCATCAGCTCTCCTGTGGCAGCCCCACGCACCAGCTCTACTTAACAGGCCTCCATTTCCTGCTCCCCGCACTCGCCCAGCGGTTTGTGTCCCCAGCCCGGTACCACCAGTTCCAGCACCACGCACCAGGCCTACAGTGCCCCTCGTCTGTCCTGAGCCGCCTGAGCCACCCGTCAGTCCAGAGGCGCTCCTCAGTCCAGAGGCGGCTCCTCAGTCCAGAGGCGGCTCCTCAGTCCAGAGGCGGCTCCTCAGTCCAGAGGCGGCTCCTCAGTCCAGAGGCGGCTCCTCAGTCCAGAGGCGGCTCCTCAGTCCAGAGGCGGCTCCTCAGTCCAGAGGCGGCTCCTCAGTCCAGAGGCGCTCCTCAGTCCAGAGGCGCTCCTCAGTCCAGAGGCGCTCCTCAGTCCAGAGGCGCTCAGTACAGTTGGGCCCTTTATTAGGGTTCCCAGTTCAAGGTCGGCGGCAGGAGTCGCCGCTCCAAAGAGGTCACTGAAGCGGGTAATGACTATGGTGGAGTGGGGTCCACGTCCCGCGCCAGAGCAGCCACCGCGGACATATGCCCACCCAGACCCTCCCCTATAGGTTTAGGGGGGGGGGGGGTTCTGCCACGCCCTGACCATAGTTTGCTGTGTATGTTTCTATGTTTTGTTTGTTCAGGGTGTGATCTGAGTGGGCATTCTATGTTGTTTTTCTATTTCTATGTGTTTGGCCTAATATGGTTCTCAATCAGAGGCAGGTGTTTGTCGTTGTCTCTGATTGGGATCCATATTTAGGTAGCCTGTTTTGTATTGTGGGTTGTGGGTGATTGTTCCTGTTACTGTGTTCCTATGTTTAGTGTTCACTATTTCGGGACTGTTGCGTCTTCGTTCGTTTATTTGTTATTTTGTTTGTTTCACGTATTCCTATTAAAATGGATACTCACCACGCTGCATCTTGGTCCGACATTTCTTACTCCTCAGACGAAGACTGAGAACGAATACTACCGTTACAGGCAGGTGCGACACAAGTCAGAAATAGCATTTTCTAAAGACTGTTGACATCTAGTGGAAGCCATATGAACTGCAATCTGGGCCCTACTAAATCAGGTCTCCCATAGAAATAATTGGAAAACACAGTGACCTCAAAAAAATGTTTTCCCTGGATGGATTGTGCTCGGAGTTTCGCCTGCCAAATCAGTTCTGTTGTGTCCGAGCTGTGCGCCAGTAGTTCAAACAGACAGCTCGGTGCATTCAACATGTCAAGACCTCTCATAAATTCAAGCAGTGATGAAGTCAGTCTCTCCTCCACTTTGAGTCAGGAGAGATTGACATGCATATTATTAATATTAGCTCTCTGTGTACATCCAAGGGCCAGCCGTGCTGCCCTGTTCTGAACCAATTGCAATTTTCCTAAGTCCTTTTTTGTGGCACCTAAACCACACGACTGAACAGTAGTCCAGGTGTGACAAAACTTGGGCCTGTAGGACCTATCTTGTTGACAGTGCTGTCAAGGTAGAGCAGCGCCTTATTATGGACATACAGTACTTCTCCCTATCTTAGCTACTATTAATATGTTTTGACCATGACAGTTTACAATCCAGGGTAATTCCAAGCAGTTTAGTCACCTCAGTGCTCAATTTCCACATTTATTTATTACAAGACTTAGTTGAGGTTTAGGGTTTAGTGAATGATTTGTCCCAATTACAATACTTTTAGAAATATTTATAGGACTAACTTATTCCTTGCCAACCACTCTGAAACTAACTGCAACTCTTTGTTAAGTGTTGCATCATTTCAGTCACTGTAGTAGCTGACGTGTATAGTGTTCAGTCATCCACATATAGACATTCTGGCTTTCCCCAGAGCCAGTGGCATGTCATTAGTAAAGATTGAAAAAAGTAATGGGACTAGACAGCTGCCCTGGGAATTCCTGATTCTACCTGGACTATGTTGGAGAGGCTTCCATTAAAGAACACCCTCTTATGTTATACAGGTAACTCTTTATCCACAATATAGCAGGGGATGTAAAGCCATAACACAAGTTTTGCCAGCAGCAGACTATGATCGATAATGTCAAAGGCCGCACTGATGTCGAAGACTCCAGAGCTCTTTATTGCAGAGTTGTGTCAATGATTGTCGGTTCTCAGTTGGCTAACACATACTATATGTGGTTTGTACAGATTGAAAATAGTGTGTTGTGATGCTATTGGCAGTGGTTTAGACTAAAGTACCAGTACTTCTCATTTCAGATGGTGCCGGAGGGGAAGGCTGCCATCTTATCGGCTCTTAACCAACCATGCTAATTTGTTTGTTTTTTCGCATTGTTCGTTTTGTCGCATTGTTCGTAACTTGTTTTGAACATAATGTTGCTGATTCCATCTCTTATGACCGAAAAGAGCTTCTGGACATCAGAACTGCGATTGCGCATCTCATTTTCAACCTCTCCCTGTCTGAGTCTGTAATACCAACTTGTTTCAAGCAGACCACCATAGTCGCTGTGCCCAATAACACTTAAGTAACCTGCCTAAATGACTACAGACCCGTAGCATTCACATCTGTAGCCATAAAATGATTTGAAAGGCTGGTCATGGCTCACATCAACACCATTATCCAAGAAACCCTAAACCCACTCCAATTTGCATATCGCACCAACAAATTCACAGATGACGCAATCTCTATTGCATTCCACACTGCCCGTTCACACCTGGACAAAAGGAACACCTATGTGAGAATGCTATTCATTGACTACAGCTCAGCGTTCAACACCAGTGACCTCAAAGCTTATCACTAAGCTAAGGACCCTGGGACTAAACACCTCCCTCTGCAACTTGATCCTGGACTTCCTGACAGCTTGCACTCAGGTGGTAAGGGTAGGAAACAACACATTCGCCATGCTGATCCTCAACACAAAAGATTTGGCGTGGGTCCTCAGATCCTCAAAAGGTTTTACAGCTGCACCATTGAGAGCATTCTGACATGTTGCATCACTGCCTGGTATGGCAGCTGCTCGGCCTCCAACCGCAAGGCACTACAGAGGGTAGTGTGTACGGCCCAGTACATCATCGGGGCCAAGCTTCTTGCCATCCAGGACCTCTTTACCAGGCAGTGTCAGAGGAAGGCCCTAAAAATTGTCAAAGACTCCAGCCACCCTAGTCATAGACTGTTCTCTCTGCTACCGCATGGCAAGCAGTACCGGAGCACCAAGTCTTGTTCCAAGAGGCGCCTATCCCCAAGCCAGAAGACTCCTGAACAGCTAATCAAATGGCTACCCAGACTATTTGCATTGCACACCCTCTGGAACGCTGCTGCTGCTCTCTGTTATCTATGCATAGTCACTAATAGTAACTCTCCCTATATGTACATATTACCTCAATTACCTCATAACCGGTGCACCAGCACATTAACTCTGTACCGGTACCCCCTGTATATAGCCCTGCTATTGTTATTTACCACTGCTCTTTAAATGTTTGTTGTTCTTATCTCTTACCTTTTTTTTAGGTATTTTCTTAAAACTGCGTTGTTGGTTAGGGGCTTGTAAGTAAGCATTTCACTGTAAGGTCTACACCTGTTGTTTTCGGCGCATATGACAAATAACATTTTATTTGATTAGATTTGATTTAAAGATGCACTCTAAGATCTTAAGCATACGTCACAACATATATGAAATGGATGACAGTATACAATTTGATGACGTAGTACACAAACAAATGGGGATCACTTTTGGCTCGAGCGCCACTTTCAAAACTACTCTCTGAAAGTTTGAGGGTGCATCTTCAAGTAAACTTTTGTTGTGTGTCTGTAATTTAATTCCTACAGTTCAAAAGAAAATGTACTTTTTACTCCATAAACATTTTTCCCTGACACTCAAAGAAGTTCAGACTAAGGAAAATGTTTCTAGAAATCAAATAGGGAGTGCCAACTAAAGGTGTTGACCCTCCACATCTCTCATGACAATTGGAGTACTGTGCCAGCCACTCTTAAATAGCACCTGGGCCAGCACAAGTGAAACGCCTTCCCACTAATGAGATTGCAACCAGCAGAGGTGTAACACATACTGACTAATGAGGTAACACCAATCGGTGCGTCCTATTCGCTAACAAAATACACATGCTAAAGTCAGATCTCAAAGCGTAAATTGAAAAACCAAAGCCTGTAACATGGAGTAAAAGTAAAAGTTGTAAAAAGGATAAATAGTAAAGTACAGAAACCCCCCAAAACAACTTAAGTACTTTACACCAATGATGTATATAAACCCTGCCTTGCTGACGCAATGTATTGGCCATTGAGAGGCTTTGAAGCCATCAGTCGGCCATATTGGCACTCCCCAGTAAGCCCAGTCCTCCATAGGAAAGATTGGAATTCTACAGTATTTCAATTACATTTTTCAAGGACAAAATTACATATATTTAAGTATTTTTGTTGTTGTGGTGGTTGTTTTTTTAAATTTTTAACTCACATAACATACAGTATTTTAAAAGTATGCATTAAGGTGTCTGTAATAGAATAAATGTGTCAAAAACAACATTAATTAATTAATTTCTATAGCTTCCAAGATGGCTGCGCTGTGGCTTTATACACATCATTGGTTACAATTGTACCTCTCAATACAACAGCATTTTGGCCCATCCAGTTACACTATATACCTGAAACTCAACTCTGGACCTTGAAGCCAGTTCCACTACTTTTTTACATAGTTCCCCTCTAATCAGGGACTGATTTAGACCTGGGACACCAGGTGTGTGCAATTAATTATCAGGTAGAACAGAACCAGCAGGCTCCAGACCTCGTAGGGTAAGAGTTGAGTACCCCTGTACTATATTGTCATTAACCTCTTGCTATCCACTAGCACAGTGCCCAGAAGGTATTCATACCCCTTTAACTTTTTCCACATTTTGTTGTGTTACTGCCTGAATTCAAAATTGATTAAATTGATTTATTTTCTTACCCATCTACACACAATATCCCATTGTGACAAAGTGAAAACATGGTTTTAGACAATGTATTGAAATTTAAATACAGATACCAAATTTACATAAGTATTCATACCCCTGAGTCAATACTTTGTAGAAGCACCGTTGGCAGCAATTACAGCTGTATTTCTGTGTAAGTCTCTAAGAGCTTTTCACACCTGGATTGTACAACATCTGCCCATTTATTATTTTCAAAATTCTTCAAGCTCTGTCAAATTGGTTGTTGATCATTGCTAGACAAACATTTTCAGGACTTGCCATAGAATTTCAAGTAGATTTAAGTCAAAACTGTAACTCGGCCACTCAGGGTCTTCTAAGTAAGCAATTTCAGTGTAGATTTTGCCTTGTGTTTTAGGTTATTGTCCTGCTGAAATGTGAAATAATCTCCCAGTGTCTGGTGGAAAGCAGACTGAGCCAAGTTTTCTTCTAAGATTTTGCCTGTGCTTAGCTCCATTTCGTTTATTTTCAATCTTAAAACACTCCCCAGTCCTTAACGATTACAAGTATACTAAAACATGTTGCAGCCACCAGTATGCTTGAAAATATGGAGTGGTGCTCAGTAATGTGTTGTATGGGATTTGACCCAAACATAACACTTCGTATTCAGGAGAAAAATGTAGTTTCTTTGCCAATGTTTTTGCTGTATTACTTTAGTGCCTTGTAAACAGAATGCATGTTTTGGAATATTTTTTATTGTATACAGGCTTCCTTCTTTTCACTCTGTCAGTTAGGTTAGTATATGGGGTAACTACAGTGTTGTTGATCCATCCTCAGTTTTCTTCTATTACAGCCATTAAAATCTAACTGTTTAAAAGTCAACATTGGCCTCATGGTGAAATCCCTCAATGGTTTCCTACCTCTCCAGAAACGAAGTTAGGAAGGACATCTGTATCTTTGTAGTGACTGGGTGTATTGATACAATATCCAAAGTGTAATTAATAACTTCACCATGTTCAAAGGGATTTTCAATATCTGCTTTTTTGTCATTTTCACACATTGTTAAGGGTTTAGTTTTTCCATTTATGTTTTGTTAGTCCATATTTGTTACAACAGCGCTGGTTGCCATCTTGTTAATGGAAAGGTGTTTCACATGTGCTGGCCCAAGTTCTATTTAAGAGTGGCTTGCCCAGTCCTCCAATTGTCTTAAAAGATGTGTATAAAATCAAATATTATTGGTCACATACACGTGTTTAGCAGATGTTATTACGGGTGTAGCGAAATGCTCATGTTTCTAGCTCCAACAGTGCAGTAATATCGAACAAGTAATAACTAATAATTTCACAACAATACACACATCTAAAGTAAAGGAATGGAATTAAGAATATATAAATATTTGGTCGAGCAATGTCAGAGCGGCATAGACTAAGATACAGTAGAATAGAACACCGTATATACATATGAGATGAGTAATGCAAAATATGTAAACATTATTTAAGTGACTAGTGTTCCATTATTAAAGTGGCCAGTGATTTCAAGTCTATGTATATAGGGCAGCAGCCACTAATGTGCTAGTGATGGTATTTAACAGTCTGATGGCCTTGACATGGAAGCTGTTTGTCAGTCTCTTGGTCCTAGCTTTGATGCACCTGTACTGGCCTTGCCCTCTGGATTATAGCGGGGTGAACAGGCAGTGGCTCAGGTGGTTGTTGTCCTTGATGATCTTTTTGGTCTTCCTGTGACATCGGGTGCTGTAGGTGTCCTGGAGGGCAGGTAGTTTGCCGCCCGTCTGGATTGCCCTGCGTTTGCAGACGGTGCAGTTGCCGTACCAGGCGGTGATGCAGCCCGACAGGATGCTCTCAATTGTGCATCTGTGAAAGTTGGTGCGCCTGGTTTGATTTCTAGAAAAGCATTTTGGTTTGCTTCCCGTCTTTAAGTTTGGTGTTGGTTTTTATTTTGTTTGCCTGTTCTTGGGCAAATTTACTGGGCGTTAATGTTGGGTGTCTTAGGTACCAGTTGTTGTTGCTTGTCAACTTTCAGTGTACACCCCCATGAGTGTCTTTCAGAACCCCTACTAAAACCCCAACTGTTTGGTTTTGGTTGTTGGTCAGTGACCCTTTGTTAGTCCCCCTTCTGTTTCAGTGACATTTCTTGCTGGGGAACTAACAATAGGTGCCCTTCTTTGTTAAGCATTGGAAAACCTCCCTGGTATTTGTGGTTGAATCTGTGTTTGAAATTCACTGCTTTACTGTGGGACCTTACAATTATGTGGGGTACAGAGATGATGTAGTCGTTCAATCATGTTAAACACTAATATTGCACACAGTGAGTCCATGAAACTTGCCATAACAAAGGGGTTGAATACTTATTGTCTGAAGACATTTTAGGTTCTCAATTGTTAGAAATTTGTAAAAAATAAAAACATAATTCCACTTTGACATTGTGTGTAGGCCAGTGCCAAATCTCAATGTAATAAAAAAAAAATATTCAGGCTGTAACAAAAAAAATTGTGGAGAAAGTTGAGGGTTGCAAATAACTTTCTGAAGGCACTGTACATGTTATTACCTCTTTAGAATCGACACAAATTACGAAATACTCTTTATCTCAACTGATTGATAAATCATTCTTCCAATCAGCTGTGAATCTGTGGCACCCAATACTAAAGAGAACACCTATTATTGAGCCAGTATATTGAACCAATTATCCAGTATGCACACATTAATGAATGGTTTCAATTATAGCACTGTATGTGTATGGAAATATATAAATACATGTAATCCATATGAGCTAGTGCTAAATGAATCATAAGGATGTGAAATAATAAGCACACAGAAGACCCACTGCTTGAGCGTAATAGAGACAAATTAAATGTGATTGATGCTATTTAGATTGACAATTTCATTGCCCATGCATAAGTATATAATCAGATTCTATCCACAGCAAACAATACCAGTAATACACAATGCAACAGTATGTACTGTATACCCGCCAAGCACATTCCAAGGGGCATTAACAAAAGGCAATATCTTTATTTTTTACAACTCAATTAAACTAAACAAGAATTATGGCAGTGTGCATGATTAACGTTTTAATCCCTGCAATACTATAAAATGCTTTGTTAGACAGCAAATTAAAATGACATGCAATGCCCCAGCTAGTGCTCATTTATAGTCCACCCCAATGAAATAGGCCTTTAGTTACTGTGCCATATCTCTAATGTCTAAATAAATCTTCTAAACTAATCCTGCTTTGTGAAGCACAATCCTCAAAACTGAACAAAGGTTTCAAGTAACATCATTGCAGCCCAGCCTGGCGTAAGAGCCAAACAAAACATACTTAACGTATTCCTGAGCACTTCCAAGACGTATGATACCTACTAATGGTCTAGTTACTTTAGACTGAAATGTAAATAGGGATGATGTTCGGGTAGGATGGAGGGGCGTCACAGAAGGTTGATGGCTCCTTAATTGGGGAGAACGGGCTCGTGGTAATGGCTGGAGTGGAATAATATCAAATACATCAAACATGGTTTCCATGTGTTTGATGCCATTCCATTAGCGCTGTCCTCCCCTCAGCAGCTTCCATTGGTGGGCGTAATCCGCGACCGTCTAGCGATCAGGGCTGTACTACATATCAGACTCCAGAGCTCTTTATTGCAGAGTTGTGTCAAAGAGGTGATAGTCGGTTCTCAGGTGGCTAAAACATGTGTGGTTTGATGACATAGAGCATACATATGAGACTCTAGAGCTCTTTATTGCAGAGTTGTGTCAATGAAGTCATCATCGGTTCTCAGCTGGCTAACATTAAATGGAGCCTACCTCAGCAGGAGAAAAAAAATAGGCTACTATGTTCTTGATAATAATTTTGCTTTAGGCTACTGAGACACACAAACTTTTAAAAGACTTGTTTCAATATGAACATCTCCACATGGTCTTTCTTCCCTATAGGCCTAGGATACATTAAAATGCAAACAATACAATTCTAAACGTTTCATACGTTTTTGTTTATATTGGTGGTTCTTGGTCTTATCTCCATCACCCACCTTACAAAACTGAATTTGTTGCAGCAAACTTTCTGCAAGTTTGTGGCAAATTTGGTGCAACCTAAATATTGTGCCACAAAATGCCGCCAGAAGTTTGCAAACGTTTGCCACTAGTGGTGGCAAACAAAATGTAAAGCTGTTTCTGGTGAACACATGAGTTCCAAGACCAGTGACCGTTGATGACCAATCAGGGAGATTATAAAATGTGTTGGAAAATAGAAACCTTGAATATAGCTACCTTGAATATCTTATTAGCTAAATGATGCCTCGTTAACAATGTCATGTTTTATGAGATAGAGTGAAACCCATTTTGTTGATACCAGTTTCAATCTGTCAGTGCCACTAGCTAATGTTATTGATCATATTTTTGCCCAATTCACGTGATGGGTAGCTAGCTAACTAATGATTTGCCTAAACATTTGTTTGAACTCACTCATACCACTTTTTTTGAGTGATAAAAGTGTATAGTCTTCAAGATTGATAATGTAAGCAAATGCATGGCTTTGAGATGTAAGTATACACAAAAAAAATGTGGGTTGCTTGGATGACCCAATTGCTGGGTTGCAGACATTGGGTCAATAGTTGGGTTGTTTTGTGTAAAAACAGAATGGTTGGGTTGTTGGTGCTGGGTTATTAAGGTTGGGCTATGGATGTTTGACCCAGCCAGTGGGTTAAATCTCCCACCACCAACCAGAATGTGAGCAAGTGTAAGGACTTGAAAGTCTTATAGATAGTTCTAGTGCGACTGAGTGGCAAACGGCTAATGTTATTTCGACTGATTACGGGTGTTTTGGCTGACTGAAAAATATGAAAATGGTATGAAACAAACGTTACGAATTATACATTTGATGGTCATTCAGGTTAAATAGGTTGTCCAATCATTATGTAGCTAGTTAACGTTAGCTTGAGCTTTGGTTAAAGTCAGCTAGCTATCCATTTTCTGTACTAATTTCTCTGGCTGTGGTAACGTTAGCCTCATGTCTATGCTCGCAACGCTAGCTTACTGAAGTGTTGTCGCAGAATATAACTAAATGTAGGTTTTTTGTCAATGTTCAGGTAGCTAGCTAATTGTCCGTTTCTTAAGTTAGCTACCAAGCTAGCCAAGTACGACACTTCATCTGAGGGGTATTGCAGAAAGACGGATTAGGGATTTAGCGATATCTTTCAAACCAAAACTTGTGCAAACTCAGAAAGAGAGCTTGAAAGAGAGCCTTATCAGAAACCATAGCAACGAATGCTCTGAAGCAAACCTACTACCTACTAGGTTAACTTGAACTTAGCCTGTCCTGGTGAATAAACATCGATCTTCTCCGCGAATCAGATTCTTGTTCGACACTGGCCTGGTCCTTCTTGGAAAATCCACTTGACATCGGAGCCTGCATTGTTCACTGTGCTTTACAAAGGGAACAAATTATTGGACCTCAAATACATCCTTTAGATCATTTTAGAATAAATCATTTTTCCGCACAATCTGTCATATCTGGTCAATTTACTCAACCCATATATATAGAAAATATAAACCAACTCGGTTTTGCTTTGACTGCTATACAAACTATTTATTTTGCCACAAAGTTTCCTGTGCAATGTGGGCGATGCTGAAATGTTTGGTAAGTATTTGTGTAGACCAGTAAGAAGAGTCTGCCTCACATTGAAGATATTTTTTATGTCTTTGTTGCATTCCCTTGTCATCAAGCTGTCCATCAAGGAGAACCTTTACAGAATTGCAGGTACAGTAGGCTGCGGTTATGCACAGAGGTGCCCAGAGTAAACGGCCTGCTCCTCAGTCATAGTTGCTAATATATGCATATTATTATTAGTATTGGATAGAAAACACTCTGAAATTTCATCTCGTTAACGGGATTGTAGCCATAAGAAGTTTTAAGGGAGTAAGCAAAAGCACTATGTGTAATCTTGGGATTAAGTGTATTTATTGGTATAAATCTATAATGGCCCATAGTTATCTGTACTTAATCCTATAATGGCCCGTAGTAATATTATAGTCCGATAATGGCGTGTAGCAATCTTGTAATTGCCTATAGTAATCTGTACTTATTATTTTCTGAAAATAATGTATAGGCATGCCACCAATATAATTGATCCAAGGAACTAGGGGGAGGGGAAACGCCGCCTAGAGGAAAGAACTTAGATTTGGAAACAATGGTGGAGTAAAGCCGAGGGGGATATAGTTGTTAGCATAATGTGTAGGGACTATGAAACTTGTATAAGCATGAAACTGTATAAAAGGAGTGGACCGACACAGTCAGTTGACTGTCAGCGACGGTTTGCTAATCTCAAATTAATAAACATAGGCAACATGATAAAAATTATAAATAGCCTAATTCATCCTGCAGATTTTCCAAATGTCATTGATGCTATAGATGGGACACACATCCCCCATCCAAAGACCCTCTGGACCAAATTAAGGAGACTACATGAAAATAACATATTTTCACAGCATAAACAAACAGGTAGCTATTGAACAATGTATCCTACACTTTTACCAGACCAAATCAATTTCAGAAACAGTCATTCAATTCAATGATCTTCCCTACTTTTTTTGTCAGATCTGTGACTCCCATGGGCTTACAACATATAACACATAGCTGCCTGTGTTGTGATGAAAAGCACTCTATGAATTCAATAAATTAGTATTCATCCTACATAGGCTTTGGAATGGGCCTACCATTGCAATTGTGATATAGGCTAGCTACTACAACTTATATTTTAGGCTGTGGCCTTGACATGTAAAATCACCAGCGTTACAATAAAAGTGATCTATAAAGTTAAAGCATTATTACTAATCACCCATGTGTGTATGCTACGCCTATTAGATATTGTAATCGTGCCACTTCACTCAAAACTATGAAATAACACATGTAGTAGGGCCAGTTTCACAGACAAGGCTCAAGCCTAGTCCCAGACTAAAATGCCTGTTTGAGCTGTCTTAACTCAAAGCGACTTGCACAGACTTATCTTAAAATATTCGTAGATTTAGCCTGTTCTGGATTAAACAAAGCCGATTGCAAGAGGGAGGATTAGAGCTTCTCTAGGACTAAATTGAAGCTTAAATTAATCCTTCAAAGAGGCAGGTTTAACTTCTGCTTAGTACTGTTTGTGAGGGAGCATGGACTATTGAAGACCAACATGCACTACAGAGGCCAGCCAGACGAGTACTTGTGGATAGGAGTAATCCATTAAATTACTTTGATGAAATAGCTTTTTGAGAACGTTTTCACTTGTACAAAGAAAATGCATTGGAGATAATATGTTTGCTTGAGCCTAGATGTTCCTCTCTGTCTCAAAGAGGAAGGCCTTTACCCAATTCTCTTCACGTTCTGATTAATTTGAGGTTTTTGGCATCTGGAATCTTTCTTCGTGAAACTGGTGATTTGTGCGGTGCCAGTGAAGCAACTGTGTGTAGAACACTTCACAAAGTCTGCAGGGCCATTTGTAAACTGAGGAGTCTTTACACCAATTTTCCTGATGGTGCTGGCCAAGCCAACTATAAAGTGCAATTCTATGAATATCAGCACTTCCCAGGAGTGATTGGCTGGATAGATGGATGTCATGTTCCCATCAAGTGTCCATCAACTCCTGATGCTGAGTGTTAAGGCTGTGTAAGGGAGGCGAAGTCAGGTGCAGGAGAGCAGAGTAGAGTAAACAGGTGACTTTTATTCCGGTCAAAAAATAGGCACAAAATCACATCTAAGTGCCCAAAAACACAGCGTGTGAACATACACCATTAACAATAAACAATTACACACAAAGACATTGAGGGGAACGGAGGACTAAATACATGTAGTGTGATTATGGAATGAAAACATGGCGTGTGTGAAACAAGACAAAATAAATGGATATATGAGAAATGGAGCAGCGATGGCTAGAAAGCCGGTGACGTTGATCGCCGAACGCCGCCCGAACAAGGAGAGGAGCCGACTTGTTCGGCACTAAGGACACTAAGGAGTACATGAACCGTAAGAACTGGTTTTCCATCAACGCCCAGGGTGTATGCTCTCCTAATTTAAAGTTTTTAAACATTGTTGCCCGTTGGAAATGTGCAACTCATGACATTGTTGCCCGTTGGAAAGGTGCAACTCACGATTCAAGGATTTTTCTCAACTCTTCATTGTGTGCTCAGTTTCAGAGAGGACAACATAGTGGACTACTACTTGGTGACAGTGGATATGGTTAGAGTAACTTTTTATTCACTCCATACATAAATCCCACAACAGCTGAGCAGCAAAGATACAACAGAGCTCATATCCGCACGAGAGAGATGGTCGAGCATATGTTTGGAGTATGGAAAAATCAATTCCAGTGTTTACGCAATACACTTAATTTCAAGCCAAAAAGATGCTGTACTGCACAACTACCTGAAGCAGCATTAATTTCTTCCAATGGAAGATCAGTATCAAGCAGATGTGCCCATGGCTGAGGCAGGCAATGACCAACGAGGACTTGCACACAGAGTCACATTGCAGCACTTCAACTAGATGAGATGCATTTAAATATGGAATGTATTCATTATGGCTTATTTTTGCTTTGATATTTGTTCTCTACAACATTCAATAGTGTGCAGCAAAATTAAATGAGTTACTAAGCCAAGGCTGGTTTAAAATGTAGTTTGTGGTGATTAAAACTCACTCATGAATATCCAAATGACAAAACATAATTTTTGTACATATCATATTATGCACCATGGCTGGTAATCACAATTGTCTCATTACTGTATATTTTTTTGGATCATACCTCTCTCTTCCAACTTCCTATCCAATTCAACTTGTATAATTCTCATTTTCATTTCATGTTCTTCCTTCAGATATTTCATTTCATGCTCATGAAATTCTCTGGCTAACTTTTCATGGTCATCTTTTTTGTTCTCTGCTGAAAGGTGGTGGCAGCATGTTCTCTCAGGGATGCTATAGCAGATGTGGAGAGTACACACTCACTGTGCACTGGCTCTTCCAACCTGTTCAGATTCCTTTCCTCTGGAAAAGGAACACTGTTAGAAGCACAAATAAACTTGATTGTCCTTAGAATGAAAGAATAATACAAATTGGCACAGACAGTGGGATATACAGTGGGGCAAAAAAGTATTTAGTCAGCCACCAATTGTGCAAGTTCTCCCACTTAAAAAGATGAGAGAGGCCTGTAATTTTCATCATAGGTACACTTCAACTATGGCAGACAAAATGAAGAAAAAAAATCCAGAAAATCACATTGTAGGATTTTTAATGAATTTATTTGCAAATTATGGTGGAAAATAAGTATTTGGTCACCTACAAACAAGCAAGATTTCTGGCTCTCACAGACCTGTAACTTCATCTTTAAGAGGCTAAGTTTTCATCTTTTGGGCTTCTAGTCATGAAATCTATGTAGCCTACTCAATCACTTTGTATAGCTACTGTTTACAGGCCTCCTGGGCCGTATACAGCGTTCCTTACTGATTTCCCTGAATTCCTATTGGACCTTGTAGTCATGGCAGACAATATTCAAATTTTTGGTGACTTTAATATTCACATGGAAAAGTCCACAGACCCACGCCAAAAGGCTTTCGGAGCCATCATCAACTGTGGGTTTTGTCCAACATGTCTCCGGACCTACTCACTACCACAGTCATACTCTGGACCTAGTTTTGTCCAATGGAATAAATATTGTGGATGTTAATGTTTTTCCTCATAATCCTGAACTATAGGACCACCAATGTATTACGTTTGCAATCGCAACAAATAATCTGCTTAGACCCCAACCAAGGATCATCAAAAGCCGTGCTAAACATTCCCTGACAACCCCAAAATTCCTAGATGCCCTTCCAGACTCCCTCCACCTACCCAAGGACGTTGTTGTACAAAAATCGGTTAACCACCTAACTGAGGAACTAACTGTAACCTTGCGTAATACCCTAGATGCAATCTCACCCCTAAAAACAAAAACATTTGTCATAGGAAACTAGCTCCCTGGTATGCAGAAAATACCCGAGCCCTGAAGCAAGCTTCCAGAAAATTGGAACGGAAATGGCGCTACACCAAACTGGAAGACTTCTGACCAGCTTGGAAAGGCAGTACTGTACAATATCAAAGAGCCCTCACTGCTGCTCAATCATCCTATTTTTCCAACTTAATTGAGGAGAAATAGAACAATCCCCCCCCCAAAAAAATGTATACTGTCGCAAATCTAACTAACAAGCATTCCACAAGAGAGCATGGCTTTCACTCAGCAAAGAGATCTTCTGTTGGATCTGAAAATTAATCTTGATGGTTGTACAGTCGTCTCAAATAAAGCTGTGAAGGACCTCGATGTTACTCTGGACCCTGATCTCTCTTTTGACGACCATATCAAGACTTTTTCAAGGACAGATTTTTTCCATCTTCGTAACATTGCAAAAATCTGAAACTTTGTCTAAAAAGGATGCAGATAAATTAATCCACACTTTTGTCACTTCTAGATTAGACTACTGTAATGCTCTACTTTTCAGCTACCCGGATAAAGCACAAAAATATCTTCAGTTAGTGATTAACAGGGCTGCTAGAATCTTGACTATAACCCCCCAAAAAATATCATATTACTCCAGTGCTAGCCTCTCTGTTAACTTCTCTAGGATAGGGGGCAGCATTTTCACGTTTGGATGAAAAGCATACTCAATTTCAACTGCCAGCTACACATCCCCAGAAGATAAGATATGCATATTATTAGTAGATATGGATGGAAAACACTCGGAAGTTTCTAAAACTGTTTGAATCATGTCTGTGACTATAACAGAACTTATTTAGCAGGCGAAACCCCGAGGACAAACCATTCAGATTATTTTTTTTTGAGGTCACTCTCTTTTTAATGGATTTTCATTGGGAATACAGATTTCTAATTGACCTTCTTGCAGTTCCTACCGCTTCCACTGGGTGTCAACAGTCTTTAGAAATATTTTTTTCCTTTGTGTAATGAAGAAGTACGGCCATCTTGAACGAGGGTCACTCGAAGTGTCCTGTTTGTTAGAGGCGCAAGACCAGAAAGCTACCTACAGTTTGTTTTAATCCTGTATTGAACACAGATCATCCCGTCTTCAATTTTATCGATTATTTACGCTACAAAAAACCTAAAGTTGTATTACAAATTAGTTTGAAATGTTTTGGCAAAGTTTACAGGTAACCTTTGAAATATTTTGTCGTCACGTTTGAGCAAGTTGGAATCAGTGTTTTTCTGGATCAAACGCGCAAAATAAATGGACATTTTGGATATATATTGACGGAATTAATCAAACAAAAGGATCATTTGTGATGTTTATGGGACATATTAGAGTGCCAACAACAGAAGCTCGTCAAAGGTAAGGCATGAATTATATTTTTATTTCTGCGTTTTTTGTCGCGCCTGCAGGGTTGAAATATGCTTCTCTCTCTTTGTTTACTATGGTACTAACTCAAATAATAGCATCGTTTGCTTTCGCCGAAAAGCCTATTTGAATTCTGACATGTTGGCTGGATTCACAAACACTGTAGCTTTAATTTGGTATCTTTCATGTGTGATTTAATGAAAGTTTGATTTTATAGTAATTTATTTGAATTTGGCGCTCTGCATTTTCTCTGGCTTTTGGCCAAGTGAGACAGTAGCGTCCTGCCTAAACTCAGATTTTTGGATATAAATATGAACTTTACCAAAGAAAACATACATGTATTGTGTAACATGAAGTCCTATGAGTGTCATCTGATGAAGATCATCAAAGGTTAGTGATTAATTTTATCTCTTTCTGCTTTTTGTTACTCCTCTCTTTGGCTGGAAAAATGGCTGTGTTTTTCTCTGGCTATGTACTGACCTAACATAATCGCAAGGTGTGCTTTCGCCGTAAATCCTTTTTGAAATCAGACATGTTGGCTGGATTCACAACAAGTGTAGCTTTAATTTGGTGTCTTTCATGTGTGATTTCATGAAAGTTTGATTTTCAAAGTAATTTATTTGAATTTGGCGCTCTGCATTTTTACTGGCTTTTGGCCAACTGGGACGTTAGCGTCCCACATATCCAAGAGAAGTTAAGGCAAGGGCTGATTTCAATGTTTTACTGCTAACCTACAAAGCATTACACGGGCTTGCTCCTACCTATCTTTCTGATTTTTCCAACACACGTACGCTGCGGTCACAAGACGCAGGCCTCCTTACTGTCCCTAGAAAACCCTGCTGGAGGCATATAGAGCTCCTATAGAGCTCAATTTTATGGAATGGTCTGCCTATCCATGTGAGAGATGCAGACTCGGTCTCAACCTTTAAGTCTTTATTGAAGACTCATCTCTTCAGTAGGTCCTATAGTGTAGTCTGGCCCAGGAGTGTGAAGGTGAACGGAAAGGCACTGGAGCAACGAACTGCCCTTCTTGTCTCTGCCTGGCCAGTTCCCCTCTCTCCTCTGGGATTCCTTGCCTCTAACCCTATTACAGGGGCTGAGTCACTGGCTTAGTGGTGCTCTTCCATCCCATCCCTAGGAAGGGTGCGTCAGTTGAGTGGTTTGAGTCACTGACGTGATCTTCCTGTCTGGGTTTGACACCCCCCTCGGGTTCGTGCTGTGGGGGAGATCTTTGTGGGCTATACTCAGTCTTGTCTCAGGGTACTAAGTTGGTGGTTTGAAGATATCCCTCTAGTGGTGTGGGGGCTGTGCTTTGGCAAAGTGGGTGGGTTTATATCCTGCCTGGTTGGCCTTGTCCGGGGGTATCATCGGACGGGGCCACAGTGTCTCCCGACCCCTCCTGTCTCAGCCTTCAGTATTTATGCTCCAATAGTTTGTGTCGGGGAGCTAGGGTCAGTCTGTTATGTCTGGAGTACTTCTCCTGTCTTATTTGGTGTCCTGTGTGAATTTAAGTATGCTCCATCTAATTCTCTCCCTCTCCATCCCTCTCCCTCCCGAAGAACCTGAGCCCTGGGACCATGCCCCAGGACTACCAGGCCTGATGACTCCTTGCTGTCCCCAGTCCACCTGGTCGTGCTGCTGCTTCAGTTTCAACTGTTCTGCCTGCGGCTATGGAACCCTGACCTGTTCACCGGACATGCTACCTTTTCCCGGACCTGCTGTTTTCGACTCTGTCTCTCTCTACCGCACCTGCTGTTTCTAACTCTGAATGCTCAGCTATGAAAAGCCAACTGACATTTACTCCTGAGGTGCTGACCTGTTGCACCCTCTACAACCACTGTGATTATTATTATTTGACCCTGCTGGTCATCTATGAACGTTTGAACATCTTGGCCATGTACTGTTATAATCTCAACCCAGCACAGCAAGAAGAGGACTGGCTACGCCTCAGAGCCTGGTTCCTCTCTAGGTTTCTTCCTAGGTTCCTTCCTTTCTAGGGAGTTTTTCCTCCGTACTTCTATATATGCATTTCTTGCTGTTTGGAGTTTTAGGCTGGGTTTCTGTATAGCACTTTGAGACATCGGCTGATGTAAAAAGGGCTTTATAAATACATTTGATTGATTGATTGATTGATACTGTAAACTAGTCAATATATGAAATCTGTTGTTTAACAAATCTGCTAGGTCCTTCAAAATGTTGGTGCTGGCTTATCAGCTCAATATTCGGAACTTTAAAACATTTACTTCGATCTACTTCCATTCTGGACACAGTTCTATGTGATGGAAGCATATTGTTTTAGATGGCATTACTTAAATCACTGGTGCTACCCAAGTTATAGAATTAAGTAATACATTGTCAAAAATGTGTCTTATTCAATTATTCATATCTCTGTCACAAATTTCCCCACTGTGTCCCTTACCCCCAATGTGTCCCTTGTTTGAGTACAGTGTGTACTGGTGACTATCTATCATTCCATGGGAAGCTTATCTCTAACCCAAACACCAGATGGTGGCCTCTAATTTAATTTCAGTCCCACTGCTCAATCCCTCTGTTTGTTTTGAAACGCTTATGTTGTGGTAATTCTAATCAAAGGGGAGAGAGACTGTATATTTTTTTAACCTGTCTAGGATGAGCGTGCCGCTAGCGGCACACCCCCCCCCCCCCCACTGAAAAACCAGTGCCGCGAAATTCAAAAAAAATATTTTTTTAAAATATTTAACTTTCACACATTAAAGTCCAATACAGCTAATGAAAGACACAGATCTTGTGAATCCAGTCAACATGTCCGATTTTTAAAATGTTTTACAGGGAAGACACAATATGTAAAGATGTACATCTATTACCTAAAAACACATTAGCATAATCCACCATCTTTTATTTGTCCACCAACACCAGTAGCTATCACCAATTCGGCTAAACTAAGATATTTATAGCCCCTAACCAAGAAAAAAACTCATCAGATGACAGTCTGATAACATATTTATGGTATGGGATAGGTTTTGTTAGAAAAAAGTGCATATTTCAGGTAGATGGCATAGGTTACAATTGCACCCACCGTCACAAATGGACTAGAATAATTACTATGAGCAACGTGTTTACCTACTTACTAATCATCAAACATTTCGTAAAAATACACAGCATACACTAATCGAAAGACACAGATCCTGTGAATACAGACAATATTTCAGATTTTCTAAGTGTCTTACAGCGAAAACACAATAAATCGTTATATTAGCATAGCACATAGCACATAGCAGCCCAGCATTGATTCTAGCCAAAGTGGGCGATAACGTCAACATCGCCAAAAATATATTAATTTTTTCACTAACCTTCTCAGAATTCTTCAGATGACACTCCTGTAACATCATATTACACAATCCATATAGAGTTTGATCGAAAATGTTTATATTTAGCCACCAAAATCATGGTTAGACAATGTGAAATGTAGCTCAGCTGGTCAGAAAATGTCCTTGCGCCACTTAGACAGTGATCTACTCTTATACATAAATACTCATAAACGTGACTAAAAAATATAGGGTGGACAGGGATTGATAGACAATTTAATTCTTAATACAATTGCGGAATTACATTTTTTAATTTATCCTTACTTTTCAATACAGTTTGCGCCAAGCGAAGCTACGTCAAAAAACATGGCGTCCTAAGCCACTAAAATTTTTCGACAGAAACACGATTTATCATAATAAAAATGTCCTACTTTGAGCTGTTCTTCCATCAGTATCTTGGGCAAAGGATCCTTTCTTGGGAGTAATCGTCTTTTGGTGGAAAGCTGTCCTCTTGCCATGTGGAAATGCCAACTGCGTTCGGGATGAACTGAAAAGCGTGCCCAGCTATTCACAGCGTTTCAAAAATAAATGTCCCAAAATCGCACTAAACGGATATAAATTGCTATAAAACGCTTTAAATTAACTACCTTATGATGTTTTTAACTCCTATAACGAGTAAAAAGATGACCGGAGAAATATAACAGGCTAAACTAACGCTTGGAACAGGAGCGGGTCGGTGTCCTCCACGCGCGTTACGCACCAAGAAAAGACTTGCTAGCTACAGGGTTTTTTAATTTATAGTGCCTGTGAACGCGCAATCGACCCCATTGAAATCGTCATCACGTAAAGGCATCCAGGGGAAGACGTAAGCAGTGTCCGTATAGTCATAGCAATAACAGTGCCCTTTTAACTGACTCCAGAACAGTGGCCAACATTTCTGAAATCTGACTCCATGTCAGGGAAATTGCTGTAGAATGGGCTCTGTTCCACTTAGAGACAAAATTTCAACTCCTATAGAAACTATAGACTGTTTTCTATCCAATAATAATAATAATATGCATATTGTACGATCAAGGATTTTGTGGGAAGCCGTTTCAAAAATTACACGATTAGCATAAATAGTCTCAACAGCGCCCCCATCCTCAACAGGTTAAACAACACTTTATTATAAGATTTGCAGAAATGGAGAATCAACTATCCACTCAACAGTGCATATTTGAAAAGCTCAACGAACAGTGTCGGTTCTCAGCTTTTATAGAGAAGCACATCCTTTTTGTATATGTGGCAGTCAATACTACTAATAATATGCATATAATAGCTTCTGGGCCAGAGTAGCAGGAAGTTTACTCTAGGCATGCTTTTCATCCGAACGTGAAAATGCTGCCCCTTATCCCAAACAGGTTAATTACCTCTGGTTATGGACACTTTTGCCAGCAATAAAGCTTCCACGGCCTGTTCCTCGGACAGTGAACATCTGTCAATATCTACATTTTCCAACCCTTGATCAGCTCGCTCTCTGAAAGTAAAGAAAACAGCTTATTTTTTATAGATATGAAAACAATTGAGATATGACTGTTTAACTTCTTGTCAATATGCGGGCGCTGTTTTCACTTTGGAAAAAATCGTGCCCAAATGAAACGGCCTCGTACTCTGTTCTAGATCATACAATATGCATATTATTATTACTATTGGATAGAAAACACTCTCAAGTTTCTAAAACTGTTTGAATTATATCTGTGAGTAAAACAGAACTCATTTGGCAGCAAACTTCCATACAGGAAGTGAAAAATCTGAAAACGAGGCTCTGTTTCAGGGCCTGCCTATTCAACTGGCTTTTATTTATCGATATGCATGCACTTCATACGCCTTCCACTAGATGTCAACAGGCAGTGGAAGGTGGAATGGGGTGTCTAGCTTGATCTGAGGCGGAACAAGAGCTTTGGAGTGACAGGTCCGGTATTTTCTTTGTCTTCGACGGCGCGCGAGGGACCTGGACATTGTCTTCGGAAAAGCGTTCGGTATACACGGCGAATATCTCCGGCTCTGATTTTATTTGATACATATGATAATAACATCATTAAGTAGGTTTTTTCAACCGAGTTTTATCAGTTTATTCAACGTTTATTGGGACTTTTGGAGTTTTCCGTTCTTTGCGTCAAGAGAGGATGGGAATGTTAGCAACCTTGGCTAGCATTGTGGCGCGAATTCGACAGAAGAAATGGACATTCTAAAACCAAACAACGATTTATTCTGGACCAAGTACAACATTTTGATGGAAGCTGGACTTTTGGAGTTTTCCGTTCTTTGCGTCAAGAGAGGATGGGAATGTTAGCAACCTTGGCTAGCATTGTGGCGCGAATTCGACAGAAGAAATGGACATTCTAAAACCAAACAACGATTTATTCTGGACCAAGTACAACATTCTGATGGAAGCTCAGCAAAAGTAAGAAAACAAATATGATGTTATTTCGTATTTCTGTGTAAAACGTTGACTCCTATTCTCCGCCGTGTTGGTGAGCACTGTCTCACAATAACGCAAGCTGTATGTTATGGTAAAGTTATTTAAGTTATCTAACACAGCGGTTGCATTAAGAACCAGTGTATCTTTCATTTGCCATACAACAAGTATTTTTATGTAAAGTTTATGAAACAAATGTATCATTTTTTTTTACCACTACAATCTGTTCGTCGGACGAAACTGGAAAAAAACAACTTGTGTAGAAAGTAAACATTCGCACCTCGATGGTCTGCGTAATGAGAAAGTAGGGGAAAAATAAAAAACTTCTGACTATTTCTGGTCTAGCAATCGATGACAAACGAGCTCGTTGCCCAGACTTACAAAGAGGAGATTCTCCTGATTGAAATGGGCGCCCGACTTGAAAAAAACTAAATATACACAGTGAGATATTTGTAGAAATAGACTGGCATGCCTCTCCATAGGAAAACAATGGGGGGAGCTCAGCGTTCCAAGGGCAAAAAGTATTTTGGGGCTAGCATTTGATGACAACCGAGCTAGCTACCCAGGCTTACATAATTAGAAAGAGGAGATTCTCATGATTAAAATGGCGTCCGACTTGAAAAAATATGAAGATACACATTGCGAGATATTTGGCAAAATAGACAGACTTGCCTAAATTTCCACAATAGGAAACAATGGGAAGACCGCAGAGTTCCAATATTATTTTTGTTGTTGTTTACATTTTAACTATTAAACAACGTGAGCAAGTCTCATTGTCAACAATAGCGAAGCAGGCATTGTGACGTTGAACAATAAGCTGGGAATAGAACGTTCGGAAGGAGCTGGTGCCACGGTGCTCAATAGAACTAATAGGAGCTGGCAGGGTGAAAAATGAACTAAAATAAGGCCCATTTTCTCGTGATTACTTCAAAATGACTGCAAGCAGCTGGGAAATATGCTCATATTATGAAACTAGGCTCTACGGCAGATGCAATGAACTAGTTATCAGAAAAGACTGTTGTTAAAAATTTCATGTGTCCAACTTATTGTCTACACGGATTTCAGAGCACTCTCGTTTGAGTGTACCAGAACGCAGAATAATTCATTTACGAGCGCTCAACACACACTGAGTATGCCCGGTGTCAGTAATTGTCGGGAAAAAGGCGTATTTCAATTGTTTCCAGCAGAACATTTACAGTCACCAACGCGCTGGTTAACACGAAAACTGCCTTACCAGCTCTGCTAGGGCGAGTAAAAGGGTCAGAGTGGTCTCATTTGTGTCTGGAAGTAGCTAGCAAGCTAGCCAACGTTAGCTTGGGTGCTTGATTGCTGGTGTAAGGCCAGAACGCTCAAATCAACACTACTCCTCAGCCCGAACATCCAGTGTGTGCTCCGAGAGCAAAATGGCCTGAATTTCCATCAACTGAGACCCAGAGGGTTTTTCATTTTTCATGGAATAGAAACACCATAATATTAATTCAATGAATTAAGCAAGTACGAGTTAAAAGTTTTAACACACCTACTCATTCCAGGATTTTTCTTTATTTTTACTATTTTCTACATTGTATAATAATAGTGAAGATGTCACAAACTATGAAATAACACCGGTCTGCCACATGCACTGCATTATGTAGTGCAGACATGGCATGCTCTGCCATATGTAAGGAATTAGGCACTATCCCATGTTTACTACAGTATGCATTGTAGACTGCACACTAGCCTAATAAACAAATAAACACATTTCATTAATAAAATAATGATTAAAAAATAGTCTTTGAAAAATGCAGATGTTGATTCAGTTATGGATCCATAATGAGTTACTATGGGAATAAATATCACTGATTTACAGAAATATTGGAACAAAGTTGTTTAATGAAGGCAAACTATTTAGAATCCTCCAATCATGTAGCCTACTCCCGACAATCATGTTGTACAGCACCATATTTTACATTCCATCCTAACGGAAACATTTTTGTTTTTCTCTGAATAGAAACACTATAATATTAATCAAATTAATTAAGCCAACTGTCTTAAAATCAATCCCATATACTATGTTATTACAAAACAGTTTTAAATTCTCTGGTAATGCCAATACGGAATACTATCAAATGCTTTTTAAAGTTGCTCTCTGGTAGTCAAACTAGCAATAACTTGCAGTAACAGAAAAAGTAGCTGAGAATTAAATGACGTGCCACAGCATGCTGCAGCAGCATGCAAGGTGTACCGCAGTATGACACAACTTTTAAAGGAGAAACCACTGAAGGCGTAGTTCATAGGGTTGTTTCCGGCACATGTCTGGCACCATCTCCTATCTTAACTTAACTTAACTTCTTTATGATAGGGGGCAGCATTTTCGCTTTTGGATGAATTGCGTGCCCATAGTGAACTGCATCCTACTCTGTCCCAGATGCTAATATATGCATATTATTATTACTATTGGATATAAAACCCTCTGAAGTTTCTAAAACTGTTTGAATGATGTCTGTGAGTATAACAGAACTCGATTGGCAGGCAAAAACCTGAGAGAAAATTCAAACAGGAAGTGAGAATTCTGAGACTGGTCAATGTTCAACTCATCGCCGATTTAATTCCACTTCCTACGCCTTCCACTAGATATCAACAGTCTGTAGAATGTGGAATGAAGCTTATGCTGTGTTGTGGGGCCGGATGGGAGGGGAATGAGTCAGTGGTCTGTCAGATTGCCAGTTCCTGGTAACGCGCTTTCCTCATGATATCGCCTTGCGTTCCATAACTTCTACAGACATGAAGGAACGTTATTGGATATATATGATAACAACATCCTGAAGATTGATTCTCTACTTAATTTGACCAGTTTATCCGACCTGTTATATAACTTTTTGAAGTTTTCGTCCGAGTTCACCTGCATTTGCGCGAGCGTTTGAACATGTGCACTAAACATGCTAGCAAAAGTAGCTACTTAGACAGACATAAATAATGGACATTATTGAACAAAACAACGATTTATTGTGGAACTAGGATTCCTGGGAGTGCATTCTGATGAAGATGATCAAAGGTAAGGGAATATTTATGATGTAATTTGTATTTCTGTTGACTCCAACATGGCGGAGAAATGTTGTTATGTTTGAGCGCCATCTCAGATTATTGCATGGTGTGCTTTTTACGTAAAGTTCTTTTGAAATCTGACACAGCGGTTGCATTAAGAACAAGTGTATCTTTAATTCTATGTAAAACATGTATCTTTCATCAAAGTTTATGATGAGTATTTCTGTTATTTGAAGTGGCTCTCTGCAATTTCTCAGGATATTTTGGAGGCATTTCTGAACATGGCGCCAATGTAAACCGAGATTTGTGGATATAAATATGCACATTACATAAATGTATTGTGTAACATGATGTCCTATGAGTGTCATCTGATGAAGATCATCAAAGTTAGTGATTCATTTTATCTCTATTTCTGTTTTTGTGACTACTATCTTTGGCTGGGAAAATGGCTATGTTTTTCTGTGGCTATGTACTGAGCTAACATAATCTTTTGGTGTGCTTTCGCCGTAAATCCTTTTTGAAATCAGACATGTTGGCTGGATTCACAACACGTGTAGCTTTAATTTGGTGTCTTTCATGTGTGATTTCATGAAAGATTGATTTTTATAGTAATATATTTGAATTTGGCGCGCTACATTTTTTCTGGCTTTTGGCCAAGTGGGATGCTACCGTCCCACATATCCCAGAGAAGTTACAGAACATAATCTGGGTGTTCTGCCAGATGGTTCTAAGGAGGAGGTCATGAGCTCTGAGACAGGATTGTGTCGAGGCACATATCTGGGGAAGGGTACCAAAAAATGTCTGCAGCATTGAAGGTCCCCAAGAACACTGTGGCCTCCATCATTCTTAAATGGAAGAACATTGGAAACACCAAGATTCTTCATAGAGCTGGCCGCCCGGCCGAACTGGGCAATCGGGAAAGAAGTGCCTTGGTCAGGGAGGTTACCAAGAACCCGATGGTCACTCAGAGAGCTCCAGAGTTCCTCTTTTGAGATGGGAGAACTTCCAGGACAACCATCTCTGCAATATTCTACCAATCAGACCTTTATGGTAGAGTGGCAAGACAGAAGCCACTCCTCAGTAAAAAGGCACATGACAGCCCGCTTGGAGTTTTCCAAAAGACACCTCTCAGACCATGAGAAACAAGATTCTCTGGTCTGACGAAACCAATATTGAACTATTTGGCCTGAATGCCAAGTGTCATGTCTGGAGGAAACCTGGCAACATCCCTATGGTGAAGTATGGTGGTGACAGCATCATGCTGTGGCAAGGTTATTCAGCAGCAGGGACTGGGAGATTGGGTCAAGATCAAGGGAAAGATGAATGGAGTAAAGTACAGAATGATCCTTGATGATAACCTGTTCCAGACTGCTCAGGACCTCAGACTGAGGCAAAGGTTCACCTTCCAACAGCACAATGACCCTAAGCACACAGCCAAGACAACATAGGATTGGCTTCAGGACAAGTCTCTGAATGTCCTTGAGTGGCCCAGCCAGAGCACGGACTTGAACCCGATCATACAGCTCCGCAGGGACCTGAAAATAAATGTGCAGCAACGCTCCCCATCCAGCCTGACAGAGATTGAGAGGATCTGCAGAGAAGAATGGGAGATACTCCCCAAATACAGATGTGACAAGTTTGTACCGGCATACTCAAGGCTATAATCGCTGCTAATTGTGGGGGGGGGGGGTGATAATTTAGCAAATATTTGTAAACCTGTTTTTGCTTTGTCATTATGGGGTATTGTGTGTAGATTAATGAGGGGGAAAACAAACACTGAATTCATTTTAGAATAAGGCTGTAAAGTAACAAAATGTGGAAAAAGTCAAGGGGTCTGTATACTTTCTGAATACACTGCAATTTGAGAAAACACTGGTTATGGCCCTGCTAGCAATCCAAAGGCTGCGTGTTCGAGTCAAGTCGGGGATAACTGTAGCATTTTAGCTAACCCTTTCCCTAATGATCGAGCAATCCAAAAGTAGTCTATTTGAGTCGCGCCGGGGGATAACTGTAGCATTTTAGCTCATTCGAAACTTAACCCAATTCACCTTACCTGCTATGTAAATTCACCTGAACTTCGTTGTTTAGTTCCCCCTAACCTTTGTCATTATTTCACTTAACAATCTTCCCTTTAAGTCTCCTTTGTTGTGATGCAACAAGCAACCTGGACTCAGAGAAAGACATAATAAGTTACGTATTCTAATTCGTATGCTATTGTTCATCCGGGTAAGAAATATGTTACTATGCGTTTTCTAATGTTTATGCTATTGTTCGACATTCCATTCGTAATGTAATGTAACATATCATACTCAATGTAGTGTAACAGGAGAATTCGTATTATGCTGTACGTAAATCTGAGACCACGTTGTGCAGCTAACTACAAAGTGTAATTTATAGCTCTGCGTTTGAGGTACTTAGTGCTTTTTCATAAATATATGTTCTCATGTTTATTAAATGTTGCCGTTATAGAAAGTGTTCCATATATTTTTCTCCCCAGCACGTTTTGCTCTTAATTGTTTAATATAATTACCTATGACTTACTTCATCTTGAGGGAGAAAAACTATTCTTTCATTTTCTTGCTTCCTCTGTTGGAACTAGTAGGGTATGATGTTCTATACAATTACCAGAGTCAAGGCAGAAAATAACAAATTTTTATTGTACAATTTCAAGACCACTTAGGAAGAGGTTAATTCATAATTACTAACTTTCATCAAATAACATTTTGAAAAGGATGCTATTTGAGAAATATTAACCTCACTAGGGGGTGTGGGACGCTAGCGGAGTGCCAAATTCAAAAACAGAAATACTCATTATAAAATATCATTAAACATACAAGTGTTATACATGGGTTTAAAGATAAACTTCTTGTTAATCCAACCACGGTGTCCGATTTCAAAAAGGCTTTACGGTGAAAGCATACCATGCGAATATCTGAGAACAGCGCCCAGCAGACAAATCATTACAAACAGTAACAAGCCAAGTAGAGGAGTTACACAAGTCAGAAATAGTGATAAAATGAATCACTTACCTTTGATGATCTTCATATGTTTGCACTCACAAGACTCCCATTTACTCAATAAATGTTCGTTTTGTTCTATAAAGTCCATGGTTATATCCAAAAAACTCCATTTTGTTAGCGCGTTTTGTTCAATAATCCACTGTCTCAAACAACATCCGGTGAAATTGCAGAGCGTTAAACTCAACAAAACAGAAATTCTCATAATTTACATACATAAAAGATACAAATGTTATACACCAGCTTAAAGATAAACTTCTTGTTAATCCAACCGCTGTGTCAGATTTCAAAAAGACTTTACAACGAAAGCAAACCATGCGATTATCTGAGAACAGCGCACAGCAGACAAATCATTACAAACAGTTAGCAACCAAGAAGAGGAGTAACAAAAGTCAGAAATAGAGATAAAATGTATCACTTATCTTTGATGATCTTCATATGGTTGCACTCCGAAGACATGTTACACAATAAATGTCCGTTTTGTTCGATAATGTCCCTCTTTATGTCCAAAAACCTCAGTTTTGTTGGTGCTGTTTGTTCAGCAATCCATTGGAACAAGCGTGATCACAAAAGACAGACAAAAAATCTAAAAAGTACCATAAAAGTTTGTAGAAACATGTCAAACGATGTTTATGTTTGTCATAAATAATCAATAATATTTCAACCGGACAAAAGCTTCGTCAATAGAAAAGGAGAAACAAGAAAGGCGCACTACCGATCGCACCCTGGACTTATGTCTGGAAATGTTCACTGTCTTACTGAGATACAGCATTGAAAGTGCTGTATCTCCCTCATTTGTCAGAGAAAAAAAAGCCTGAAACAATGCCTATTGACTGGCCACATGTAGAGGAAGCCATAGAGATCATGAACTGGGTCCTAATCTTTGTATGGTGGATAGGCTTTCAATGGAAAAACAGCCTTTCAAAATAATAGTACTTCCTGGATAGATTTTCCTCAGGGTTTTGCCTGCCATATCAGTTATGTTATACTCACAAACATTATTTTAACAGTTTTGGAAACTTAGAGTGTTTTCTATCTAAATCTACCAATTATATGCATATCCCAGCTTCTGGGCCTGAGTAGCAGGCAGTTTACTTTTGGCACGCTTTTCATCCAAAATTCCAAATGCTGCCCCCTACCCTAGTGAAGTTAAAGTAATTCACCATAAAGTTTATGGATACCCGAGATATCAAAAAATATCGATGTGAATATCAAAACAGGTTGGGAAATGCAAATGTACTAGTGTCCTGATTTGTCTTTGCTCACTAATATTAATTCACAAATGTTAGCAGCAGGGGCGCCATATGGGGGGGAAGTTAGGACGATTCTAAGGGCCTGTGACTCACAGGGGTTAGAATATTAGGTAAAAAATGTTCAATATTAAATTATTTACCTATCATCATTAATATAATATTTTATTTACAATGTACTAATAAAACGAATGTTTTCTTTTCTTGTTTTTGTCAGAAAAGTAAACATCCAGAGGGCCTCTATTGCCCCCCACCCTCCCCCAAAACCAGACGCGAACGGTACTTGCTAGCAGTGATTTGCCGGCAGAGCGTCATGTCTCAGCTTCCTAAAGAAAAATCTGGCTTCCAAAAACGAAAAGAAAGACAGGAGAGAGAATTGGGCGACAGTTTGTCACCCAATTTTTCACAAAGGGAGGTGGGTGTAGTCTGTGAGCGGTGGAAATTAACCTGTTAGCTTAGTCCATAGTGAAATAGGCTATTTTTGCTCCCCAAACATTAGTTACTTAATATCTTCACAGAAAATTATGAATGTTTACATTTCGCTCCTCTTTTAGCCGACATTTATTAATCAATGTAGGCAAACTTTTAGCAAGCTATTCATACTAAATCAGCTGTCCCTGCCCCTGCCTGGTGCCAGGCCCAACAGATGCAGCTTCAGGCTCAGCAGCCCTGTCTCCCCATCCCCATACCTTTGAACTAGCCCTACTCCGAAATGAAGAAGGAGGTGAGCAGCATTGTGTTGAGTGACATGTCAGTTGGCATAACTGCAGGTACTGCATTGCATTGAGGACAGGAATGTGATTCTCCAGTCAGAAAAAATCTCACTTGACACAGAGGCAGTCAATATCAGAGCCTTAAATTAAGAGATGCAGGCTCTTAGATATGGATGGGAGTCTCTCCTGTCTGAGGCAACACTGATTGCTAAGCAAATTGATGTTGCACCTCAATTTAGCAAGGAACACAGCCGCCAGAGGAAAAGGAAGAGATTCCATGATGAGACCTCTCACGAGCAGACAGCTCAGGACAGTGCAGCGACTGTGTTTCAGAACACAGTGTTTTTTACTGCTATGGACAATATCATAAGTGACTTGGACACTAGTTTCCACACCACTGCAAAAATTGTAGAAGAGTTTTCTGCTGTTCTCAAAATTGGGCAGATTAGAGAGGATGAAGTTCCTTTTGTGTGCCAGCCACTGATCATGAAGTATTCCAGAGATCTTACACCTGAGTTTCAAAATTAAGTAAGACACCTGAACACTGTATTTGCTACCACTTTCCACCCTAACTTGTCCACTCTTGGTCTCCTGAATGCAATTTGTAAGATGGAGCTGCAAAGCATTTTTGGAGAAGCATGCATTGATTTATGTATATTTTGCACACTGCCTGTGACTTTTGCTGGTGGCGAGAGAGCTTTCAGTAAGCCAAACTGATTTTAACCTGTTGAGGATGGGGGCGCTGTTGAGACTATTTATGCTAATCGGGTAATTTTTGAAACGGCTTCCCACAAAATCCTTGATCGTACAATATGCATATTATTATTATTATTGGATAGAAAACAGTCTATAGTTTCTATAGGGGTTGAAATTTTGTCTCTAAGTGGAACAGAGCCCATTCTACAGCAATTTCCCTGACATGGAGTCAGATTTCAGAAATGTTGGCCACTGTTCTGGAGTCAGTTAAAAGGGCACTGTTATTGCTATGACTATACGGACACTGCTTACGTCTTCCCCTGGATGCCTTTACGTGATGACGATTTCAATGGGGTCGATTGCGCGTTCACAGGCACTACAAATTAAAAAACCCTGTAGCTAGCAAGTCTTTTCTTGGTGCGTAACGCGCGTGGAGGACACCGACCCGCTCCTGTTCCAAGCGTTAGTTTAGCCTGTTATATTTCTCCGGTCATCTTTTTACTCGTTATAGGAGTTAAAAACATCATAAGGTAGTTAATTTAAAGCGTTTTATAGCAATTTATATCCGTTTAGTGCGATTTTGGGACATTTATTTTTGAAACGCTGTGAATAGCTGGGCACGCTTTTCAGTTCATCCCGAACGCAGTTGGCATTTCCACATGGCAAGAGGACAGCTTTCCACCAAAAGACGATTACTCCCAAGAAAGGATCCTTTGCCCAAGATACTGATGGAAGAACAGCTCAAAGTAGGACATTTTTATTATGATAAATCGTGTTTCTGTCGAAAAATTTTAGTGGCTTAGGACACCATGTTTTTTGACGTAGCTTCGCTTGGCGCAAACTGTATTGAAAAGTAAGGATAAATTAAAAAATGTAATTCCGCAATTGTATTAAGAATTAAATTGTCTATCAATCCCTGTCCACCCTATATTTTTTAGTCACGTTTATGAGTATTTATGTATAAGAGTAGATCACTGTCTAAGTGGCGCAAGGACATTTTCTGACCAGCTGAGCTACATTTCACATTGTCTAACCATGATTTTGGTGGCTAAATATAAACATTTTCGATCAAACTCTATATGGATTGTGTAATATGATGTTACAGGATTGTCATCTGAAGAATTCTGAGAAGGTTAGTGAAAAAATTAATATATTTTTGGCGATGTTGACGTTATCGCCCACTTTGGCTAGAATCAATGCTGGGCTGCTATGTGCTATGTGCTATGCTAATATAACGATTTATTGTGTTTTCGCTGTAAGACACTTAGAAAATCTGAAATATTGTCTGTATTCACAGGATCTGTGTCTTTCGATTCGTGTATGCTGTGTATTTTTACGAAATGTTTGATGATTAGTAAATAGGTAAACACGTTGCTCATAGTAATTATTCTAGTCCATTTGTGACGGTGGGTGCAATTGTAACCTATGCCATCTACCTGAAATATGCACTTTTTTCTAACAAAACCTATCCCATACCATAAATATGTTATCAGACTGTCATCTGATGAGTTTTTTTCTTGGTTAGGGGCTATAAATATCTTAGTTTAGCCGAATTGGTGATAGCTACTGGTGTTGGTGGACAAATAAAAGATGGTGGATTATGCTAATGTGTTTTTAGGTAATAGATGTACATCTTTACATATTGTGTCTTCCCTGTAAAACATTTTAAAAATCGGACATGTTGACTGGATTCACAAGATCTGTGTCTTTCATTAGCTGTATTGGACTTTAATGTGTGAAAGTTAAATATTTTAAAAAAATATTTTTTTTGAATTTCGCGGCACTGGTTTTTCAGTGGGGGGGGGGGGGGGGGTGCCGCTAGCGGCACGCTCATCCTAGACAGGTTAAAAAACGATTTGATGTCCACTATGTCCCAGGACAGGCTTTGCAGTCTTGCCATGCTGTCCATTGAAAGTCAGTTAGATAGAAAGCTGGACTTAAAAGACTTGATCAGTGACTGTGCTAGCAAGAAGGCTCTGCGCTGGGCTCTTGGTGGGTAAGGCTGAGCAAGGGCCAGTGATAACTGTTAAATAACATGGCTATGGATATTGGATCACTACACAAGTGACGCCCACAGACTGAGAACAGACTGAGAACAAGATATATCTCAAAGTAATGGCTGGGTTGCCATAACATTTGTTGTGCACAATCAAGACCCCAAGTGGAAGAAACCTATTGATTTTCTGACCACTTGACATTTCCTCTAGCGCCACCATCAGGCCTTTTCATTTCCATTTTGTTTTCCATTTCCGCTTTTACAGCTGCTTATTTTCTAGTTTGTATGTGTACTTAGTTCAAAAATCCGCTGCTGATTTTATTATTTTGTTTGTTCTATAGATGATTATGTTAATTTATTTTAATTGAAGAGGTTAATGTATATTTAAGTTATATTTATTGGACGTTATTCATTTAATGTTAAGAGAATTTTCCATTCAAGAATTTTACCATTAAAATTACATTTAGACTGTAAAAGATGGCCTTCAGCACATTTCTTATAGAGGGTATCAGTCTTGCATCAAATAGTGAATTCCACTGTATGCAGAAAGTTGCTTGCAATGCTGGACAGTGTTATATTTTCACAGCTCACTGAAAGGTAAATATCGTACAGTAACTATTGGACTACAAGAGAGTTGCAAGCCTGCAAAGATAGAGTTATTTAAAGCTTTGAATGGGTCGATTGGGTTCTGGAGGTGTGTGGTTACAGCAATTGCACAGGGTTGCTGTGGGCTTTAGTGGTGAGGCCCAATGTGATATCTTTTCATGGGGCCCAAAATCGCTGGCGGCGCCCCTGGTTAGCAGTAACACCTTTTTTTGAATTTATATCTCAGTCTCAAATTAAAGATGGAATCCGCAATAAGGGGAAACAGCGCCACTGGCCGCCTCACCACCGTTGTTATTGTTTTTGTTGCCGAGCTGAGGAGCATCACACAGTATGGTAAACACTGTTCATTGTTAGTAGTAACTTCTTTATTGTTGAAATATCGCAAACGGACATGGTTGTTTCACCATTAACGACTCCAGCTTTAAATAACTATCTCATTTTCGCTAGATAAGACTAAGATAAGAGTACATGGAGTTAATGTGCATAGTTCACATAAGTAATTAATTCCTGCATCACAACATGAATCATACAGTATGCAATACACTATATTTGCAAGGCTATCAGTAAAGACACTCAAATTATTTTTGGGACATTTTCCCTATTGATGAAGTCCTTACAGAAACAAATAGTGATGACTGTTCATTTTGAGAAGAGGGGTGACATATCAACATAATACTTTGTTAATGAATGTTCTCTTACAAAGTGTTCATCATTAACTGTTAATAATGCAGACATTTTCACCAATGAAGCTACTCTGGTTACCAGACTGTTTTGGGTTAAACTAAAAGTGAATCGTTCTTAACTTGTTTTTGCTGAACTTGCCCACTATAAAAGTGCCATATACGAAGAGCACATCAGTATTACTGGCCTGTAGTTTTCAGCGTCTGTGCCCCACCAACTGTTCTAGATACGCTGAGCTAAAAAAGAAGGTGACATTTTTAAATGTCACTTTCTGCCATCTCAGACTTTCCAGGTATGCACCCCAACACGAGACCCGAAAGGCAGGTCACACGACGGCTTGCCTTATGGGGAGAGGCTGTTTAAAAATGTAACGTAAACGCAAGTGCCATTGTCATGATTAATAATGTTGCATTGATCTCCCTCTTCTGCTCTTGAGGTGTAATGGTATCTTACATTTAATCATCTGCAATGCGTGGTGTGCCTCTTGACAGGACCAAGCACAAACAGATCCAAGATGAAAGCCTGGCACCAGTCAAAGCAAATTCTCTTTGGTTTTCAACACACAAACTGGGCCTGGGCAAGGCATGCTGGGAGATATCAATGTTTGACAGTATCTGCTAGGCTTTCCAACAAGTTACATTTTCTAACTAGCTATATCTGCTGGGCTTTCCAACAAGTTGCATAGTACAGTGATTTTATGTTATGTAAATCATGTTCAGCATATAATCTCAAAGTATGTCAAGACAGTGGAAGGGGGAACAGTACTGATTCCAATAGACTGACATTACAAGACATAAGAGAAAACGGGCCGTCCATACTTACATCAAAATTGTGTCAATATATTGTCCTTTACACAGGCACCACACCCTAATAGGGATTTTTTTCAATCTTAATCATATCACAATCAACTTTTACCAGTTGAATGTAAACACCAATAAAATAAAATAAATTGTATTACATTTTTTCTGAAATATGGTACTACACTACAATACATGTTATTACACAAATTAGACAATATATCATTAAATATGTGCATATTTGTATATCATGAACATTTATTTTTCTGGACACAGTCAGCCTAAATATTTTTGTTTCATTTTGTTAAGACACTCCAGTACCGGACTTGTCCAGAGCAGATTGTGGATAAATAATTTTCCCATCTTTCTATCTGTAAACACACGTATGTAAAATGTAGTTTTTCAAAATAAAATGTTATCTAGAATAAAACAATTACAGCATATCAACAATTCCCTCTGGGCATTTCTGGAGAATATAGATAAGGATTACCTACATAAGGGACGCCATGGCATTACCCATATGATTGATGAGGATATCCATATTGCAAATGTACGGTCCTTTACTAGACGTCCGCAAATGTTTTTAAAATAGGCCGACGGCCAGTTCTTCCGGAAAGTCATCAAATAAAGTCTCTCTGACATTTGGTTTCCATTTTATAAAATGCTGTTCCGGAAAATTCCACCAGATGGCGACTGACTGCTTATTGCAAATGGACAAAACATCACCAAAGTGACATGGCCATTTCTCCTTAACTTCTCTAGGCTAGGTGGGACGTTAGCGTTTGGCTAACATCCGGTGAAATAGCATAGCGCAAAGATTCTAAATACACCATTCGTGGAATTAAACGTTCTTGTAAATACATGTATCTAACATAATTTAAAACCTTAACTTCTTCTTAAGTCCCCTCCAGTTCCCTGATTAAGAGGGGATGACCACTCCACTACCAGTGTCAACTCTCTTCTTATATGAACTGAACACCATGTCTCATGTACTCTTCCACTGACGCATTGAATGTTTCCTCTCAAAGCACTGTGAGTAGCCCTCTCAATTTTCTCTCATTACTGTATGTGGAGTCAATCACATACACAATCACATTTTTACACAGTATCAATGTGATTTTAATCCTTGCTTGGATTAACTCATTTTTAGTGCTTTTGTCTAAATGTTAATTTTTGTCTTCCCAGTCAAATCCTGTTCTGCCTTCAGTGGATGAGTTTAGCTCATCTCCAACACCATCCATCCATGACGAGCCTGTCCTGCACTGAAGCCTCTGAACACTTCTAGCCCTGTCCTTCACTGAATTCAAGACTGAACACCTCAACTCATACCTCATACCCTTATTCAATCACTGCTGCGATCCATTCCACACACTGTGTAGTAGGCCCTTTCATTCCCATTCCCCATAAGATTTAACTTTATTAAATGTTTTAGTTTAAAATAATTTCTCTTGAACGATTTTTTAGGCATGTTTTGTTGTCTCTGTGTGGTACGCCTACACCCTGGGTAATTTCTTCATGTCACCAGCCTCCACTGCATTCCAATGATGTTTCCTCCAGCATTATCTATCTCTGGGTGATTGCGTTGTACGGCTACTACTCAGTATGCTCAGAGGGAGAACGTCTTGTTGAAATAAAAAGGAACCTTGTCACAACCTCCTCTGATAGTCCCGCCCCTCTCTCCAGCACCAGACTCAAATTAATCACCCAGATCCCTGTCATCGCCAGCCCTCTGTCACTCCGTCTCTAGCGAAATGCTCTTGAACCCGTTCTCCTCCCTGTCCACTCTCTTCATTAGCCCTTTTTCTCCCAGCTGTGGCCTGCGTTCACATGCCAATTAAAGGCACTTGTACAAATGTTTTACAACACCACAGCCCCATCCACTGACAGTCACATGTCATATGCACACACAAACACACTCGTTCTCCCTCAAAATAACAAATTCTCCAGAGCAAGCCGCTTACTCCAGTGCATAGGCATAAGGCCGTCATTATACACTGCTCAAAAAAATAAAGGGAACACTTAAACAACACAATGTAACTCCAAGTCAATCACATTTCTGTGAAATCAAACTGTCCACTTAGGAAGCAACACTGATTGACAATAAATTTCACATGCTGTTGTGCAAATGGAATAGACAAAAGGTGGAAATTATAGGCAATTAGTAAGACACCCCCAAAAAAGAAATGGTTCTGCAGGTGGTGACCACAGACCACTTCTCAGTTCCTATGCTTCCTGGCTGATGTTTTGGTCACTTTTGAATGCTGGCGGTGCTTTCACTCTAGTGGTAGCATGAGACGGAGTCTACAACCCACACAAGTGGCTCAGGTAGTGCAGCTCATCCAGGATGGCACATCAATGCGAGCTGTGGCAAGAAGGTTTGCTGTGTCTGTCAGCGTAGTGTCCAGAGCATGGAGGCGCTACCAGGAGACAGGCCAGTACATCAGGAGACGTGGAGGAGGCCGTAGGAGGGCAACAACCCAGCAGCAGGACCGCTACCTCTGCCTTTGTGCAAGGAGGTGCACTGCCAGAGCCCTGCTAAATGACCTCCAGCAGGCCACAAATGTGCAGCTTTTTAGCGTGAAAATCTAATCAGCATTTTCACATGTGAATATCTAATTTAACTAACTGAAAATTTTACATGTGAATCTGCAAAGTGGTGTTAACATGTGAACTCAAAATGTAATACATTGGAACATATGGTTTCACATGTGAACAACTGACCTCACATGTCCCTTTTGTTTTTACATGTGAAAATGTGATTTTAACATGTGAAACGGCAAATAATGATTTTTTAAAATGGAAGTAATTAAATGGTATGGGAGTTTTAAGGTAGTTGTACGTTGTTCAGCTAAAATAGTGTACAAATCCTAACGACTAATTCTTGTTTGTAGGGCATCACTTGTGAAATCTTGTGAAAAATGTTCATCCACATGTGAAAGGTTATGTGATCACATGGAAATCCACATGTGAAACTTAATGTGAAGTCTTCCAAAACCACATGATTTCACATGGTAAAGGTTGTGATCATGTGAAAATCCACATATAAAACGTAATGTAAAATTTCATCACATGTGAAGTGTTCCAAAAGCACATTCTTTCACTTGATTCCATATGTGATATTTCATGTTAAATAACATTTCACAAGTGAAATCATGTGTTTTTTCCCATAAGGGTTGTTCATACATGTTTAGTTATGAGTGTGACAACCAACCCATGTCTCCCCAATACATTGTTGTCTCCCCAATACTTCTCTGATCGAGTTCAGTGTGTCAAATCGGAGGGTCTGTTGTCCGGGCCTCTGGCAGTCTCTATGGGGGTGCCACAGGGTTCAATTCTTGGACCGACTCTCTTCTCTGTATACATCAATGATGTCGCTCTTGCTGCTGGTGATTCTCTGATCCATCTCTACGCAGACGACACTATTCTGTATACTTCTGGCCCTTCTTTTGACACTGTGTTAACAACCCTCCAGGCGAGCTTCAATGCCATACAACTCTCCTTCCGTGGCCTCCATTTGCTCTTAAATACAAGTAAAACTAAATGCATGCTATTCATCCGATCGCTGCCTGCACCTGCCCGCCTGTCCAACATCACTACTCTGGACGGCTCTGACTTAGAATATGTGGACAACTACAAATACCTAGGTGTCTGGTTAGACTGTAAACTCTCCTTCCAGACTCACATCAAACATCTCCAATCCAAAGTTAAATCTAGAATTGGCTTCCTATTCCGCAACAAAGCATCCTTCACTCATGCTGCCAAACATACCCTTGTAAAACTGACCATCCTACCAATCCTCGACTTCGGTGATGTCATTTACAAAATAGCCTCCAAAACCCTACTCAATAAATTGGATGCAGTCTATCACAGTGCCATTCGTTTTGTCACCAAAGCCCCATATACTACCCACCACTGCGACCTGTACACTCTCGTTGGCTGGCCCTCGCTTCACACTCGTCGTCAAACCCACTGGCTCCAGGTCATCTACAAGACCCTGCTAGGTAAAGTCCCCCCTTATCTCAGCTCGCTGGTCACCATAGCAGCACCTACCTGTAGCACGCACTCCAGCAGGTATATCTCTCTGGTCACCCCCAAAACCAAATCTTCCTTTGGCCGCCTCTCACAGTTCTCTGCTGCCAATGACTGGAACGAACTACAAAAATCTCTGAAACTGGAAACACTTATCTCCCTCATTAGCTTTAAGCACCAGCTGTCAGAGTAGCTCATTGATTACTGCACCTGTACATAGCCCATCTATAATTTAGCCCAAACAACTACCTCTTTACCTACTGTATTTATTTATTTATTTATTTTGCTCCTTTGCACCCCATTATTTCTATCTCTACTATCTCTACTTTTTTTTCTTTTTTTATACTTGCTATATTGTATTTACTTCGCCAGCATGGCCTTTTTATATTTTTATTTATTTATATATATATTTTGTTTGCCTTCACCTCCCTTATCTCACCTCACTTGCTCATATTGTATATAGACTTATTTTTCACTGTATTATTGACTGTATGTTTGTTTTACTCCATGTGTAACTATGTGCTGCTGTATGTGTCGAACTGCTTTGCTTTATCTTGGCCAGGTCGCAATTGTAAATGAGAACGTGTTCTCAATTTGCCTACCTGGTTAAATAAAGGTGAAATAAATAAATAAAATAAAATAAATTGTTCAGTTATGAGCACTCTGACAACTAATCCGTGTGACAACAAGCCCATCTCCCCTACACCCTTGCACTGAGAGAGGATATTTCAAACCAAATGAATCTATCCAGGTGAACTCATAGCCTCCCATTTTATTTCTTGATAATCCACAATGACCTGATTGATCTACAACGCAGACACGGTGGCAAGTTCAAACCAAGGACATTTCAACATCTGGTTACAGTCACTATGGCAGCCCAGTCCTGGACGTCGGTTCCCACTCAACACCCCTCACATGATGCACTGAACGGTGTCTGACTCCTCCGAGTGAGAAAGCCAGCCCTGTAGGATTTATGTCTCTCCACTCTGAAAGCCCAAGGTTGTCATCAGCTGTTTCTCTATTTATCTTTCTAAGCGATGGCTGCATGGACGCAGTTACAGATGTAGAATCTTAATTGGAGCTATATTGTCACAGCAAAATAATCCTACAGCAACAGGATTTTAATGTTTAGTCCATAATGTTGCTTGATCGGTGGTTAGGCTATTAGCTGGCCAAATGTAGGTGATATGAAAAATGCAATAGTGTTAATATAAATGTGTGTTTTTGTGAATTTATGTAAATCACAACGCAGGAATATTCTCAGCAACAAAATAGTGATCAAATTAAGATCCTACATCTGTACACTGTGATTAAGTGAGCCTGCCGCCCCCTCTCCCGTATTCACACGGAGGTGTGTGGAGGTCAAACCCTTAGCAGGGAATCAAATTTACGACTACCTTTCACGGTGAACACAGAGAGCGCTTATCGGGTTGGAAGAGAGGCAGCCATTTTAAGGCAGGGTAAGGTCACCTCACCTGGATTACAACGTTATCGTGGTTCCCGTCAGAAGTCAATTGACATTGAGGAGGTGGTGATTGGCTGAAAGAGGAACCAATTAGGTGAATATGGACTAAAGGACGTTAGTGATAACTGGAATTCCTACAGGCAACAGGATCATCACCCTCACAGTAAATTAAACTAATTTCCTTACCACAAATAATACTGTTCTCCATCACAATTTCTCTCCATTAATAGGCATGACCTGGCGCTTCCTCCAGTATTGTAAAATCTATCTGGTAGTTTCCACTCTGTCCAGAGGGGAGACCGGGTTTGGTTATCTCACAAGTTGGGAGGGGCTGTGTAATAATTTCAAGATAGAAAATGTGTCCTCTATATTGGAGAGGTCATCCATGTGGCCAATTCAGGTCATTCGGATTATAAAACATTGAGTTGAGAGGAATATTATAATTTTTCATGGGTGAAAGTAAATATTCCTATGTTTGTTATTTCTTTAATAAATAGTTGTATGATGGGAGTATCCATAATAAGGTTAAATATTTACCCTGTATTTTACAAATGTTCCACACCGAGAATAAATCCCTTTTCTCCTGGGTAACCCGGTATTTCCCTCCAAAACCCGAAGTGTCAATCAAAAGCATTATAAAGCATATAAATAGGCCTATGACTGGAATTAATTAGCGAAAATGTCGAAAATGTATGCCTGATGCTACCTGAGCATGATGAGCCATAAATTAAATACATTTTACGCACATTGTTCAAACCATGATAAAGCCAGGAGAAAACATGTGATTCTGGTGCAGCACATCGGCCTACAAAGTTACAAGTAGCGAATTTGATTTGAATATTGAAATATAATAAGACCTATTTGTATAATTTAATAGGCTGACACATATATACCTTTCATAATATTTCCTCTAATGTTATTAGCCTACCTCCTCTTTCTCTCTCTATTGTTGCTTCATTCCTTCCTCGCTTTCAACAGTTATATTATATACGTTTCAATGTCCTTATCTTCATCATTCTAATGACATCCTTGAATGATCTAGGACCAAGAATTAGATGCAGAAGGCTTTCACTTCTCTTCATGAAGATTGAATGGTTATGGGTCTGAAGAAATAACTGCTATAGCCTACTGCCATCACGCGTTCGTTCTTTTTTCAAACTACCCATGAGTTATATTGGCTGCTGTATTTAACATTCAGCAAACAAGAGCTTGCATCCCTCTTTGAATAGTCTATTGGTATAAGAAATGCTAAAAAAATAATGTCCAGCAAGTTATTCTAGTCTAGCTTTTCCCGCATGGGACTCCAAGAGCTAAGGAGCGTTTTTTAAGGAGTGGCCAGCGGAGCACAGGTGTGTGCATCTTGTGCAAGAGACAGAGGCTATAAATTAGAAGCTTAATATGCATAACCCATCATTAATTAGCTACATATAAGGCTAATATTGCATTGAATGTATTACCTGAAACAGGTAGGCTAGGACATTATATATAGGGCTATATATATCAATCTAGAATAGGATTATCTATTTTGGATGCAATTTGAATGAAGTTGATGGAGAGAGAGAAAGACTGAGTGAGTGCTCATGTGTGCACTGATTTAAAACAAAGATATTAGAATGATAGGCTGTTTTAAAACTCTGCAACAACAAAAAATCAAAATCTTTACCATAAAAAAATGTGACCCCCGAAAGCCAGATGGAGATGGGTAAATTAGACTTGCATTCGGTCTTTATGTTACTGTATCATAGACTGTGCCATGAAACCGGCTCTACGCATCTGGTCAACAGTTCGTCTCCTTGGGCCGGGTACATGGCACCAGCCCTACGTATGGTGTCTCCCATACGTGTACATAGCCAAGTGCGGCTTATTCCACCTCGCCGCACTGGCATGGCCACGGGGAGTATTCAGCCAGGTAGGGTTGGGCAGGCTCGGTGCTCGAGACCTGTAGTGCGCCTCCACGGTCCGGTCTATCCGGTGCCTTCTCCACGTACCAGTCCGCCTGTGGCAGTCCCTCGCACCAGCCCAGTACCACCAGTGCCAACACCACGCACCAGGCTTCCTGTGCGTCTCCAGAGCCCTGTAAGCCCTGTTCCTCCTCCCCGCACTCGCCCAGTGGTGTGTGTCCCCAGTCCGGTACCACCAGTTCCGGCACCACGCACCAAGCCTCCTGTGCGTCTCCAGAGCCCTGTATGCCCTGTTCCTGCTCCCCGTACTCGCCCAGTGGTGTGTGTTCCCAGCCCGGTACCACCAGTTCTGGCACCACACACCAGGCCTACTGTGCGCCTCAACAGGCCAGAGTCTTCCGTCTGTCCAGAGCCGCCTGAGCTGCCCGTCTGTCCAGAGCCGCCTGAGCTGCCCGTCTGTCCAGCGCCGCCTGAGCCGCCCGTCTGTCCAGCGCCGCCTGAGCCGCCCGTCTGTCCAGCGCTGTCTGAGCCGCCCGTCTGTCCTGAGCCGTCAGAGCCGCCCGTCTGTCCTGAGCCGCTAGAGCCGTCTGTCAGTCAGGAGCCGCTAGAGCCGTCCGTCAGTCAGGAGCCGCCAGAGCCGCCCGCCAGTCAGGAGCCGCCAGAGCCGCCCGCCAGTCAGGAGCCGCCAGAGCCGCCCGCCAGTCAGGAGCCGCCAGAGCCGCCCGCCAGTCAGGAGCCGCCAGAGCCGCCCGCCAGTCAGGAGCTGCCAGAGCCGCCCGCCAGTCAGGAGCTGCCAGAGCCGCCCGCCAGTCAGGAGCTGCCAGAGCCGCCCGCCAGTCAGGAGCTGCCAGAGCCGCACGCCAGTCAGGAGCTGCCAGAGCCGCCCTTCAGTTCGGAGCAGCCCTTCTGTCCGGAGCCGCCCCTCAGTCCAGAGGCGCCCCTCAGTCCAGAGGCGCCCCTCAGTCCAGAGGCGCCCCTCAGTCCAGAGGCGCCCCTCAGTCCAGAGGCGCCCCTCAGTCCATAGGCGCCCCTCAGTCCAGAGGCGCCCCTCAGTACAGAGGCGCCCCTCAGTACAGAGGCGCTCCTCAGTCCTGTGGGGCCCTTTATTAGGGTTCCCAGGCCAAGGTCGGTGGCGAGGGTCGCCGCTCAAAGGACGTCACTGAAGCGGTCAAAGACAATGAGGGAGTGGGGTCAACGTCCAGCGCCAGTGCCGCCACCGCGGACAGATGCCCACCCAGACCCTCCCCTATAGGTTCAGGTTTTGCGGCCGGCACCTCGGGGGGGGGGGGGGGGGGTACTGTCATGTTCTGACCTTAGTTCCTTTGTTTTGTCTTTTGATTTAGCTGGTCAGGGCGTGAGTTGGGTGGGTAATCTATGTTTTCTATTTCTGTGTTGGTTTTCTGTGTTTGGCCTGATATGGTTCTCAAATCAGAGGCAGCTGTCAATCGTTGTCCCTGATTGGGAACCATATTTAGGTAGCCTGTTTTGTATTGTGGGTTGTGGGTTATTTTCTATGTTATGTTGCATGTTAGCACAGTGTTTATATAGCGGTCACGTTCGTCTTATTCATTTTGTTGTTTTTGTTTAAGTGTTCTTAATTAAATATAGAAGAATGTATTCAAACCACGCTGCGCTTTGGTCCGCTTCTTACGACGATTGTGACAAATGGTCCAATTCACGCACTTATCAAGAGAACATCCCCGGTCATTTCTACTGCCTTTGATCTGGCGGACTCACTAAACACACATGCTTCATTTGTAAATGATGTTAGAGTGTTGGAGTGTGCCCCTGGCTATCCGTAAATAAAAAAAACATGACAATTGTGCCGTCTGGTTTGCTTAATATGATCAATTTGAAATGAGTTCTACTTTTACTTTTACTTTTGATACTTAAATACGTTTAAAACCAAATACTTTTAGACTTTTACTTGGTGACTTTTACTTGTGTATGAAAATAGTGTTCTTTTTCCACCACTGGAGCAAAGTAGAGTATAATACAGTACATTATACTGTACTCTACTGAACTATCCTTTAATGTACTATATCCTCCTACTGTGCTCTACTGTACTGTACTGAATACACTCTACTTTACTGTACAGTACTCGGCTGTGCTCTACTTGTCACGACTTCCGCCGAAGTTGGCTCCCCTGCCTGTTCGGGCGGTGCTCGGCGGTCGTCGTCACCGTCCTACTAGCCGCCACCGATCCCTTTTTCGTTTGTCTGTTGTTTTGTCTTATTAGATGCACCTGTGTTTTTTGGTTTCGTAATGAGCTTCCCTATATTTAGGAGTTTGACCCGGCCTTGTTTTGTGCGGGATTGTCTTTTTGTTACGTGTGTGTGTTTTGGGTTTTGGCAAGTGTTTCTCTGCACCCTGGATGTTCGGGCTTATCATTTTTGTGTAATAGTAAAAAGGAATATTTTTTCCAAGCGGCTCTCTCTCTGCGTCTGATTCTTTCACCCACCTAGTCCCGCGTGACAGAATCCCGCACCTTAAAAATGGAATCAGCAGGAGCAGCCGCGTCTCCTCTCCCATCGATGGAGGAAAGGGTCCTCCATCACACCAGTGTTCTCCACAGAATTGGGTCAGCTATGGACCAAATGATGGAGAGGATGGATCGATGGGAGAGGAGTGGCCTTCCCACCTCATCTCCAGCACCCCCTCCTCCAGCACCTCCTGTTCCTGTTACCGCATCCGGCTCCGGGGCTCTTCGGCTGGCGCTCCCACGGGAGTATGATGGAACGGCGGCCGGGTGTCAGGGGTTCCCTCTCCAGCTGGAGCTTTACCTGACGACCGTTCGTCCTACTCCCTCCGGAGAGGAGAGCGTGAGCGCCCTCGTCTCCTGTTTGACTGGACGAGCTCTCGAATGGGCCAACGCAGTGTGGAATGGCCCAGACTCGCGAGGGATCATTACCCTGAGTTCTGACGCAGGTGAACGGCTGTTCCACCTGCGTCAGGAGACGAGGAGCATACAGGACTTTGCCCTGGAGTTCAGGACCTTGGCCGCAGGAGCAGGGTGGAATGACAGGGCCTTGATAGACCATTTCCGATGTAGCCTTAGGGAGGATGTCCGCAGGGAGCTAGCGTGTCGGGACACCACACTCACGCTGGATGAACTCATTGACATGGCCATCCGTCTCGACAACCTGCTGGCTGCCCGCGGACGTTCGGAACAGGTCCTGTCGTTTCCACCTCCCAGCCCTCCTGCTCCTATCCCTATGGAGTTAGGGGGGGCAGCGTCAAGGGGGACCGGAGGAGGAGTGTCCTCCTGCACCAGTTGTGGTCGGCGAGGGCACACGGCCGACCGGTGCTGGAGGAACTCTTCTGGGAGTCGGGAGGGCAGGCGGAACACTACTCGATCACCCCAGGTGAGTCAGCACCAGACTTACCCAGAGCTTCCTGTCAGTCATATGTATGTGTTAACCTATTTCCCCAGGTTTTCTCCCTCTCTACAGCATAAGGCGCTAGTCGATTCAGGCGCAGCTGGGAATTTCATAGATCGGGGGCTCGCATTAAGGCTAGGGATTTCCCCTTGTGTCGTTAGACCTACCTTTCCCCGTGCACTCCTTAGATAGACGCCTATTAGGGTCAGGAATGGTCAGGGAGGCCACGGTACCACTGGACGTTGTAACGCAGGGTAGTCATAAGGAGCAGATTAGTCTGTTCCTTATCGACTCACCTGCGTTTCCAGTGGTGTTGGGAATTCCCTGGCTAGCTCAGCACAACCCGGTGACTTCCTGGCAACAGGGGGCTCTTAAGGGGTGGTCAGAGGAGTGTTTAGGCAGGTGTATAGGAGTTGCCGTTGGTGCGACTACGGTGGAGAGTCCAGACCAGGTTTCCACCGTGCGCATTCCCTCTGAATATGCCGATTTGGCTATCGCCTTCAGTAAAAAGAAGGCGACCCAATTACCACCCCATCGTAGAGGGGACTGCGCGATAAACCTCCTGGAGAACGCTGCACTTCCAAGGAGTCACGTGTATCCTTTATCTCAGGAGGAGACAGCGGCTATGGAGACATATGTTACTGAATTACTGGGACAGGGATACATTCGGCCCTCCGCATCACCTGTCTCCTCGAGCTTCTTTTTTGTGAAGAAGAAGGATGGCGGTTTACGCCCGTACATTGATTATCGAGGTCTAAATTCCATCACAGTTGGGTTTAGTTACCCACTACCTTTCATCGCTATGGCGGGGGAATCATTTCACGGGGCACCCTTCTTCACATAATTGGACCTGAGGAGTGCGTATAATCTGGTGCGTATCCGGGGAGGAGATGAGTGGAAAACCGCATTTAGTACTACATCTGGCCATTATGAGTACCGCATCATGCCATATGGGTTGAAAAATGCTCCAGCTGTCTTTCAATCCTTCGTAGATGAGATTCTCCGAGACCTGCTCGGGCAGGGAGTGGTAGTGTACATTGATGACATCTTGATCTACTCTGCCACACGCGCGGCGCATGTGTCTCTGGTGCGTAAGGTACTTGGGCGACTGCTGGAGCATGACCTGTATTGCAAGGCGGAGAAATGTGAGTTCTTCAAACAGGCCGTTTCCTTCCTGGGTTATCGTATTTCCACCTACGGGGTGGTGATGGAGGATGACCGTGTTACAGCTGTGCGTAATTGGCCGACTCCGACCACGGTGAAAGAGGTGCAGCGGTTTTTAGGGTTTGCCAATTACTACCGGAGGTTTATCCGGGGTTTGGTCAGGTGGCTGCTTCCATTACCTCACTGCTGAAGGGAGGACCGGTGCGCTTGCGTTGGTCAGCAGAGGCGGACAGAGCTTTCAGTCGTCTGAAGGAGCTGTTCACCAATGCGCCCGTGTTGGCGCATCCGGACCCCTCTTTAGCGTTCATAGTGGAGGTGGACGCGTCCGAGGCGGGGGTCGGGGCCGTGCTGTCCCAGCGCTCGGGCGTACCACCCAAGCTCCGCCCTTGTGCCTTCTTTTCGAGGAAGCTTGGTCCGGCGGAGCGAAACTATGACGTGGGGGACCGGGAGTTGTTAGCTGTAGTCAAGGCTCTGAAGGTGTGGAGACATTGGCTTGAGGGGGCGAAACACCCTTTTCTCATCTGGACTGACCATCGTAATCTCGAGTACATCCGGGAAGCGAGGAGACTAAATCCGCGTCAGGCTAGATGGGCCATGTTTTTCACCCGGTTTCAGTTCACCATCTCGTACCGACCAGGCTCCCAAAACACCAAAGCCGACGCGCTGTCACGTCTCTATGATACCGAGGAGTGGTCCGTTGAGCCAACTCCCATCATTCCACCTTCATGTCTCGTGGCACCGGTGGTATGGGAGGTGGACGCGGAGATAGAGAGAGCCTCACGGTTAGAGCAGACCCCCCCTAACTGTCCAGCGGGGATTCAGTACGTGCCGGGGGGGGTCCGGGATAAGCTAATCCGTTGGGCTCATACTCTCCCCTCCTCGGGTCATCCTGGCATCGAGAGGACAGTGCGGAGTCTTAGAGGGAGATACTGGTGGCCCACGTTGGCTAAAGACGTGAGATTTTATGTCTCCTCCTGCTCGGTGTGCGCTCAGAGCAAGGCTCCTCGGCACTTGCCTAGAGGGAAGTTACAGCCCCTCCCCGTTCCACAACGGCCGTGGACACACTTATCGGTGGACTTTCTTACCGATCTTCCCCCGTCCCAGGGAAGTACTCTGATTTTGGTCGTTGTGGATCGGTTTTCTAAGTCCTGCCGTCTCATCCCGTTGCCCGGTCTCCCTACGGCCCTGCAGACTGCGGAGCCTTGTTTACCCATGTCTTCCGGCACTATGGGGTGCCTGAGGACATCGTTTCTGATCGGGGCCCCCAATTCACGTCCAGAGTTTGGAGGGCATTTATGGAAAGACTGGGCGTCTCGGTCAGCTTGACCTCGGGTTTTCACCCCGAGAGTAATGGGCAGGTGGAGCGCGTAAACCAGGATGTGGGCAGGTTTCTGCGGTCATATTGCCGGGACCGGCCTGGTGAGTGGGCGAGGAATGTTCCTTGGGCTGAGCTCGCTCAGAACTCCCTCCGCCACTCCTCAACGAACATGTCCCCGTTTGTGTGTGTGTTAGGTTACCAGCCGGTCCTGGCCCCATGGCATCAGAGTCAGACCGAGGCTCCTGCGGTAGAGGATAGGGTACAGCGCTCCAAGGACACCCGGAAAGCCGTCCAGGAATCGCTAAAGTTAGCAGGACAGCGGCAGAAGAGGAGCGCTTACCAGCACCGCAGTGAGGCCCCCGTGTTCACACCGGGGGACAGGGTCTGGCTCTCGACCCGAAACCTGCCTCTCCGCCTGCCCTGTCGGAAGCTGGGGCCGCAGTGTGTGGGACCGTTTAAAGTCCTGAGGAGAATAAACGAGGTGTGTTATAGGTTACAACTCCCTAGGTATTACCAGATTAACCCCTCGTTTCATGTGTCTCTCCTCAGGCCGGTGGTGGCTGGTCCCCTGCAAGAAGGTGAGGTGCCTGAGGTCCCTCCACCCCCTCTGGAGATCGAGGGGTCCCCGGCGTACACAGTACGTGCCATTCTGGACTCGAGACGCCGGGTGAGGGGCCTACAGTACCTCGTGGACTGGGAGGGGTACGGTCCGGAGGAGAGATGCTGGGTTCCGGTGGGGGACATTTTAGATCTTTCTCTACTGAGAGACTTCCACCGCCTCCACCCGGATCGCCCGGCACCTCGCCCTCCGGGTGGTCCTCTAGGCCGGAGGCGCCGCGCTGCGGGAGCCGCGCGTAAGGAGGGGGGTACTGTCACGACTTCCGCCGAAGTTGGCTCCCCTGCCTGTTCGGGCGGTGCTCGGCGGTCGTCGTCACCGTCCTACTAGCCGCCACCGATCCCTTTTTCGTTTGTCACTTTTTTTCAATAAAGGCTTTACTTTTTGCTGAAAAACAAATGGCAAATATTGTGACAACCAACCCTATACTGTGTGACAACCAACCCTATACTGTGTGACAACCAACCATATACTGTGTGACAACCAACCCTATACTGTGTGACAACCAACCCTATACTGTGTGACAACCAACCCCGGGAAGGGAAAGGGGGATACCTAGTCAGTTGTCAAACTGAATGCATTCAACTGAAATGTGTCTTCCACATTTAACCCAACCCCTCTGAATCAGAACAGTACGGAGTTGTGCCTTAATTGACATTTACCTCTTCGGCGTCCGGGGAACAGTGGGTTAACTGCCTTACTCAGGGGCAGAACGACAGATTTTTACCTTGTCAGCTCGGGGATTCGATGGGGCTGGTTGTCACAAGTGGACAGTGTTTAATAGCTAACAAGTCCATGTTGGAATAAGATATGAGGATACAAAGGGTCCCCGTTTCAACCCATGGCATTGGTATTTCTCCTGATATTGAAAATAGTCTCGTAAGATATACTGGTGCTGAGAAATACACTAATTAGTAAAAAGTGTGACAAACAACACTGGGTCTCCCCTACTGTAAAAAAGGCTCTTTGAAATGTGACAAAAAGGAATAACCCTATGTCATTCATTGTGCTATTCTAAGCCTTTCTTGTACAAAACAGATGAGAGTTCTACATTACGCAATCCAGCCAGCCTTTGATGACAGCCTTTTAATGAATATACTGTATCTTAGTCGTATCTTGAGCCAATATAGCTCTCGCTCTCTCTCTCTCTCTGACAATGCTATCGGCACCCTGACATCTGTCTTTTCTGAGCCATCACAGGGACTTTCTGAAAGAGAGAAAGTCACATTTACTCTGTTCCTCATTAATACGGTTCAGCCGGCTGCGGCCTCCACCAAGTGAGACATGGCTCAGGATGACAGGAATACCATTGACCATTACAGAGATGAAAGAGTAATACCTGCATTGCAGGGTTACAGAGAGAGAGAGAAATTGAGAAATAGAGATAAGAAACATTCTAATTAATTTGATGCTCCTTTACGGCAGAAAAAAAATACTTGCCTCTAAGGGACTAGGTTTACTTTCAGGTGTCATGTTCATTGTTGCAATAAGACATTTTCCTTGACTGTTAATGAATACACTGGGAGGACGCAGGAAGGTCCCAATGTACTCTATAACAAAAAGGTCACAGATGCCTCTCCCTTCCAACACTGTGTGATTATACAACCTCAATCAACGCCCCAGCAATGACTCATTTATTTTCCTCGTGATATCCACTTCGAATGACTAATTCCCATTCCTTATCTCTGCCAAAAATCCCGGTATGGAGCTAATCTTGGCTGCAGAGTGAGTGAGTCGCTCAGGCAGCTCAATTCTGATCAATCACATCAAATATTTTTCAGAGCTGATCTGATTGGTTAAAACCTTTTAGGGCTAGGCGGAACAGGGTCCGCTAGCGGAAACCCCCGCCAACAGCCAATGAAATTGCAGGACGCCGAATTCAATCTACAAAAATCTCATAATTCAAATTTCTCAAACATACAAGTATTAGACACCATTTTAAAGATAAAATTCTCATTAATCCAACCACAGTGTTCGATTTCAAAAAAGCTTTTCGGCGAAAGCAGAACATATCTTTATGTTAGTTCAGCAACTAGTTACAGAAAGGACACAGCGATTTTCCAACCAAAGAGAGGAGTCACAAAAATCAGAAATAGAGATAAAATGAATCACTAACCTTTGATATTCTTGATCAGATGACACTCCCGGGACAACATGTTACACAATACATGTATGCTTTGTTCGATCAAGTTCATATTTATATCCAAAAACCTCAGTTTACATTTGGCTTTGCCTCCAAAACATCCCGTGCACAGAGCCACATTAATTTACAGAAATACTCATAATAAACATTGATAAAAGATACAAATGTTATTCACATAATTAAATATATACTTCTCCTTAATGCAACCTTTGTGTCAGATTTTTTTTTAACTTTACGGAAAAAGTAAACCATGCAATAATCTGAGTACGGCGCTCAAAAAACAAATCAAGCCAAACAGATATCCGCCATGTTGGAGTCAACATAAGTCAGAAATAGCATTATAAATATTCACTTACCTTTGATGATCTTCATCAGAATGCACTCCCAGGAATCCCAGTTCCACAATAAATGTTTGATTTGTTCCATAAAGTCCATCATTTATGTCCAAATAACTTATTTTGGTTCGCACGTTCAGTACACAATCTAAACTCACGACGCGCGGGCAGGTCCAGGCAAAAGTTTATATTACAGTTCGTAGAAACATGTCAAACTGTCACGATCGTGTGGCGGATTGATGGACCAAAACGCAGCTTTTGGAAAATAAGCCATCTTCTTTTATTTTAAAGATGACGAAAAATAAACACGAAACACTTAATACAAACTAACAAAACAACAAACGATCGTGAAGCTAATAAACGTTGTGCACATACAACAGGCTACAAACGTTCTGACATAGACAACTACTCACAACCAATGAAAGCCTATGGCTACCCTAAATAAGGCTCCCAATCAGAGACAACCGAAATCAGCTGTCTCTAATTGGGAACTCATTCAGGTAACCATAGACTCTCCTAGACAACTAAACATACATAGACAACGCTAGACACATGTACTCAACACAAACCCATATACTATACCCAACCCCTTTACCATAAAAACACCCAAAACCAACAAAACACAAACATTCCCCATGTCACACCCTGACCTAACTAAAATAATAAAGAAAACAAAGAATACTAAGGCCAGGGCGTGACATAACCCCCCCCTTAAGGTGCGAACTCCGGGCGCACCATTACACAGTCTAGGGGAGGGTCTGGGTGGGCTTCCATCCACGGTGGCGGCTCCGGCTCTGGTTGTGGTCCCCACGTCACCACAGTCCCTAACCACCTCCTAGGCTTCCTCCAAATGACCCCCCTCCACATTAACCCCATTGCATTAAGGGGCAGTTCCGGACTAAGGGGCAGCTCCGGACTAAGGGGCAGTACCAGGGTAAGGGGCAGTACCAGGGTCAGGGGCAGTACCAGGGTCAGGGGCAGTACCAGGGTCAGGGGCAGCACCAGGGTAAGGGGCAGCACCAGGGTAAGGGGCAGCACCAGGGTAAGGGGCAGCTCCGGACTGAGGAATGGCAGCTCCGGACTGAGGAATGGCAGCTCCGGACTGAGGGACTGCAGCTCCGGACTGAGGGACTGCAGCTCCGGACTGAGGGACTGCAGCTCCGGACTGAGGGACTGCAGCTCCTGACTGAGGGACGGCCCATGGCTGGCTGACAGATCTGGCTGCTCATGGCTGGCTGACGGATCTGGCTGCTCATGGCTGGCTGACGGATCTGGCTGCTCATGGCTGGCTGACGGATCTGGCTGCTCATGGCTGGCTGACGGATCTGGCTGCTCATGGCTGGCTGACGGATCTGGCTGCTCATGGCTGGCTGACGGATCTGGCTGCTCATGGCTAGCTGACGGATCTGGCTGCTCATGGCTAGCTGACGGATCTGGCTGCTCATGGCTAGCTGACGGATCTGGCTGCTCATGGCTAGCTGACGGATCTGGCTGCTCATGGCTAGCTGACGGATCTGGCTGCTCAAGGCTAGCTGACGGATCTGGCTGCTCATGGCTAGCTGATGGATCTGGCTGCTCAAGGCTAGCTGACGGATCTGGCTGCTCATGGCTAGCTGACGGATCTGGCTGCTCATGGCTGGCTGACTGATCTGGCTGCTCATGGCTGGCTGACGGCTCTGGCAGATCCTGTCTGGTTGGCGGCTCTGGCAGATCCTGTCTGGTTGGCGGCTCTGGCAGATCCTGTCTGGTTGGCGGCTCTGGCAGATCCTGTCTGGTTGGCGGCTCTGGCAGATCCTGTCTGGTTGGCGGCTCTGGCAGATCCTGTCTGGTTGGCGGCTCTAGCGGCTCCTGTCTGGCTGGCGGCTCTAGCGGCTCCTGTCTGGCTGGCGGCTCAGTAGGCTCATGGCAGACGGGGGCTCAGTAGGCTCATGGCAGACGGGCGGCTTTGCAGGCTCATGGCAGACGGGCGGCTTTGCAGGCTCATTGCAGACGGATGGCTCAGATGGCGCTGGGGAGACGGATGGCTCAGATGGCGCTGGGGAGACGGATGGCTCAGATGGCGCTGGGGAGACGGGCAGTTCAGTCATCGCTGTGCAGACGGCAGACTCCTGCCGGCTGAGGCGCACTGTAGGCCTGGTGCGTGGTGCCGGGACTGGTGGCACCGGGCTGGGGACACGCATCTCAGGGCTAGTGCGGGGAGCAGCAACAGGACGCACAGGACTCTGGGGACACACAGGAGGCTTGGTGCGTGGTTTAGACACTGGTGGTAAAGGGCTGGAGACACGCACCATATAGCTAGTGCGTGGAGGAGGCACTGGTGGTACTGGGTTGGGGCGGGGAGGTGGCGCCGGAAATACCGGACCGTGCAGGCGTACTGGCTCCCTTGAGCGCCGAGCCTGCCCAACCTTACCTGGTTGTATGCTCCCCGTCGCCTGACCAGTGCGGGGAGGTGGAATAACCCGCACCGGCCTATGTAGGCGAACCGGGGACACCATGCGTAAGGCTGGTGCCATGTACGCCGGCCCGAGGAGACGCACTGGTGACCAGATGCGTTGGGCCGGCTTCATGACATACGGCTCAACGCTCAGTCTAGCCCGGCCGATACGTGGAGCTGAAATGTACCGAACCGGGCTATGCACGCATACAGGAGACACCGTGCGCTCTACTGCGTAACACGGTGTCTGCCCGTACTCTCGCTCTCCACGGTAAGTACAGGGAGTAGGCGCAGGTTTCCTACCTGACTTCGCCACACTCCCTTTAAGGCCCCCCCCAAGAAATTTTTGGGTTGTACTCACGGGCTTCCAGCCTTGTCTCCGTGCTGCCTCCTCATATCGCCTCCTCTCGGCTTTAGCTGCCTCCAGCTCTTCACGAGGAAGGCGATATTCTCCCGGTTGTGCCCACGGCCCCTTACCATCCAGTATCTCCTCCCATGTCCACGAATCCTGTGTAGGTGGGTCCTGTTGCCGCTTTCCATGCCGCTTGGTCCTGTAATGGTGAGTAGTTCTGTCACGATCGTGTGGCGGATTGATGGACCAAAACGCAGCTTTTGGAAAATAAGCCATCTTCTTTTATTTTAAAGATGACGAAAAATAAACACGAAACACTTAATACAAACTAACAAAACAACAAACGATCGTGAAGCTAATAAACGTCGTGCACATACAACAGGCTACAAACGTTCTGACATAGACAACTACTCACAACCAATGAAAGCCTATGGCTACCCTAAATAAGGCTCCCAATCAGAGACAACCGAAATCAGCTGTCTCTAATTGGGAACTCATTCAGGTAACCATAGACTCTCCTAGACAACTAAACATACATAGACAACGCTAGACACATGTACTCAACACAAACCCATATACTATACCCAACCCCTTTACCATAAAAACACCCAAAACCAACAAAACACAAACATTCCCCATGTCACACCCTGACCTAACTAAAATAATAAAGAAAACAAAGAATACTAAGGCCAGGGCGTGACACAAACGAAGTATAGAATCAGTCTTTAGGATGTTTTTAACATAAATCTTCAATAATGTTCCAACCGGAGAATTCCTTTGTCTTCAGAAAAGCAATGGAACAGAGCTCGCTCGTACGGCATTCTGGCAGACCTCTGACTCATTCCCCTCTCATTCGGCCCCCCTTTACAGTAGAAGCATCAAACAAGGTCCTAAAGACTGTTGACATCTAGTGGAAGCCTTAGGAAGTGCAACATGACAAATATCCCACTGTATCTTCAATAGGGAATGAGTTGAAAAACAACCAACCTCAGATTTTCCACTTCCTGGTTGGATTTTTTCTCAGGTTTTTGCCTGCCATATGAGTTCTGTCAGAGTGTTTTCTATCCAAATATACTAATAATATGCAAATATTAGCAGCTAGGACTGAGTTCCATTGCTTTTCTGAGCAACATCCGGTTTGGAGCGAGCGGTCGCATTCGCTCCGCAGGTAGTATAACTTTTCATTACATTTCATTACATTTCATTATAGTACAACGGTTTGATTTGTCTAACCTTATCAATTTCTTCTTAGCTAGCTACATAGCCGTCTTTGTATCAAAGATAATTGCGTAATTATCGTATTTCGTCGTCCTATCGTAGTCCACACTGCTATCTGCCCAGCAGCTAGCCAGCTAGCCAGCTAGCAAACGTCCACTGTCTACCGAATAGTAGTATAACTTTTCATTACATTTCATTATAGTACAACGGTTTGATTTGTCTAATCTTAGCAACTTCTTCTTAGCTAGCTACATAGCCGTCTTTGTATCAAAGATAATTGCGTAATTATCGTATTTCGTCGTCCTAACGCAGTCTACACTGCTATCTGCCCAGCAGCTAGCCAGCTAGCCAGCTAGCAAACGTCCACCGTCTACCGAATAGCAGCACTGTAGAAACTATTACACTCAACGGAACGACTTGATTAGTGTAGTGTTAGCTAGCTACATAGTTGTCTTTGCTGTCTTCGTATCCAAGATAATTGGGTAGTTCAGAGTGTGTAGTTTTAGAGTGATTATCTTAATTTACCGAGGTTAGCTAGCCAGCTATTTGTCGTCCTTAACGTAGGAAACACTGCTAGCTAGCCAACAGCTAGCCAACGTCTACCGAATAGAACTTCCGCACTCAACAACCCGGTCGCATTCCGCTTCGCTCCACAGGTAGTATCACATTTTCATTTAATTTCATTACAGTACAACGGTTTGATCTGTTTGATCGTAGCTAGCTACATAGCTAGCTACATAGCCGTCTTTTTATCAAAGATAATTGTGTAGTCTAGAGCGATTTTCTAGGTTAGCTAGCCAGCTATTGTCGTTCTTTTAACGCAACGTAACGTAATCAACACTGCTAGCTAGCCAGCTAGCCACCGAATAGCAGCACTGTAGCAGCACTGTAGAAACTATTACACTCAACGGAACAACTTGATTAGTGTAGTGTCAACAACGCAGCCACTGCCAACTAGCCTACTTCAGCAGTACTGTATCATTTTAATCATTTTAGTCAATAAGATTCTTGCTACGTAAGCTTAACTTTCTGAACATTCGAGACGTGTAGTCCACTTGTCATTCCAATCTCCTTTGCATTAGCGTAGCCTCTCCTGTAGCCTGTCAACTATGTATCTGTCTATCCCTGTTCTCTCCTCTCTGCACAGACCATACAAACGCTTCACACCGCGTGGCCGCGGCCACCCTAATCTGGTGGTCCCAGCGCGCACGACCCACGTGGAGTTCCAGGTCTCCGGTAGCCTCTGGAACTGCCGATCTGCGGCCAACAAGGCAGAGTTCATCTCAGCCTATGCCTCCCTCCAGTCCCTCGACTTCTTGGCACTGACGGAAACATGGATCACCACAGATAACACTGCTACTCCTACTGCTCTCTCTTCGTCCGCCCACGTGTTCTCGCACACCCCGAGAGCAGCTGGTCAGCGGGGTGGTGGCACCGGGATCCTCATCTCTCCCAAGTGGTCATTCTCTCTTTCTCCCCTTACCCATCTGTCTATCGCCTCCTTTGAATTCCATGCTGTCACAGTTACCAGCCCTTTCAAGCTTAACATCCTTATCATTTATCGGCCTCCAGGTTCCCTCGGAGAGTTCATCAATGAGCTTGATGCCTTGATAAGCTCCTTTCCTGAGGACGGCTCACCTCTCACAGTTCTGGGTGACTTTAACCTCCCCACGTCTACCTTTGACTCATTCCTCTCTGCCTCCTTCTTTCCACTCCTCTCCTCTTTTGACCTCACCCTCTCACCTTCCCCCCCTACTCACAAGGCAGGCAATACGCTTGACCTCATCTTTACTAGATGCTGTTCTTCCACTAACCTCATTGCAACTCCCCTCCAAGTCTCCGACCACTACCTTGTATCCTTTTCCCTCTCGCTCTCATTCAACACTTCCCACACTGCCCCTACTCGGATGGTATCGCGCCGTCCCAACCTTCGCTCTCTCTCCCCCGCTACTCTCTCCTCTTCCATCCTATCATCTCTCCCCTCTGCTCAAACCTTCTCCAACCTATCTCCTGATTCTGCCTCCTCAACCCTCCTCTCCTCCCTTTCTGCATCCTTTGACTCTCTATGTTCCCTATCCTCCAGGCCGGCTCGGTCCTCCCCTCCCGCTCCGTGGCTCGACGACTCATTGCGAGCTCACAGAACAGGGCTCCGGGCAGCCGAGCGGAAATGGAGGAAAACTCGCCTCCCTGCTGACCTGGCATCCTTTCACTCCCTCCTCTCTACATTTTCCTCTTCTGTCTCTGCTGCTAAAGCCACTTTCTACAACTCTAAATTCCAAGCATCTGCCTCTAACCCTAGGAAGCTCTTTGCCACCTTCTCCTCCCTCCTGAATCCTCCTCCCCCCCCCCCCTCCTCCCTCTCTGCAGATGACTTCGTCAACCATTTTGAAAAGAAGGTCGACGACATCCGATCCTCGTTTGCTAAGTCAAACGACATCGCTGGTTCTGCTCACACTGCCCTACCCTGTGCTCTGACCTCTTTCTCCCCTCTCTCTCCAGATGAAATCTCGCGTCTTGTGACGGCCGGCCGCCCAACAACCTGCCCGCTTGACCCTATCCCCTCCTCTCTTCTCCAGACCATTTCCGGAGACCTTCTCCCTTACCTCACCTCGCTCATCAACTCATCCCTGACCACTGGCTACGTCCCTTCCGTCTTCAAGAGAGCGAGAGTTGCACCCCTTCTGAAAAAACCTACACTCGATCCCTCCGATGTCAACAACTACAGACCAGTATCCCTTCTTTCTTTTCTCTCCAAAACTCTTGAACGTGCCGTCCATGGCCAGCTCTCCTGCTATCTCTCTCAGAATGACCTTCTTGATCCAAATCAGTCAGGTTTCAAGACTAGTCATTCAACTGAGACTGCTCTTCTCTGTATCACGGAGGCGCTCCGCACTGCTAAAGCTAACTCTCTCTCCTCTGCTCTCATCCTTCTAGACCTATCGGCTGCCTTCGACACTGTGAACCATCAGATCCTCCTCTCCACCCTCTCCGAGTTGGGCATCTCCGGCGCGGCCCACGCTTGGATTGCGTCCTACCTGACAGGTCGCTCCTACCAGGTGGCGTGGCGAGAATCTGTCTCCTCACCACGCGCTCTCACCACTGGTGTCCCCCAGGGCTCTGTTCTAGGCCCTCTCCTATTCTCGCTATACACCAAGTCACTTGGCTCTGTCATAACCTCACATGGTCTCTCCTATCATTGCTATGCAGACGACACACAATTAATCTTCTCCTTTCCCCCTTCTGATGACCAGGCGGCGAATCGCATCTCTGCATGTCTGGCAGACATATCAGTGTGGATGACGGATCACCACCTCAAGCTGAACCTCGGCAAGACGGAGCTGCTCTTCCTCCCGGGGAAGGACTGCCCGTTCCATGATCTCGCCATCACGGTTGACAACTCCATTGTGTCCTCCTCCCAGAGCGCTAAGAACCTTGGCGTGATCCTGGACAACACCCTGTCTTTCTCAACTAACATCAAGGCGGTGGCCCGTTCCTGTAGGTTCATGCTCTACAACATCCGCAGAGTACGACCCTGCCTCACACAGGAAGCGGCGCAGGTCCTAATCCAGGCACTTGTCATCTCCCGTCTGGATTACTGCAACTCGCTGTTGGCTGGGCTCCCTGCCTGTGCCATTAAACCCCTACAACTCATCCAGAACGCCGCAGCCCGTCTGGTGTTCAACCTTCCCAAGTTCTCTCACGTCACCCCGCTCCTCCGCTCTCTCCACTGGCTTCCAGTTGAAGCTCGCATCCGCTACAAGACCATGGTGCTTGCCTACGGAGCTGTGAGGGGAACGGCACCTCAGTACCTCCAGGCTCTGATCTGGCCCTACACCCAAACAAGGGCACTGCGTTCATCCATCTCTGGCCTGCTCGCCTCCCTACCACTGAGGAAGTACAGTTCCCGCTCAGCCCAGTCAAAACTGTTCGCTGCTCTGGCCCCCCAATGGTGGAACAAACTCCCTCACGACGCCAGGACAGCGGAGTCAATCACCACCTTCCGGAGACACCTGAAACCCCACCTCTTTAAGGAATACCTAGGATAGGATAAAGTAATCCTTCTGACCCCCCCCCCCCCCCCCCCCCTTAAAAGATTTAGATGCACTGTTGTAAAGTGGCTGTTCCACTGGATGTCATAAGGTGAATGCACCAATTTGTAAGTCGCTCTGGATAAGAGCGTCTGCTAAATGACTGAAATGTAAATGTACATGTAAATGAGTAGCAGGCAGTTTACTCTGGGCACGCTTTTCATCCAAAAACGCTGCCCCCTATCCCAAACAGGTTTTTTATCGGCTGAAAGCTTAAATTCTTGTTAATCTAACTGCACTGTCCGATTTACAGTAGCTATTACAGCGAAAACATGCCATACAATTGTTTGAGGACGGCGCCCTAAATCAAAATATTTTTCCACCGGCACAGGTTTCATAAATTCACAAATAGCAATTAAATATTCACTTACTTTTTGAAAATCTTCCTCTGATTTGTCATCCAAAGGGTCCCAGCTATAACATGTAGTGTCGTTTTGTTAGATAAAATCCTTCTTTATGTCCCAAAATGTCTGTTTAGTTGGCGCCATCGATTTGAGTAATCCACTCGTTCAACATGCAGAGAAAGCAATCCGAAAATCCACCCCTAAACTTTGTTTCAAGTATTCAAAATGTGTTTCTATTTACTCCTCAGATACCCTAAAATGTAATCAAAGTATAATATTTCTTACGGAAAGAAGTATGTTCAATAGGAAACAGATTTTAGCAGGTGCGTCCTATCTTCATGGTGTGCGCAAATACGAATTTCCAAGACTGTGTCCCTGTACTAAAATGTATATTTCTTATTTGTTTTTTAAGTTACAAGCCTGAAACCTTGAACATAGACTGCTGACACCATGTGTAAGCCACAGGAATTGCATCCAGGGAGCTAATTTTCAATATTACCTTATTTTTGCCATTCTAAGAGGATGGTCAATCAAAATAAATTATCTTTGGATTTTCTCCTATTGTATCTATTGTGTTATATTCTCCTACATTATTTGAACATTTCTACAAACTTCAACGTGTTTTCTTTCCAACGGTACCAATTATATGCATATCCTAGCTTCAGGGCCTGACAACAGGCAGTTTACTTTGGGCATGTCATTCAGGCGGAAATTGAGAAAAAAAGGGTCCTAGCCCTAAGAAGTTTTAACCTCTTGACGCTAGAGGTCAGATTTTTGTATTTTTTTTAAATAACGTTCCCAAGATAAATGGACTATTTCTCAGGTCCAGATCGTAGAATATGCATATAATTTACAGATTAGGATAGAAAACACTCCAAAGTTTCCAAAACTGTCAAAGTATTGTCTGTGAGTATAACAAAACTGATTCTGCAGCGAAAAACTGAGAAAATCTAACCCGGAAGTGATAAAAAAAAAATCATCTGTGTTTCCTGGCCTGTTTTTCTTCCATTTAAAGGGGTATCAACCAGGTTCCTTTTCCAATGGCTTCCTCGGGCTGTGACCAGGCTTTAGACATAGTTTCAGGCTTTTATTTTGAAAAATGAGCGAGAATTTTCAAAAGTAGTCAGGTGTCCTCTGAATAGTTCCTGCGTGCGAGAGGGGAGCTCTCCATTTTCTTTTTCTCTCTTATTGAATAGGTTACGGTCCAGTTGAAATATTATCGATTATGTTTGTTAAAAACAACCTGAGGATTGGTTATAAAAAACATTTGACATGTTTCTACGAACATTACAGATACTTTTTGGAATGTTCGTCGAATGGAACGAGGCTTTGGTTTTCAGAACATAACGCGCAACCCAAATGGCGTTTTTTTGTTATAAAAGTAATATCTATCGAACAAAAAGAACATTTATTGTGTAACTGGGAGTCTCGTGAGTGCAAACATCCGAAGATTATCAAAGGTAAGCGATTCATTTTATTCCTTTTCTGACTTTCGTGACCATGCTAATTTGGGGCTAGCTGTTCTAGCATTGATTGATACACTCACAAAAGCTTGCATTTCTTTCTCTGTAAAGCATATTTTAAAAATCTGACACGATAGGTGTCAGATTTTAACAACAAGCTAAGCTGTGTTTTGGTATATTTCACTTGTGATTGCATGATTATAAATATTTTTAGTAATATTTTGCGCCCTGCAATTCAGCGGTTGTTTAGGAAAATGATCCCGTAAAAGGGATCCGTGCGCATAGAAGTTAAAAGAAAAAAAATCTGAATTGTAAACATAGCCTCTGTAACGACATGCGCTGAGAGTCCGGAAGCAAGTTCAGGGAGTGAGTGTTTAAATAAATAAACAGAACATAATACAAAACAAGAAACTCGAACAGCACACAGACATGAAACAGATACAATAATGCTTGGGGAAGGAACCAAAGGGAGTGATCAGGGAAGTGATGGAGTCCAGGTGAGTCTGACTACACGCAGGTGCACGCAACCATGGTTACAGGTGTGCACCACAACAAGCAGCCTGGTGACGTAGAGGCCGGAGATGGAGCACACGTGACAGCCTCAGAGACTCACTGTGCATAAGTCAATGAGTTGTCAAGCTTAAGGACAGTTATACAATTTTCATAAACAAAAGGACTTCAGAGGGAACTCATACTGCAAGATGAAACAAAAAAACATCATTATACTTTTGTGGGAACATTTAATAACACATAATTAGTATTGTATAGGCTATTGTGCTGCATAAATGTTTATTCTCTCTAGTAACTGTGTCTTTGGACATAGGTCAATAACCTGAAAACTTGGAGGATTAACCAGCAGATAAAGCAGGCCACAATGTGTTTTCGTTAATTGTATCCTGAAACTTTCCTAACCCTCATAGTAGCGAGATTGATGTCATGCTCTGTTACGATTGGCTACCGCTAAACCAAAGAGGAAAGACTTCCTGTTACAGCACTGGTACATACTTATACTGTTGTTTTGCTATGGGGTGGCAGTGACACTGAGGAGGCAAGATAAATCAAATGTTGGGTAAGGAAAATTGCAACTGACTCCTGCCATACAGTATAAAATTGAGAGAAATTAGTACGGGGATATTGAATTTAAATGGTTATTCAATCAAAATTATATAAAAGCCCTTGACGGTGTGTAATTGCAATCAGTTAAATTGCTCTGTTGTGTTTGAGAGAGTGAACTGTAGATGTTTTTTCAAATCACTTCCTACAGCCTTTAACTCAGTTTAACACTGCTTAAATATGTGTATGCTGTCTAGCAGTTGGCTAATACTGATGAATTTACCCCACAATTTGTTTACCTCTAATACAGCAAACCTTCTAAATCTCTTCTGCTCTAAAAATCACTGAGTCCAAGTTAAAATGCAAAAAGTGAAGACAGAATATTTATTAGCCAGCATAATAAGAATAATTCAAGATATTTACTTGCAGATACTTATAGAGAAGAATGTATTTTATGTTTTTGTTGATGGATGAATGATAGGAAGTGGAAGTGTCCAGCGCCACAGGAAGGTTCATCAGCCTTTGCATTTATACTGTCAGTGTCACGTTCTGACCTTAGTTTCTTTTTTATGTCTTTGTGTTAGGTTGGTCAGGGCGTGAGTTGGGGTGGGCAGTCTATGTTCTTTTTTTCTAGGTTGTTTGTTTTCTATGCGTTTGGCCTGGTGTGGTTCCCAATCAGTGGCAGCTGTTTATCGTTGTCTCTGATTGGGAGCCATATTTAGGTAGCCTGTTTACCATTGTGTGTTGTGGGTGGTTGTTTCCGTTTCAGTGTTTTCACCATTCGGGACTGTTTCGGTTTTCATTTTGATTCTCTTGTTCTTTTTGTATTTTGTATTCATTCTATTAAAATATATTATGGATACGTACCACGCTGCACATTGGTCCGATATTTCCTACTCCTCCTCAGACGAAGAGGACGAAAGCCGTTACAGAATCACCCACCAACAAAGGACCGAGCAGCGTGGGAACATGGACTCCTGGACATGGGAGGAAATTTTGGACGGCAAAGGACCCTGGGCACAGCCGGGGGAGTATCGCCATCCGAAAGAGGAGCTGGAGGCAGCTAGAGCGGAGCGGCGCCACTACGAGGAATTGGCGCGAGGTAACGGGCACAAGAGGCAGTCCCAGAAATTTTTTTTTTGGGGGGGGGGGGGGGGGGCACACTGGTAGATTGGCCTGACCTGAGTCAACTCCCCGTGCTTACCGTGGCGAGAGAGTGACTGGGCAGGCACCGTGTTATGCGGTGAAGCGCACGGTGTCACCAGTGCACACGCATAGCCCGGTGCGCTACATCGCAGCTCCTCGAATCGGCCGGGCTAGAGTGGGCATCGAGCCAGGAGGGATGATGCAAGGCTCAGTGCATCTGGTCTCCAGTGCGTCTCCTCGGCCCGGGGTATACTGCACCAGCCCTACGCACGGTGTCTCCAGTTTGCCAGTACAGCCCAGTGCGGCCTGTTCCAACTCCCCGCACTTGCCGGGCTACAGGGAGGATCCAGCCAGGACGAGTGGTGCTAGCTCTTTGCTCAAGACCGCCAGTACGCCTCCACGGTCCAGTGCATCCGGTGCCTCGGCCAAGGACAAGGCCTGCTGCATGTCTCCCCAGCCTGGTGAGTTCTGTGCCTGTGCTAAGCACTAACCCTCCTGCATGTCTCCCCAGCCTGGTGAGTACTGTGCCTTCTCCCAGAGCCAGGCCTCCAGTGATAATCCATGGCAAGAAGCCTCCAGTGATAGTCCATGGCACGAAGCCTCCAGTGATAATCCATGGCACGAAGCCTCCAGTGATAATCCATGGCAAGAAGCCTCCAGTGATAATCCATGGCAAGAAGCCTCCAGTGATAATCCATGGCACGAAGCCTCCAGTGATAATCCATGGCAAGAAGCCTCCAGTGATAATCCATGGCAAGAAGCCTCCAGTGATAATCCATGGCAAGAAGCCTCCAGTGATATTCCATGGCAAGAAGCCTCCAGTGATATTCCATGGCATGAAGCCTCCAGTGATAATCCATGGCAAGAAGCCTCCAGTGATAATCCATTGCATGAAGCATCCAGTGATGATCCATGGCACGAAGCCTCCAGTGATGATCCATGGCAAGAAGCCTCCAGTGAGGATCCATGGCACGAAGCCTCCAGTGATGATCCATGGCAAGAAACCTCCGGTGAGGATCCATGGCACGAAGCCTCTGGTGAGGATCCATGGCACGAGGCCTCCAACGAGGGACGCTAGTCCAGAGCCTCCAGCGACGCCCTCTAGTCCGGAGCCTCCAGCGACGCCCTCTAGTCCGGAGCCTCCAACGACGCCCTCTAGTCCGGAGCCTCCAGCGACGCCCTCTAGTCCGGAGCCTCCAGCATCGTCTTTCTGTCCGGAGCAGCCGGAGTCTCCCTCCTGTCCGGAGCAGCCGGAGTCTCCCTCATGTCCGGAGCAGCCCGGAGTCTCCCTCCAGTCAGGAGCTGCCAGAGCCGCCCGTCTGTCCTGAGCTGCCAGAGCCGCCCGTCTGTCCTGAGCTGCCGGAGCCGCCCGTCTTTCCTGAGCTGCCGGAGCCGCCCGTCAGTCAGGAACTGCCGAAGCCGTCCATTAGTCAGGAGCTGCCGGAACCGCCAGTCAGTCAGGAGCTGCCGGAGCCGCCCTTCACTCTGGCGCTGCCGGAGTCTCCCATCTATTCGGGGCCCGCTGCACGGGTCCCCAGTCCAAGGTTGGCGGCGAGGGTCGCCGCTCCAAAGGTCGCCACTTAAGCGGGCGAAGACTATGGTGGAGTGGGGTCCACGTCCCACGCCAGAGCCGCCACCGCGGACAGACGCCCACCCAGACCCTCCCCTATAGGTTCAGGTTTTGCGGCCGGAGTCCGCACCTTTGGGGGGGTACTGTCACGTTCTGACCTTAGTTTTTTTTATGTCTTTGTGTTAGGTTGGTCAGGGCGTGAGTTGGGGTGGGCAGTCTATGTTCTTTTTTTCGAGGTTGTTTGTTTTCTATGTGTTTGGCCTGGTGTGGTTCCCAATCAGAGGCAGCTGTTTATCGTTGTCTCTGATTGGGAGCCATATTTAGGTAGCCTGTTTACCATTGTGTGTTGTGGGTGGTTGTTTCCGTTTCAGTGTTTTCACCATTCGGGACTGTTTCGGTTTTCATTTTAATTCTCTTGTTCTTTTTGTATTTTGTATTCATTCAATTAAAATATATTATGGATACGTACCACGCTGCACATTGGTCCGATATTTCCTACTCCTCCTCAGACGAAGAGGACGAAAGCCGTTACAGTCTGGCCATGACGGAAATGTTCTCTCTAACCATGCATTTTCCCCATTTCAGCTCTATGTCCCCAGCGAGAAGCATGGAAGGCGGGGAAGAAAAGCAGGCTGTGATCGGGATGGCATAATTTACCATACTCTAGAGCTGAGATTATATATCCCAATATTATGGTGGTGGTGAGAAATAGCCCCTCTACATTGAGGACTTGTGTTCCAGCAACGCTGAGGTGAATAATGGCGCAAGGAGAGAAGTGATTTGGTTGCTGAGTTCACATGTACATTACCACAGTTTATGTTTAGAGGGCTCTCCGAGAGCCGAATACTTTATGGAACTTTGTAGGCAAGAGAAAGGCATTTGTCTCATTTTAATGTGGCTGCAATGGAGGGAGAGAGAGGGCCGCAATGGAGTCTCTTTCTCTCTCGCCCCCTTCCCCTGTGTTATTTATCCCCTTTTCAGTGAGACGCTAGCTCCAGCAAGTCAACTGATTGAGATAATACATTTGGAGTGTTAGTAATGCCACCTTAAGTGCCTCTGGAGGAGCCGAGCGAATTAATAGTCTCCATGCCTCGATCTCAGCCAATTACATTATACCCTGATTTATGGAACAACAGGCTTAAATAGAAGCGTAACTTTGAGTCGGAGGAATCCAAAGTGAAATGGCTTTTCTATGAAATTCCACAAGCAGAAACGACCAACTTCACTAAAACGCTTAAGAAATAAACCAAACAAATGAAGAGACGAAACAAACAATGTTTCTTGTTTGTTGATTTGAATTTAAATAGACGCTTAATTCTGCACATCACTGGAATTAGAGTTGAAGTTTAGAGTTGAAGTTTAGTGAACATGAAAACATCCTGTCCTCTGTGGAATGTATTTTAATTCTGTCATTTGACCTCATCTTTTGTTATCTCGCCCAGTTTATCCTAATCCTAAGTGGCTAGCATCCTTCAGACGCCATTATGCAATTAGGCATGTACCTAGTGGGCACACACTGGTTGAATCAACATGGAAAATACATTGGATTTGAAAAAAGTCATCAAACAGGTGTAACGACCGTCTAAGGGAGGAGACCAAAACGCAGCGTGGTAAGTGTTCATTTTAATTTAATAAATAAACTGAACACTGAAACAACAAAGAGAGTGAACGAAACGAAACAGTCCTGTCTGGTACAGACACAAAACAGAAAACAACTACAACACACAACACACAGGTGGAAAAAGGCTACCTAAGTATGGTTCTCAATCAGAGACAACGATAGACAGCTGCCTCTGATTGAGAACCACACACCCGGCCAAGCACAAAGAAATAGAAAGCATAGAAAAATGAACATAGAATGCAAGACATAGAATGCCCACCCCAACTCATGCCCTGACCAAACCAAAATAGAGACATAAAAAGGATCTCTAAGGTCAGGGCGTGACAACAGGACTGTTTTCATCTCATTTCAACCAGCGTTGTAATAATTGGGATAAAAGTTAGGATAAAAGTTCAACTTAAATACATTGACTTAACCTGACTAACAGATTGTTACACAAACATAATTTCAACATAATCATCAGAACTATGTATATGTTGAAATAGCGTTAAACATTCCTCATAGAAACATTTACATACTTTATTCAATAAACACTATATAGTCAGAGGTATGTGGACACCCCTTCAAATGAGTAGATTTGGCTATTTCAGCCACACCTGTTACTGACAGTTTTATTAAATCGAGCACACAGCCATGCAACCTCCATAGACAAACATTGGCAGTAGAATGGTCTTACTGAAGAGCTCAGTGACTTTCAACGTGGCACCGTCATAGGATGTCACCTTTCAAACAAGTCAGTTTGTCAAATGTCTGTCCTGCTAGAGCTGCCTCGGTCAACTGTAAGTGCTGTTATTGTGAGGTGAAAACGTCTAGGAGCAACAACGGCTAAGCCGTGAAGTGGTAGGACAAACAAGCTCACAGAATGGGAACGCCAAGTGCTGAAGTATGTAACGCATAAAAATCGTCTGTCCTCGGTTGCAATACTCACTGCAGAGTTCCAACTGCCTCTGGAAGCAACATCAGCACAAGAAGTGTTCGTTGGGAGCTTATTGAAATGGGTTTCCATGGCCGAGCAGCCGCACTCAAGCCTAAGATCACCAGGCGCAATGCCAAGTGTTGGCTAGAGTGGTGTAAAGCTCACCTCTATTGGACTCTGGAGCTGTGGAAACGCGTTCTCTGGAGTGATGAATCACACTTCACCATCTGGCAGTCTGATGGACAGATCTGGGTTTGACGGATGCCAGGAGAACGCTATTTGCCCGAATGCATAGTGCCAACTGTAAAGTTTGGTGGAGGAAGATTAATAGTCTGGGGGTGTTTTTCATGGTTTGGGCTATTCCACCTAGTTTCAGTGAAGGAAAATCTTAATGTTACAGCATACATTGACATTCTAGACGATTCTGTGCTTCCATCTCTGTGGAAACAGTTTGGGGATGGCCCTTTCCTGTGTCAGCATGACAATGCCCCAATGCACAAAGCGAGGTCCATACAGAAATGTTTGTCAAGATCGGTGTGAAAGAACTTGACTGGCCTGCACAGAGCCATGACCTCAACCACATCAAAAACCTTTGGGATGAATCAGAATGCCGACTGCGAGTCTGGCCTAATCGCCCAGCAACAGTGCCCGCTCTCACTAAGGCTGAATGAAAGCAAGTCCCCATAGCAATGTTCCAACATCTAGTGGAAAGTGTTCCCAGAAGAGTGGAGGCTGGGGGGACCAACTCCGTATTAATGCCCACAATTTTGAAACGAGATGTTCAATGAGCATGTGTCTGCATACTTTTGGTAATTTGTATATAGCGATATACAGTACCAGTCAAAAGTTTGGACTACTCATTCCAGGGTTTTTATTTATGTTTCCACTATTTTCAAGAACATTAAAAGTTTCCTCAAATGCAGTCGCAAAAACCATCAAGAGCAATGAGGAAACTGGCTAATGGGTTTAAGCCCATCAGTTGTGTTGTGACAAGGTAGGGGTGTTATACAGAAGATAGTCCTATTTGGTAAAATACCAAGTCCATATTATGGCAAGAACAGGTCAAATAAGCAAAGAGAAACAACAGTCCATCATTACTTTAAGACATGAATGTCAGTCAATCTGGAAAATTTTAAGAACTTTAAAGGTTTCTTCAAGTGCAGTCACAAAAACCATCAAGCGCTATGATGAAACTGGCTCTCATGAGGACCGCCACAGGAAAGGAAGACCCAGAGTTAACTCTGCTGCAGAGGATAAATTCATTAGAGTTAACTGCACCTCAGATTGCAGCCCAAATAAATGCTTCACGGAGTTCAAGTAACAGACACATCGCAACATCAAGTGTTCAGAGAAGACAGCGTCAATCAGGCCTTCATGGTCGAATTGCTGCAAAGAAACCACTACTAAAGGATAACAATAAGAAAAAGAGACTTGCAGGGACCAATAAACACGAGCAATGGACATTAGACCGGTGGAAATCTGTCCTCTTGTCTGATGAGTCCAAATGTGAATTTTTTTGTTCCAACTGCCGTGTCTTTGTGAGACGCAGAGTAGGTGAACGGATGATCTCCGCATGTATGGTTCCCACCATGAAGCATGGAGGAGGAGGTGTGATGGTGTGGGGGTTCTTTGCATTCTGCAGCATTCTGCTGCGATACGCCACCCCATCTGGTTTGCACTTAGTGGGACTATCATTTGTTTTTCATCAGGACAATAACCAAACACACCTTCAGGCTGTGTAAGACCAATTTGACCAAGAGGGAGAGTGATGGAGTGCTGCGTCAGCTGACCTGGCCTCGACAATCACCCGACTTCAACCAAATTGAGATGATTTGTTGGACCGCAGAGAGAAGGAAAAGCAGCCAACAAGTGCTCAGCATGTGTGGAAACTCCTTTAAGACTGTTGAAAAAGCATTCCAGGTGAAGCTGGTTGAAAGAATACCAAGTTTGGCCACACCTACTCAAAACAAATGATAGTCCCACTAAGCGCAAACCAGATGGGATGGTCTATTGCTGCAGAACACCAAAACCAAAAATCTCACATTTGGATTCATCTGACCAAAGGACAGATTTCCACCAGATTTCCACCCCAACACTTTTTAAATGAGCCTTTTGATTTGTTTATTATAAGACATTTGAAAGAATTCATGCTTTCGCTTTTACTTTTGATATTTAAGTATATTTTTAATTACATATACTTTTGATAGTTAAGTATATTTAAAACCAAATACTTTTAGACTTTTACTCAAGTAGTATTTTACCAGGTGACTTTCACTTTTACTTGAGTCATTTTCTATTAAGGTATCTTTACTTTTACTGAAGTATGACAATTGGGTACTTTTTCCACCACTGCATGTCACCAAATAATTTATTAAATCACAGTATTTTGCAATGAAGGTCTTCAGTAGCCTCAACAGCACTCTGTAGGGTAGTGCCATGGTGTAGCCGGAGGACAGCTAGCTTCTGTCCTCCTCTGGGTACATTGACTTCAATACAAAACCCAGGAGGCTCATGGTTCTCACCCCCTTCTATAGACTTACAAAGTAATTTGTGACATCTTCTGGAGGACATCCTCCGACTTATCAGAGCTCTTGCAGCATGAACTGGCATGTTGTGGCCATCCAATCAAAGGATCAGAGAATGAATCTAGTGCTGAAAGCATAAGCTACAGCTAGCTAGCACTAAAGCTCATAAAATGTAGTGAGTAGTTGACACAAAGAGAGAGAAAGACAATAGTTGAACAGTTTTGAACAAATCATTTTCTTAAAAAATTAAGGAGAAGCAAGAGGGAGAGCGAGAGCTAGCTATTTTTTGTTGTATTTTTTTCCACTTTCACTTACTTAAATAGCGAATGCAACTAGCTAGTTTAGCCTACTCAAACACCCAGAGGAAAAAGAGAGGGATGCTATGTTATCTAGCTGGCTATGGCTATCCAACACTGGAATTCTTCCAAGTCGAGGTAAGCTTTTGGTTCTATGAATTTATTGCCACCAGGGCCTGCTGGTGTAACTGCTAAACTGCTTGGTGCTGACTGTACACTGTACTGCATGATTGTAGCGGGTTTACTAATGCATTAGTTCTAGTAGCTATGTTGACTATGACGGCTGTGTGTAGCGGTTAGCAGATATGATATATGATACGTTTTTTTTGCTTGGTCACAGACAGCTGCTGTGTTGTGCACAAGTCCACAAGCGAAGGGAAAAGGTGAGAGGAGAAGAGTGAGTAGATGTGAGGAGGAATTAAACAACAATCAAGGGGATCATGCTATTTGTATGTGGCTGCAACTGTGTTTGCATGTGATCAGGGGTGTATTAATTCCACCGATTCTGTTGAAAAACGTTTCTTTAAACGGAAGCAAACGGAACAAAATGGGGATAAACATACCTGAATTTGTCCAATAGAAACTCTTGTTTGCAACTGTTGGACTAATGATTACATCCTAGATCAGCTAGTTCCAGACAAGAGTGTGCAAGGTGGTATTGAATGTTCATGTGCACCTATGTTGTAAACTTTCATTCATAGGCTAGGTTGTAGCAACCTCATCATGGATATAGGGAAAATTTGAGTATCATGTAGTAGCCTAAACCTATCGATGTTATGCTGAGCTGGGTGAATGGAATATGAATGACAGGATTGCTTCCATCAATAAGATGATGCAATTATTTTCTCACAGTTTAACTTCTTGCGAATATAGGGGGTGCTGTTTCGCATTAGCATAATTTGCTCTACAGATTAAACTGCCTAGTACTCAATTCTTGCTCGTACAATATGCATATTATTATTATTATTGGATAGAAAACACTCTCTAGTTTCTATAGCCATTTGAATTATGTCTCTGAGTGGAACAGAACTCCTTCTACAGCACTCATGACAGGGAGTCAGATTTCAGACATCTTGGCCCCTGATCCCAGGTCGGTTTAAAGGTCCGTGTAAATGCTATGGAGAAATAGACACTTCTTACGTCTTCCCCTGGATGTCAGTACGTGATGACGCTTTGAATGGAGTCGATTGCGCAATCAGGGCCTCTATAAATCACCAAATACCGGAAGTAACTTCCTTTGGCTGCCTGCGCCTGACGCACGAAGGACGTCGGACTCGCCTCCTTCCAACCTGTTGTTTAGCCAGTAATATTTCTCCGGTCATGTTTTTACTCGTTATAGGTGTTAACAACATCATAAGGTAGTTAATTTGAACCGTTTTATAGCAATTTATATCCGTTTAGTGCGATTTTGAGGCATTTCTTTCTGAGACACTTTGAACTGCTGGGCACTTTTCCAGTTCATGCCGAACGTTAGTGGGCATTTCCACATGGCAAGAGGACAGCTTTCGACCAAAAGACGATTAGACCCAAGAAAGGATTCATTGCCCAAGATTCTGATGGAAGAACAGCTCATAGTAAGAACAATGTATTATGATAAATCGTGTTTCTGTCGAAAAATGTTAAACGCTTATGCCGCCATTTTGTTTGATATAGCTTCGCTTGGCGCAACCTGTATTGAAAAGTAAGGATAATTTAAAAAATGTAATTCAGCGATTGTATTAAGAATTAAATTGTCTATCAATCGCTGTCCACCCTGTATTTTTTAGTCAAGTTTATGAGTATTTATGTATAAGACTAGATCACTGTCTAATATGGAGCACGACATTTTCTGACCAGCTGGGCTACTTTTCTCATTGTCTAACCACGTTTTTTTGTGGCTAAATATGCACATTTTCGAACAAACTCTATATGTATGTTGTAATATGATGTTACAGGAGTGTCATCGGAAGAATTCTGAGAAGGTTAGTGAAAAAATTTATATATTTTGGCGATGATTACGTTATCGCTCTCTTTGGCTAGAATCAATGCTCTGGTAACGTTTGCACATGTGGTATGCTAATATAACGATTTATTGTGTTTTCGCTGTAAGACACTTAGAAAATCTGAAATATTGTCTGGATTCACAGGATCTGTGTCTTTCAATTAGTGTACGCTGTGTATTTTTACGAAATGTTTTATGATTAGTAATTAGGTAATACACGTTGCTCTGTATTTTTTCTAGTCGAGTTGTGATGGTGGGTGCAATTGTAAACTATGATTTATACCTGAAATATGCACATTTTTCTAAATAAACCTATCCTATTGTCACGTTCCTGACCTATTTATGTTAGTTTTTGTGTGTTAGTTGGTCAGGACGTGAGGTTGGGTGGGCATTCTATGTTATCTGTTTCTATGTTGGTTTCGGTTTGCCTGGTATGGCTCTTGATTAGAGGCAGGTGGTTTGCGTTTGCCTCTAATTAAGAGTCATATTTAGGTAGGGCATTCTCACTGTTTGTTTGTGGGTGATTGTCTCCTATGTCTGTATGTATGTTCGTACCACATGGGACTGTAGCGTTTGTTTGTTTCGTTTCGTTTCGATGTCGTCCGTTTCCTGTACGTAAGTTTATGTTTAGTTATGTAAGTTTATGTTCAGGTTTCGTTCAACGTCGTTTTCTTGTTTTGTAGTTTGAAAGTGTTTTGTTTCGTTTCGTGTTGCCATCATCGTTGTTAAATAAAGATGGCTTATTTCCCAAAGCCTGCGTTTTGGTCTGAGGATCCTTCTCTCCTCACCTCATCCGAGGATGAGGAGAGCGTCACCTGTTACAGAATCACCCACCAAGCTAAGACCAAGCGGCAAAGGGAAACTCAACGGAGTAAAGGACAGGAGAGAAACAAGGATTTCTGGACTTGGGAGGAAATATTGGACGGGAGAGGTCCATGGGCACAGCAGGGAGAAAATCGCCGTTCTCAGGAAGAGAGGGAGGCAGCTAAAGCCCAGGAACGGTGGTTTAAGGAGGCAGCAAGGAGACGTGGCTGGAAGCCCGAAAAGCCATGGGAACAGGTGGAGGCACTGAGGAGAGCAGAGGCTACCGGAGAGAGGAACCGGAGCTATGAGGGAACGCGTCTGGCACGGAAGCCGAAAAAGCCCGTAAGTAATTCCCAAAAATTTCTTGGGGGGGGGCTAGGAGATAGTGGGCCAAGGGCAGGTAGGAGACCTGCGCCCACTTCCCAGGCTTACCGTGGAGAGCGGGAGTACGGGCAGGCGCCGTGTTACGCAGTAGAGCGCACGGTGTCTCCTGTACGAGTGCATAGCCCAGTGCGGGTTATTCCACCTCCCCGCACTGGTAGGGCTAGATTGGGTATTGAGCCAGGTGTCATGAGGCCGGCTCAACGCGTCTGGTCTCCAGTGCGTCTCCTCGGGCCGGCATACATGGCACCTGCCTTACGCATGGTTTCCCCGGTTCGCCTACATAGCCCGGTGCGGGTTATTCCACCTGCCCGCACTGGTCGGGCAACCGGGGGTATTCAACCAGGTAAGGTTGGGCAAGCTCAATGCTCAAGAGTGCCAGTACGCCTCCACGGTCCGGTATTTCCGGCACCACCTCCCCGCCCCAGCCTAGTACCTACAGTGTATACACTACGCACTAGGCTACCAGTGCGTATCCTGAGCCCTGTTCCTCCTCCACGCACTCTCCCTGTAGTGCGTGTATCTAGCCCGGTGCCTCCAGTTCCGGCCCCACGCACTAAGCTACCTGTGCGTCTCCAGAGCCCTGAACCCACTGTATCTTCTCCCCCTACTAATCCTGATGTGCTTGTCCTCAGCCCGGTGTCACCAGTGCCGGTACCACGCATCAGGGATAGAGTAGGCTTTGAGAATACTGTGTGCCCTGTCCCTGCTCCCCGCACTAGTAGGAAGGTGCTTATCATTAGCACGGTGCCTCCAGTTCCGGCACCACGCACCAGGTCTACAGTGCGCCATATCCGGCCAGAGCCATCCGTCTCCCCAGCGCCATCTGAGCCATCCGTCTCCCCAGCGCCATCTGAGCCATCCGTCTCCCCAGCGCCATCTGAGCCATCCGTCTCCCCAGCGCCATCTGAGCCATCCGTCTCCCCAGCGCCGTCTGAGCCATCCGTCTGCCAGGAGCCTGCAAAGCCGCCCGTCTGCCATGAGCCTGCAAAGCCGCCCGTCTGCCATGAGCCTACAGAGCCGTCAGCCAGACAGGAGCCGCTAGAGCCGTCAGCCAGACAGGAGCCGCTAGAGCCGTCAGCCAGACAGGATCTGCCAGAGCCGCCAACCAGACAGGATCTGCCAGAGCCGCCAACCAGACAGGATCTGCCAGAGCCGCCAACCAGACAGGATCTGCCAGAGCCGCCAACCAGACAGGATCTGCCAGAGCCGCCAACCAGACAGGATCTGCCAGAGCCGCCAACCAGACAGGATCTGCCAGAGCCGCCAACCAGACAGGATCTGCCAGAGCCGCCAACCAGACAGGATCTGCCAGAGCCGCCAACCAGACAGGATCTGCCAGAGCCGCCAACCAGACAGGATCTGCCAGAGCCGCCAACCAGACAGGATCTGCCAGAGCCGCCAGCGAGCCATGAGCAGCCAGAGCCGTCAGAGCGCCATGAGCAGCCAGAGCCGTCAGAGCGCCATGAGCAGCCAGAGCCGTCAGAGCGCCATGAGCAGCCAGAGCCGTCAGAGCGCCATGAGCGTCGAGAGCCGTCAGCCTGCCATGAGCGTCGAGAGCCGTCAGCCTGCCATGAGCGTCGAGAGCCGTCAGCCTGCCATGAGCGTCGAGAGCCGTCAGCCTGCCATGAGCGTCGAGAGCCGTCAGCCTGCCATGAGCGTCGAGAGCCGTCAGCCTGCCATGAGCGTCGAGAGCCGTCAGCCAGCCATGAGCATCGAGAGTCGTCAGTCAGCCATGAGCTGCCCTTCAGCCTGAAAAGGCTAGATACCCAGAACTGCCCATCAGTCCAGAGCTGTCTCTCTGTCCGGAGCTGCCTTTCAGTCCGGAGTTGCCCCTCTATCCTAATCTCCCTCTCTATCTTCATCTATCTCTATATTCTTATCTATCCCTCTATCTTGATTTATCTCTCTGTCCCGGTGTTATCCTTATTAAATATATTATTAAGAGAATTGTGTGGGGGAAAAAAGAGGGTGGACATTCTTGGAGGGAGGAAGTTAGGATGGATTATGGTGGGGTGGGAACCGCGCCCGGAGCCTGAGCCACCACCGTGGTTAGATGCCCACCCAGACCCTCCCCTAGACTTTGTGCTGGTGCGTCCGGAGTTCGCACCTTGTGGGGGGGGTACTGTCACGTTCCTGACCTATTTATGTTAGTTTTTGTGTGTTAGTTGGTCAGGACGTGAGGTTGGGTGGGCATTCTATGTTATCTGTTTCTATGTTGGTTTCGGTTTGCCTGGTATGGCTCTTGATTAGAGGCAGGTGGTTTGCGTTTGCCTCTAATTAAGAGTCATATTTAGGTAGGGCATTCTCACTGTTTGTTTGTGGGTGATTGTCTCCTATGTCTGTATGTATGTTCGTACCACATGGGACTGTAGCGTTTGTTTGTTTCGTTTCGTTTCGATGTCGTCCGTTTCCTGTACGTAAGTTTATGTTTAGTTATGTAAGTTTATGTTCAGGTTTCGTTCAACGTCGTTTTCTTGTTTTGTAGTTTGAAAGTGTTTTGTTTCGTTTCGTGTTGCCATCATCGTTGTTAAATAAAGATGGCTTATTTCCCAAAGCCTGCGTTTTGGTCTGAGGATCCTTCTCTCCTCACCTCATCCGAGGATGAGGAGAGCGTCACCTGTTACACCTATACCATAAATATGTTATCAGACTGTCATCTGATGAGGTTTTTTCTTGGTTAGTGGCTATCAATATCTTTATTTGGCCGAATTGGTGATAGCTACTCGTAGAGAGAAAAAATGGTGGACAAAGAAAAATGGTGTCTTTTGCTAACGTGGTTAGCTAATAGATTTACATATTTTGTCTTCCCTGTAAAACATTTTAAAAATCTGAAATGGTGGCTTTATTCACAAGATCTGTATCTTTCATTAGGTGTCTTGGACTTGTGATTTAATGATATTTAGATGCTACTATTTAATTGTGACGCTATGCTAGCGATGCTACTCAGTGTGGGGGGGGGTGGGGGGTGCTCCCGGACCCGGGGTAGTGAGGCGTGAAAGGTTAATAGTTCACCCCATTTCAGTTTGTGAAAAAACAAGCAGTCATTGTGTAGAGAATCATTGCTAAAGTAAAAAAAACTAAAGTAAAAAAAACGTTTTAAAAACTAAGCTGCAAAACGGGAAGCATAGAAATACTACACATAGAACAGATCTACCGCTTCTTAGTCTTGCTTTCAACTGGAATTAAAGATTTATAATTACATTTCTATGTGAATTTGGTTGGGTCACACAAAAAGTGACATATTGTAGCTTTAAGGTAAAATGCTTCACATACAACAGTTTCAGTTTTGCAGTGGTCTGACTGTCTGAGGTGGTCGCACAGCCCAAGTGGAGGTTAATATGGGGGAGGCTAGAAATGTTAACCACATAACTGAAGATGGGATTTGGTTGTTGAGGGCTTCCAATGCAATTCTGTGTTCTGGATTTTAGCACTGAATGCTAATGTTGCCAATTCTTCAGCACTTCAGAACTGTACCATTCTATTCACCATTGATTCATATTTCCTAGTTTATTTTGTGCTAACATCACTTAATGAACCAGCTATAAAAAGCTATAAATATAGGCTACTGCAATAGAGGAAGGCAGGAGGAATTGGTTATTTTAAAGATCTCCACACCCTCTGATACATGCATGTTTCCGCTCCAGCGGAATATACTGTATGTGTGCAAATTGCATCCCTCCTGGCCTCCCCAGGGACCTGGTTGACAGTCCAGGCCTGGGCAGACAAATTACCATTAACACATACAGCCTGGGTCAAGTGTTGAGGGCCATGTAGTATCGGTGATCTATATCTGTCTATATTAGTTACTATGCTATTATTACGCAGCAGGGCACAACTTTGGTTTATCCAGTCGGATAAACACTCCAAACAGCCTACCCGACCACTCAGAGGCATCCGCATGGTCCTAAAGCACAACGTTGACTCATTTTGTATCACATTCCAATGATAAAACTGGGGGGGACAAAAATGCAATTTCAGAATGTGGGGGCCCCTCCCCAGTGAAAGTTTCACCCCTGCTAAGCAGTAATGTATTATGGCAGTGTTATGTTACGACAGCTAATAGAAAGTGCACATGGGCACTATTGGTCCGGGGGCTGTGTGGCACGAGATGTTTTTGCTAAATGACACTAAACTGTACTCCTGTCTCTTGCCTGGTGGTATTCTCCACAACACAAATAGTACAAGCCACCAATTCATTATCACAGCCAGGCTAAGAGGGGCTCCACATGTCTAGACACGGGCCACATTATATGATGAAGAGGGTCGAAATGTGGAGAAGGGTTTTCCTACCTCGTCGTTACTCGCCCGTCACTGATCAATCCACAGCCATCCAAGCAATACTGTCGGGAGAATTTCATCGATCCAATCTGAGATTTTTACCACAACTTTGCCCAAATGTTAATGCATGCTCTACTGGACTTTACTGACAAAGAGTTATTACTAGGCCAATTTAGGGTGTTCTGCAATGAGAGGTTAGAGAGATATTGGAGATGAACAGAGGGCAAAGTCAGATTTATGACCATAGTTTCATAGTTCATAGTTTGTCAGAATAATGTGTAAGACTAAATACAAACACAACAGGACACAAGCTAGGGTTCCATCCAATTGGCAACAGATTTTCATGTGAATATTCTAAAATCCGCAAGAAGAAAATATGCACATTTTCCCAACAGTGATGTTTCCACCAAACATTTTCAACACTAACAATAGTTTTGTCAGAAAAACTGTTGCTTTAAATAGCAAATGGGTCCACTCTGGTCTTGGTATGTGTGCTCTAGACAACAGCTCGCAGATACAGTGCGGGTAGGCTAGCCTACATGAGATTATTATGGATAAGAGCAAGATTATTTTTAGTTGTCAAACGGCAGCCAAGCATCAATCATCATGTCACCAGAAAAAGATCCTCAATATTTATTGAAAGGCGCATCAATCTCATCACCGTGCATTTTCTCCACCCTGTGAAGTTCATCATAACATATTTAATCTGTAGCCAAATAAACTGCATACTTTCCCAAATCTTAGTGGGAGGACCACACAACATCTCATCGCTTGACTCCAAGTTTACTTCGATATGATGGTTATTATATCAATATTTGCGCTTAAAGCCATTTCCATTGCCATTTCTCGCATAATTCATTTTACAGACAGAAAAAGATCCCACCACAATGAACAAACAAATTACTTGTCTGCATTTATAAAATTGTATCTAAACTTCCTGTTTCTATCACAGCTGTCGTGAATTTTTTATATCATATGACTCGCATAAAATTTGAGGATGAAAATGTGATTACTGAGAGCAACAGAGAGGGAAAGAGCAGAGGGAGAACTGAGGGACAGAGGGAGGTTTGGTTAATTGTATTCGTGCACCGAGGAATTCCATAACATACAAGCCTGTGCATCTCCATCCAGGATTGATAATGTGAAACACCAGCATAATCAAATCGCATATAAACCTTTATGACCCCACTACCTTGGACTGCAAAACCAATTCAGTGTAAACAGCCACATGTAGAAGCAAAGCTGAGTGTTAAGTGTTCTGTTTATGCCATATGTCTCTGGTGTTGATCACTGGACAAAGTGTCAGACAAATCTCTCAATCTCATCTTCTGGAGTTTCCAAACCTTCGATTCAGTAATCAGCACCCTTCAACACGGCTCCTCTCCCCTACTAGTCAAACTACAGCACTGCAGCCACATGGCCCGTAGATTCTGAATCACGCAATCTCCAGTGCCATGCAATGCAAGGAATGTCTAAATTGAATGACCATTGGAGTCCAATTTATGTGAATTGGCGTGGCATGACAAATAACATTCTTTATAGAGTCCGTATACTATGTGTACTGCACATGTAATCTTAACAATCCAGCTTAATCTTCAGTCAGATGATGGGGTGAAAATGCCAGATTGAGTGTTTCTCTGACATTTACCATTATACATTTTCACATCATGTCACAACTCTTGTCATAGTAAACATTCACTGCTTTCATTGGGCTTCAATGCAATCAAAAATAATGATTGTAAAGTTGGCTCTATTTCATTTAGCCTTGATCAGGTCCAACAACAACAACAACAACATTAGCAGCCGGAAGGGTATTCTACAAAGCAAGCTACTCAGGGTTTTCTAAAGCTAACCAGCTTCAGTTAGCTTCACATGCCAGCTCAGGCTTCATCCGTACTACGACGGTGGATATCGCTTGCCGTTAACTCTAGCAGGCTTACAACTGCAGGTGCATGTCGACATGGCTTGTCGAACGCCAAACTCTTCATTGAGACAATGCTGAAAAAATCAATCCATGGTCGAGTCAGAGCCACATTTTCATTTGTGCTGATATCAAAATGAAAGAAAAGTTATCTTGCAATTTCAGCAGGCTATGGTGTGAAATAGGCTTTTAGAAGTGCCTTTTTTACTTATCGTTAATGCCGACATTGGTGTGCGTATAAATGCACAACCACAAGTACTTGTTTCCCCACTGCTATCGATAAAATAATTGTATTAAGTCATACAAAAGTGCATTCATCATGCATTCTGTCATTACTAAATGTTTAATGTGATATAGAGTACCAGTCAAAAGTTTGGACACACCTACTAATTCAAGGGTTTTTCTTTATTTTGACTATTTTCTGCATTGTAGAATAATAGTGAAGACATCAAAACTATGAAAAAACACATATGGAATCATGTGGTAACCAAAAATGTATTAAACAAATGAAAATATATTTTATAATTGAGATTCTTCAAAGTAGCCACCCTTTGCCTGCTGACCGATTTGCAAACTCTTGAATTCTCTAAACCAGCTTCATTAAGAATGAAGGAGTTCCCACATATGTTGAGCACTTGTTGGCTGCTTTTCCTTCACTCTGCGGTCCAACTCATCCTAAACCATCTCAATTGGGTTGAGGTCGGGTGATTGTGGAGAACAGGTTACTACATGATTCCATATGTGTTATTTCAAATTTGTTATGTCTTCACTATTATACTACAATGTATAAAATTGTAAAAATAAAGAAAATTAGTAGCTGTGTCCAAACTTTTGACTGGTACTGTATTTTAACACTATTCTTTTACACAAAACAACACGTTGTCTTCTTCAAATGAAGGGGATGATGACCCAATCTTCACTAGAGGAAGGGAATCTGATTTCATTGGTCCTCAACTCATGGCTCAGTCATTCAGGATAAGTGGATTTAGCTGTGAGTTAGCCTGCTCCGGAGCAGATTAGTTCTGAAGGATTCGTTACCATACAAATGTTTTGGCTAAAAGGTGAGCCACTTTCGTAAAGCCGGTTATTCCGAGTTGAGTTCCGAGTTGATGAAAGTTACATCGCTAACTCAACCATGCTTTGTAGGACACCCTCTGCACTCTCGATGTCTGATACTGTGTGGAATCTGCTCCACAATCTACTTAAACATTTGCTTCATTTATCTTCTTAAGTGGGAAAACATACCAAGACTCACAAGAAACCAAACCACCAAACAACTTGTGTAACATTTCCAAATCAGTTAAGATTCTAATTAATGAAACCACACACCTCCGGTGCCAAGAAATCGCCAGAGGACAGTGAATAATGTGGCAATCAAATGAGTCAGGCAAAAGGGTCCGACCAATTATAAACAAACAATCTGGAGCATAGTGGTGAGCATAAACAGGTGATAGTTATCATTGAATTAGAGCCGAGATTAGTGTGGGCACAGTAGCTGGGCTGTTTCATCCTTTAGGCGCCTGATGAACTGTGGGCTGGGCTGGGCTTTGGGAGAGTGACAGGCCGCCCTGACTTTCATTTGCTGGAGCCTAAAGAAGGGTCAGAGACAGAGAGGAGTAAATCACTGGTGGGAATGCAGCACCACAGTGGAGCAGAGCATTACAGCATGGCAAAGTCACAACTTCACTCTCACATCGCATCTTATGGTGGGAGACAAAAGATATATGAGGTCTGTGATCTCATAATGTTACTGTGTTTACCTCTCTGGAGTATGACTCAATGCAATCAAGTTAAGTAACTTTCTCTATAAAATGGGATTTTCCATTTGTATTTCCATTTCCTATTGTTTGATCTTCATTTCTATTCTGACTACCAGTTGCCATTTCAAAGGACTTCAATGGTACAATCTTTTGTATACATGTAAATCCTGAATTATTTGGGCTGTTTGACATAGGATCACAGGAGACATTCATATTGTAACATCACCAGGCTCCTGATGTCCCACTGCCATTGTCATTTAAAAGTACTTACTGGCACTCAGATAATTCTTTAATCCAAATTTCCAGGAAATTGAGATTCTGTATTGCCCTGAAACAAAGCCATGACACTAATCAAATGAACAATAAATCTAAATAATTTGTGCCAGAGGAACATTATCAATTTATAGATTTAGAACGTACACCATTGAAGAATAATAGATGAAGTTTGCTCCAAGCAAAAACACTAAGCACTGTAATATCTTTCATGGTCTTACAATACATTTCCAAATCAATATTTCATTAACTGGATAGAGGTGCAATGTTCTTTGTTAATAAAAATATATATTTTCCTGGACACAGAGTTAAAGTTTACAGTTTGAAAGACGTTCAGGCATGAAGATATAGGGTAGGTAAGGTAGGAGGCTGGCTGGGACTCCCTATCCTCCCCTGATTGTCTCTGTGTTTATGGTCCATTTTACAGCCTGAATGCCCCTGAATCCCCACAGGCATGTATTAGGTGACTTTCCCCACAGCAGATAGTAAGTACTGTACACTAGGAAGTGCTCTGACTCTGGCACTGATTCATCTCATAGGTAGTCCAGACCGGCCCTATGCACCATGGAGCTGTAAAGCATAACTATAATTAATGTAAACTGTACGGTTGACATTTAAAGAAGAGGAATTCAAGATTTGGAGGTAAGAGGTGGACGCTATTTTGAATATGCTCCCTCTCTACCCATACCCATCACCACAACCATAGCATAATGTACAGTGTACAGTATATCAATGGCCTTTGAAATACTAGTAACTAGAGGAATGATAGGATGACACAGAATGCCATTGCATTCTTCAGCAATCACATTCAATCCGAGATTCTAAGGTCACGAGTAACCAATTGAAATCCAACATTATTAAAATAAACATGCATACCCGATAGGACTGGATTTTTGCCTTTCAATAGCCACTCAATTTAAAACATGATATTAGATTTTATCTGCTGGAATGTAAATTGTGGGCATGTGCTCCATTCAACCAAGATAAGCATCTTCCCATATATTTTTCTGGTGCTGTTCAGGTCTTCAGCTTTCCATAATTTGGTGCAAAGTGCATTTAGGCACAACACAACAGTGACACCTAGAGACAAGCAGTGACTATTAGGCAAACTGGCAGCCTTCATTGTGATTATCACAGCATTAATCCATTGTGTTTAAAAAAAAAAGTACTTTACCTTTATTTAACCAGGCAAGTCAGTTAAGAACAACTTCTTATTTTCAATTATGGCCTAGAAACAGTGGGTTAACTGCCTTGTTGAGGGGCAGAACAACAGAGTTTTACCTTGTCAGCTCAGGGATTTGATCTTGCTACCTTGCAGTTATAAGTCCAACATGGCAGGTTTTTGCTAGCAAATTAATTATATTAATGAATATCTATAACTATAAACTAATCAGGTTGGCATTTACAAAGACCTATACTAATTATTATTCTATGAACAGAACTGACACACCAAACGTCCTCCTTGCTGATCCTGCAATGTTATCTATAATAGATACATTAATGATGGAAATAACAATGCACCTATTTTAATGATGCATTCACGATTCAGCAGGTAGCGTTATTATTTGGTTGAAAAAAGACAGACCCCAGCCAGGAAGCTGTCAATGTGATGAGGATGCTCTGTAAGCAAGTTTATTCAGGGACAGCTATGAATATTGCTTTATTGAAGCCTCCATACTAGCTCGTCCAGGATGCAATGAACCTGTTTGTGTCTGGCTTCTGTTGTTGCTTTATCTCAAGGGCTGCCTGCCTAGCGGTGTGAGCTGGTGTCTGCAATGGATTTCCTTTGGGAGCTAACATCATTTGTGTCTGTCCTTCGACGCTCAGTGGAAAAATGAAAAGCACAAAGGCACTTTTTTTGCAATATTCCCACCTAAACCTCTACTACTATCATATTAACAGTAACAAACCCCACTTCAGGAAAATAACATATCTGGAGAGAATCCTTCACCCAGGGAGAGAGAAGAAATCTAGTATACTTAGCCTTTTCTCAATGCAAGGCTTCACATGGGGGGAATTCCAACCAGAGTTAAGCATCCGTAAATGGAACATAAATCCCTTTTATTTTCTCTATGCTTATTCTGACCTTGAACTTAGGCGTGAGAATAGCATGCTATTCACCCACTATTTGTTGGGGGGCATCTACAGATACGCCGAAATTCTGACTTGACTTAATTCCCTCATAATTCCACCACCTTTACGCGCAATGAAAAAATGTATAAAGTCGAGCAACCCGTCGGTTCCAAGTAGAACAAGTAATTATTTTTTTTGATAGAAATAACACCATTCTCCATTAACTGTAATAAAAAATGTGTTTAGTGTGCCTTGAATTCTAAATAAATCACAGACAGTGTCACCAGCAAAGCACCCCCACACCATCACACCTCCTCCTCCATGCTTTACAGTGGGAACCACACATGCAGAGATCATCCGTTCACCTACTCTGCGTCTCACAAAGACAAAGCGGTTGGAAACAAAAATGTCAAATTTAGACTCATCAGACCAAAGGACAGATTTCCACCAGTATAACATCCATTGCTCATGTTTCTTGGCCCAATCAAGTCCCTTCTTATTGTTGGTATCCTTAGGTAGTGGTTTCTTTGCAGCAATTCAACCATGAAGGCCTGATTGACACAGTCTCCTCTGAACACTTGATGTGTCTGATACTTGAAATCTGTGAAGCATTTATTTGGGCTGGTAACTCTAAAGAACTTATACTCTGTAGCAGAGGTAACTCTGGGTCTTCCTTTCCTGTGTAGGTCTTCACAGCGCTTGATGGTTTTTGCGACTGCACTTTAAGAAACTTTAAAAGTTGAGATTTTCCCGGATTGATTGACCTTCATGTCTTAAAGTAATGATGCACTGTCATTTCTCTTTGCTTATTTGAGCTGTTCTTGCCATAATATGTACTTCGTCTTTTACCAAATAGGGCTATCTTCTGTATACCACCTCTACCTTGTCACAACACAACTGATTTTTGATTCCAAGATGGCGTTGCAGTCCAGACGTGTTTGTCATTGTCCCGTGTAAATGTAGTCTTTTTTGTCTTTTTTTGTATATATTTCAATATATTTCAATCTCTTTTTCCATTTTCAAATTAAATATACCTTCTGGCAACCCGCCTCACCCAATGTGATACGGATCTGCTATTTTTAGACCTTATAGCTAGAACCTCCATAAGAAGCTAACCATCAGATGCTAACCGGCTAATTAGCTACTAGCTATTTAGTCATTGTTAGCCACTGCTAGCGGCCTTTACCTTTAGCTCAGACACTAGCCGCTTTTAGCCTAGATAATACCCGCCAGTCTGCACAGCGCGATATCAACCCTGAGCATACCGGACTGTTTTTCTCCATGACAACACCAGATTCAACCCATAAGCTCTGGACCATTACTCCTGATCATCGCAGCTAGCTAGCTGCTACCTAGCTTATTTTCCGGTCACAACTAGTAGACTTGTTTACGTGCTGCTGTGCGTTTTGTTGCTAACCTTACTTTGCTACCTGACAACTTTACTGTTTTTACTTTTTAATTATCGTTTATATATTTAGTTTTTCCCTCGCTCAACTTTTTTTCATTCAACTTTTTCCCTCCGGACGCTTTATCTGGACGTGGTTCGTAAGTAGTAACATTAACATGATGCCTTCTAATTGCAGTTGCTGTACTCATAATATGAAGGAGAACGATCGCCTTACGGCGAGGATAGCTGTGCTGCAAGCCCAGCTTCAGATGCAATCGTTAGGCAAAGGTAATTTCAGTGTAGTAAAGGATGAAACAGTGTCTGTGCCACCAGTAAAGTAACAGATAGTAGTATAAATCCCCTCGCACAGTCCCCGCAGCCGGACAACTTTCTCATGGCTTCTGGAGGGAAATGCTGTAGGAATGCTCAACCGGTGTCGCTCATTCAGCCGACAGAAACTTTCAACCAGTTCTCCCCGTTAAGCAGCGAGTCGGAGTCAGAGGCCGAGCCTTCTCGGGTCTCTACTCCTCCCGTTACGGGGTCTGAGACGCCGAAGTCTCCCAACATTAGCTCTGACAAATTGAAAACCCAAGTCATTGGTGTCTCCATTACCCGCAGTATCAGACTTAAGACGAATCATCCAGCGATCATACACTGTGTACCAGGGGGCAGGGCTACCGACGTTAAGGCTAATCTGAAGATGGTGCTGGCTAAAGCTAAAACTGGCGAGTGTAGAGAGTATAGGGATATTGTTATCTATGTCGGCACCAATGATGTTAGGATGAAACAGTCAGAGGCGCAGCATAGCTTCAGCGTGTAAATCAGCTAGAAAGATGTGTTGGCATCGAGTAATTGTGTCTGGTCCCCTCCTAGTTAGGGGGAGTGATGAGCTCTACAGCAGAGTCTCACAACTCAATAGCTGGTTGAAAACTGTTTTCTACCCCTCCCAAAAGATAGAATTTGTAGATAATTGGCCCTCTTTCTGGGACTCACCCACAAACAGGACCAAGCCTGACCTGTTGAGGAGTGACGGACTCCATCCTAGCTGGAGGGGTGCTCTCATCTTATCTACGAACATAGACAGGGCTCTAACTCCCCTAGCGCCACAATGAGATAGGGTGCAGGCCAGGCAGCAGGCTGTTAGTCAGCCTGCCAGCTTAGTGGAGTCTGCCACTAGCACAGTCAGTGTAGTCAGCTCAGCTATCCCCATTGAGACCTTGTCTGTGCCTTGACCTAGGTTGGGCAAAACTAAACATGGCGAACTAAACATGGCGGTGTTCGCCTTAGCAATCTCACTGGAATAAAGAACTCCTCCATTCCTGCCATTATTGAAAGAGATTGTGATACCTCACATCTCAAAATAGGGCTACTTAATGTTAGATCCCTCACTTCCAAGGCAGTTATAGTCAATGAACTAATCACTGATCATAATCTTGATGTGATTGGCCTGACTGAAACATGGCTTAAGCCTGATGAATTTACTGTGTTAAATGAGGCCTCACCTCCTGGTTACACTAGTGACCATATCCCCCGTGCATTCCGCAAAGGCGGAGGTGTTGCTAACATTTATGATAGCAAATTTCAATTTACAAAAAGAAATTACCTTTTCATCTTTTGAGCTTCTAGTCATGAAATCTATGCAGCCTATTCAATCACTTTTTATAGCTACTGTTTACAGGCCTCCTGGGCCGAATACAGCGTTCCTCACTGAGTTCCCTGAATTCTAATCGGAAATTTTTGGTGACTTAATATTCACATGGAAAAGTCCACAGACCCACGCCAAAAGGCTTTCGGAGCCATCATCAACTGTGGGTTTTGTCCAACATGTCTCCGGACCTACTCAATGCCACAGTCATTCTCTGGACCTAGTTTTGTCCCGTGGAATAAATGTTGTGGATCTTAATGTTTTTCCTCATAATCCTGGACTATCGGACCACCATTTTATTACGTTTGCAATTGCAACAAATAATCCGCTCAGACCCCAACCAAGGATCATCAAAAGTCGTGCTATAAATTCTCAGACAACCCAAAGATTCCTATATGTCCTTCCAAACTCCCTCCGGCCACCCAAGGACGTCAGAGTACAAAAATCAGTTAACCTGTTTGGGCTGCAGGGGCAGTATTGAGTAGCCAGATAAAAGGTGCCCATTTCAAACGGCCTCGTACTCAATTCTTGCTCGTACAATATGCATATTATTATTACTATTGGATAGAAAACACTCTCTAGTTTCTAAAACCGTTTGAATTATATCTGTGAGTCAAACAGAATTCATTTGGCACAAACTTCCTGACCAGGAAGTGGAAAGTCTGAAATCGAGGCTCTGTTCTACTTCCTGCCTATAAATGGGCATGATACGTATTAGTATACATGCACTTCATAGACCTTCCCCTGGATGTCAAGAGGCGGTGAGAGAAGAAATTGAGTGTTTATCTTGGTCTGAAGTGGAATACAAGCTCTTTGTATGACGTGTCCCCCATTTCCTGTTTTCTGGAGAGCGCGAGGAGGTACCTGGATTTGCCTTCTGTTTAGCTGCCGTTAAAGGCGACTACTATCTCCGGCTTTGATTTTATTTGATACATGTGACCATATCATCGTAAAGTATGTTTTTTCAATATAGTTTAATCAGATTATTGAAATTTTTTCGGGAGTTTTGCCGTGTTCCGTTCTCTGACTTTGTTGACGAGTGTGCTTGCTAATTCAAGAGGGAAAGAGGCCGTTCTAAATCCAAACAACGATTGTTCTTGACAAAGGACCCCTTGTCCAACATTCTGATGAAAGATCAGCAAAAGTAAGAAACATTTTATGATGCTATTTCATATATCTGTCGTACATGTGAACTAGTCGTCGGCGCCCAACTTATGGGTACTCTAGCTATACCGAAGCTGGATGTCGTAATGAAGTAATTTTTTTGAATTCTAACACTGCGATTCCATTAACTTCTTGCAACTATAGGGGGTGCTGTTTCGCATTAGCATAATTTTCTCTACAGATTAAACTGCCTAGTACTCAATTCTTGCTCGTACAATATGCATATTATTGTTATTATTGGATAGAAAACACTCTCTAGTTTCTATAGCCGTTTGAATTATGTCTCTGAGTGGAACAGAACTCATTCTACAGCACTTTTCCTCCCAGTGAGTGAGTTTTCAGAACTCTTGGCCTCTGGTTCCAGATCAGTTTTAAAGCCACTGTAGATCCTATGAGGATACAAACACTGCCCACGCCTTCCTCTAGATGTCAGTAAGTGGTGACAATTTGAATGGAGTCGATTGCGCAATCATGGGCTCTATAAATGACCAAATACCGGAAGTAGCGTTCCTTTGGACTCTGCGCTCAACGCAAGAAGGATATCTGACTGGCCTTTTTCCAAGCCTTGGTTAAGCCAGTAATATAGCGTCGGTCATCTTTTTACTCGTTATAGGTGTTAGAAACATCATAAGGTAGTTCATTTAAACCGTTTTATAGCAATTTATATCCGTTTAGTGCAATTTTGAGGCATTGCTTTGTAATACACTTTGAAGCTCCGGGCACGTTTCGGGGTCCCAGTCGTACGTTAGTTGGCATTTCGACAGACAAGTGGACATCTTTCGACCAAAAGAAGATTAGACCCAAGAAAGGATTCATTGCCCAAGATTCTGATGGGAGAACAGCTCATAGTAAGAACAATTTATGATGATAAATCGTGTTTCTGTCGAAAAATGTTAAACGCTTATGCCGCCATTTTGTTTGCTATAGCTTCGCTTGACGCAACCTGTATTGAAAAGTAAGGATAATTTAAAAAATGTAATTCCGCGATTGTATTAAGAATTAAATTGTCTATCAATCGCTGTCCACCCTGTATTTTTTAGTCAAGTTTATGAGTATTTATGTATAAGACTAGATCACTGTCTAATATGGTGCACGACATTTTCTGACCAGCTGTGCTACTTTTGTCATTGTCTAACCATGATTTTGGTGGCTAAATATGCACATTTCCGAACAAACTCTATATGTATGTTGTAATATGATGTTACAGGAGTGTCATCTGAAGAATTCTGAGAAGGTTAGTGAAAAAATTAATATATTTTGGCGATGATAACGATATCGCTCTCTTTGGCTTGAATCAGTGCTCGGGTAACGTTTGCATATGTGATATGCTAATATAACGATTTATTGTGTTTTCGCCGTAAAACACTTAGAAAATCTGCAATGTTGTCTGATTTCACAAGATCTGTGTCTTTCCATTGCTATGTGCTGTGTATTTTTAAGAAATGTTTTATGATGAGTAAATTGGTAATACAAGTTGCTCTCTGTAGTAATTCTAGGAGCTTTGGTGAGATTTGTGATGGTGGCTGCAATGGCAAACTATGATTTATACCTGAAATATGCACATTTTTATAACAAAACCTATCCTATACCATAAATATGTTATCAGACTGTCATCTGATGAGGTTTTTTCTTGGTTAGTGGCTATCAATATCTTAGTTTAGCCGAATTGGTGATAGCTACTGGTGTTGAGAGAAAATGGTGGACAAAGAAAAATGGTGATTTTTGCTAACGTGTTTAGCTAATAGATTTACATATTGTGTCTTCCCTGTAAAACATTTTAAAAATCTGAAATGGTGGCTTTATTCACAGGATCTGTATCTTTCATTAGGTGTCTTGGACTTGTGATTTAATGATATTTAGATGCTACTATTTAATTGTGACGCTATGCTAGCGATGCTAATCAGTGTGGGGGGGGGGGGGGGGGGGGTGCTCCCGGACCCGGGGTAGAGGCTCGTGAAAGGTTAAGAACTAATGGATCTATCATTTCCTATACAACATGTATGTTTTAGTTATGTTTATGAATAGCTATTTGGTCAGAATATGTGTGTCAGAAAGTGTCAGAAAAATATCCGGACGTTGTGGAAAAAGTAGCTACGATAGCAACATGTATAACCACTGATTTCAGCTCTAAATATGCACATTTTCGAACAAAACATAAGTGTATGTATAACCTGATGTTATAGGACTGTCATCTGATGACGAATATCAAGGTTAGTCAAAAATTATATATCTTTTACTGGTTTGTTACGATCGCTAACTTTTACTGCTGGGAAATGGCTTGTGTTTCTGGCTATTGTGGTAAGCTAATATAACGCTATATTGTGTTTTCGCTGTAAAACACTTAATAAATTGGAAATATTGGCTGGAATCACAAGATGCCTGTCTTTCATTTGCTGTACACTATGTATTTTTCAGAAATGTTTTATGATGAGTAATTAGGTATTTGACGTTGGTGTCTGTAATTATTCTGGCTGCTTTCGGTGCAATTTCTGATTGTAGCTGCAATGTAAACTATGATTTATACCTGAAATATGCACATTTTCTGAACAAAACATAGATTTATTGAATGACTGTCATCTGATGAAGTTGTTTGTTGGTTAGTTTGGTTGGTTCTTGGTTAGTTAGGTTGGCTTTGTGCATGCTACCTGTGCTGTGAAAAATGTCTGTCCTTTTTTTGTATTTGGTGGTGAGCTAACATAAATATACGTGCTGTTTTCGCTGTAAAACATTTTAAAAATCGGACATGTTGGCTGGATTCACAAGATGTGTACCTTTCATTTGCTGTATTGGACTTGTTAATGTGTGAAAGTTAAATATTTAAAAAATATATATTTTGAATTTCGCGCCCTGCACTTGAGCTGGCTGTTGTCATATTGTGTGCGGCCTCGGGCTTGCAGCCAGAAGAAGTTAACCACCTAACTGAGGAACTCAATTGCGCAATACCCTAGATGCAGTCGCACCGCTTAAAACCAAAAACATTTGTCATAAGAAACTTGCTCCCTGGTATACAGAAAATACCCGAGCTCTGAAGCAAGCTTCCAGATAAATTGAACGGAAATGGCACGACACCAAACTGGAAGTCTTTCGACTAGCTTGGAAATACAGTACAATGCAGTATCGAAGAGCCTCACTGCTGCTCAATCATCCTATTTTTCCGACTTAATTGAGGAAAATAAGAACAATCCAACATTTATTTTTGATACTGTCGCAAAGCTAATTCAAAAGCAGCATTCCCCAAGAGAGGATGGCTTTCACTTCAGCAGTGATAAATTCATGAACTCCTTTGAGAAAAAGATCATGATCATTAGAAAGCAAATTACGGACTCCTCTTTAAATCTGCGTATTCCTCCAAAGCTCAGTTGTCCTGAGTCTGCACAACTCTGCCAGGACCTAAGATCAAGGGAGACACTCAAGTGTTTTAGTACTATATCTCTTGACACAATGAGGAAAATAATCATGGCCTCTAAACCTCAAGCTGCATACTGGACCCTATTCCACCTAAACTACTGAAATAGCTGCTTCCTGTGCTTGGCCCTCCTATGTTGAACATAATAAACGGCTCTCCATCCACCGGATGTGTACCAAACTCACTAAAAGTGGCAGTAATAAAGCCTCTCTTGAAAAAGCCTAACCTTGACCCAGAAAATATTTAAAAAACTATAGGCCTATATCGAATCTCCCATTCCTCTCAAAAAAATTGAAAAAGCAACTCACTGCCTTCCTGAAGACAAAACAATGTATATGAAACGCTTCAGTCTGGTTTTAGACCCCATCATAGCTCTGAGACTGCACTTGTGAAGGTGGTAAATTACCTTTTAATGGCGTCAGACCGAGGCTCTGCATCTGTCCTCGTGCTCCTGGACCTTAGTGCTGATTTTGATACCATCGATCACCACATTCTTTTGGAGAGATTGGAAACCCAAATTGGTCTACACGTACAAGTTCTGGCCTGGTTCAGATCTTATCTGTCAGAAAGATATCAGTTTGTCTGTGTGGATGGTTTGTCCTCTGACGAATCAACTGTAAATTTCGGTGTTCCTCAAGGTTCCGTTTTGGGACCACTATTGTTTTCACTATATATTTTACCTCTTGGTGATGTCATTCGGAAACATAATGTTAACTTTCACTGCTATGCGGATGACACACAGCTGTACATTTCGATGAAACATGGTGAAGCCCCAAAATTGCCCTCGCTGGAAGCCTGTGTTTCAGACATAAGGAAGTGGATGGCTGCAAATGTTCTACTTTTAAACTCGGACAAAACAGAGATGCTTGTTCTAGGTCCCAAGAAACAAAGAGATCTTCTGTTGAATCTGACAATTAATCTTGATGGTTCTACAGTCGTCTCAAATAAAACTGTGAAGGACCTCGGCGTTACTCTGGACCCTGATCTCTCTTTTGACGAACATTTCAAGACTGTTTTAAGGACAGCTTTTTTCCATCTACGTAACATTGTAAAAATCAGAAACTGTCTGTCCGAAAATAATGCAGAAAAAGTAATCAATGCTTTTGTCACTTCTAGTTTAGACTACTGCAATGTTCTACTTTCCGGCTACCCGGATAAAGCACAAAATAAACTTCAGTTAGTGCTAAACACGGCTGCTAGAATCTTGACTAGAACCAAAACATTTGATCATATTACTCCTGTGCTAGCGTCTCTATACTGGTTTCCTGTTAAGGCAAGGGGTGATTTCAAGGTTTTACTGCTATCCTACAAAGCATTACATGGGCTTGCTCCTACCTATCTTTCCGATTTGGTCCTGCCGTACATACCTACACGTACACTACGGTCACAAGACGCAGGCCTGCTAACTGTTCCTAGAATTTCTAAGCAAACAGCTGGAGGCAGGGCTTTCTCCAAAAGAGCTCAATTTTTATGGAATGGTCTGCCTACCCATGTGAGAGACGCAGACTCGGTCTCAACCTTTAAAGTCTTTACTGAAGACTCATCTCTTCAGTAAGTCCTATGATTGAGTGTAGTCTGGCCCAGGAGTGTGAAGGTGAACGGAAAGGCACTGGAGCAACGAACCGCCCTTGCTGTCTCTGCCTTGCCGGTTCCCCTCTCTCCACTGGGATTCTCTGCCTCTAACCCTATTACAGGGGCTGAGTCACTGGCTTAGTGGTGCTCTTTCATGCCGTCCCTAGGAGGGGTGCGTCACTTACATTTACATTTTTACATTTAATTCATTTAGCAGACGCTCTTATCCAGAGCGACTTACAGTAGAGTGCATACATTCATACTTTTTTGTACTGGCCCCCCGTGGGAAACGAACCCACAACCCTGGCGTTGCAAGCGCCATGCTCTACCAACTGAGCCACACGGGACCACGACACCAAACCACTTGAGTGGGTTGAGTCACTGACCTGATTTTCCTGTCTGGGTTTGCGCCCCCCCCCTTGGGTTGTGCCATGGCGGAGATCTTTGTGGGCTATACTCGGCCTTGTCTCAGGATGGTAAGTTGGTTGTTGAAGATATCCCTCTAGTGGTGTGGGGGCTGTGCTTGGCAAAGTGGGTGGGGTTATATCCTGCCTGTTTGGCCCTGTCCGGGGGTATCGTCGGATGCGTCCACAGTGTCTCCCAACCCCTCCTGTCTCAGCCTCCAGTATTTATGCTGCAGTAGTTTATGTGTCGGGGAGCTAGGGTCAGTGTGTTTTATCTGGAGTATTTCTCCTGTCTTATTCGGTGTCCTGTGTGAATTGAAGTATGCTCTCTGCAATTCTCTTTCTCTCCTTTCTTACTTTCTTTCTTTCTTTCTCTCTCTCTCTCGGAGGACCTGAGCGCTAGGACCATGCCTCAGGACTACCTGGTCTGATGTCTCCTTGCTGTCCCCAGTCCACCTGGCCGTGCTGCTGCTCCAGTTTCAACTATTCTGCCTGCGGCTATGGAACCCTGACATGTTCACCGGGCGTGCTACCTGTCCCAGACCTGCTGTTTTCAACTCTCTAGAGACAGCATGAGCGGTAGAGATACTCTGAATGATCGGCTATGAAAAGCCAACTAATATTTACTCCTGAGGTGCTGACTTGTTGCACCCTCGAAAACCACTGTGATTATTATTATTTGACCCTGCTGGTCATCTATGAACATTTGAACATCTTGGCCATGTTCTGTTATAATCTCCAACCGGCACAGCCAGAAGAGAACTGGCCACCCCTCATAGCCTGGTTCCTCTCTAGGTTTCTTCCTAGGTTCTGGCCTTTCTAGGGGGTTTTTCCTAGCCACCGTGCTTCTACACCTGCATTGCTTGCTGTTTGGGGTTTTAGGCTGGGTTTCTGTACAGCACTTTGAGATATAAGCTGATGTAAGAAGGGCTTTATAAATAAATTTGATTTGATTTGCAACCAAGTGGCCCAGTCCCGAAGCAAGCTTTGAGCCAGACCCATCTCCCGGCCTGCTCAGTGGACCCTATGATCACTCGGCTACACAGCTGATGCCTCCCGGACTCTTCGCTAACACACCTAGAAGCCACTACATCACCTGATTCCTGCCTTAAGCTCTGGACCTTTGCATCGGATCTTCGCAGCTAGCAAGCTGCTACCGAGTAGCAATAGCGGATAACGCCCTTGTTCCGAAGCTAGCACCAGTTAGCCTCGAGCCAGGCACATCTCCCAGCTAGCAACCAAAATTACTCCAACTACAATACCTCTTTTGCCAATTGGCCTGGACCCATTGTCGACACGGAGCCCTGCCGATCCATCACGACTGGTCTGCCGACATAATTCCGTTCATTGTGACCTCAACTGGCCTTTGGCGGACGTCGGTGAAGACGCTTCTGCTAGCTCCGGCCTGCTTTCTTTATGAACGCTGTCTCCCGCATGTTAGCGTAGTAATGACTACCTAACGGCTTCCCTGTTTCATCTATTGCTGTTCACTGGACCTTATGATCACCTGGCTACATAGCTGATGCCTGCTGGACTGTTCATTCACGGTACTCGATTTTATTTATCTGTCAGCCCCAGCCTCGAACTCAGGCCCTGTGTGTAGTAAACTGTGATTGCTTTATGCCTCGCTTTATGTCTCCCTCTAATGTCAATATGCCTTGTATACTGTTGTTTAGGGTAGTTATAATTGTTTTATTTTACTGCGGAGCCCCTAGCCCCACTCAACATGCCTCAGATACCTCTATTGTCCCACCTCCCACACATGTGGTGACCTCACCTAGCATAACTAGTGCCTCCAGAGATGAAACCTCTCTCATCGTCACTCAATGCCTAGGTTTACCTCCACTGTACCCGCACCCTACCATACCCCGGTCTGTACATTATGCCCTGTATCTATTCTACCACGCCCAGAAACCTGCTCCTTTTATTCTCTGTCCACAACGCACTAGACGACCAGTTCTGATAGCCTTTAGCCGTACCCTCGGGTGATGTAGAGGTTAACCCAGGCCCTGTGTGTTCCCAGGCGCTCTCATTTGTTGACTTCTGTGACTGTAAAAGCCTTGGTTTCATGCATGTTAACATCAGAAGCCTCCTCCCTAAGTTTGTTTTACTCACTGCTTTAGCACACTCCGCCAACCCTGATGTCCTTGCCATGTCTGAATCCTGCCTTAGGAAGGCCACCAAAAATTCTGAGATCTCCATCCCCAACTACAACATTTTCCATCAAGATAGAACTGCCAAAGGGGGAGGAGTTGCAATCTACTGCAGAGATAGCCTGCAAAGTTCTATCATACTTTCCAGGTCTATGCACAAACAGTTCGAGCTTCTAATTTTAAAAATAAATCTCTCCAGAAATAAGTCTCTCACTGTTGCCGCCGCCTGTTATATACCCCCCTCAGCTCCCAGCTGTGCCCTGGACACCATATGTGAATTGATTGCCCCCTTTCAAAAAATGCCCCTTTCAAAAAATGTAGAACTAAGAACAGTTATAGCCCTTGGTTCACTCCAGACTTGACTGCCCTCGACCAGCACAAAAAAAAACCTGTGGCATACTGCTTGAGCATCGAATTGTCCCGGCGATATGCAACTTTTCAGGGAAGTCAGGAACCAATACACACAGTCAGTTAGGAAAGCAAAGGGTAGCTTTTTCAAACAGAAATGTGCATCTTGCAGCTCCAGAAAGTTCTGGGACACTGTAAAGTCTATGGAGAATAAGAGCACCTTCTCCCAGCTGCCCACTGCACTGAGGCTAGGAAACACTGTTACCACCGATAAATCCACGATAATCGATCATTTCAATAAGCATTTCTCTACGGCTGGCCATGCTTTCCTCCTGGCTACCCCAACCCCGGCCAACAGCGCCGCACCCCCCGCAGCTACTTGCGCAAGCCTCCCCGGCTTCTCCTTCACCCAAATCCAGATAGCAGATGTTCTGAAAGAGCTGCAAAACCTGGATCCTTACAAATCAGCTGTGCTAGACAATCTGGACCCTCTCTTTCTAAAATTATCCGCCGCCATTGTTGCAACCCCTAATACTAATCTGTTCAACCTCTCTTTCGTATCGTTCGAGATTCACCCTCTTCAAAGGGCGTGACACTCTCGACCCAAACTGTTACAGACCTATATCCATCCTGCCCTGCATTTCTAAAGTCTTCAAAAGCCAAGTTAACCTCTCTAGGGTATGTGGGATGGTAACGTCCCACCTCGTCAACAGCCAGTGAAACTGCAGGGCACCAAATTCAAAACAATGCCTTACCTTTGACGAGCTTCTGTTGTTGGCACTCCAATATGTCCCATAAACATCACAAATAGTCCTTTTGTTCGATTAATTCCGTCGATATATATCCAAAATGTCAATTTATTTGGCTCGTTTGATCCAGAAAACCACCGGTTCTAACTTGCTCAAACGTGACGACAAAATATCTCAAAGGTTACCTGTAAACTTTGCCAAAAAATGTCAAACTACTTTTGTAACACAACTTTAGGTATTTTTTTACGTTAATAATCGATAAAATTTAAGACGGAATGATATGTGTTCAATACAGGATTAAAACGATATGTAGCATGCCTTCTGTTTGATTGAAGTGCATGTCCAGGACACCTGGAGTGCCTCGACTTCAAGATGGCCGTATTTCTTCATTACACACAGGAATAACCTCAACCTATTTCTCATGACTGTTGACATCTAGTGGAAGCCGTAGGAACTGCAAGCAATTCGCTTAGAAATCTGGTTTCCCAATGAAATCTCATTGAAAAGACAGTGACCTCAAAAAGAAAAAGATCTGAATGGTTTGTCCTCTGGGTTTCGCCTGCTAAATAAGTTCTGTTATACTCACAGACATGATTCAAACAGTTTTAGAAACTTCAGAGTGTTTTCTATCCAAATCTACTAATAATATGCATATTTTATCTCCTGGGGATGAGTAACTGGCAGTTGAATTTGGGTATGCTTTTCATCCAAACGTGAAAATGCTGCCCCCTACACTAGAGAAGTTAACAAACAGATCACTGACCATTTCGAATCCCACCGTACCTTCTCCGCTGTGCAATCCGGTTTCCGAGCTGGTCACGGGTGCACCTCAGCCACGCTCAAGGTACTAAATGATATCATAACTGCCATCGATAAAAGACAGTACTGTGCAGCCGTCTTCATCGACCTGGCCAAGGCTTTCGACTCTGTCAATCACCACATTCTTATCGGCAGACTCAACAGCCTTGGTTTCTCAAATGACAGCCTCACCTGGTTCACCAACTACTTCTCAGATAGAGTTCAGTGTGTCAAATCGGAGGGCCTGTTGTCTGGACCTCTGGGAGTCTCTATTGGGTACCACAGGGTTCAATTCTCGGGCCGACTTTTTTCTCTGTATATATCAATGATGTTGCTCTTGCTGCGGGTGATTCCTTGATGCACCTCTACGCAGACGATACCATTCTGTATACATCTGGCCCTTCTTTGGACACTGTGTTAACAAACCTCCAAATGAGCTTTAATGCCATACAACACTCCTTCCGTGGCCTCCAACTGCTCTTAAACGCTAGTAAAACTAAATGCATGCTCTTCAAACGATCGCTGCCCGCACTCGCCCGCCCGACTAGCATCACTACTCTGGACGGTTCTGACTTAGGATATGTGGACAACTACAAATACCTAGGTGTCTGGCTAGACTTAAACTCTCCTTCCAGACTCAAAGCTGTTATCAAGGCAACATATGGCTACTTTGAAGAATCTTTTTTGGTTACTACATGATTACATATGTGTTATTTCATAGTTGTGATGTCTTCACTATTATTCTACAAAGTAGAAAATAGTTTTAAAAAATAAAGAAAACCCTTGAATGAGTAGGTGTCCAAACTTTTGACTGGTACTGTAAGTAGAATTAGTTTTGATATAGAATGGCCCAGTATCAAATGGGCAGTAACAGGGGCAGGAGGGGAAAAAACATGTCATTCGTATGCACTTAAAAAGCGAATGGATGCCGCTTTCCCAGCAGTTTGTTTTTCAATCATGCCTGGTAGACTACGATTATTTCACTCCACTCATCTATCACTGAGGAGCATGCAACCTCTCGCTGTTGGATAGGTTATATTCCGCAAAAACTCTGTATTAATATGCTTGCTTACTAGGATATCAAGACAGCTGGAATGTTTTATAGGGAAATGTAGGCATTTCAAATTCCAAGAGAAAATAGCTAGCTTTGCCATTGTTTTCCAGAAATGAATCTTATGTTAATGATATAGTCATTATCTTTAGTGTTGATACGCCCATGGATGTGTCACAAAAAGCAGGACCCACAGGGAAACTCACCCATTGGTCCCCATCTACTGTAGAAGACCCTCCCTGTAACCTCCTTTCCTGCCCCCTTTACCTAACCACCCCATCCCTATCCCCCAGCCCCCACTCCTCAGTTCTCCACCCTGCACTATCATTATCTGGTTGCAGCATAACGGCGAGTGGCAGCCTTACACATGGAGTCTCTTATTTTTTAAGGTATTAAAACATAAATATAGTAAAACATCAAATAAGTAATAATTTTCAGACCTTTACAGTTTAGTGAGCAGACTTGGATGAGTTAGGGTAGGTGATGAAGAAATAAAGAAAAAGGAAAAAAGTTAATTTAACAGATAGCCTAAACAGTCAGCAATAAAACAAAATAAGCAATTGTGTAGAAGCCAATATGGGACTGGCCATCTCTCCTTAGCAGTAGTAGCTTCCAACTTATATTGCCATATTCTGCCCATGTACAGTGCCTTCAGAAAGTATTCCTACCCCTTGACTCATTCCACATTATGCTGTGTTACAACCTGAATTCAAAATTGATTAAATATATTTTTTTCTCACCCATCTACACATAATACCCCATAATGACAAAGTGAAAACATTTTTTTTTTAATTTATACAAACTTATAAAAATACAGAAATATCTCATTTAGATAAGTATTCACACCCCTTTGCTATGACACTCCAAATTGAGCTCATGTGCATCCAATTTCCTTTGATCATCCTTGAGACGTCGCTACAACTTCATTGAAGTCCACCTGGGGCCAATTCAATTGTTTGGACATGCTTCAGAAAGAAATCCACCTCTCTTTATAAGGTCCTACAGTTGACAGTGCATGTCAGAGCAGAAACTATACCATGAAGTCCAAGGAACTGTCACTAGATCTCCGAGACAGAATTGTGATGAGCAGGGGTGCAACTTTGGTTTCAGAAGTGGGGGGGACATAATATTTTTTTTCTTCCCGTTGGATAAACTCTCCAAACAATATACCCGACCACTCGGAGGCGTCCACATGATCCTAAAGCACACTGTTGCCTTGTTTTCACATTCTAATGATAAAACTGGGGTGGACAAAAATGCAATTTCCCAGTGAAAGTTGAGGAATATATCTGGGGAAGGGTATAAAACAATTTCTAGAGTGTTGAAAGTTTCCAAGAGCACAGTGGTCTCCATCATTGGGAAATGAAAAAAAATATGGAACTACCCAGAGCTGGCCGTCAGACCAAACTGCGCAACCGGGCAAGAATGACCTTGGTCAAGTGACCAAGAACCCAATGACCACTCTGACAGAACTATAGTTCCTTGGCTGAGATGGGAGGATCTGCCAGAAGGAAAAGTCTCTACAGCACTACACCAATCTGGGTTTTATGGGAGAGTGGCCAGACGGAAGCCACTCCTGAGAAAAGGCACATGACAGCATGCCTGGAGTTTGCAAAAAGGCACATGAAGGAGAGCATAAGGCAAAAGATCATGTGGTCTGATGAGACAAAAATGGAACACTTTGGCCTGAATGCAAAACGTTGTGTCTGGATAAAACCAGACACAGCTCAACACCCCTACTGGGAAGCATGATTGTGGAAGCATCATGCTATGGGGATGGTTTTCAGTGGCAGGGACTGGGAGACTGGTAAGGATAGAGGGAACAATAAATGGAGCCAAATACAGGCAAATACTTGATTAGAACCTGCTTCAGAGTGCAAACAACCTTAGACTGGGGGTGAATATGTACATTCCAACAGGACAATGGCCCCAAGAACATAGCCAAAGCAATGCTGTAATGGCTTCAGAACAAGAAGTCCTTGAGTGGTCAAGCCAAAGCCCAGACTTGAATCCCATTGGAAATCTGTAGAAAGCTTTGATGATTGCTGTTCACCGCTGCTCCCTATCTAACATAACAGAGCATGAGAAAATCTGCAAGAAAGATCCGAATGTACAAGCCTGATACAGATACAGACCCAAGACAACTAAAAGCAGTAATCACTGCCAAAGGTGCTTCTACAAAGTATTGACTCAGGGGTGTGAATAATAATGTAGATTAAATATTTCTGTATTTCATGTTCAATACATTTGCAAAAACTTCTAAAAACACGTTTTCACTTTGTCATTATGGGCTATTATGTGTCGTTGGGTGAGGGAAAAATATATTTGATCCATTTTGAATTCAGGCTGTAAGACAACAAAATGTGGAATAGGTCAAGGGGTATATGAATACTTTCTGAAGGCACTGTAGGGATTCAATGGGCTGCAGCCCAACAAGGAAGCAGCCCCAGTCAGTGTGACACCTCAATATATTGTCCATTGTTCATTAATTGGTGTGGTGTCAATGTGTCACTTCCGTAGTTGATATAATAATATCAAAGTCCAATACTCAGGAATAATAGTAATAATGTTCCTTGTACCCACTTGATTATTATGCTGAGAGCAGCATAGAGCCATATTGTCACGGACATTGAAAGAACTGGACCAAGGTGCAGCGTGGTACAGCGTGGTACATTTCACTTTTTATTTAAAATGTCGCCGACAAAACAACAAACGAAAAACAACTGTGAAGCTTACAGGGCTAAGTTCCACTAATAAAGTTAACTACCCACACTGAAAGGAGGGAAAAAGGGCTACCTAAGTATGATTTCCAATCAGAGACAACGATAGACAGCTGTCCCTGATTGAGAACCGTACCCGGGCAAAACATAGAGACATAGAAAACAAGACATAGAATGCCCACCCCAAATCACACCCTGACCAAACCAAATAGAGACATAAAAAGGCTCTCTAAGGTCAGGGCGTGACAGTACCCCCCCGCCCCCCAAAGGTGCCGACTCCGGCCGCAAAACCTGAACCTATAGGGGAGGGTCTGGGTGGGCATCTATCCTCGGTGGCGGCTCAGGTGCAGGACGCAGACCCCGCTCCACCTCTGGCTCACCCCACTTTGGTGGCACCTCTGGTGCGGGGACCCTCGTCGCCGACCCCGGACTGGGGACCCTCGTTGTGGGCCCCGGACTGGGCACTCTCGTTGCGGGCCCCGGACTGGGCACCGTCGTTGCGGGCCCCGGACTGGGCACCCTCGCTGCGGGCCCCGGACTGGGCACCCTCGCTGCGGGCCCCGGACTGGGGACCTTCGCTGGAGGCTCCGGACCGGGGACCATCGCTGGAGGCTCCTGACTGGGCACCCTCGTTGCGGGCCCCGGACTGGGCACCCTCGCTGCGGGCCCCGGACTGGGGACCTTCGCTGGAGGCTCCGGACCGGGGACCATCGCTGGAGGCTCCTGACTGGGCACCCTCGTTGCGGGCCCCGGACTGGGCACCCTCGCTGTGGGCCCCGCACTGGGCACCCTCGCTGTGGGCCCCGGACTGGGGACCGTCGCTGGAGGCTCCGGACTGGGGACCGTCGCTGGAGGCTCCGGACTGGGGACCGTCGCTGGAGACTCCGGACAGGAGACCGTCGCTGGAGACTCCGGACAGGAGACCGTCGCTGGAGACTCCGGACAGGAGACCGTCGCTGGAGACTCCGGACTGGAGATTGTCGCTGGAGACTCCGGACCGGGGACCCTCGTTGCGGGCTTCGTGCCATGACTCCACACTGGAGGCTTCGTGCCATGGATCATCACTGGAGGCTTCGTGCCATGGATCATCACTGGAGGCTTCTTGCCATGGATCATCACTGGAGGCTTCTTGCCGTGGATCATCACTGGAGGCTTCGTGCCGTCGATCATCACTGGAGGCTTCGTGTCGTGGATCATCACTGGAGGCTTCGTGCCGTGGATCATCACTGGAGGCTTCGTGCCGTGGATCATCACTGGAGGCTTCGTGCCGTGGATCATCACTGGAGGCTTCGTGCCGTGGATCATCACTGGAGGCTTCTTGCCGTGGATCATCACTGGAGGCTTCGTGCCGTGGATCATCACTGGAGGCTTTGTGCCATGGATCATCACTGGAGTGAGGAGACGTATGAGCAGTCTGGTATGTGGAGCTGCCACAGGGCTCACCAGGCTGGGGAGACATGCAGGAGGCCTGGTTCTGGCAGCAGGCACAGGACTCACCAGGCTGGGGAGACATACTGGAGGCTTGGTTCTTGGCGGAGGCACCGGATACACTGGGCCGTGGAGGCACACTGGAGGTCTCGAGCCTAGAGCCTGCACAACCCATCCTGCCTGGCTGGTTATCTTCGCCCTGCAAATGCGGGGCTCTGGCACAGGACGCACTGGGCTGTGCAGACGCACCGGAGACACAGTGCGCAGAGCCGGCGCAGGATATCCTGGGCCGAAGAGACGCACTGGAGACCAGACACGCTGAGCCGGTACCATCCGTCCTGGCTGGATGCTCACCCTAGCCCGGCAGATGCGGGGAGCTGGGATGTAGCGCACCGGGCTATGAGAGCGAACTGGAGACACCGTGCTCTTTACCGCATAACAAGGTGCCCGACCAGTACCACGCTCTTTCTGATAAGTACGTGGAGTTGGCTAAGGTCTATACCCTGACTCAGCCACTCTGCCCGTGTGCCCCCCCCCCCCCCCCCCCCCCCCTCCAAAAAATGTTTTGGGGCTGCCTCTCGTGCTTACTCCGCTCGAAGCGTCGCCGCTCTGCTTTAGCTGCCTACAGTTCATCTTTAGGACGGCGATATTCACCAGCCTGTGCCCAGGGTCCCTTGCCTTCCAATATCTCCTCCCATGTCCATTCCTCCAGATAGCGCTGCTCCTCCCGGCCAAGCTGCTTGGTCCCTTGGTGGTGGGTAGTTCTGTCACGGCCGTTGAAAGAAGTGGACCAAGGTGGAGCGTGGTGAGCGTACATTTCTCTTTTTATTTAAAATGTCGCCAACAAAACAACAAACGAAAAACAACCGTGAAGCTTACAGGGCTAAGTGCCACTAACAAAGTTAACTGAAAGGAGGGAAAAAGGGTTAGCTAAGTATGATTCCCAATCAGAGACAACGATAGACAGCTGTCCCTGATTGAGAACCATACCCGGCCAAAACATAGAAAACAAAACATAGAATGCCCACCCCAAATCACACCCTGACCAAACCAACTAGAGACATAAAAAGGCTCTCTAAGGTTAGGGTGTGACACATATGCTAGGCTGTGTGATTGTGCATGGATAGCATACCTGAATATTAACCTGTTAGTGAATAGGGGGCGCTATTTTCACTTTAGGAAAAAATCGTGCCCAAATTAAACGGCCTCGTACTCTGTTCTAGATCATACAATATGCATATTATTATTACTATTGGATAGAAAACTGTTTGAATTATATCTGTGAGTAAAACATAACTCATTTGGCAGCAAACCTCCAAACAGGAAGTGAAAATTCTGAAAATGGGGCTCAGTGTCAGGGCCTGCCTATTCAACTGGCTTATATTTATGGATCTGTATGCGCTTCATACGCCTTCCACTAGATGTCAACAGGCAGTAGAATGTTGAATGGGGTGTCTAGCTTGATGTGAGACCGAATGAGAGCTTTTGGAGTGACAGGTCTGCTCTTATGGCAGTATTCAACTGCGCACCAGGGAACCTCACATTGTCTTCTGAAATGCGTTAGGTATACACGACGAAATGCTCCGGCTCTGATTTTATTGGATACATATGAGAAAAACATCATAAAGTAGGATTTTCAACCGAGTTTGACCAGTTTATTTGACGTTTATTGGGAATTTGGGAACTTTTCGTTCCATGCGCTAAGATTTCTTGGACATGTGCCCTCCACATGGCTAGCCAAAGTTGCTAATTCGACAGAAGAAATGGACATTCTAAAACAAAACAACGATTTATTCTGGAACTAGGACTCCTTGCACAACATTTTGATGGAAGATCATCAAAAGTAAGAGAATATTTATGACGTTATTTCGTATTTTTGTGGTTTGTGTTGGCTCCAACAAGGCGGAGAATTGTTGGGCGCTGTCTCACAATATTGCATGCTGTACGTTGTACTAAAGTTATTTTTTTTTATCTAACACAGCGGTTGCATTAAGAACCAGTGTATCTTTCATTTGCTGTACAACATGTATTTTTTAGTAAAGTTTATGATAAGTTTTTTGGTTAGATTACGTGTCTGTCCAAAATTTCTCCGGACAATTTGGTGCATCATTGCTACGTATTCACAATGTAAAACCACGATTTGTACCTCTAAATATGCACATTTTCGAACAAAACATAAATGTATTGTATAACATGATGTTATAAGACTGTCATCTGATGAAGTTGTTCAAAGGTTAGTGATTAATTTTATCTCTATTTGTGGGTTTTGTGAAAGCTATGTTGGCGGTGAATAAATGGCGTTGTGTGTTTGGCTATTGCGGTGAGCTAATATAAATATATATTGTGTTTTCGCTGTAAAACACTTAAAAAATCGAAAATATTGGCTGGATTCACAAGATGTTTATCTTTCATTTGCTGTACAACATGTATTTTTCATAAATGTTTTATGATGAGTATTTATGTATTTCACGTTGCTCTCTGTAATTATTCTGGCTGTTTTGGTGCTATTTGTGATGGTGGATGCAATGTAAAACTACGATTTATACCTCTAAATATGCACATTTTCGAACAAAACATAAATGTATTGTATAACATGATGTTATAGGATTGTCATCTGATGAAGTTGTTCAAAGGTTAGTGATTAATTTTATCTCTATTTGTGGGTTTGTTAAAGCTATGTTGGCGGTGAATAAATGGCGTTGTGTGTTTGGCTATTGTGGTGAGCTAATATAAATATATATTGTGTTTTCGCTGTAAAACCGGATATGTTGGCTGGATTCACAAGATGTTTATCTTTCATTTGCTGTATTGGACTTGTTAATGTGTGGAAGTTAAATATTTCCCAAAAATATTTTTGAATTTCGCGCGGAATGTTGTGGGTGTTCCGCTAGCGGAACCCCGGGGCGAGAAAGCCAGTTGTAATTGGGTTCCATCTGTCTACTCATCCCCTTGTGTGTCGGGTTTGATGTGATTCTCAAAAAAAGTATTGAGCTTCCTTGGCAGTGGAGAATGTGTGTGTTGTGTTCTGGAAGGTCAAGATGAGTTTTGCCGGGTGGATGAAGCTGCAAAGCTAACATCAAGGCAAAGGGTGGCTACTTTGAAGAATCTAAAATCTAAAATATGTTTAGATTTGTTTAAAAAGAATTTGGTTACTACATGATTCCAAATGTTATTTCATAGTTTTGACGTCTCCACTATTATTCGACAAGGTACAAAATAGTAAAAATAAAGAAAAACCCTTGAATGAGTACGTGATCCAAACTTTTAACTGGTACTGTACTGTACATGAATACTTGTTTGGCAGGCGTTGTGTCAAGTCAGTCCAGTTCACACTGACCGTGGCATGTGCAGAAAGTACCAAATCACTTTTTACAACTGGTCTGTCGATAGCGCCTGCTAAATTCAGGGCATCAATGTTGTTGAGAAAAGTAGCAAAACTTTTGTAGGTCTCGATTGCTAACATTATATATTTCAAAAAGGCCGCTGTAGAAAGGACTATCAACACATACTGATCAGCTCACGTTATTAACAGAAGCATGCTACTTGGCAGACCAATCCAAACTCATCTCCCGGCATGTTCAGCCCATACATTTTCTCAGCCAATCTTGGCAAGCGGGAAGGTTCCTCACTTTTTCTGTGGCTAAACCAACTAGGCTCGAAATGTAACATTTTTATTTGTATTTATGGATGGAATACAAGTTTGTTATTAAGCCACATGAAAGTTCATGTGTTCCAGAAGGCATTTCTGCCCAAAAATGCATTTTGATAAAAAGTTAATGTTTACGTTCAAATGCCTCTCCTGTGAAGTAGTGACGTGCAACACATGCCTTGTGAATCAATCCATGGAGCCTTAACAGTTCTAACAGTCAGTTTCTTTACAGGTGCATGTTTATCAATAAATGGAAGAAGCAATTTTATAAATTCATCAAGTGCAGCATCTGGATGCTCCTCATTAATCACATCAGCCCAACAAATATTGTTTAACATCATACACATAAGAGTCACAGCAAAATCTTTTGTATGATCTCTTAAACACTATTTTAGACCCAGCTGTTGGAACTTTGGCTTTCCTGGATATAGCCACTATATTGTGATCACTGCGTCCAATGGGTACGGATATAGCTTTAGAACAAAGTTCTACAGCATTAGTAAAAATGTGATCGAAACATGTGGAGGATCTTGTTCCTGTAGTGTTTGTAAACATCATGGTAGGTTGATTAACAACCTGGACCAGATAACAGGCACTGGTTACAGTAAGACGCTTCCTCTTGAGTGGACAGCGTGATGAAAATTCAGGTCCCCAAGAAAGTAGACCTCTCTGTTTACATCACATACACTATCAAGGTTGATGAAATCCGAGCAAGGGTTGCCTTCCAGAGAGACATCAGAGACTGTAACGTTCTTTGCTTCACGGAAACATGTCTCACTCGAGAGACGCTATCGGAGTCGGTGCAGCCAGCTGGTTTCTTCACGCATCGCGCCGACAGAAACAAGCATCTTTCTGGTAAGAAGAGGGGCGGGGGGGTATGCCTTATGATTAACGAGACGTGGTGTGATCATAACAACATACAGGAACTCAAGTCCTTCTGCTCACCTGACTTAGAATCCCTCACAATCAAATGTCGACCGCAATATCTACCAAGGGAATTCTCTTCGATTATAATCACAGCCGTATATATTCCCCCCCAAGCAGACACATCCTGAACGAACTTTATTTGACTCTATGTAAACTGGAAACCACATATCCTGAGGCTACATTCATTGTAGCTGGGGATTTTAACAAGGCTAATCTGAAGACAAGACTCCCTAAATTCTATCAGCATATCGATTGCGCAACCAGGGCTGGTAAAACCCTGGATCATTGTTATTCTAACTTCCGCGACGCATATAAGGCCCTCCCCCGCCCTCCTTCGGAAAAGCTGACCACGACTCCATTTTGTTGCTTCCAGCCTACAGACAGAAACTAAAACGAGAAGCTCCCGCGCTCAGGTCTGTTCAACGCTGGTCCGACCAATCTGATTCCACGCTTCAAGACTGCTTCGATCACGTGGATTGGGATATGTTCCGCATTGCGTCCAACAACAACATTGACGAATACGCTGATTCGGTGAGCGAGTTCATTAGAAAGTGCATCGGCGATGTCGTACCCACAACAACTATTAAAACATTCCCAAACCAGAAACGGTGGATTGATGGCAGCATTCATGCGAAACTGAAAGCGCGAACCACTGCTTTTAACCAGGGCAAGGTGACCGGAAACATGACCGAATACAAACAGTGTAGCTATTCCCTCCGCAAGGCAATCAAACAAGCTAAGCGTCAGTATAGAGACAAAGTAGAGTTGCAATTCAACGGCTCAGACACAAGAGGTATGTGGCAGGGTCTACAGTCAATCACGGATTACAAAAAGAAAACCAGCCCCGTCGCGGACCAGGATGTCTTGCTCCCAGATAGACTAAATAACTTCTTTGCTCGCTTTGAGGACGATACAGTGCCACTGACATGGCCCGCTACCAAAACCTGCGGACTCTCCTTCACTGCAGCCGACGTGAGTAAAACATTTAAACGTGTTAACCCTCGGAAGGCTGCAGGCCCAGACGGCATCCCCAGCCGCGTCCTCAGAGCATGCGCAGACCAGCTGGCTGGTGTGTTTACGGACATATTCAATCAATCCTTATCCCAGTCTGCTGTTCCCACATGCTTCAAGAGGGCCACCATTGTTCCTGTTCCCAAGAAAGCTAAGGTAACTGAGCTAAACGACTACCGCCCCGTAGCACTCACTTCCGTCGTCATGAAGTGCTTTGAGAGATTAGTCAAGGACCATATCACCTCCACCCTACCTGACACCCTAGACCCACTCCAATTTGCTTACCGCCCCAATAGGTCCACAGACGATGCAATCGCATCCACACTGCACACTGCCCTAACCCATCTGGACAAGAGGAATACCTATGTGAGAATGCTGTTCATCGACTACAGCTCAGCATTTAACACCATAGTACCCTCCAAACTCGTCATCAAGCTCGAGACCCTGGGTCTCGACCCCGCCCTGTGCGACTGGGTACTGGACTTCCTGACGGGCCGCCCCCAGGTGGTGAGGGTAGGTAACAACATCTCCACCCCGCTGATCCTCAACACTGGGACCCCACAAGGGTGCGTTCTGAGCCCTCTCCTGTACTCCCTGTTCACCCACGACTGCGTGGCCATTCACGCCTCCAACTCAATCATCAAGTTTGCGGACGACACTACAGTCGTAGGCTTGATTACCAACAACGACGAGACGGCCTACAGGGAGGAGGTGAGGGCCCTCGGAGTGTGGTGTCAGGAAAATAACCTCACACTCAACGTCAACAAAACAAAGGAGATGATTGTGGACTTCAGGAAACAGCAGAGGGAGCACCCCCCTATCCACATCGACGGGACAGTAGTGGAGAGGGTAGTAAGTTTTAAGTTCCTCGGCGTGCACATCACGGACAAACTGAATTGGTCCACCCACACAGACAGCGTTGTGAAGAAGGCGCAGCAGGAGCCTGAAGAAATTTGGCTTGTCACCAAAAGCACTCACAAACTTCTACAGATGCACAATCGAGAGCATCCTGTCGGGCTGTATCACCGCCTGGTACGGCAACTGCTCTGCCCACAACCGTAAGGCTCTCCAGAGGGTAGTGAGGTCTGCACAACGCATCACTGGAGGCAAACTACCTGCCCTCCAGGACACCTACACCATCCGATGTCACAGGAAGGCCATAAAGATCATAAAGGACAACAACCACCCGAGCCACTGCCTGTTCACCCCGCTATCATCCAGAAGGCAAGGTCAGTACAGGTGCATCAAAGCAGGGACCGAGAGACTGAAGAAACGCTTCTATCTCAAGGCCATCAGACTGTTAAACAGCCACCACTAACATCGAGTGGTGTGCTGCCAACATACTGACTCAACTCCAGCTCACTTTAATAATGGAAATTGATGGAAATTGATAAAAAAATGTATCACTAGCCACTTTAAACAATGCCACTTAATATAATGTATATGTATATACTGTACTCTATATCATCTTCTGCATCTTGCCAGCTTTATGTAATACATGTATCACTAGCCACTTTAAACTATGCACTTTTATGTTTACATACCCTACATTACTCATCTCATATGTATATACTGTACCCGATACCATCTACTGCATCTTGGCTATGCCGTTCTGTACCATCACTCATTCATATATCTTTATGTACATATTCTTTATCCCTTTACACTTGTGTGTATAAGGTAGCAGTTGTGGAATTGTTAGGTTAGAATACCCGTTGGTTATTACTGCATTGTCGGAACTAGAAGCACAAGCATTTCGCTACACTCGCATTAACATCTGTCTGCAAAGATGTTATACAATACATTTATGTTTTGTTCGAAAATGTGCATATTTATAGCTACAAATCCTGGTTTTACATTGGTGCCATGATCATAAATTGCACCAAAACAGCCAGAATAATTACAGAGAGCAACGTGAAATACATAAATACTCATCATAAAACATTTATGAAAAATACATGTTGTACAGCAAATGAAAGATAAACATCTTGTGAATCCAGCCAACGTGTCCGATTTCTTTTAATGTTTTACAGCGAAAACACAACATATATTAGCTATGTTAGCTCACCACAATAGCGCAACACACAACGCCATTTTTTCACCGCAAAGTTAGCTTTCACAAAACCCACAACTAGAGATAAAATTAATCACTAACCTTTGAACAACTTCATCAGATGACAGTCTTATAACATCATGTTATACAATACATTTATGTTTTGTTCGAAAATGTGCATATTTATAGCTACAAATCCTGGTTTTACATTGTGAACATGCGCAAAAATGCTCCAAATTGTCCGGAGAAATTTTGGAGAGTCACGTAATCTAACAGAAAAACTCATCATAAACTTTGCTGAAAAATACATGTTGGATATATAATTAAAGATACACTGGTTCTTAATGCAACCGCTGTGTTAGATTTAAAAAAATAACTTTAATAAAAAGCACAGCATACAATAATCTGAGACAGCACTCAGCCATTCTCCTCCATGTTGGAGTAAACATATTCAACAAAAATACGAAATAACATCATAAATATTCTCTTACCTTCGATGAACTTTCATCAGAATGCAGTGCCAGGAGTCCTAGTTCCACAATAAATCGTTGTTTTGTTTTAGAATGTCCATTTCCTCTGTCGAATTAGCAACTTTGACTAGCATAATGGTGCTCACGTGTCCATGAATGTTTGGCGCATGGAACGAAAAATTCCAAAAGTCATAATAAAAGTCGAATAAACTGGTCAAACTCAGTTGAAAATCCATCTTTAGGATGTTTTTCTCATATGTAAGGATTAACACATTGCTGATGTTATAGTATCGTTCTCCCTCAATCAAATCAATTAGCTCACTCAGATAATTTTTTAACTGCCATGCTCATATAGTAATGAATCAGTGTTATCGTTTCACAGCGAGAAGTAATATAACATCCTCTTTCCTTGTATAGAGCAGAAGTACCAGATGGTTTCCTCAACACGAGAAGATGTTGGAAGATTGCTGCGGGGACTTGCTTCCATTAAGCCACAAGAGCATTAGTGATGTCAGGCACTGATGTTGGGCGATTTGGCCTGGCATGCAGTCGGTGTTCCAATTCATCTCAAAGGTGTTCAATGGGATTGAGGTCAGGGCTCTGTGCAGGCCAGTCATGTTCGTCCACACCGATCTCGACAAGCCATTTCTGAATGGACCTCGCTTTGTGCACGGGGGCATTGTCATGCTGAAATAGGAAACGGCCTTCCCCAAACTGTTGCCACAATGTTGGAAGCACAGAATCGTCTAGAATGCCATTGTATGCTGTAGCATTAAGATGTCCCTTTACTGGAACTAAGGGGCCTAGTCTGAACCATGGAAAAACAGCCCAGACCGTTAATCCTCTAACACCAAACTTTACAGTTTGCACTATGCTTTGGGGCAGGTAGCGTGCTCCTGGCATCCACCAAACCCAGATCCGTCTGACAGAAGCGTGATTCACTCCAGAGTCCAATGGCGGCGAGTTTACACCACTCCAGCCAATGCTTGGTATTGCGCATGGTGATTTTAGGCTTGTGTGCAGTTGCTCAGCCATGGAAACCCATTTCATGAAGCTCCCGACAAACAGTTATTGTGCTGACGTTGTTTACAGAGGCAGTTTGGAACTCGGTAGTGAGTGTTGCAATCGAGGACAGATGATTTCTACATACTCCGGCGGTCCCGTTCTGTGAGCTTGTGTGGCCTACCACTTCGCAGCTGAGCCGTTGGTGCTCCTAGATGTTTCCACTTCACAATAACAGCACTTACAGTTGACCGGCGCAGCTCTAGCAGGTGAGAAATTTGACAAACTGACTTGTTGGAAAGGTAGCATCCCATGACGGTGCCATGTTGAAAGTCACTGAGCTCTTCAGTAAGGCTATTCTAATGCCAATATTTGTCTATTGAGATTGCATGGCTGTGTGCTCGATTTTATACACTTGTCAGCAATGGGTGTGGCGCAATTAGCCAAATCCACTCATTTATAGGGGTGTCCATACACTTTGGTGTGTGTGTGTGTGTGTGTGTGTGTGTGTGTGTGTGTGTGTGTGTGTGTGTGTGTGTGTGTGTGTGTGTGTGTGTGTGTGTGTGTGTGTGTGTGTGTGTGTGTGTGTGTGTGTGTGTGTGTGTATCTAGTGTATATATAGTGTATATAGTGTAACAAATGAATAAAGAGATTAACTTAAATGTCTTGAGTCAATAAGTATTCAACCCCTTTGTTATGGCAAGACTAAATAAGTTCAGGAGTAAAAACATGCATTGAATATCCATTTGAGCATGGTGAAGTTACACCTTGTATGATGTATCAATACACCCAGTCATTACAAAGATACAGGTGTCCTTTCTAACTCCGTTGCGGGAGAAGGAAACCACTCTGGGATTTCACCATGAGGCCAATAGTGACTTTTAAACGGTTATAGAGTTCAATGGCTGTGATAGGAGAAAATTGAGGATGGATAAACATTGTAGTTACTCCACAATACTAACCTAAATGACAGTGAAAAGGAAGCCTGTACAGAATTAAAATATTACAAAACATGCATCCTGTTTGCAGCGGTGTAAAGTACTCAAGAAAAAATTATTGAAAGTACTACTTAAGTATTTTTGGGGGGTATTTGTACCTTACCATTTATATTTTACAACTTTTACTTCACTACTTTCCTGAAGAAAAATGTACTTTTTACTACATACATTTTCGCTGACACCCAAAACTACTTGTTACATGTTGAGTGCAGGACAGGTAAATGGTTCAATTCACACTTATCAAGATAACACGTTGTCATAACTACTGCCTCTTATCTGGCAAAGTCAATAAACACAAATACATTGTTTGTAAATGATGTCTGAGTGTTGGAGTGTACCCCTGGCTAAAACAAGAACATGTTGCCATCTGGTTTGCTTTATATAAGGAATTTGAAATGATTTACAGTTTAACTTTTGATACTTAAGTTTATTTAGAACCAAATACTTTGACTTACTCAAGTATTGTTTTACCGGGTACCTTTCTATTAAGGTATCTATACTTTTACTTGCCGCCAGCTCATTACCATTAACATTCTGTCTGCCTGCATCCAGATAATGAGACCAGGTTACGTCTCCATCGCAGTCTCTCCACACTGGGTTTGATTTCTTTTGGCGTTCTTTGGCCTTCTGTGATGTTCCAAGTTCACATCATCTACCTAAATCCCTTCTCAGCATGTCAGACATCGCCATCCTTGACAGGTACCTTCACCATCAAACACAGTAAACGGATCAGTTTGGCAGAATCACACTAGTTTATCTGTTCCAGCTACTATCTACCCTCAGCCCTTATGAACCACTCACCTACTTCCTACAGCCAAGACAATCTCAACATGACTCTCCATCTGAACATGACTCTCCATCTCTCCGATTCATCACCGAATCTGATTCCATTGCCTTGCCAATGATTCCATTCCATTCTTAGACAAACTATCCTTGTATGGCTATTCTGCTGACCAACTCTCCGGACTGAACTGAGAGAAGGTCACAGCTGTGAAGAAAAGGGGCCGAGCCGCAGCAGGAACATATAGCTGGCTGAGCGGTCATTGCTGGCAGAACAGGTGAGAAACTGCAGGGGTGGTGATCACAGGACCAGAGGCAAAGATGGAGGTGGTAACTGGTGGAGAGGGAACATGTATCACCATGGGATCAGCGGTGATGGGCCAGCGGGGCCTGAGGTGAGGAGAGCGGACATCACAGGCAGAGAGGGGGTGAGCCGCTGCACAGGACCAGAGGGGCCTGAGGTGGGGAGAGCTGCTAGAGGCTGTGAAGATGGAGCTGGATAAGTAGCTGCAAGGCGAGAGCAGCCGGCAGAGAAGACTTGACTGGAGTATACCTACATTATACTTTATATAAAAATATATATATACACTAATAAATCAATACCCTACCATCTAAGCCTAACTCACTAAGAACCCACCACCTTATTACACTATTTAAATCTATATAGTCCTACCTCAGGTCAACAGCCTGAAAGGATGGGGCACCACCACTCAACACACTCTGTAACTCTTCTGACGTCAAGTCTCGTACACCCAAATACCTCTCTGCAGCTGCCACCACAACCTCCATTTTCTGTGACTTATGGTCCATCCCTGCAGTACAGATGATAACCATTGCTATAAAAGCAAAAAATCCAATCTTACTGAAGCTTATATCACTTGTTGGCATATCCCTCTCTACTGGTACAGATCTACTACTCACACTACTCTCATGATCCCTCCCCCCAATCTTCATCTACTTTCTTCACTGCCTCAGACAACTTCTGCACTGCTCGAACCCTGGAAACCTCAACCTGCTTCTCTCGCACGGGACATTTCTGATCCTCAGCCCCATGGGCACCCTGACAATTAACACATACCACTACTTTCCCCAATAATACACATTCCTTTGTCTCATGCCCTTCTGCACACTTCCTCACACCTAGGAACCTCCCTCCTACACACTGCTGCCACATGACCATAAGCTTGACACCTGTAACAAGGTAATGTATTCGGCACAAAAGCTTGTGAAGAATAACTTCTATATTGTAACATCACTTTGTCAGGCAAAGACTCAACATCAAAACTCAAAAGAACACACAACTGTTTCTCCACTCACGCCACACTGTCTGCGTCTCACTAAACGACGAGCATCACAAACACCGGGAAACTTCCCCTTCAGTTGGTCAACTTTCACAATTACTGCTACCCCAGTAATCACTCCTTTCAATGGCACCCTTTTCTTGAGAGCAAAACAATTCACATCGCTTGTCCCCATTAGTTTAATGCAGCAGAAACACAAACACTTATCACAAGACCACCTCTGGTTACCGTCACCGATTCCACAGCACCCAACTGTTTTCACCCACCCTGAAAACACAAATGGATCAGCCAAAAGGTAAGGGTCCACTTTTTCCAAAAAGACTGATTAGCAATGAGTTGCAGCTAATGCTTGTTGAGGACCTGCATTCAAGGCAACAAGTTAAAGTGGTCTGGTCTTCTTTCCTGAATGTGTTCATTCTTAACACCATGAAAACTGCCGATACATGTTGTGTATTTTACTGTGCTATCTCTCAACAGTAGGTTGAGACCCCGAATGATTACCCACCAAGAAAATATAATTTGGTCAGGGCCCCTACACGCAGCGCACAGACTGCACTGCATGTCAGCATTTGTTATACTGCATACATAAAATCTCTGATGTACTATATGCAAGTCTGTGATTGTGCTGTGCTTTACTAAGGTGTGAGTGGGGATAAAAAAGAAACAGAAGCAAGAACAGCTGCTATACTTTTGGTAGTTCTGCTGAGCATTGTGCTCTGGGAACAAGGTGAGAGTCATTGGCTCTAAACTGAAATTGAGGGCACTTGTCTGCTTAAATTGGGTCCGGAAAGTGGCATTTTATTTGAAAATACACTCAAAGCCATTTGGAGCCGACATGGGCTTGGCTGGGTGAAGTGACAGACAAATCAGACAGGCTGGCCAGATCTGTAACATAAAGAGTTGGGGAACTAAAGGGCAATTGGGAACAGCAGTGACCCAGCTCCAGGCCTCTCCTGCTCCCACAACCTGTGGCCTTTAGAAGATGGGAAAAACCTTTATATACACAGAAACTGTAAACAATTTTGTCAGAGAATGATGGAGCGTGCTGATGGATTGCGTAAGTCAAAATATCAAGGTGAATGCCAGTCAATGGGTAACATTGGGAAACTGACTATAAAAATATTAAAAATGATCTCACTTCAGATGCAGATTAAGATACAGAGAGGTGCTCCTTTGGAGAAGACACTATATCAATGCTAGACCACTTCCTCTTTACAATAGTGTTTTAAAACATTATCAAGTCGCACCGTTTTCTAAATGCAGTCAGGCCCCTAGGACATCCCTGTCCACACTCATAACAATCACAGATCCAGAAGTAAATGGAGCATAGAAATGGGAGCTGGTGTGACCGGATTACACATGGGAAGATTGTTTGGTTCCTGTTGTCATCCAAAGCCAGACAGTGTCAGGGGAGTCCCAACTTGAAGGGGATTTGGCTGTTGGATTCAGAGAATGGAAGCAAGCCAAAATGTCTATTCAGCCACGATGATGTGCCTCCTAACAAGGTTTTTCGTTTTGATTCTGTGGTTGAGGGATTTCAGCAGTGCTTTGCACAGGTCAAAACATAATGCAATGTCATAACGCAGTCTCATGATAAATAAGCCAAGTTTACACTCTTCCAAAAAAACTATCTGCATGCATGACCAACGTTGAAATGCAATTGCTAAAGTGCAAAAGAATCTAATAGTTTGGTCTCTGACAATTTAAAAAAAAATGGAAATGCCAGACCAATTCATCTGTCTTCCTTTTCCAACTGATTAATGCAGTCCATAGAGTATAATAGCAAAATGTATTTATTTTATTTGTATTTTTAATAACACCAGTCTTTCAGATAGAGGATATTTTTAAATGTTCTACTAAAAGTAAATGTGACAACTGCAAGTGGCTCTGTAATAATACAAAATAAATATTTTATACACTACATGACCAAAAGTATATGGACACGTGCTGGTCAAACATCAAATTCCAAAATCATGGGCATTAATATGGAGTTGGCACCACCTTTGCTACTACAACAGCCTCCACTCTTCTGGGAAGGCTTTCCACTAGATGTTGAAACATTGCTGCAGGGACTTCCTTCCATTCAGCCACAAGAGCATTAGTGAGGTCCGGCAGTGATGTTGGGCGATTAGGCCTGGCTCGCAGTCGGTGTTCCAATTCATCCCAAGGTGTTCGATGGGGTTAAGGTCAGGATTCATTTATGTATGGACCTTGCTTTGTGCACGGGGGCACTGTCATGCTGAAACAGGAAACGGCCTTCCCCAAACTGTTGCCACAAAGTTGGAAGCACAGAATCGTCTAGAATGTCATTGTATGCTGTAGCGCTAAGATTTCCCTTCACTGGAACTAAGTGGCCTAGCCCGAACAGTGAAAAACAGCCACAGACCATTAAGCCGCCTCCTCCACCAAACTTTACAGTTGGTTCTAGGCATTCAGGCAGGTAGCGTTCTCCTGGCATCCGCCAAACCCAGATTAATCCGTCGGACTGCCAGAGAATGCATTTTCACTGCTCCAGAGTCCAATGGCGGCGAGCTTTATACCACTCAAGCCGACGCTAATCTTTGCGCATGGTGATCCTAGACTTGTGTGCGGCTGCTTAGGCCATGGAAACCTATTTCAGTACAGAACTCGGTAGTGAGTGTTGCAACAGAGGACAGGCAATTTTTACACAGACGCGTTCTTTGAGCTTGTGTGACATACCACTTCACTGAGCCGTTGTTTCTCCTACACGTTCCCAGTTCACAATAACAGCATTTACAGTTGACGGTGCCACGTTGAAAGTTACTGAGCTCTTCAGTAAGGCCGTTCTACTGTCAATGTTTGTCTATGGAGATTGCATGGCTGTGTGCTCGATTTTATATACCTGTCAGCAACGGGTGTGGCTGAAATAGCCAAGTCCACGAATTTGAAGCGGTGTCCAAATACTTTTGAATATATATATATATATATATATATATATATATATATAAACACACACACACACACAGTTGAAGTCGGAAGTTTACATACACCAAATACAATTAAACTCAGTTTTTCACAATTCCTGACATTCAATCCTAGTAAAAAGTCCCTGTCTTAGGTCAGTTAGGATCACCACTTTATTTTAAGAATATGAAATGTCAGAATAATAGCAGAGAGAATGATTTATTTCAGCTTTTATTTCTTTCATCACATTCCCAGTGGGTCAGAAGGTTACATACACTCAATTAGTATTTGGTAGCATTGCCTTTAAATTGTTTAACTTGGGTCAAACGTTTTGGGTAGCCTTCCACAAGAGTCCCACAATAAGTTGGGTGAATTTTGTTCCATTCCTCCTGACAGAGTTGATGTAACTGAGTCAAGTTTCTAGGCCTTCTTGCTCGCACACGCTTTTTCAGTTCTTCCCACAAATGTTCTATAGGATTGAGGTCAGGGCTTTGTGATGGCCACTCCAATACCTTGACTTTGTTGTCATTAAGCCATTTTACCACAACTTTGGAAGTATGTTTGGTGTCATTGTCCATTTGGAAGACTCATTTGCGACCAAGCTTTAAACTTCCTGACTGATGTCTTGAGATGTTGCTTCAATATATCCACATAATTTTACATCCTCATGATTCATCTATTTTGTGAAGTGCACCAGTCCCTCCTGCAGCATAGCACCCCCACAGCATGATGCTGCCACCCCCGTGCTTCATGGTTGGGATGGTGTTCTTCGGCTTGCAAGCATCCCCTTTTTTCCTCCAAACATAACGATGGTCATTATGGCCAAACAGTTCTATTGTTGTTTCATCAGACCAGAGGACATTTCTCCAAAAAGTATGATCTTTGTCCCCATGTGCAGTTGCAACTGTAGTCTGGCTTTTTTATGGCAGTTCTGGAACAGTGGCTTTTTCCTTGCTGAGCGGCCTTTCGGGTTATGTCGATATAGGACTCGTTTTACTGTGGATATAGATACTTTTGTACCGGTGTCCTCCAGCATCTTCACAAGGTCCTTTGCTGTTCTGGGATTGATTTTCAAACCAAAGTACGTTCATCTCTAAGAGACAGAACGCGTCTCCTTCCTGAGCGGTGTGACAGATGTGTGGTCCCATGGAGTTTATACTTGCGTACTATGGTTTGTACATATGAACGTGGTACCTTCAGGTGTTTGGAAATTGCTCCCAAGGTTGAATCAGACTTGTGGAGGTCTACAAAAAAAATTCTGAGGTCTGGCTGATTTCATTTTATTTTCCCATGAGGTCAAGCAAAGAGGGACTGAGTTTGAAGGTAGACCTTGAAATACATCAACAGGTGCACCTCCAATTGCCTCAAATGTCAGAAGCTTCTAAAGCCATGACATCATTTTCTGGAATTTTCCAAGCTGTTTAAAGGCACAGTGAACTTAGTGTATGTAAACTTCTGACCCACTGGAATTGATACAGGAAAATTGAAATAATCTTTGTAAGCAATTGTTGGAAAAATTACTTGTCATGCACAAAGTAGATGTCCTAACCAACCTGCCAAGAATTTTGTGGAGTGGTTGAAAAACGAGTTTTAATGACTCCAACCTAAGTGTATGTAATCTTCAACTATATATGTGTATTTTTAAAGGGAGTATTATACACTTGTGTGAATTAGAAAAGTTGTTTTGCATATCCCTACTCACCGCGACACCCTAGGAGAGTGAGATCACGGCCATGGTCAGCATTTATCAACGGCGAACCTGGAGCATTTATGGTTAAATGCTTTGCTCAAGGGCACATCGACAGATTTTTCATCTTGTCGGCTTGGGGTTTGAAACTAGCAACTTTTAGGCTACTGGCCCAACGCTCTAACCGCTAGGCAACTTTATCGAGGTTAGCTAGCCAGCTTTTTTCATCGCCGCGCCACCATTCTCCTACCTAGTCAACAACTGCTAGCTAGCTAGTCAACTTCTACCGACTAGCAGCACTGTAGAAACTAATAATACATTACAACGGAACGATTTGACGTGCAAGAACACGTGGGCAGACAAGGAGAGAGCAGTAGGAGTAGCAGTGTTATCTGTGGTAATCCATGTTTCCGTCAGTGCCAAGAAGTCGAGGGACTGGAGGGAAGCATAGGCTGAGATGAACTCTGCCTTGTTGGCCGCAGATCGGCAGTTCCAGAGGATGCCGGAGACCTGGAACTCCACGTGGGTCGTGCGCGCTGGGACCACCAGGTTAGAGTGGCAACGGCCACGCGGTGTGAAGCGTTTGTATGGTCTGTGCAGAGAGGAGAGAACAGGGATAGACAGACACATAAGCCTGTAAGGGCTTATGCTTTGACTAAAATGTCAATGTAAACAATTAACTGCTGGGTCCGATCAAAAGCAGACAATCTCACAACAAAAAACATACTACTTATCAATCCGAAATGAGAAAAGACAGAATCGTAAAAACAATCCCACAATTATGATACATTATTTATTTACAACATATCAAATCACAAACAGTAATAGTTTCCCTAGAGTGCGTGGATAATGGTGCGACTCTTGAGCTGTGCAACGTACTCCTTGGCCTGGTCAAAGCCAGTCTTCTGCTCTGCCTTCGGTGGAAGCCCCTCCACCAGCTTGACAAAGTAGTGGCAGTGCACTTTATCCATGATCCCAAACATTCCTCTGCCATGGTAACGGATACGTTTCAGGTACTTCCCTTTGTTGGAGAATGATTCCGCTGAAGAGAGGAAGAAGGGGATAAAAAGTGTGTGAAAGAGTGTGTGACAGACGTATAGAACACAATGACAAATTTCTCATTCTGGAATTGCATTTGAATGTCAAACACATCAGAATAAAGATATATTTCTGTTTCCATTTGTTTATCTATAATAACCTCTGAATTACATTTGCATAAATCATACCCAGCCTCTGAAGTGAAGAAAAGCATGTATTTTCAGGCATCTAAAGTTACATCCCTATTGTGATTTTTTTAATAAATTTCCATTGCTTTTTCCAATTGAAACAGTCAGGACGTGATTAGAATGCACCATACACCCTTTGATGATCACCATCACTTTATTCTAACCTTGTTAAAACAATTTACATTCAGGAATTCAATCATGCTATTTAGGGCACGCATGGTCAATTTCTGTCATACATTTTATTGAGAGAGGATTCTAACAAGATGTTATGTGTATGAAGTTGTGTATTAGAGACTATCTGCACCTTAAAGATTATTTGCACTGAATACGGTAGTATCCACACACAAACACTCAGTCAACAATGCTGTTCTATGATACTGTTCTATGATATACCATTTATTCTACTATGTGACCGAGACACTGCCCACATTTGTAAATACAGTCTATTATTACTATGCATACTACCTTTATTACTTTTTACCTGACTATATTATTATTAATATTGATTAACGCACTGCATTAAGGGAGCTAGCACACAAGCATTTTCCTGCGCCTTTTATACCTGCTGTGAACTGTGTGTGAGACGAATACAATTTGATGTGTAAGATTTCAAGAAGATGTACGACAGTTGACACTTACCAACATATAAATTGGACTTGTATTCCACATTGTGATTCCTGACTGCCATCTCCTGGGCTTCCAAGAGAACCTTAGAAATACAACAACGTGTCACATCATGAAAGGAAGACAGCGGCCAAACACTGACAAGTCATACTGACAAAATATACTCGTAGAACTACTGAACATGAGCACATCAGACAGGTCACCCGTGATACAAATCAGTATTCGATATCCATCCATGTCTGAGGACAACGGGAGATGATGTGGAAACAAGGCCACTAGGGGCAACAGTGAGCGCTGTTACCTTCAAGTAGGTTTCGGTTTTGCTAGGGCGTTGTTAACGGGGATGGCAGATGGGCGCAAGCATCTGCCCCTGGTTGAAAAGGTAAGCATCTGCCTCTGGTTCAAAAGGTTGCATGTTCAAAATTCAGTGATAAAAAGTTGTTTTTGATATTCTTGTTTTAAGCCTAGGTATCAAATGGTTTGAGAAACATGAATGGATGTCTAATTCTGATTTGAGTCAGCTTGTTGCATCACAAGCCTAAAGCAAATGTTGCATTGTTTTCCAAAACTAGCTAAATCATGCTGTAGAAAGTCACAAGGATAAAACATACCTCTTTCATGATCTTTGCCCCCTTTTTGTCATTGAACTCAAGCTGTGCAATGGCCTCGTCAATAGTCATTCCTCTGATCTGGTGGAGGAATACAGAAGAGGAAGTCAACCAATAGTAGACGCATAAAAAAAATGGCAGGCCCCATGCACTTATCACAAATGCCTTGTTAGCCAAGTTCGCCTTATTGTACATTGCTCTCCGTCACTATTTTTGTATTATCGTCAGCACAGTATACATGATCCCAATTTTACCTCCAAGACTTTTTATTCATTGATGGAAAGACCAGTCCACGGAAATACACTGCTCAAAAAAATAAAAAGGGAACACTTAAACACAATGTAACTCCAAGTCAATCACACTTCTGTGTAATCAAACAGTCCACTTAGGAAGCAACACTGATTGACAATAATTTTCACATGCTGTTGTGCAAATGGAATAGACAAAAGGTGGAAATAATAGGCAATTAGCAAGACACCCCCAAAAAAGGAGTGATTCTGCAGGTGGTGACCACAGACCACTTCTCAGTTCCTATGCTTCCTGGCTGATGTTTTGGTCACTTTTGAATGCTGGCGGTGCTTTCACTCTAGTGGTAGCATGAGACGGAGTCTACAACCCACACAAGTGGCTCAGGTAGTGCAGTTCACCCAGGATGGCACATCAATGCGAGCTGTGGCAAAAATGTTTGCTGTGTCTGTCAGCGTAGTGTCCAGAGCATGGAGGCGCTACCAGGAGACAGGCCAGTACATCAGGAGACGTGGCGGAGGCCGTAGGAGGGCAACAACCCAGCAGCAGGACCGCTTGTGTGGGTTGTAGACTCCGTCTCATGCTACCACTAGAGTGAAAGCACCGCCAGCATTCAAAAGTGACCAAAACATCAGCCAGGAAGCATAGGAACTGAGAAGTGGTCTGTGGTCACCACCTGCAGAATCACTCCTGTTTTGGGGGGTGTCTTGCTAATTGCCTATAATTTCCACCTTTTGTCTATTCCATTTGCACAACAGCATGTGAAATTTATTGTCAATCAGTGTTGCTTCCTAAGTGGACAGTTTGATTTCACAGAAGTGTGATTGACTTGGAGTTACATTGTGTTGTTTAAGTGTTCCCTTTATTTTTTTGAGCAGTGTACATTTGGCCGTAATGCTTATCGGTCTATAGCTTAATTAGCATAATTTTGGAATTAAATTGCCGCATGTGTATTTACGTCAGGCATGCATTTTATTTAGTCACACGCACAGCATACAGACAGAGCCTATTTTGAGCAGAATATCACCTCAGACAACACTAGAGCTGCTGCAGCGCTTCAGCCCATTGCTGCTGGAGTGCAACATGTGCTTTTATAAGACCAGTCATTGTGCAATATTTCTAAAATGCAATTGTGTGTTAAAATTGGATGGCCACAATTAAGAGTTACCATTTTTTTTTTTTTTTATTACAATTGGAAGTGCCACTCCCATTAGACATTCAAGTGCAAAGGGAACAGTAGACAAGCTTTAAGAGATGCCCAGTAATGTCCTCCATATATAGCACATTCGGGAAAGTATTCAGACCCCTTTCCCACATTTTGTTACAGCCGAACTTTAAAATGGATTAAATAAAACTCAATCTATACACAATACTTCATGACAAAGAGAAAACTGTAAGAATCATTTGCAAATACCTTCAGTGTTCAGACCCTTTGGTATGAGATTTGAAATTGAGCTCAGGTGCATCCTGTTTCCATTGATCATCCTTCTACAACTTGATTGCAGCATTGAAGGTTCAAGAACATAGTGGTCTCCATCATTCTTAAATGGAAGAAGTTTGGAACCAACAAGACTCTTCCTAGAGCTGGCCGCCAGGTGAAACTGCGCAATCAAGGGAGAAGGGCCTTGGTCGGGAAGGTGACCAAGAACCTGATGGCCACTGACAGAGCTCCAAAGTTTCTCTGTGGAGATGGGAGAACCTTCCAGAAGGACAACCATCTCTGCAGCACTCCACCAATCAGGCCTTTTATGGTAGAGTGGATAGATGGAAGTCACTCAGTAACAGGAACATGACAGCCCGCTTCGAATTTGCCAAAAGGCACCTAAAGGACTCTCCGATCATGAGAAACAACATTCTCTGGTCTGATGAAACCAACATTGAACTCTTTAGCCTGAATAAGCATCACATCTGGAAGAAACCTGGCACCATCCCTACGGTGAAGCATGGTGGTGGCAGCATCATGCTGTGGGTATGTTTTTCAGTGTGTTTTAGTCAGGTTTGAGGGAAAGATGATCAGAGCAGAGTACAGAGATTCATGAAAACCTGCTCAGGACCTCAGACTGAACAACGACCCTAAGCACACAGCCAAGACAACGCGGGATTGGTATCGGGACAAGTTTCTGAATGTCCTTGAGTGGCCCAGCCAGAGCCCGGACTTGAACATGATCGAACATCTCTGGAGACCTGAAAATAGCTGTGCAGCAACGCTCCCCATAAAACCTGACAGAGCTTGAGGATCTGCAGAGAAGAATGGGATAAAAAAAAAAAATCCTCAAAAACAGGTGTCCAAGCTTGTAGCGTCATACCCAAGAAGACTCTGGGCTGTAGTCGCCGCCAAAAGGTACTTTAACAAAGTACTGAGTAAAGGGTCTGAATACTTATGCAAGTGGTTATAAATTACTGTTTCATGATTATTGAACAATTCACGTATACATTTATAATTAGGAGGTTCTGTTTTAAAACCTTTTTATTTTGTTAATTATGTATTGGATTGTCTTTTTGTGGCTTCCAACCACACTTGCACACCATTTCTTTGTATTATCTGTATTGCTGTCCATCACTTGATTTCTTTGGTTCAAATAAACTGGAATTGACCAGAAGCCAAAGGCACAATCCTAGTCATATTAGCAACACATCCTAGTTGTTGCATCTTTAGATTTCCGCTCTTTCAAAGCTCTTAGCCGAGATTTTCATCTCTGTTACATATGGAACCACATCAGTTACGCTGTTTAGAAAGGTGTTTTTCCACGAATTGCATTTTTGCAAATGTTTAAAAATGTTTTATTGGATGCTTCATTAAACAGAGTTGCATGTTGAAAATACAACCTAAACAGGACCTTCAAATCAAATGTTTTGCATGGGTGGAGTTTGGCTTGCCTGGTGACATTACAGTATAAGTTAATATAGCCCAATAAAGAGTTCCAAACCCCTCTGCCAATAACAGCTTGTTTTCAGATTACATATCCCTCCCCAGTCAGACAGTCATAGCTAAATTATTGCTTGAAAAGTTATTTTTTTAAATTATTTTAATGGAAAACTATTACAGTAAGGTCCTTAAATGAAATTAGAGAACTTATTTGATATTGAGAAAACGGCTGCATTGGGCCTTTAAACAGACTTTTCAAACGTGGGTCTGCTGCATATGCCTGAAATTACATCCTCTCTGCTCCACCTCATGTCATAATAAAAGTCCTGCATGTGTGCAATCACATTGAATTAAATTGATTGGTGCATACGTGTCAAAAAACAAAAAAAGTGGCGATGCTCTCCTTTACAAGACCTTAGTAAACCAGGGATCTCTTTACAAAAGGCAAAAGCCCTTGCACAGAAAAGAGTGAGGAGAGCCATGGTGAACTCGTTATGTTTCCAAGGGGGACAAGTAGATTACATAAAGAAAGTACATTTATGAGACTTTGAATGTAGCATCTAAAGAGTGAGAATACCCAGTAAAATCTGTTATGTCTAGCGCTATCTGGAAGGTGTTCAACATGTTGCTTTTACATTCAAACCTTTAGACACTCACCATATTTGCTAGATACCACATCTTGTCCTTGCTGTACTTGATTTGCCTCCTGCAGTGGTGCACCTCCTGTGAAATAAATATATTGGTCTATATTTAGTATATCGCAACAACTGAAAACCACTTAGTTAAAAATAAAATGGTCAGATATGGAATGATGTCCATGGGAATACATGTTTTATTTAACCATAACTACTGTATGTATCACTTGGTTGTTGGAACTCACTGCAGGTCTTCGTGCTTCATCGGGCTGCTGTGGTGGGAACATTTGCAGGTTCTTCCTGTCCCAGTTCTTGTTGACATCTAATGCGACGCTGGTGTGGATGCAGGAGACCCTCTGGGTTGTACCAAAGGCAAATAGCCTGGATAGAGAAGAGAACTTCGCTAAGAAGCTAACGTTAGCTAGCTAACGTTAAATCAGTTATAGACAGAAAGATGCACAATAAAATCTGGCAAATACTTGTAATATGTACACTTATGGAAGTTGTAAGCACATGTATAACTTCACTGCTTGATTTGTCCTTTACTGAAATTACAGCACTGTTAGCTCGTGTGCTGGTTCTCCTTACCTTGAGCGTATCTGCCCAGCAACACTCCTGAGTAGTGTGAACCCTATGAAAACATAACCCATGTTTAGTTAATTCTAAACCACACTTTAGAAGAGGTAGAGAATGAAATAGACACTGACATTTCAAGTACAATACTACTAAACTTACCACCGCCTACGATTACGGAGGTCGCCATGTTGAATGTATGACGTCGTCCACACGTTCTGCTTTACGGCAAGTGCAGTCTCGCCAAAGAGACTGTAGTCGCTACTTACCACAAACACACATTCATAAACCCCGCCTATTTCTAAAATGTATTTTCTTAAAATCTGATTTTAAACCTAACCTTAACACACTGCTAACCTTATGCCTAACCATAACTTTAAATTACAACTAAAAATACATTTTCTGTTTTTTATAATTTTTTGGTCAAGGTAACTAGTGGAAACGCAAAGATATTGGCGCTCCTTCTCAGGGCTCCGTTGCCTATCTTCTTCTTGACATTTGTATTGGCAGATCGCAACCAACTAAAAGGTACATACACCGTCATCTACTGTACTGGGGTGCGTGGCCGGTCACGGCCTCCCTATTAATATATGTATCTTATTTAGCCCTATGTTTCCGCCTACTGTTCTGGAGTATGAATTCATTACACTTTATGACACAAAAAGGGAAGGGACAAAGGACTGGAAAAGGAAGCAAAATTGCACCTACCAACACCCGTTAAAACCTCGCTACTAACACACCTTGTAACTCTTCTGCAGTAAAATCTCATACACCCAAGTATTTCTCTATAGCTACCACCACAACATCGACTTTCTATTATTTCAGTTCCATTTCTGCGGTACAGTTGATAACCATGGCTATGAACGCTCAGAAAACAACCTTACTGGCCCACGTTAGTCCTATCACTCTATTAGCCCGGCTTACAGGGAGCCTTGGCCTGGTGAGAGAGGAAATGTTCTATGTCATACGAAATTTCACATCATTAGCTCATTGTAATGGTATCTCATGTATCCCACAAAAATCACTAGAAAACAGCTTAAACAAACACAAAAGTTGGCTAACTAGCAAGCAAGGGATAAGAACGTTGCCAGCCAACATGGCAACAGAACATTTAGATCAAATGACTGGATTGAGTCCATAGATTTAGAACGAAAGACTCTGGCTATCTATTCCGATTTTAGAGCACTCTCGTCTGAGTGTGCCAGAGCGCATAATATCTGATGAATTTCCGAACGCTCGACGCCCATTGAATATGGCCGGTGCCAGTAAACGTTGGGCAAAAACAGTGTAATTAAATTGTTGCCAGCATTACAGTTATAGTCACCAACACGCTGGATAACATGAACATTTGATTCCATTCCAGCCATTACAATGAGCCCATCCTCCTATAGCGCCTCCCACCAGCCTCCTCTGGTGAGCCCACTGTAAGTAAGAAGGGGAAACCGTAATTAAACAACAGGAGGTCAAAACCTGAGAATTCTACCTGGTGTTGATAGTGTTAGTGTATATTTTCCAAACTGTTGGAAGGAGAGACAAGGAAGATGTGTCTATCCTTGGCATCAGATGAACACATCATCCACATCTCTCCCTTCACCAGCTGGTTTTGAAGCATGAGTAAGTGAGGTATTGCTGCCTCTGCAGGAGAAGGAGAGACAGGGATGATATGTCTAATCTCTGTGTCGAATGAAAAATTAATGGGAGCTAGGAAAGGAAAGAATGCTAGAAAAGGAAGATAGGGAAGGAGGAAAGAGACCTACGAAAGGAAGTAAGTAGTAATAGAAGATATTTCTGAACAGGTCTGCATTAATGTGGCTGCTATGATTATGGATAATCATTAATGAATTGCGAATGATAAAAAGTGAGAAAGTTACAGAGGAACTAAGATCCTACCCCCCACAAAAATGCAAATCTCCCCTGGTATTAGTAATGATGAGAGGTTAGCATGTTTTGTTGTAGCCTTACCCATCATTATTCATTATTTTTCTTAATCATGGCATTATCATAATTCATTTTGAAATGTTCAAAAACATCTTACTATATCTACTCACTTAGAAAGAAAATGACTCCAGTCATCATTCAGCATTCAGTTTCTGTAGTTCGTTATCAATAAAACGTCACAATAAGTTGCAGAGCGTTCGATTTGCCTGCTGCGGGGCAAGGAGACCCCCAACTCTGCTAAAACCATTGACATCTAACTGCGTGTTGTTTTCAAGGGATTGTTAAATAAATCTGAACTATTTGGTTGTAATAACCTCTTGAAGAGCATAGTCATAACTACAAATTTCAGATTATTCCATGCAAAACAATTGCACACTTTAGGTCTATCATCAGAGTTATACAGCAAGTTACTGCATGCTTTCCATGATGAGTAAACATCAATTGATCATGTAATTTCAGATACGTGAGGGTAGCCTCACGATATCTCTCAATATTGACCACCATTCATTGGGTATTTTAGTGAGATACAATTAAAGTGAACTATACCTGACAGGTATGACCCAGGTAGCTCTGAACGTTCCTGTAACGTTCCCTAAAGGTTCTCCTTTGGTTCTTAGAGAAATTTATTTCACAGAACGTTCTCGGAATGTTGTGGGAAAGTGATTTCTCTAAGAACCAAAGGAGAAGCTTTAGGAAATGGTTCTATTTTGGTAAGGTAGAAACACATTGTTCTAAGAACATTCAAATTACCTCATAAAAACATATGTTTTTGGTGAATTAGAACTTTTACGTAACATTCCCCTGTGGTTCCTGTTTGTTTGTTGGAAGGAAAAAAGTTATCGGAACATTGCATATCTAAGGGCCATATTGGATCATACTGCCTAAAGAGGAGATAATGTGTGTGTGGAGGTGAGTGCACATAATTTTGTAAATAGTTAACTGCCCCCCCCCCCCAAAAAAAACATCTCGTTTACAATTTATTTACAAGATAAATGGTCATGTGACACCTTAACCATAACAACTGTTGACAGTTGGGGAAATAGCTGCTAGGCAGTTTAGCTTGTTTCGAGTACTGCTAATATTACTATTTTCATAGGTAAGGAGTCAGAGAAACATACTAAAACTACACTACGTGTTTATATGAACATGTTAGGGGGTAGCATAGTTATTCTTGAGCGTGTTGTGTATGCAGAAATGTTTTTATCCGTACATTAGCTAGCTTAGCTAGCATGTTCTCCAGCTGCATTGGCTGCTACCTAGGTCTGACCATAAAAACAATTTTAAAAACATGTTGCTTCCATGGAGAGTGACAAAGGTCTGATAACCCTCTTGCTATGTCATAACTTGGGTTATAATTTTGGGGTATTTTGAAACGGATGGCGATAGATTTGATTTGTTGAATGACTTAGCTACTTGGCTAGTACCTGATGGTAACCAAGTCACATGAACCGTCATGTAAATAAGGAAGTGAATTTAATGAAATAGTTGCCTTCCAGAGAGACATCAGAGATTGTAACATTCTCTGTTTCACGGAAACATGGCTCTCTCGGGATATGTTGTCGGAATCGGTTCAGCCACCGGGCTTCTCCATGCATCGCACCGACAGAGTTAAACACCTCTCTGGGAAGAGGAAGGGCAGGGGTGTATGCTTCATGATTAACGACTCATTGTGTAATCATAACAACATACAGGAACTCAAGCTCACCCAACCTAGGTTTCCTTACAATCAAATGCCGGCCATTTTACTTAACAAGAGAATTCTCATCAGTTATAGTCACAGCTGTGTACATTCCCCCTCAAGCAGACACCAAGATGGCCATCAAGGAACTTCACTGGACTACATGCAAACTGGAAGACATATCCTGAAGCTGCATTTATTATAGCTGGGGATTTCAACAAAGCACATTTGAGAACAAGGCTACCTAAAATCTACCAGCATATTGATTCCGCTACGCACATGGGCAAAATCCTCAACCAACGCTACTCCAACTTCCGCAATGCATACAAAGCCTTCCCCCGCCCTCCCTTCGGCAAATCCGACCAGGACGCCATCTTGCTCCTATCGTCTTATAGACAGAAACTCAAACAGGATGTACCAGTAACGAGAACCATTCAAGGCTGGTCCGATCAATAAAACCTACCCTAACCAGAAACCGTGGATGGATGGCTGCATTCACGCAAAATTGAAAGCGCGATCCACCAGATTTAACCATGGAAAGAGGTCTGGGAATATGGCTGAATATTAACAGTGTAGTTATTTCCTCCGCAAGGCAATCAAACAAGCAAAATGCCACTACAGGGACAAGGGGGAGTCGCAATTCAATGGCTCAGACACGAGACGTATGTGGCAGGGTCTACAGGAAATCAAGGACTACAAAAAGAAAACCAGCTACGTCACAGACACTGACATCACGCTTCCAGACAAACTAAACACCTTCTTTGCCTGGTTTAAGGATAATACAGTGCCACCATCGCGGCCTGCTAACGAGGACTGTGCCCCCCCTTCTCCGTGGCTAACTTGAGAAAACAATTTAAACATGTTAACCCTTGCAAGGCTGCTGGCCCAGACGGCATCCCTAGCCGCATCCCGAGAGCATGCGCAGACCGCTTGGCTGGTGTGTTTACGGACATATTCAATCGCTTCCTATCCAAGTCTGTTGTCCCCACACGCTGCAAGTTGGCTGCCATTGTTCCTGTACCCAAGAAGGCAAAGATAACTGAACTAAAGGACTACCGTCCCGTAGCACTCACTTCTGAAGTGTTTTAAGAGACTAGTTAAGGATCATATCACCTCCACCTTACCGGCCACCCTAGACCCACTTCAGTTTGCATACCACCCTAAAAGGTCCACAGATGACGGCCCCAGTCCGCAATCGCCATCACACTGCACACTGCCCTATCCCATCTGGACAAAATTAATACCTATGTAAGAATGCTGTTCATTGGCTACAGCTCAGCATTCAACACCATACTACCCTCCAAGCTCATCATCAAGCTGGAGCCCCTAGGTCTCCACCCCGCTTGTGCAATTGGGTCCTGGACTTTCTGATGGGCCGCCCCCCCAGGTGGTGAAGGTAGGAAACAACATCTCCACTTCGCTGACCCTCAACACTGGGGCCACACAAGGGTGCGTGCTCAGCCCCCTCCTGTACTCCCTGTTCACCCACGACTGCGTGGCCATGCACGCCTCCAACTCAATCATCAAGTTTGCAGATGACACAACAGTAGTGGGCTTGATTACCAACAACAACGAGACGGCCTACAGGACGAAGTGAGGGCACTCGGAGTGTGGTGTCAGGAAAACAACCTCTCACTCAACATCAACAAAACAAAGCAGATGATTGTGGACTTCAGGAAACTGCACATCAGCGACGCTCAAGATCCTAAACAATATCATAACCGCCATCGATAAAAGACAGTAATGTGCAGCTGTCTTCATCGACCTGGCCAAGGCTTTCGACTCTGTCAATCACCTCATTCTTATCGGCAGACTCAATAGCCTTGGCTTCTCAAATGACTGCCTCGCCTGGTTCACCAACTACTTCTCAGATAGAGTTCAGTGTGTCAAATTGGAGGGCCTGTTGTTCGAAACTCTGGCAGTCTCTATGGGGGTACCACAAAGTTAAATTCTCGGGCCGACTCTTTAATCTGTATATATCAATGATGTCGCTCTTGCTGCGGGTGATTCTCTTATCCACCTCTATGCAGACGACACCATTCTGTATACATCTGGCCCTTCTTTGGACACTGTGGAACAAACCTCCAAACAAGCTTCAACGCCATACAACACTCCTTCCGTGGCCTCCAACTGCTTTCAAATGCTAGTAAAACTAAGTGCATGCTCTTCAATCGATTTCTGCCCGCAACCTCCCGCCCGACTAGCATCACTACTCTGGACGAATCTGACCTAGAATATGTGGACAACTACAAATACCTAGGTGTCTGGTTAGACTGTAAACTCTCCTTCCAGACTCACATTAAGTATCTCCAATCCAAAAGTAAATCTAGAATTGGCTTCCTATTTTGCAACAAAGGCTCCTTCACTCATGCTGCCAAACATACCCTCGTAAAACTTACTATCCTACCGATCCTTGACTTCGGCGATGTCATTTGCAAAATAGCCCCCAACACTCTACTCAGCAAACTGGATGTAGTCTATCACAGTGCCATCTGTTTTGTCACCAAAGCCCCATATACTACCTACCACTGCGACTTGAATGCTCTCGTTGGCTGGCCCTCACTACATATCCGTCGCCAAAGCCACTGGCTCCAGGTCATCTATAAGTCTTTGCTAGGTAAAGCCCCGCCTTATCTCAGCTCACTGGTCACCATAGCAACACCAACCCATAGCACGCGCTCCAGAGGTATATTGTACTGGTCATCCCCAAAGCCAACACATGCTTTGGCCGCCTTTCCTTCCAGTTCTCTGCTGCCAATGACTGGAACGAATTGCAACTTTAAGCATCAGCTGTCAGAGCAGCTTACCGATCACTGGACTTGTACACAGCCAATCTGTAAAAAGCACAACCAACCATCCCAGTATCTATACTTGCACATCATCATCTGCACATCGATCACTCCAGTATTAAATCTAAATTGTAATTATTTTGCCTCTATGGCCTATTTATTGCCTACCTCTCTACTCTTCTACATTTGCACACACTGTACATAGATTTTTCTATTTTTATTTTCTAATGTGTTTTTGACTGTACGTTTGTTTATGTGTAACTCTGTGTTGTTGTTTTTGTCGCACTGCTTTGCTTTATCTTGGCCTGGTCGCAGTTGTAAATGAGAACTTGTTCTCAACTGGCCTACCTGGTTAAATACAGGTGAAATAAAAATAAATGAATAAAAAAATAAAACAGCAGAGGGTCCACATCGAAGGGAAAGCAGTGGAGAAGGAAGAACGTTTTAAGTTCCTCAGCGTACATATCACAGACAAACTGACATGATCCACCCACACAGACAGTATGGTGAAGAAGGCGCAAAGCGCCTCTTCAACCTCAGGAGGCTGAAGAAATTTGTCTCGTCACCAAAAAACCCTGACAAACCTTTACAGATGCACAATCAAGAGCATCCTGTCGGGCTGTATCACAGCCTGGTACGGCAACTGCACCGCCCTCAAATACAAGGTTCTCCAGAGGGTGGTACGATCTGCACAATGCATCACCGGGGGCACACTACCTGCCCTCCATGACACCTACAGCACACGATGTCACAGGAAGGCCAAAAAGATCATCAAGAACGTCAACCAAACGAGCCACTGCCTGTTCACACCGCTACCATCCAGATGGTGAGGTCAGTACAGGTGCATCAAAGCTGGAACCAAGAGACTGAAAAACAGCTTCTATCTCAAGACCATCAGACTACTAAAAAGCAATCACTAACTCAGAGAGGCTGCTGCCTACATTGAGACCCAATCACTGGCCACTTTAATAAATGGATCACAAGACACTTTATAGAATGCCACTTTAAATAATAAAATTTTTATGTTTACATATCTTACATTACTCATATCACATGAACAGTTGAAGTCGGAAGTTTACATACACTTAGGTTGGAGTCATTAAAACTCGTTTTTCAACCACTCCACCAATTTCTTGTTAACAAACTATAGTTTTGGCAAATCGGTTAGGACATCTACTTTGTGCATTACGCAAGTAATAATTCCAACAATTGTTTACAGACAGATTATTTCACTTATAATTCACTGTATCACAATTCCAGTGGGTCAGAAGTTTACATACACTAAGTCGACTGTGCCTTTAAACACCTTGGAAAATTCCAGAAAATTATGTCATGGCTTCAGAAGCTTCTGATAGGCTAATTGACATAATTTGAGTCAATTGGAGGTGTACCTGTGGATGTATTTCAAGGCCTACCTTCAAACTCAGTGCCTCTTTGCTTGACATCATTGGAAAATCAAAAGAAATCAGCCAAGACCTCAGAAAAAAACATTGTAGACCTCCACAAGTCTGGTTCATCCTTGGGAGCAATTTCCAAACGCCTGAAGGTACCACAATCATTTGTACAAACCATAGTACGCAAATATAAACACCATGGTACCATGCAGCCTTCATACCGCTCAGGAAGGAGACGTGTTCTGTCTCCTAGAGATGAGCGTACTTTGGTGCGAAAAGTGCAAATCAATCCCAGAACAACTGCAAAGGGCCTTGTGAAGATGTTGGAGGAAACCGGTACAAAAGTATCTATATCCACAGTAAAACGAGTCCTACATCGACATAACCTGAAAGGCCGCTCAGCAAGGAAGAAGCCACTGCTCCAAAACCGCCATAAAAAAAGCCAGACTGCGGTTTGCAACTGCATATGGGGACAAAGACCGTACTTTTTGGAGAAATGTCCTCTGGTCTGATGAAACAAAAATGTAACTGTTTGGCCATAATGACCATCGTTATGTTTGGAGGAAAAAGGGGGAGGCTTGCAAGCCAAAGAACACTATCCCAACCGTGAAGCACGGAGGTGGCAGCATCATGTTGTGGGGGTGCTTTGCTGCAGGATGAACTGATGCACTTCACAAAATAGATGGCATCATGAGGCAGGAAAATTATGTGGATATATTGAAGCAACATCTCAAGACATCAGTCAGGAAGTTAAAGCTTGGTCGCAAATGTGTCTTCCAAATGGACAATGAACCCAAGCATACTTCCAAAGTTGTGGCAAAATGGCTTAATGACAACAAAGTCAAGGGATTGGAGTGGCCACCACAAAGCCCTGACCTCAATCCTATAGAACATTTGTGGGAAGAACTGAAAAAGCATGTGTGAGCAAGGAGGCCTACAAACCTGACTCAGTTACACCAGCTCTGTCAGGAGGAATGGGCCACAATTCACCCAACTTATTGTAGGAAGCTTGTGGAAGGCTACCCGAAACGTTTGACCCAAGTTAAACAATTTAAAGGCAATGCTACCAAATACTAATTGAGTGTATGTAAACTTCTGACCAACTGGAAATGTGATGAAAGAAATAAAAGCTGAAATAAGTCATTCTCTCTATTATTATTCTGACATGTCACATTCTTAAAATAAAGTGGTGATCCTAACTGACCTAAGACGGGAAATGTTTACTAGGATTAAATGTCAGGAATTGTGAAAAACTGAGTTTAAATGTATTTGGCTAAAGTATATATAAACCTCCGACTTCAACTGTATATGCCGTATTTTATACGGTCTTTTGCACCTTGCCTATACCGAGTTGGTCCCCCTTTTACTGGGAAGGCTTTCCACTAAATGTTGGAACATTGCTGCGGGGACTTGCTTCCATTCAGCATATGAGCATTAGTGAGGTCAGGCACTGATGTTGGGCGATTAGGCCTGGCACGCAGTCGGCGTTCCAATTCATCCCAAGGTGTTCAATGGGATTGAGGTCAGGGCTCTGGGCATGGCCAGTCATGTTCGCCCACACCGATCTCGACAAGCCATTTCTGTATGGACCTCACTTTGTGCACGGGGTCATTGTCATGCTGAAATAGGAAACGGCCTTCCCCAAACTGTTGCCACAAAGTTGGAAGCACAGAAATGTCTAGAATGTCATTGTATGCTGTACCATTAAGATTTTCCTTCACTGAACTAAAGGGCCTAGCCCAAACCATGAAAAACAGCCCCAGACCATTATTCCTTCTCCACCAAACTTTACAGTTGGCACTATGATTTTGGGCAGGTAGTGTTCTCCTGGCATCTACCAAACCCAGATTTGTCTGTTGGACTGTCAGATGATGAAGCGTGATTCATCACTCCAGAGAACGCATTTCCACTGCTCCAGAGTCCAATAGCAGCTCTAAAACCTCTCCAACCGAACCTTGGCATTGTGCATGGTGATCTTACACTTGAGTCCGGCTGCTTGGCCATGGAAACTCATTTCATTAAGCTCCAGATGAACAGTTCTTGTGCTGACGTTGCTTCCAGAGGCAGTTTGGAACTCATAGCTAGTGTTTCATTCAGCACTCAGCGATCCTGTTCTGTGAGCTTGTGTGGCCTACCACTTTGACAATAACAGCACTTATAGTTGACCGGGGCAGCTCTAGCAAGGCAGAAATTTGCCAAACTGACTAGTTGAAAAGGTGGCATCCTATGACGGTGCCACTTTGAAAGTCACTGAGCTCTTCAGTAAGGCCATTCTACTGCCGTTGTTTGTCTATGGATATTGCATGGATGTTTGCTAAATTTTATGCACTCATTTTGAATTCACTCATTTGAAGGGGTGTCATTATACTTTTGTATATATAGATTATATTGTTTATTGGGTTATAATTGAAATACACTGTAACCTCTTCAGGTTGTGTATCGCTACCTGACCAAAAAAGCGATCCAAAAAAGTTAAAAACTGAACACCCCGACAAGACATGGAAAATTCAATGGGCCAGAATTCTGCAGACCACAGATAAAGTGAATATTTTTGAAGAGTGATTGTCATACTGAATCCAGATTTCATATATACCATCTAATCGGACGCGTCCATTATGGGACTTTACATTAGGATTTGGCCTGTCATTTAAAAAAATAACCATTCTAGAATTATTTGTAACGAGATAATTGTTTTAGACTTGTGTGACAGATATGGTACAAGAATTACAAGATTCTGTTAAAATACTGTTTATGCATCGAATAGCTTTGATGAGTACTTTCTCATCTGTGTGAGTGTGACTGAGTTGGGCCTCTGAGGCTTGGAGCTAGCAACTGATTTGTGATGGCTTGGTGATAAAACCTACAGCCTCCATTCTATAAAATGAGTTGGCCTGTGTGTGACCCGAGATAGAGATAGCCTGGAGGAGTAGAACAAACCCCTCTTTGTCTTTAATCATCTTTACATCTGAGAAACTAAGCCTGGGGGTAAAAGAACACCCAGTGCACATAACTCACAAGATTAACCCAAGATGATGCCCCGACCTGCCGGGGAAGGGTGGAACCAGCCATGACTAAGCATTTTAGTGTTTGCAATATAAGACCCATGATTCCTCTGTAACGTTGGGCTCTCAAAGATTACCGATGGGTGGTCGTTGACCAGCTTCATTATTGCAATTTTTATCGGTAATAAAGATTGATTGTTTGAAGAAATAACAAAATAAAGAATTAATAATGACGAATTTTCCATTACAAAGCGCTATGAAAAAAAGCTATCTGGGCAAGGGAGACGTCTATTTTGGATACAGATAATCATGCGGGCCTTCTACCCATCGCTGATCCACTTTTCATTTTCCATTTGTTTTGTCTTTGTCTTACACACCTGGTTTCAATCCCACAATGTCTTGTTCATTATTTAACCCTCTGTTCCCCCATATTTGTTTGTGAGTAATTGTTTGTATGTAATACGGTCTGTTATGTGGGCTCGCTTTATTGTATTTTGTCTATTTTTGAGTAAATTACGTCTATTTATTCATATCTGCTGTCCTGCGCCTGACTCCTCTACACATGCTACACACATACCTCATTACAGAATTACTCACCTGAGAATGGAGTTAGCAGGAGCAGACGCCCTCCCTATGGCGATAGAGGAGTGCGTCCAGCAGCACGCGACCATATAGCAACGTCTGGGAATCGCCATAGATCGCATGCTGCAGACGATGGATCGTTGGGAGAGAGGAGGAGGTCGTCCAGCGCCTCCACCAGCCCCACTACAGCAGGCCCCACTGTCCACCCCTCCTTCACTCGGTCCCAGCGGGATTCGGCTCGCGCTCCCGAGGGAGTATGATGGGACGGCTGCCGGATGCCAGGGGTTCCTACTCCAGCTGGAGCTCTACCTGGCGACCGTCCATCCGGCTCCTTCGGGACGTGAGAGCGTGTGCGCATTCGTCTCCTGCCTCTCAGGCAAAGCCCTGGAGTGGGCCAATGCCGTATGGAGTGAAGGAGACGCGGCGTTGGACCATTACGCAGAGTTCACCTGCCGCTTTCGGGCAGTTTTCGACTACCCGCCTGAGGGTCGAGCAGCGGGTGAACGTCTGTTCCACCTGAGGCAAGGGACAAGGAGCGCGCAGGATTTCACTTTGGACTTACGGACCCTGGCTGCAACTGCGGGATGGAACGACGGGGCCCTGATCGATCACTACCGGTGCAGTCTGCGCGAGGACGTCCGTCAGGAGTTGGCCTGCCGAGACACCACCCTCATGTTGGACCAGTTGGTGGACCTGTCCATCCGGCTGGACAACCTGCTGGCTACCCGCGAACGTCCGGATCGGGGCCTGTCAGTTCCATCCCCCAGCACTTCCACTCCGACGCCCATGGAGCTGGGAGGTGCTGCACTTAGGGCGACCGGAGGAGGGGCCATTCCCTGCACCATCTGTGGCCGCAGAGGGCACACTGCTGGTCGGTGCTGGGGGGGTTCCTGACTATCGTGTCACCCCAGGTGAGCTCACCCAGAGCCCCTTGTTGCTCACATGTATGTGTTTATTAAATTTCCTGAGTTTTCCCCGCATTCCCAGCATAAGGCACTCGTAGATTCAGGCGCAGCTGGGAATTTTATTGACCGTTCATTTGCCCATAGCTTAGGGATTCCCCTTGTTCCTGTGGATATGCCCTTCCCTGTGCACGCCCTAGATAGTCGACTATTAGGGTCAGGGATGATTAGGGAGGCCACCGCTCCACTAAGCATGGTTACACAGGAGGGTCACAAGGAGAGAATCAGTCTTATCCTTATTGATTCTCCTGCGTTTCCCGTGGTGCTGGGCCTACCCTGGTTGGCCTGTCATGACCCCACTATTTCGTGGTAAAAGAGGGCTCTCAAGGGTGTGGGGGCTGTGCTTGGCAAAGTGAGTGGGATTATATCCTGCCTGTTTGGCCCTGTCCGGGGGTATCATTGGATGTGGCCACAGTGTCTCCTGACCCCTCCTGTCTCAGCCTCCAGTATTTATGCTGCAGTAGTTTATGTGTCGGGGGGCTAGGGTCAGTCTGTTATATCTGGAGTACTTCTCCTGTCTTTTCCGGTGTCCTGTGTGAATTTAAATATGCTCTCTCTAATTCTCTCTTTCTCTCTTTCTTTCTCTCTCTCAGAGGACCTGGGCCCTAGGACCATGCCTCAGGACTACCTGGCATGATGACTCCTTGCTGTCCCCAGTCCACCTGGCCGTGCTACTGCTCCAGTTTCAACTGTTCTGCCTGCGGCTATGGAACCCTGACATGTTCACCGGACGTGCTACCTGTCCCAGACCTGCTGTTTTCAACTCTCTAGAGACAGCAGGAGCGGTAAAGATACTCTTAATGCTCGGCTATGAAATGCTAACTGACATTTACTCCTGAGGTGCTGACTTGTTGCACCCTCGATAACTACTGTGATTATTATTATTTGACCATGCTGGTCATTTATGAACATTTGAACATCTTGGCCATGTTATGTTATAATCTCCACCTGGCACAGCCAGAAGAGGACTGGCCACCCCTCATAGCCTGGTTCCTCTCTAGGTTTCTTCCTAGGTTTTGGCCTTTCTAGGGAGTTTTTCCTAGCCAACGTGCTTCTACGCGTGTATTTCTTGCTGTTTGGGGTTTTAGGCTGGGTTTCTGTACAGCACTTTGAGATATCAGCTGATGTAAGAAGGGCTATATAAATACATTTGATTTGATTTTGAAGAGGTGGTCACGAGAGTGCTCAGGGAGGTGTGAAGGGGTTTCCATCGGTGCGACTACGGTGGAAAGTCCAGACCAGGTCTCCACCGTGCGCATCCCCTCAGAATATGCTGATTTGGCTCTCTGTAAGAAGGCGACTCAATTACCACCCCATCGACGGGGGGATTGTGCGATAAATCTCCTGGTAGACGCTGCACTTCCCAGGAGTCACGTGTATCCTCTGTCACAGGAGGAGACTGCGGCTATGGAAACATATGTCTCCGAATCCCTGGGGCAGGGATACATTCGGCCCTCCACTTCACCTACCTCCTCAAGTTTCTTTTTTGTGAAGAAGAAGGATGGAGGTCTGCGCCCATGTATTGACTATCAAGGGATCAATCAGATCACTGTGAGGTACAGCTACCCGCTGCCTCTCATCGCCAGTACGATCGAGTCAATGCACAGGGCACGCTTCTTCACAAAATTGGATCTCAGGAGCGCTTAAAAACCTGGTGCATATCCGGGAGTGGGACGAGTGGAAGACGGCATTTAGTACCACCTCAGGGCACTATGAGTACCTCGTCATGCCGTACGGGTGGTGAATGCTCCATCAGTCTTCCAGGCCTTTGTTGAATAGATTTTCCGGGACCTGCACAGGCAGGGTGTAGTGGTGTATATCAACAACATTCTGATATACTCCGCTACACGCACCGAGCATGTGTCCCTGGTGCGCAGAGTGCTTGGTCGACTGTTGGAGCATGACCTGTACATCAAGGCTGAGAAATGTCTGTTCTTCCAACAGTCCGTCTCCTTCCTAGGGTACCGCATTTCCACTTTAGGGGTGGAGATGGAGTGTGACCGCATTTAAGCCGTGCGTCATTGGCCGACTCCCACCACGGTAAAGGAAGTGCAGTGGTTTCTAGGGTTTTGCATCTACTACCGGAGGTTTATCCGGGGTTTTGGTCAGGTAGCAGCTCCCATTACCTCACTGCTAAAGGGGGGACCGGTGCGGCTGCAGTGGTCGGATGAGGCGGTCAGGGCTTTTGGTCACCTGAAGGCTCTGTTGACCTCGGCTCCCGTGCTGGCTCATCCGGATCCCTCTTTGGAGTTCATAGTGGAGGTGGACGCCTCCGAGGCTGGGATAGGAGCCGTGCTCTCTCAGCGCTCGGGCACGCCACCAGAGCTCCGCCCCTGTGATTTATTTTCGAAGAAGCTCAGCCCGGCGGAGCGAAACTATGATGTGGGGGACCGGGAGCTGTTGGCTGTTCTCAAGAATCTGAAGGCGTGGAGACATTAGCTTGAGGGGGCTAAACACCCTTTTCTCATCTGGACTGACCACTGCAATCTGGAGTACATCCGGGCGGCGAGGAGACAGAACCCTCGCCAGGTAAGGTGGGCCATGTTCTTTACCCGTTTTGTTTTCACTCTGTCCTACAGACCAGGTTCCCAGAACGCTAAGGCAGACGCACTGTCCCGGATGTATGACACAGAGGAGTGGTCCATGGATCACTCCCATACTTCCGGCCTCCTGCCTGGTGGCACCGGTGGTGTGGGAGCTGGACGCGGACATCGAGCGGGCGTTACGCACAGAGCCCACTCCCCCCCAGTGTCCAGCTGGGCGCCTGTACGTTCCGTCTGCTGTCCGAGACCGCTTGATCTATTGGGCCCACACGTCACCCTCCTCTGGTCATCCTGGCATCGGTCGGACGGTGCCTTAGTGGGAAGTACTGGTGGTCCACCTTGGCCAAGGACGTGAGGGTTTATGTTTCCTCCTGTTTGGCGTGCGACCAGTGCAAGGCTCCCAGGCACCTGCCCAGAGGGAAGTTACAACCCCTACCTGTTCCACAAAGGCCGTGGTCGCACCTGTCCGTGGACTTCCTGGCGGATCTTCCTCCCTCACAGGGCAACACCACGATCCTGGTCGTTGTGGATCGGTTTTCTAAGTCCTGCCATCTCCTCGCTTTGCCCGGTCTCCCTACGGCCCTACAAGACTGCGGAGACCCTGTTCACTCACGTCTTCTGGCACTACGGGGTGCCTGAGGACATAGTCTCTGATCGGGGTCCCCAGTTCACGTCCAGGGTCTGGAGAGCGTTCATGGAACGTCTGGGGGTCTCGGTCAACCTCACCTCAGGTTTTCAGAGTAACGGGCAGGTGGAGAGAGTAAACCAGCCAGGATGTGGGTAGGTTTCTGCGGTCATATTGCCAGGACCGGCCGGGGGAGTGGGCAGTGTTCATCCCCTGGGCAGAGATGGCCCAAAACTGACTCACCTCTCTCCCTTCCAGTGCGTACTGGGGTATCAGTCGGTTCTGGCACCTTGGCATCAGAGCCAGATCGAAGCTCCTGCGGTGGAAGAATGGTTTAAGCGCTCGGAGGAGACCTGAGACGCCGCCCATGTGCACCTGCAACGGGCCGTGAGGCGGTAGAAGGCAAGCGCCGACCGCCACCGCAGTGAGGCCCCGGTGTTCGCACTGGGGGACCGGGTCTGGCTCTCGTCCTGAAACCTGCCCCTCCGCCTGCCCTTCCGGGCGCTGGGTCCGCGGTTTGTGGGGCCGTTCGAAGTCCTGAGGAGATTGAACGAGGTATGCTACAGGTTACAGCTTACCCCAGATTACCGTATTAATACCTCGTTCCATGTGTCTCTCAGGCCGGTGGTGGCTGGTCCACTCCAGGAGTCTGAGGTGCGGGAGGTTCCTCCGCCCCCTCTGGACATCGAGGGTGCCCCGGCGTATGCTGTTCGAGCCATCCTGTACTCAGGGCGAGGGGCCTTCAGTACCTCGTGGAGTGGGAGGGGTACGGTCCGGAGGAGAGATGCTGGGTGCCAGTGGAGGACATCTTGGACCCTTCGTTGCTGCGGGAGTTCCACCGTCTCCATCCGGATCGCGGATCCGGATCTCGTTCTCCGGGTCGTCCCGGAGGTCGGTGTCGGCGCGCTGTTGGATCACTGCCCCCCCCCCCCCATCAAGGGGGTTGGGGGTACTGTCACAACTTCCGCCGAAGTCGGTCCCTCTCCTTGTTTGGGCGGCGTTTGGCGGTCGACATCGCCAATCCACTTCATTTTCCATTTGTTTTGTCTTTGTCTTACACACCTGGTTTCAATCCCCCAATAACTTGTTCATTATTTAACCCTCTGTTTCCCCATGTTTGTTTGAGTAATTGTTTGGATGTAATACGGTCTGTTATGTGGGCTCGCTTTATTGTATTTTGTCTATTTTTGAGTAAATTATGTTTATTTACTCATATCTGCTGTCCTGCGCCTGACTCCTCTACACAACTACACACAGACCTCATTACAGCTTCCACTAAAAAAATAAGTAATGGTAAAGGAGGCAGACAGACAGTGAAAGTAAGCACAAGTGTTGGCTGTTTCTTGATATATACTGAATCACACCTGTTTTTTTCAATTGTGGTGTGGTCATTGAAAAAACAATACATGTTATATTCTCACTTTTACTTCAATGTACAGTACCAGTCAAGAGTTTGGACACACCTACGCATTCCTGGATTTTTCTTTATTTTTACTATTTCCTACATTGTAGAATAATAGTGAAGACATCAAAATATGAAATTATACATATGGAATAATGTAGAAAGTGTTAGACACAAACTATTTTTTATATTTGAGATTCTTCAACGTAGCCACCCTTTGCCTTGTCAGCTTTGCACACTCTTGGCATTCTCACAAATAACTTATTGACATACAGTGGGGAGAACAAGTATTTGATACACTGCCGATTTTGCCGATTTTCCTACTTACAAAGCATGTAGAGGTCTGTAATTTTTTATCATAGAGACGGAATCTAAAACAAAAATCCAGATATTCACATTGTATGATTTTTAAGAATTTATTTGCATTTTATTGCATGACATAAGTATTTGATCACCTACCAACCAGTAAGAATTCCGGCTCTCACAGACCTGTTAGTTTTTCTTTAAAAAGCCCTCCTGTTCTCCACTCATTACCTGTATTAACTGCACCTGTTTGAACTCGTTACCTGTATAAAAGACACCTGACGGGCCTCCCGGGTGGCGCAGTGGTCTAGAGCACTGCATCGCAGTGCGAGCTGCGCCACCAGTGTCTCTGGGTTTGCGCCCAGGCTCTGTCGCAGCCGGCCGCGACCGGGAGGTCCGTGGGGCGACGCACAATTGGCCTAGCGTCGTCCGGGTTAGGGAGGGTTTGGCCGGTAGGGATATCCTTGTCTCATCGCGCTCCAGCGACTCCTGTGGCGGGCTGGGCACAGTGCGCGCTAACCAAGGGGGCCAGGTGCACGGTGTTTCCTCCGACACATTGGTGCGGCTGGCTTCCAGGTTGGAGGCGCACTGTGTTAAGAAGCAGTGCGGCTTGGTTGGGTTGTGCTTCGGAGGACGCGTGGCTTTCGACCTTCGTCTCTCCCGAGCCCGTACGGGAGTTGTAGCGATGAGACAAGATAGTAATTACTAGCGATTGGACACCACGAAAATTGGGGTGAAAAGGGGAGAAAAAAAGAAATAATAATAAATAAATAAAAGACACCTGTCCACACACTCAATCAAACAGACTCCAACCTCTCCACAATGGCCAAGACCAGAGAGCTGTGTAAGGACATCAGGGATAAAATTGTAGACCTGCACAAGGCTGGGATGGGCTACAGGAAAATAGGCAAGCAGCTTGGTGAGAAGGCAACAACTGTTGGCGCAATTATTAGAAAATGGAAGAAGTTCAAGATGACGGTCAATCACCCTCGGTCTGGGGCTCAATGCAAGATCTCACCTCGTGGGGCATCAATGATCATGAGGAAGGTGAGGGATCAGCCCAGAACTACACGGCAGGACCTGGTCAATGACCTGAAGAGAGCTGGGACCACAGTCTCAAAGAAAACCATTAGTAACACACTACGCCGTCATGGATTCAATCAATCAATCAATTTTATTTTATATAGCCCTTCGTACATCAGATAATATCTCGAAGTGCTGTACAGAAACCCAGCCTAAAACCCCAAACAGCTAGAATGCAGGTGTAGAAGCACGGTGGCTAGGAAAAACTCCCTAGAAAGGCCAAAACCTAGGAAGAAACCTAGAGAGGAACCAGGCTATGAGGGGTGGCCAGTCCTCTTCTGGCTGTGCCGGGTGGAGATTATAACAGAACTATGCCAAGATGTTCAAAAATGTTCATAAGTGACAAGCATGGTCAAATAATAATGGTCAAATCCTGCAGCGCACGCAAGGTCCCCCTGCTCAAGCCAGCGCATGTCCAGGCCCGTCTGAAGTTTGCCAATGACCATCTGGATGATCCAGAGGAGGAATGGGAGAAGGTCATGTGGTCTGATGAGACAAAAATAGAGCTAAACTCCACTCGCCGTGTTTGGAGGAAGAAGAAGGATGAGTACAACCCCAGGACCACCATCCCAACCGTGAAGCATAGAGGTGGAAACATCATTCTTTGGGGATGCTTTTCCGCAAATGGACAGGACGACTGCACCGTATTGAGGGGAGGATGGATGGGGCCATGTATCGCGAGATCTTGGCCAACAACCTCCTTCCCTCAGTAAGAGCATTGAAGATGGGTCGTGGCTGGGTCTTCCAGCATGACAACGACCCGAAACACACAGCCAGGGCAACTAAGGAGTGGCTCCGTAAGAAGCATCTCAAGGTCCTGGAGTGGCCTAGCCAGTCTCCAGACCTGAACCCAATAGAACATCTTTGGAGGGAGCTGAAAGTCCGTATTGCCCAGCGACAGCCCCGAAACCTGAAGGATCTGGAGAAGGTGTCTATGGAGGAGTGGGCAACAATCCCTGCTGCAGTGTGTGCAAACCTGGTCAAGAACTACAGGAAACGTACGATCTCTGTAATTCCAAACAAAGGTTTCTCTACCAAATATTAAGTTCTGCTTTTCTGATGTATCAAATACTTATGTCATGCAATAAAATGCAAATGAATTACTTAAAAATCATTGTGATTTTCTGGATTTTTGTTTTAGATTCTGTCTCTCACAGTTGAAGTGTACCTATGATAAAAAATTACAGACCTCTATATGCTTTGTAAGTAGGAAAACCTGCAAAATCGGCAGTTTATAAAATACTTGTTCTCCCCACTGTAAGTATTGAAACCCATTGCTTTGAGACTCGAAATTGAGCTCAGGTGCATACTGTTTCCATTGATCATCCTTTTGATGTTTCTACAACTTGATTAGAGTACACCTGTGGTAAATTCAATTGATTGGACATGATTTGGAAAGGGACACACCTGTCTATATAAGGTCCCACAGTTGACAGTGCACGTCAGAGCGAAAACCAAGCCATGAGGTCGAAGGAATTATTCATAGAGCTCTGAAGGCACAGATCTGGGGAAGGGTATCAAAAATGTCTGCAGCATTGAAGGTCCCCAAGAACACAGTGGCCTCCATCATTTTTAAACGGAAGAAGTTTGGAACCACCAAGTCTCTTCCTAGAGCTGGCCGCCAGGTGAAACTGAGCAATCAGCGGAGTGACCAAGAACCCGATGGTCACTCTGACAGAGCTCTAGAGTTCCTCTGTGGAGATGGTAGAACCTTCCAGAAGGACAACCGTCTCTGCAGCACTCCACCAACCAGGCCTTTATGGTAGAGTGGCCAGACGTAAGCCACTCCTCAGTAAAAGGCACATGAAAGCCCGCTTGGAGTTTGCCAAGAGGCACCTAAAGGAGTCTGAGCATGAGAAACAAGATTCTCTGTTCTGATGAAATCAAGATTGAACTCTTTAGCCTGAATGCCAAGCGTCACGTCTGGAAGAAACCTGGCACCTTCCCTACAGTGAAGCATGGTGGTGGCAGCATCACGTTGTGGGGATGTTTTTCAGCGGCAGAGACTGGGAGACTAGTCAGGATCGAGGGAAGCTGAACGGAGCAAAGTACAGAGAGATCCTTGATGAAAACCTGCTCCAGAAAGCTCAGGACCTCAGACTGGGGTGAAGGTTCACCTTCCAACAGGATAATGACCCTAAGTACACAGCCAACACAATGCAGGTGTGGCTTCGGGACAAGTCTCTGAATGTCCTTGAGTGGCCCAGCCAGAGCCCGGACTTGAACCCGATTGTACATCTCTGGAGAGACCTGAAAATGGCTGTTCAGCAACACTCCCTATCCAACCTGACAGAGCTTGAGAGGATCTACAAAGAGGAATGGGAAAAGCTCCCCAAATACAGGTGTATCCCGCTTGTAGCGTCAAATGCAAGAAGACTTGAGGCTGTAATCGCTGACAAAGGTGCTTCAACTAAGTACTGAGTAAAGGGTCTGAATACTTATATAAATCTAATATTTCTAATAAATTAGCACAATTTTCTAAAAACCTCTTCCATTTAAGAATGATGGAGGCCACTGTGTTCTTGGGGACTTTCAATGCTGCATAAATGTTTTGGTACTCTTCCCCAGATCTGTGCCTCGACACAATCCTTTCTCAGAGCTCTACGGACCATTACTTCTACCTCATGGCTTGGTTTTTGCTCTGACATGCACTGTCAACTGTGGGACCTTATTTAGACAGGTGTGTGCCTTTCTAAATTGTGTCCAATCAATTGAATTTACCACAGGTGGACTCCAATTGAGTTGTATAAACATCTCAAGGATGATCAGTGGAAACAGGATTTCTCCTGAGCTCAATTTTGAGTATCATAGCAAAGGGTCCGAATACTTATGTAAATAAGGTATTTCTGTGTAGGCACCAAGGAACTTGTTTTTTCAAAAAAATCTAAAAGTTTTCGCTTTGTCATTATGGGCTATTGTGTGTAGATTGCTGAGGATTTGTTATCCATTTAATCCATATTAGAATAAGGCTGTAATTGGGGCTCCCGAGTCGCGCAGTGGTCTAAGACTGCGATACCTGGTTCGAATCCAGGCTGCATCACATCCGGCTGTGATCGGGAGTCCCATAGGGCGGCGCACAATTGGCCCAGCGTCGTCCGGGTTTGGCCGTGTTAGGCCGTCATTGTAAATAAGAATTTGTTCTAAATTGACTTGCCTAGTTAAATAATGGTTAAATTAAAATGTGGAAAAAGTCCAGGGGTCTGAATATTTTCCGAAGGCACTGTATCTCACCGGAGAAAGCATCCGCACAAACGAAACGGCGCCCCCCTGTTTCAGTATGTGTACCGTATCCATCCGATGCTGTCTGGTCAAAATGACATTGTTGCCACACATAGCATTGAATGCAATGGAAGCCAGCGAGCACTTGGCCTCCCTTGACAATTTTTTGAATAAAATAGCCAATCAGCATTAAGCTAAACTGAGTGAGCGAAGCTGTAATTGATCCAGGCACACCAAGAAAGGCAGTCAGTTTGGATTTAGCTTCAGAACAATCACATCACATCAGAAGCCAAACATCATCGACAGAAAAAAAAATTGAATTGTTGCATCTCGTTGTGTCGTCATCCTCCAGTGGCTAGCTAGGATGGAGATAGGGATTTGGACTGGTGGTTTTACTTAATTCTCCATACTGGCCAATGATTATATTGGTGATTCTGATCCAACCTTAAATGAATACATTGTGACCCTGGCCTGAGAGGATGGAAGGTCAACATGTAGCTAGATGTAGTATGCTAAGGTTATCTAGATGGCCTGGTGCATAGTTGCCAATGAAAGGAAGGCTGTTGAGCAAGCATTTTAGCCAGGTAGCCTAGGGCAACAACTAAAAGCGTGCACTGTAGAACATAAGTCACAGACCGTTTAGGCAACATTGAAAAAGAAGGATGGCATTGGCGTTCCTCTACAAGTAGGTTGAGTCAAAATGTTTTTTCTACTTCCACGCACGCACACACAGGAATCAGTACCATGGACAGCCACATCATATTTAGCTTACATTGATTGCACTAAATCGTTTTTTGGTGTATTTTAGTTGTCACTGAATTAGACTAAGAACAGGTGATTAGATGATGTTGAGATGTTAAAGTTGAAATGGTGCTGGAATAGTGGCGGCAGACCCTGTTTTATTTGCGACTTGCAGTAACTTCTTAAAGAATATAACTTAGAAATGTATTAACGAGGACCCCATCAGAACCCAAAATATAAGCTTGTTTTACTCCATTTGTAAACAAACTATCCCATCAGAACACCAAATAGAAGCTTGTTTTACTCCGTTTGTAAACAAAACATGTAAACAAACACTACATAGCTTTAAAACATTGCTAAAAACATAATTTTGATATCATGTACTGTCAGTCCAAAGCCCTGTCTATGAATTTGAGAGTAGTATCGTTTCTCCAGCTCCATCCTTCAGCTTTTTACGGAACCAGGGGTGGGAGATCCACTTTGTTATTGTTTCTACTACTGATTGCCGCTTTAAGCATACATCGTTATTTACTCTTCAACTTTTTAAGTGTTTCCCAAACAGCACACAGAGTGAACCTGTAAGAGAGACAGCTAAGAGCGTCGTTGGGGGCACGTTTGGTTTTTCACGATTCCGTTGGGGGAGCTGTCCAGCTCCTTTATTTTTTGCCTTCACCTCCCTTATCTCACCTCACTTGCTCACATTGTATATAGACTTATTTTTCTACTGTATTATTGACTGTATGTTTGTTTTACTCCATGTGTAACTCTGTGTTGTTGTATGTGTCGAACTGCTTTGCTTTATCTTGGCCAGGTCGCAATTGTAAATGAGAACTTGTTCTCAACTTGCCTACCTGGTTAAATAAAGGTGAAATAAAAAAATAAAAAAATATATATATAATGTTTCCATGTCAAGATGTTCACCTATGTCTAAATGTTTTATGGACTATAGATGAAAATGAGCATGTATATACACCAACAGACTGCGCAGCAGATTATTTTGGAGAGCAACAATCTGCTGAATAGCAGCTATACAGTATATTGTATTATTATTGTTGTTCTGCTGACGTCTTACAATGGCTTGGCACTTATAATGTTCCAGGTGTTTCCAATTTCTACTGGATAAGATTTAGCTTGGGATAAAACTAATCTTGACTAAATGTTACATACACACATTTCAAATATTACACTGAACAAAAATATAAACACAAAATGTAAAAGTGTTGGTCCCATGTTTCATGAGCTGAAATAAAAGATCCCAGAAAAATCCATTCATACAAAAAGCTTATTTCTCTCAAATTCTGTGCACAAATTTGTTTACTTCTCTGTTATTCAGCATTTGTCCTTTGCCAAGATAACCCATCCCCCTGACAGGTGTGGCATATCAAGAACTTGATTAAACAACATGATCATTACACAGGTGCACCTTGTTCTTGGGACAATAAAATGTGCAGTTTTGTCACACAACACAATGCCACAGATGTCTCGAGTTTTGAGGGAACGTGCAATTGGCATGCTGACTGCAGGAATGTCCACCAGAGCTGTTGCCAGATAATTTCATGTTCATTTCTCTACCATTAGCCACTTCCAATGTCGTTTTAGAGAATTTGGCAGTACGTCCAACCAGCCTCACAACCACAAACCACATGTAACCACGGCAGCCTAGGACCTACACATCCGGCTTCTTCACCTGCGGGATCGTCTGAGACCAGCCACCCGGACAGCTGATGAAACTGTGTTTTGCACAACTGAAAAGTTGTGAAAAGAAACCGTCTCAGGGAAGCTCATCTGCATGCCAGTCATCCTCACCAGGGCCTTGACCTGACTGCAGTTCAGAGTTGGAACCAACTTCAGTGGTTAAATGCTGACCTTCGATGGCCGCTGGCATGCTGGAGAAGTGTGCTCTTCACAGATTAATCCCGGTTTCAACTGTACCGGACAGATGGCAGAGAGAGTGTTTGGCATCGTGTGGGCGAGTGATTTGCTGATGTCAACGTTGTGAACAGAGTGCCCCATGGTGGCGGTGGGGTTATGGTATGTGGTGCCATACGCTACAGACAAGGAACACGATTGCATTTTATCGATAGCAATTTGAATGCACAGAGATACCGTGACGAGATCCTAAGGCACAGTGTCGTGCCATTCATCCACCACCACCACCTCATGTTTCAGCATGATAATGCACGGCCCCATGTCGCAAGGATCTGTACACAATTCCTGGAAGCTGAAAATGTCCCAGTTCTACCATGGCCTGCATACTCACCAGACATGTCGCCCATTGAGCATGTTTGGGATGCTCTGGATTGCCGTGTATGACAGAATGTTCCAGTTCCCGCCAATATCCAGCAACTTTGCACAGCCATTTAAAAAGAGTGGGACAACATTCCACAGTTCACAATCAACCGTGAAGGAGATGTTGCACTGCATGAGGCAAATGGTGGTCACACCAGATACTGACTAGTTTTCTGATCCATGCCCTTAACTTTTCTTTAAGGCATCTGTGACCAACAGATGCATATCTGTATTCTGAGTTATGTGAAATCCATAGATTAGGGCCTAATGAATTTTGTTTATGTCACGTTCTGACCTTAGTTCCTTTGTTTTGTCTTTTGTTTTAGTATGGTCAGGGCATGAGTTGGGTGGGTTGTCTATGTTAGTTTTTCTATGATTTTCTATTTCTGTGTTTAGCCTGATATGGTTCTCAATCAGAGGCAGCTGTCAATCGTTGTCCCTGATTGGGAACCATATTTAGGTAGCCTGTTTTCTGTTGGGTTTTGTGGGTGGTTATTTTCAGTCTTTGTGTGTCTGCACCAGACAGAACTGTTTTCGGTTGTTTCTTTGTTGTTTTGTTATTCAGTGTTCAGTTTTTGATTATTACTAAACATCATGAACACTTACCACGCTGCATCTTGGTCCTCGCCTTCTTCCACAGACGACAGCCGTTACAGTTTAAATTGACTGATTTCCTTATATGAACTGTAACTCAGTAAAATCTTTGAAATTGTTGCATTTATATATTTGTTCAGTGTAATTTAGTTCCTATACATTACCCAAATTAAACATTTATCATTGTATGATCATTTCCATTTACACAAAACATTTATACATTGTTTAGGAATTATATATTGTGAGGTAAGGCAGAAAATAAGCCTAACGGTGTACTTTGGCTTCTCTATGAGTGGTCTGGATCACTTTTAGATGTGCAAGGGTTTCAAGAGCCATGTTACTAAGGAAGGCTATGGGAAATTCCTCTTCTGCTAAAGATACATCGTAAGATGGTTCAAACGATCATTTTAACACTATAGGAAGGCTCTGGGAAACGAGGCCCAATTCCCAGTTTACCAAAAGCATCTTAAAGCTAAGTTCATTGTTAGAACCATAAAGATGAACCAAGATGATTTTGGGAAACCGGGCCTTGGTCTTTAAGCATCGTGCGCATCAAACCTATAGCATATGACACTTTCTTTGAAACTCCCCGTGACCTATACCATATGATACGTTAATTGAAACTCTCCGATGCACAACGTCTGCATTTTTTTAAATCAGAGCTATTTTTTAAATATTATACCTTATTATTGATGTAGCATATAGGCTCATCACAAATGGCCAGATCCTGACATAGGCAAAACTAAAAACTGTTATCCATGTGTAACGGATGTGAAATGGCTAGCTAGTTAGCGGGTACGCGCTAGTAGCGTTTCAATCAGTTACGTCACTTGCTCTGAAACCTAGATGTAGTGTTGCCCCTTGCTCTGCAAGGGCCGCGGCCTTAGTGGAGCGATGGGTAACGCTGCTTCGTGGGTGGCAGTTGTTTGATGTGTGCAGAGGGTCCCTGGTTCGCGCCCGGGTCGGGGCGAGGGGACGTGCTAAAGTTATACTGTTACATTGATGCTGTTGACCCGGATCACTGGTTGCTGCGGAAAAGGAGGAGGTTGAAAGGGGGGTGAGTGTAACGGATGTGAAATGGCTAGCTAGTTAGCGGGTACGCGCTAGTAGAGTTTCAATCAGTTACGTCACTTGCTCTGAAACCTAGATGTAGTGTTGCCCCTTGCTCTGCAAGGGCCGTGGCCTTTGTGGAGCGATGGGTAACGCTGCTTCGTGGGTGGCAGTTGTTTGATGTGTGCAGAGAGTCCCTGGTTCGCGCCCGGGTCGGGGCGAGGGGACGGTTTAAAGTTATACTGTTACATTGGTGCCGTGGCCTTTGTGGAGCGATGGGTAACGATGCTTCGTGGGCGACCGTTGTTGATGTGTGCAGAGGGTCCCAGGTTCGCGCCCGTGTCGGGGCGAGGGGACGGTTTAAAGTTATACTGTTACACATGGGTCATGACCACTGTATAGATCGTTGTTCATGACACGTGAATTTCACCAGACCGCGGCTGACTGCCCATGTGGTAATGTTATCTAAGCTCTTAGGCACTGAAGCTTATTGTGATCGGTGGCATATTATAGAGCCTGTTCACAATTATGTAGGCTACTGGTTAGTCGTTAATGTAGTAAACGTTGTGGAAGTGACTGTCTCACTGATCTACGCCAATTTGGACTCAGTACTGGTCACATGATTAGATTAGATTAGATTCAATTTTAGAGCAAGTACAGTACAACGAAATGCAGTTGGCATCTGACCAGAAGAGCAAACAAAAGAGTACAACAAATTTACAAGTGAAACAATTAAGTACAAAGTATGTTATTAAGTGGGATGAATAAATGTGCAATGAAAGCAAATGGCAAGTCTAAATGTGCAATGAAGGCAAATTGAAAGTGCAAGGAGGCATGCAACTAAAATGCAGGGTTGGCAGCAATGAGGTTACCGAGGTAGACATGTACATGTACAACTGAATAATGTCCTTAATCAGACTTTGCAAAGCAATGTCAGAGTCCAGTAGTACCATGAAGAGTGCAAAGACAGTAGTGCAACAAGGTTCCTGGGAGGCAGTACTAAGCGGTGGGTGGGTGGATATGGCTAGTGCCGTGTCACAGAGTTCAGCAGGGTTACAGTAGCTGGAAATAAACTGTTCTTGAGCCTGCTAGTGCGGGAACATAGAGACCTGTACCGCCTGCCTGATGGTAGGAGGGCAAATATGACCCACTACAGTGACTGTTAATCATCAAACCATTGGAGTGAGAAACATTTTTTTTTAATTACATTTATTCGATTACATATGCAGATCTAAAACATGAAGAAAGACCCATTTATCATTTTCTATGTTGTCAGGAAGACACGATCATTAATTGGCCAAAATGTATAATGCACGGGTTGAACCAGAACCGATAATTAAAAACACAACATTTGATTAATCAAATCATTATTCCGTTTCTCTTTATTTAATATTTCCTTTAGACAATTAAAACAACGAACAAAAAACATTTATGTGTTGTTTGATTTTAGAGTCAAATCAAATTAACGAGGAATGACCCTTTACTCTTTTTTATCTTGTCATGTAATAGGAAATATTAATTGAACAAAAAGCACATGGACCCTAGTGGTGAGTGCTGTTGAGTTTTGGCTGTATGAGAAAATAAATGCAACTATTCAGCTTCATCTAACCATCCTAAAACCTCACTAGAAATGTTGTGTTTTTGGTGTAACAGTAGGCTAACATTATCAGGACATTGATTCAGCTTCTGAATTTTTTCCCAGAAATATTCTCAAATTGCAAAAAGAGACACATCCCTGATGTATATACTGTACATCATCCACAACCTCTGGTCTTCCTCCTCCATGTTCCTCTCTTTAGTCATGTTTTCCTTTATCTTTCTATCTGTGGTCTCGTCTCGTTTTATTGTTAAAATGCCTAATATTCAGGGACACAACTTTGGTTTTAGAAATACATTTTTTATCCAGTCAGATAAAAACTCCAAACAACCTACCCGACCACTCAGATGTTTCCGCATAGTCCTAAAGCACACTGTTGCATCGTTTTGTATCACATTCCAATGATAAAACTGGGGTGAACAAAAATGCAATTTCAGAATGTGGGGGGGACATGTCCCCCCTGTCCCCAGTGAAAGTTATACCCCTGATCATATTTATATACAAATATTATCTGATAGGACATATAGAATTAGCTAACCATATGAACAAAAAATAATTAATCAATGAATAAAAATAGTTTGTTACACAAGCAAACTGATATAGTTTAACCCTTCTCAGGTTTCGTACTTTTTACGACAATTTGGTCAATCATACCGCTTTCGTACTGTTTATTATGCAGAAGGAAAGCTGCACTTGAATTAGCTAGACGTGAATGTGAATAGCATTTGATTTATTGTATCTTCATCAAGATTCTGAATGTTGACCACAAAAGTGGTGCATGTATGTACAGTAATATATGCAATTTAGCAGACGCTTTTATCTAAAGAGACTTGGTCAAGCGTGCATACAATTTACAAATGGGGGTTCTGGGGAATCAAACCCACTATCCTGGCATTACAAGCACCATGCTCTACCAACTGAGCTACAATAATTGCTCATGCTGAGAAGTGTACTTTACAGAACCCATTCAAATGCATCCATCACGCACTGCAAATACCAGGGACAAATTACTTCACAGGAAAGCATTCCAGATGGCTATGTATCTCAATCTCTCTCTCTTAGGTACAAAGAATGCATGATTGTGCTGATTGACATCAGTAAGAAGGGTGAGGTAGTGCATCATCTCCGTGGCCATGACGATGAGATCCAAATCCTGGCCTGGGCACCACTGCCCAATAAAGAGGTACTTTACAGCATGCCCAACAACAACACCGAGGTTAGAATGTACAGAATGTATTCAGTCAGTGACAAATGGCATGCTGAGAAGACTATCTACAGTATTTGTAGTCATCAGATCTGGTTAACAGAAGACATTTTACCCCTTTGATTGACAAAATTATATTTTCAGAAACAACCAATGGGGTAACAGAGGGCACAGAGAAGGGGTGTTATCTTGCATCCAGGAGCAAGGACCAGACAATGAGAATCTGGAGCATGCTGAAGGGCAAAAGTGAGACAACAACCTAACTGAGTTATCAACCTGCATCCTCCATAGCTTTTTATGGTTATCATACAACTATTGAGAGTTGGTGCAGTCTGCTCTTTAAGAGGGTCCCGTCTCTTGGAGTTAAAGATGATTATGTCCCCCTCCTCTGTCAGATGTGATGACCATGAAGCTGCCGTTCCTGAAGAGAAGAGGGAAAGAGGTGAATCCGGCGGTCAAGGAGAGAATCTGGCTCACTGTGAACTAGCCCAAGGGGAAGCCATCTCAAGTCGTGTCAAGCTGCTTTGGGTATGAACTATGAAAACATAATTGAGGATAGTACCATTAATCATTATAAATATGATTTAGTCGGCAACATGCCAATACTTAGTATTTTGAGCGTCATTTTGTACTAACTTCCCCCTGTGTGTGTAGGGGTGAGCTGATCATGTGGGACCTCCTTGTGTACCCTCTGATCTTCTCTCCTGTGGGGCTGCCTGGCCCTGGGGGTGGGAGACTGCATGATCTGTGTGTGGAGCAGCCTCTCCATCCAGAACAAGTATGACACCAAGACCTTCTGGCAGGGCTTCAAGTCCAAAGTCACAGCGGTAAGAGACTCTTAGGGCATATTGATATCAGTTATTGTCTACTGGTTTATGGTAAACGTGAAGATGGCTAGCGCATCTGTGTAAATGTAAAACAATGCAAATCGTATGGTATGTATTAATTTGTGGATGTCAAAAATCTGTACAATATGTTAAGAATTGCAATTCGTACAATATCTTATGAATTTTCTAAACGTATGATATGTTACAAATTCCAATTTGTTGTGGCTAACGTTAGCAAGAAGGCTAATGCTAACATTAGCTAGGTGGCTAATGCTAACGTTAGCTAGGTGGCTTACGTTAAATGCTAACGTTAGCTAGGTGGCTTACGTTAGCTAGGCTATGGGTTAGGCTTGGGGTGTATACCCTATATACCGTATACCGGGGTATTTAGAAATTGCTTCAGGGATGGTTCTTCAATACCGTTGAAACTATTTATTTAAAGTTTTTTTAGACCTTTTAATACTTGTAGCTACTTTTTCACTAAATACCTGTAATAAACTTGCGCAATACGTTAGCAGATAAAGAAGATTGTGTTCTGCATTTAACCTGTGACGTTTTATTATGACATGGTGTTTGTTTACAAGCACACAGCGATGAGAGACCAGAGCCTTGTGAGTCACTCACTGTTGTGCAGCATGCGCCAGGGGATCTAGTTATGATATGGAATTCACAACAAAATGGGGGTTTTATAACTATTAAGTTAACTGTCTAAAATGTGCTAAATGGTCTGCATTTGTGCATTTGGTTTGCTAATTTAGTAGCTAGTTAGTTATCTAGCCAAGTGCTTAGCTTCTTGCAAAATCAAGCTTTGCTTGGTAACAGCAGAGACTTCCCTCCTGGATCAAGAGCTTTGCTGTCTAATATTTGTTTTGTGCGTGCAGCAAACTGTGAGTAACATTTTTTTGTTACTTGTATAAGTTTATGAGCAGGGATTTCTGTCCTGCAAATAGTTTAGGCCAAAGACTGTATAAAATGCTTGCAACGCTCGTTAGCATTTACTTAGCATTCGATATGGGATTTTACATGTACTTGTTAGCGTTGGTAACCTTCGAATCTCAGAGGCTCAGTGGGGTTTGAAAATAGCACCCCTTGTGTTCAGTGCCGGTATTAACAAATATCCCGGGATGTTACAAGGTTGGTATTAGAATCTGAATACCACCCAAGCCTACTAGGGGTTAGGGGTTAAGGTTAGGGTTAGGAATTATGTTAAAGGGGAAGGGTCAGCTAAGTAGCTCAAATGTAGTAAGTAGTTACAAAATCTGTAAAAATGCTGTTTGTGATGATTTTTGAACACACAACCTTTGGGTTGCTAAACGTTTGCGTTATGCGTTACAGGCCCAACCATCCATCCATCCTTCCCAACCAACCACCCAACTTTAGTTTGAGCCTTTCTTTTGTTATTAAGAAACCGTCTGTCTTATGTACCAAACGTAACCAATAATACAAATTTGAGAGGTCCGGATTTTTCATTTACTTTACGTTTACTATGTTACGTCTAGTCTATGAGACCAGGCTGCTATATTTATGCATCTATTTATATCTGAGATACTGTATAGCGGCGGTTTAATCAAATTCAAACTGTTAGTGATTATCATAATTTCTCACCAAGATAATTACATTTCACATCTGCTATGACATTAATGAATGGTCTTTATTGTGTTGTTCCCAGGCCTCCTCAGGTATCCAGCACTTATCACAAAAAGGCTGTGTACACATTAGCCTGGGAACCCCCAGTCACCCCTCTGTCAAATGGTAAGCTCTTAAGTCTATCTAAGTGTGTGCTGTATGCTGAGCACTCTCTGACCCAGCAACTTCTTCGAGTGGGCGTTGTGCCAAAGCCATGAGTCAGCATAAAACATCTCTTGACGCTTTTGTAATATACTCCATAATTGAGTTGAGAAAACGCTTACCTCTCTCCCTGAGCCATTCATTGGGAAATCAAGATGGTGGAAAGTTAATTTTACCAGCTTCCGGCAGATTACATTTTGATTACCATATCCGTCATTCAGCCTTTTGAAACAGTAAACATAATTGCTGCTGTGTGAAGGATATGCTGATGGTTTCTAAACCAACAAAGACCATGTTAATTTGTTTAGATACTTTTTTGCTGGCATGGCTCCTCCTCCTGCTGGTGGCTCAGAGTGGCATGTGGACATTGAGATTGAGATGTGACCTCTTGAGGGTTATCGTTGACTGATTAGTGTTGTGTCAGACTCTACCATAATATACGCTGGATGAGTATGATGGTCTGTATGCCTTTGCAAGTGTGTGTGCATGAATAAGAGAGACAACGGGGTGCTAAAACAGTGTGTAACAGTCAGTATGTAATCTCCTGGCGGAGCAGGAGACTGGCTGTCCTACAGCCTGTATAGCTGTGCTGGAGAGGGCCTCATCCTACAGCATAACCCCTGGAAACTCACAGGAGAGGCCACAGACATTGACAGGGTCATCAAGTACACCAACAGCATCATGGGGATATGGAGAGGCTCTCTACATTTATGTATTTATCTATTCCTTTTCAGCAGGACCCTCTACATAACTCCCTAAGTATTTTACCCAGTCACTGCATGTGGCGATGTGCAATTGAATATAATGATGTTAATTTGAATACATTTTCAAGGTCATGTTCTATTTTCTGCAGCACAAGCTGTCACCCCACACAGATCTCAGCTGGAAACCAGATGGTAAAGTTGTGGCCATCGGCAATGAGGACGGGAGAGTCGTCATTCCCTTAAACTGTGTATAGGCCTGGAGAATTAACTGGAGGCAACTGTCATCTAAAATGATTGATGAGTGCCTGTCTAAAATGAGACTGTAGCTGTACTGACAGTTTTACTGTAAAATGTATTACGAAGTTTAAATGCACTTTGGGAAAATGTGATTTGAATGTGGTCATTTTATTTATGTATCCATTTGAACTAGGTCTCAAAGTGCTTAAAATTATATTGGGGCAACTATAATTCCTGGTTTTGTCTCTCTCAGGTCCATAGGGGTGTACCAGGTCCGTCTCTCAAGCTGCTGTGTACCATCCAGCAGCACCATAAGATCATCAACGTGCTGCGCTGGCACCATGACCACAGCTCCCTACCCAAGCTGCAGTACCTCCTGGCCTCTGGATCCAGCAACGCCGTGGTCTAGGTTCACGACCGCCGCACTGTCATAGGTGTGTTCCCCAGGTGTGTATGCTGGTGCCGAAGCATATTTTGAGATCTGAGTGTTTAAATTACCTGTTGACATGTTGTATGATCTGTGTTAAAGACAAGAGTGCACATCTCAAGGTATGATGCAGAGGGTAAATGGGGTGCAGAGGCAGCAGTGAGCCAGCAGAGGGCTCTATTTGGAATGGTAGCAACGTAAAACTAATGGTCTTGGAAGATATACATTGAGTGTATGAAACATTACGAACACCTGCTCTTTCCGTGACATAGACTGATCAGGTGAATTCAGGTGAAAGCTATGATCCCTTATTGATGTCACTTGTTAAATCCACTTCAATCAGTGTAAATGACAGGGAAGAGATTTTTAAGAAGGATTTTTAAGCCTTGAGACATTTGAGACATTGATTGTGTATGTGTGTCATTCAGAGGGTGAATGGACAAGACAAAAGATTTAAGTGCTTTTGAACAGGGTATGGTAGTAGGTGCCAGGCACACCAGTTTGTGTCAAGAACTACAACGCTCAACAGTTTCCCCTGTGTATCAAAAATGGTACACAACCCAAAGGACATCCACCCAACTTGACACAAATGTGGGAAGCATTGGAGTCAGTATGTGTAATGTTTTTTTCAACACCTTGTAAGGTTAATGCCCTGACAAATTGAGCCTGTTCCTAGGGCAAAAATGGGGGGGACCTACTCATTCAAGGGTTTTTCTTTATTTTTACTATTCTACATTGTAGAATAATAGTGAAGACATCAACATATGAAACAACACATATGCAATCATGTAGTAACCCAAAAAGTGTTAAACAAATCAAAATATATTTTATATTTGAGATTCTTCAAAGTAGCCACCTTTTGCTTTGATGACAGCTTTGCACAATCTTGACATTCTCTCAACCAGTTTCATGAGGTGGAATGCATTTCAATTAAAGGGTGTGCCTTGTTAAAAGATAATTTGTGGAATTTATTTTCTTCCTCATGTGTTTGGGCCAATCAGCTGTGTCGTGACAAGGTAGGGGTGGTATACAGAAGACTGCCCTATTTGGTAAAAGACCAAGTCCATATTATGTCAAGAACAGCTCAAATAAGCAAAGAGAAACGACAGTCCATCATTACATTAAGACTAGGTCAGTCAATGCGGTCAATGAGGGCAATTTCAAGAAGTTTCTTCAGTTGCAGTCGCAAAAACCATGAAGTGCTATGATGAAACTGGCTCTCATGAGGACCGCCACAGGAAAGGAAGACACAGAATTACCTCTGCTGCAGAGGATAAGTTCATTAGAGTTACCAACAGCAGAAATTTCAGCTCAAGTCAATCCTTCACAGAGTTCAAGTAACAGACACATCTCAACATCAACTGTTCAGAGGAGACTGTGTGAATCAGGCCATGGTCAAATTACTGAAAAGTAACCACTACTAAAGGACATCAACAATAAGAACAGACCTGCTTGGGCCAAGAAACAAGAGCAATGGACATTAGACCGGTGAAAATCTATCCTATGTTCTGTTGAGTCCAAATTTGTGATTTTTGGTTCCAACTGCCGTGTCTTTGTAAGACTCAGAGTAGGTGAACGGATGATCTCCGCATGTGCTTTGCTGCTGACACGGTCTGTGATTTATTTAGAATTCAAGGCACACTTAACCAGCATGGCTACCACAGCACTCTGTAGCAATACGCCATCCCATCTGGTTTGCCTTTAGTGGGACTATCATTTGTTTTTCAACAGGACAGTGACCCAACACACCTCCAGGCTGTGTAAGGGCTATTTGACCAAGAAGGAGAGGGATGGAGTGCTGCATCAGATTACCTGGCCCCCAGAATCACACTACCTCAACCCATTTGAGATTATTTGGAATGAGTTGGACTGCAGAGTGAAGGAAAAGTTCTCAGTATATGTGTAAACTACTTCAAGACTGTTGGAAATGCATTCCAGGTGAAGCTGGTTGAGAGAATGCCAAGTGTGTCTAATGCTGTCATCAAGGCAAAAGGTGGCTACTTTGAAGAATCTCAAATATAAAATATATTTTGATTTGTTTAACACTTTTTAGTTACTACATGATTCCATATTTGTTAATTCATTGTTTTGATGTCTTCACTATTATTCTACAATCAGAGCAGTGTGCAGCGGGATGGAGATTGGAGTGGGTCTAGGGTATCAGGTAGGGTGGATGTGATATGATCCTTGGCTAGTCTCTCAAAGGACTTCATGATGACAGGAGTGCTATGGGGCGTTAGTCATTTAGTTCAGTTACCTTAGCTTTCTTGGGAACAGGAACAATGGGGCCATCTTGAAGCATGTGGGTACGGCAGACTGGGATAGGGATTGATTGAATATGTCCGTAAACACACCAGCCAGCTGGTCTGCGCATGCTCTGAGGACACGGCTTGGGATGCCATCTGGGCCGGCAGCCTTGCGATGGTTAACACGTTTAAATGTTTTACTCACGTTGGCCACGGTGAAGGAGAGCCCACATGCTTTGGTAGCGGGACGTGTCAGTGGCACTGCATTGTCCTCAAAGCGAGCAAAGCAGTGGTTTAATTTGTCTGGGAGCAAGACGTTGATGTCCGCGACGGGGTTGGTTTTCTTTTTGTAATCCGTGATTGACTGTAGACCCTGCCACATACGTCTCGTGTTTAAGCCGTTTAATTGCGACTCTACTTTGTCTCTATACTGACGCTTTGCTTGTTTGATTGCCTTGCGGAGGGAATAGCTACACTGTTTGTATTCGGTCATGTTTCCAGTCACCTTGCCATGAATAAAAGCGGTGGTTCGCTCTTTCAGTTTTGCTCGAATGCTGCCATCAATCCACGGTTTCTGGATCGGCAAGGTTAATAGTCACAGTGGGTACAACATCACCGATGCACTTGCTAATAAACTCGCTCACAGAATCAGCCTATACGTCAATGTTGTTGTTCTTAGACCTTTAGTTTTACATATCTATCATATACAGTGCATTCAGAAAGTATTCAGACCCCTTGACTTTTTCCACATTTTGTTATGTTACAACCGTAATCTAATATAGATTAAATAGTTTTCCCCCCTCAATCTACACACAATACCCCATAATGACAAAGCAAAAACTGTTTTTTATACATTTTTGCAAATGTATAAAAATACAAACCTGAAATATCACATTTATATATGTATTCAGACCCTTTACTCAGTACTTTGTTGAAGCATCTTTGGCAACGATTACAGTCTTGAGTTTTTGGGGTATTGTCACATTGTATAAATGATTGGAGACAGGCACAGGAATACGTAATAGGCGGTTTTAATACTCTACCCAAAAATACAACATGCCATGAAAAGCACGAGGACGAAGCCCAAAACAAACACGTATACAAAACACAGGGATGTAAACCCAAACAAAAGAGCAAGGTTAAACCTCCAATAAATACACGGGACGAGACCCATAATAATAATGCACAGGACGAGACCTGTAAACAATGCACTTGATGAGACCCGTAATAGCGAGTACACAATTCACTCAGCACGAAAGCCGAAACAACAAAGCACAGGTACTCACAACACAAAGGGACATAGGAACAATAACCGACCAAACAATGGTGAATAGAGGGCACATATACATAGAATTAGTAATCAGGGAGAACGGGAACATGTGTCCGTAATGAAACAGTTCAGTGACACCCAGTGGCCGGTGACGTAGACTCCGGAGCTGGTGTCCGGAATGAGCAACAGTACTGTCGGGCTGTATCACCGCCTGGTACGGCAATTGCACCGCCCTCAACCGCAAGGCTCTCCAGAGGATAGTGCGTTCTGCACAACGCATCACCGGGGGCAAAGCTGTCATCAAGGCAAAGGGTGGCTACTTTGAAGAATCTCAAATATAAAATATATTTTGATTTGATTTTTTGGTTACTACATGATTCTATATGTGTTATTTCCTAGTTTTGATGTCTTCACTATTATTCTACAATGTAGAAAATAGTAAAAATAAAGAAAAACCCTTGAATGAGTAGGTACTCTATAGGGGTGTGGAGGCAGGTCACCATGAGTCTGTGGTGTACCTGAGACTGTGGAAAGGTGAGGTGCTCTGCAGGAGGCCACTGGGAAAGGAGAGCTGAGTGATCACCTGCTCTCTGTTGCACGTATGGGTAAAGAGCACTAATTTAAAGTTTAAATGTTTTCCTATTTATTCCAGTGTAGAATGCATATTTACAAAATTAAGCTCTTCTGATTCAGCAACCAACTAGGCAATTAGTATAATTCTTTGTTATCTTGCTCCTTGACAAAGTAATGTGTTTCTCTGTGGTACAGTGCTGTACAGTATGTATGCATGCAGGTGTAATAGTATTTGTGAACCCCTCAGCTTGCTACCAGGTGTGGCTGAGTACAGTGGATGCCTATGTGAAGCAGCTGTGTCTTCAGAAGCAGTTCCTCAAGGCTGCCTGACATCTCCTGTCCATCAACAAGGTCTACGAGGCCATAGACCTCCTCAAGTCCCACCAGTTCTAAAGGTCATTTAGCTCTACAGGTTATTTTACACATAAATTATTATATAAAGAATATAAAAGTTAGTGTTGCATGAAGATCCAATAAAGTAATTCCCTTCTACTTAGTGGTAGGATTTTAGATTGTTATCTGTGACTGACCTATCAGTGGGAGTGATCATTGGAATCTCTGAGCTGTGAGTGACATGTTTGTGTGCTGCCTCATAGGGGGGTCATAGCCCTGGCCATGGCTAGGTGACCCTGTGCTCAAGGGGCTCTACACCACCTGGGCAATCGTGCTGGAGAAAGACAGCCACTTGACTACTGCTGCTAAATAACAAACTAACATTAACCCATCTTCATTAATAAAACTGCATGTCGGTGTAAAAGTGCACTGTGTAATGCAGGTAGAGAAATAGACGGTTCCTCTGAATAGCTGACTTGATGCTAATGGAACACGCTGTGTATTTATCAAATCAAATGTATCACCCTGTTATCTCGCCGTGGACTCCAGCTTCGACGCTGCCAAAGTAATTGCAAAGAAAAACGATCCAGTCTCACTGGACAGAGACTTGACTGGTGTCCTTGCTTGACAAAACAACCCGGTCGCATTCCGCTATCACATTTCATTTCATTTCATTACAGTACAACGGTTTGATTTGTTTGATCTTAGCTAGCTACATAGCCGTCTTTGTATCAAAGATAATTGTGTAGTTTAGAGCAATTTTCTAGGTTAGCTAGCCAGCTATTTTCGTCCTTTTAAAGTAACGTAATCAACACTGCTAGCTAGCCAGCTAGCCACCTAATAGCAGCACTGTAGAAACTATTACATTCAACGGAACAACGGAACGACTTGATTAGTGTAGTGTTAGCTAGCTACATAGTTGTCTTTGCTGTCTTTGTATCTAAGATAACTGTGGAGTCTAGAGTAATTATTGGTTAGCTAGCCAGCTATTTTCGTCCGCCGCGCTGCCGTTCTCCTACCTAGTCAACACTGCTAGTCAACACTGCTAACACTGCTAACACTGCTAGCTAGCCAACTTCTACCGAATAGCAGCACTGTAGAAACTATTACATTACAACGGAACGATTTGATTAGTGTAGTGTTAGCTAGCTAGTGTTAGCTAGCTACATAGTTGTCTTTGCTGTCCTTGTATCTAAGACAATTGTGTAGTTTAGACTAATTATCTAGCCAGTTACCGAGGTTACCTAGCCAGCTATCGAGGTTACCTAGCCAGCTGCACTTTCAAACAAAGTCAACAACACAGCCACTGCTAGCTAGCCTACTAGCTAGCCTACTTCAGCAGGACTGTATCATTTTAATCATTTTAGTCAATAAGATTTTTGCAACGTAAGCTTAACTTTCTGAACAATCGAGACGTGTAGTCCACTTGTCATTCCATTCTCCTTTGCATTAGCGTAGCCTCTTCTGTAGCCTGTCAACTATGTGTCTGTCTATCCCTGTTCTCTCCTCTCTGCACAGACCATACAAACGCTTCACACCGCGTGGCCGCGGCCACCCTAACCTGGTGGTCCCAGCGCGCACGACCCACGTGGAGTTCCAGGTCTCCGGTAGCCTCTGGAACTGCCGATCTGCGGCCAACAAGGCAGAGTTCATCTCAGCCTATGCTTCCCTCCAGTCCCTCGACTTCTTGGCACTGACGGAAACATGGATCACCACAGATAACACTGCTACTCCTACTGCTCTCTCTTCGTCTGCCCACGTGTTCTCGCACACCCCGAGAGCTTCTGGTCAGCGGGGTGGTGGCACCGGGATCCTCATCTCTCCCAAGTGGTCATTCTCTCTCTCTCCCCTTACCCATCTGTCTATCGCCTCCTTTGAATTCCATGCTGTCACAGTTACCAGCCCTTTCAAGCTTAACATCCTTATCATTTATCGCCCTCCAGGTTCCCTCGGAGAGTTCATCAATGAGCTTGATGCCTTGATAAGCTCCTTTCCTGAGGACGGCTCACCTCTCACAGTTCTGGGTGACTTTAACCGCCCCACGTCTACCTTTGACTCATTCCTCTGTGCCTCCTTCTTTCCACTCCTCTCCTCTTTTGACCTCACCCTCTCACCTTCCCCCCCTACTCACAAGGCAGGCAATACGCTTGACCTCATCTTTACTAGATGCTGTTCTTCCACTAACCTCATTGCAACTCCCCTCCAAGTCTCCGACCACTACCTTGTATCCTTTTCCCTCTCGCTCTCATCCAACACTTCCCACACTGCCCCTACTCGGATAGTATCGCGCCGTCCCAACCTTCGCTCTCTCTCCCCCGCTACTCTCTCCTCTTCCATCCTATCATCTCTCCCCTCTGCTCAAACCTTCTCCAACCTATCTCCTGATTCTGCCTCCTTTGACTCTCTATGTCCCCTATCCTCCAGGCCGGCTCGGTCCTCCCCTCCCGCTCCGTGGCTCGACGACTCATTGCGAGCTCACAGAACAGGGCTCCGGGCAGCCGAGCGGAAATGGAGGAAAACTCGCCTCCCTGCGGACCTGGCATCCTTTCACTCCCTCCTCTCTACATTTTCCTCTTCTGTCTCTGCTGCTAAAGCCACTTTCTACCACTCTAAATTCCAAGCATCTGCCTCTAACCCTAGAAAGCTCTTTGCCACCTTCTCCTCCCTCCTGAATCCTCCCCCCCCCCCCCCCCCCTCCTCCTCCCTCTCTGCAGATGACTTCGTCAACCATTTTGAAAAGAAGGTCGACGACATCCGATCCTCGTTTGCTAAGTCAAACGACACCGCTGGTTCTGCTCACACTGCCCTACCCTGTGCTCTGACCTCTTTCTCCCCTCTCTCTCCAGATGAAATCTCGCGTCTTGTGACGGCCGGCCGCCCAACAACCTGCCCGCTTGACCCTATCCCCTCCTCTCTTCTCCAGACCATTTCCGGAGACCTTCTCCCTTACCTCACCTCGCTCATCAACTCATCCTTGACCGATGGCTACGTCCCTTCCGTCTTCAAGAGAGCGAGAGTTGCACCCCTTCTGAAAAAACCTACACTCAATCCCTCCGATGTCAACAACTACAGACCAGTATCCCTTCTTTCTTTTCTCTCCAAAACTCTTGAACGTGCCGTCCTTGGCCAGCTCTCCTGCTATCTCTCTCAGAATGACCTTCTTGATCCAAATCAGTCAGGTTTCAAGACTAGTCATTCAACTGAGACTGCTCTTCTCTGTATCACGGAGGCGCTCCGCACTGCTAAAGCTAACTCTCTCTCCTCTGCTCTCATCCTTCTAGACCTATCGGCTGCCTTCGATACTGTGAACCATCAGATCCTCCTCTCCACCCTCTCCGAGTTGGGCATCTCCGGCGCGGCCCACGCTTGGATTGCGTCCTACCTGACAGGTCACTCCTACCAGGTGGCGTGGCGAGAATCTGTCTCCTCACCACGTGCTCTCACCACTGGTGTCCCCCAGGGCTCTGTTCTAGGCCCTCTCCTATTCTCGCTATACACCAAGTCACTTGGCTCTGTCATAACCTCACATGGTCTCTCCTATCATTGCTATGCAGACACACAATTAATCTTCTCCTTTCCCCCTTCTGATGACCAGGTGGCGAATCGCATCTCTGCATGTCTGGCAGACATATCAGTGTGGATGACGGATCACCACCTCAAGCTGAACCTCGGCAAGACGGAGCTGCTCTTCCTCCCGGGGAAGGACTGCCCGTTCCATGATCTCGCCATCACGGTTGACAACTCCATTGTGTCCTCCTCCCAGAGCGCTAAGAACCTTGGCGTGATCCTGGACAACACCCTGTCGTTCTCAACTAACATCAAGGCGGTGGCCCGTTCCTGTAGGTTCATGCTCTACAACTTTCGCAGAGTACGACCCTGCCTCACACAGGAAGCGGCGCAGGTCCTAATCCAGGCACTTGTCATCTCCCGGCTGGATTACTGCAACTCGCTGTTGGCTGGGCTCCCTGCCTGTGCCATTAAGCCCCTACAACTCATCCAGAACGCCGCAGCCCGTCTGGTGTTCAACCTTCCCAAGTTCTCTCACGTCACCCCGCTCCTCCGCTCTCTCCACTGGCTTCCAGTTGAAGCTCGCATCCGCTACAAGATCAAGGGCAGAACAGCAGATTTTTCCACCTTGCCTGCTCTGGGATTCGAACCAGCAGCCTTACAGTTACTGGCCCAACTCTCTTAACCGCTAGGATACCTTCCACAGTATCCATTACATATCATTTTAACAGACAACAAATCTTAATATACAATTGATGTTACAGAATGGTTAGTTATTTACTTATTTTCTTTACTGTAATATAATGCATTGATAACAAGTCAATTGTATGGATTATGTATTCATGTAGTCACATGTCACACCCTGATCTGTTTCACCTGTCTTTGTGATTGTCTCCCCCCCCGCTCCATGTGTCGGCCATCTTCCCCATTATCCCCAGTGTATTTATACCTGTGTTCTCTGTTTGTCTGTTTCCAATTCGTCTTGTTTGTCAAGTCAACCAGCGTTTTTGTTCTCTGCTCCTGCTTTTCCCCGTCTCTCTTTTTCTCTCCTTCCTGGTTTTGACCCTTGCCTGACCTGATTCTGAGCACGCCTTCCTGAACACTCTGCCTGCCCGACCCTGAGCCTGCCTGCCGACCTGTACCTTTGCCCCACCTCTAGATTATTGACCTCTACCTACTCTGAGCTTGCCTGCTGTCTGGTACCATTGCCCCACCTCTGGTATACTGACCCCTGCCTGCCTTGACCTGTCTATTGCCTGCCCCTGTTGGATTATTAAACCATTGTTTATTCGACGTTGTCTGCATCTGGGTCTTACCTTCATACCTGATAGTACGAACTGGCCATGACTGACACAGCACACCCTGGCCAGCTGTGCAAACGCCATCTCCTCCCAAGGAGCCTCCAATGGTAGGCACAAGGAATTGCTTCGTGGTCTTACGGAGGGGGTCCAAACATTGGCTGAGCACCAGGACGTTGGACATGCTGCTGAAGCAATTCCGCTGGTTGTCTGGGGGGGCAGCCTGCCACGGTGGTAACACCACCACCCCTCAGTAACTCGGCGGTTAGCAGCGCCGCCCCACCGGCCACTCCACCTTCCCGGGAGCCCGAATTACCACCCCGGAACGCTTTATTGGAGAGCCGAGCACCTGTCGGGCGTTCCTAGCTCAGTGTGCCTTCATTTTCGAGCTTCAGCCATCCTCCTTCCCCTCGGATTGCTCCAAGATAGCCTACCTCATCACGCTGATGTCTGGTGGGGCTCTTACCTGGGCTACCGCCGTATGGGAACAAGAGCCAGCCATGTGCGTGAGTCTGGAGGGGTTCGTGGGAGAGGTGAGGAAGGTTTTTGATGCCCCGTTCTCCAGGAGAGAAACTGCAAGGAAGCTAATCCAGCTCCGACAGGACGCCCGCAGAGTGGCCGACTATGAGGTGGATTTCCGCACGTTGGCAGCAGAGAGTGCGTGGAACCAGGAAGCACTGTTCGACATGGTCCTGCATGACATCTCGGAGGAGGTTAAGGACAACCTTTTGTCAATAGGGGGCGCAGTTAGCATTTTTTATTTCTGGGTGTCGCCAAATTAAACTGCCTCGTGCTCAATTCTTGCTCGTACAATATGCATATTATTAATTCTATTGGATAGAAAACACTCTCTAGTTTCATAAACCGTTGGAATTATGTCTGTGGGTGACCCAGAACTCTTTCTACAGCGAAATCCATGACAGGTACTGCGATGGTCTGAGAGCAAAGCTCTGGTTTCAGATCAGTTTTAAAAGTCTGTGTGTATCCTATGGAACGACATGAACTGCACCCGCCTTCCCCTGGATGTCAGTAACCAATGAGAAGTGGAATGGGCTTGCTGCGTAGCTCTCAGAGGTTATAAAAGGCCAAGGAGTGAGAGTAGCCTTCCTTTCGACGCTGAGCATTGCGCAGAGAGGGACCTCAGGATGCCATTTTCAAACGCTCAATTATCAACGTTAGATGTATCCGTCTGTAATTTAAATAGACATAAGTGTTAGAAGCATCATAACGAAGCTATTTTAAACCGAGTTATATCAGATTATGCGAGTATATTGCTATTTTTCGGAATTTCCTCAGTATTGCGCATTGAGGATTTGGACACGTTGGGGCAAAATAGCTATTGTTAGCTGCTATATCAGAAGTTGAATGCAACGTTTTACAACCAAGCAACGATTCTTTTGGACAAAGGATCACCATCCCAAGATTCTGATGGAAGCTCGTCGAAAAGTAAGAGTTATTCCGTTTTTATGTGGAAAAATGTAAACTCCATAATGGCGATTAGTGACGCGATTATTGCAGCACTAGTCTGGCTGTAACGCACACTGTATGTCTAGTAACATTAATTTTAAAAATCTAACTCAGCGGTTGCATTAATAACTAATGCATCTTTTATTTCATGTCCAACCTGTATTTTTTTAGTCAAGTTTATGAATAGTTTTTGATAAAAATATTTGTATTTTCAAAATGGCGCCGGGCAGATTGCTTGAGTAGTTGAACACTATTTCCATTGTGTAAGCACGATTTGTGCCGCTAAATATGCACATTTTCGATCAAACTCTATATGGATTGTGTAATATGATGTTACAGGAGTGTCATCTGAAGAATTCTGAGAAGGTTAGTGAAAAAATGAATATATTTTGGCGATGATTACGTTATCGCTCTCTTTGGCTAGAATCAATGCTCTGGTAACGTTTGCATATGTGGTATGCTAATATAACGATTTATTGTGTTTTCACCGTAAAACACTTAGAAAATCTGAAATGTTGTCTGAATTCACAAGATCTGTGTCTTTCCATTGCTATGTGCTGTGTATTTTTAAGAAATGTTTTATGATGAGTAAATTGGTAATACAAGTTGCTCTCTGTAGTAATTCTAGGAGCTTTGGTGAGATTTGTGATGGTGGCTGCAATGGCAAACTATGATTTATACCTGAAATATGCACATTTTTCTAACAAAACCTATCCTATACCATAAATATGTTATCAGACTGTCATCTGATGAGTTTTTTTCTTGGTTAGTGGCTATCAATATCTTAGTTTAGCCGAATTGGTGATAGCTACTGGTGTTGAGAAAAAATGGTGGACAAAGAAAAATTGTGTCTTTTGCTAACATGGTTAGCTAATAGATTTACATATTTTGTCTTCCCTGTAAAACATTTTAAAAATCTGAAATGGTGACTTTATTCACAAGATCTGTATCTTTCATTTGGTGTCTTGGACTTGTGATTTAATGATATTTAGATGCTACTATTTAAATGTGACGCTATGCTAGCTAATCAGTGTGGGGGGGGTGGGGGGTGATCCCGGATCCGGGATTCTGAGGCAGTAAAAGTTAAGGACAGACTTGCTGCTCAAGAGTTACCCAAGGATCTTGACTCCCTCATCGCTATGAGCATCCGCCTCGATGGACGATTGCGGGAATGACGGATGGAGAGGAAATTTGATTTTGCTCGCACGTCCAGGGATTCCACCTCGCCTCCGAGTCATCCCTGAAGTCTCCGACGTTGCCGAGAGCACCCAAAGTTTTCCGACCTTCCTCGAGAGTCACTGAAGAGGGCTGAGGCACTGTTTCCCGAACCTATGCAACTAGTCAGAGCTGGGCTGTCGCCAGCGGAACAGCAACACAGGATCAACACAAGGAGCAGTCTGTATTGCGGTACTTTTGGTCATTTTGTGTCCTCTTGCCCAGTAAAAGACCAGGCTCATCGGTAGGAGCGAGTACTCTGGTGGGCCTTATGGAGAACTTTTATGTTTCCCTTACTCGCACCCCTTTCATGTCATTCTGTTGTGGGGAAGCCAGTCCAAATCTTTTTAGGTCCTCATTGACTCTGGAGCAGATGAGAGCTTTTTGGTTGCCACAGTGGACAAATGTGAGTTCCATCGCTCCACCATTCCCTTTCTGGGCTACATCATCTCTACTGGGAGTGTTCAGATGGAGCCCGAGAAGGTGAGAGCGATGGTGGATTGGCCTCAGCCTATGTCCAGGGTGCAGCTGCAACGCTTCCTGGGGTTCGCCAACTTTTATCGCCGCTTTATCCGGGGTTACAGCACCCTGGCCTCCCCCCTGTCTGCACTCACCTCTACCAAGGTTCCAATCATGTGGTCCTCTGCATGCTGACAAGGCGTTCCAGGACCTTAAACACCGCTTCACCACTGCTCCTATCCTGGTTCATCCTGACCCTTCTCGTCAGTTCGTGGTGGAGTCAGTTCATGACGGATGTTCCGCCCCTTCTAGCCAGTGCCTCCATTCCTCCAAAGCCATCTTCACCGCAAGAAGCTCCTGAATCCCCACATCGTAGTTCCTCTCTGTGTCATTGAGGTGGTGGGAGAAGGCGCAGGGATGCAGCTTAACCTCACTACGGTATGTGGGACGGTAGCGTCCCACCTCGTCAACAGCCAGTGAAACTGCAGGGTGCCAAATTCAAAACAGAAATCCCATAATTAAAATTCCTCAAACATACAAGTATTTTACACCATTTTAAGGATAGACTTGTTGTAAATCCAGCCACAGTGTCCGATTTCAAAAAGGCTTTACGACGAAAGCACACCAAACAATTATGTTAGGTCAGAGCCAAGTCACAGAAAAACACAGCCATTTTTCCAGCCAAAGCGAGGAGTCACAAAAAGCAGAAATAGAGATAAAATTAATCACTAACCGTCATCTTCATCAGATGACACTCATAGGACTTCATGTTACACAATACATGTATGTTTTGTTCGGTAAAGTTCATATTTATATCCAAAAATCTGAGTTTACATTGGCGCGTTATGTTGAGTAGTTCCAAAACATCCGGTAATTTTGCAGAGAGCCACATCAATTTACAGAAATACTCATAATAAACATTGCTAAAAGATACAACTGTTATGCATGGAATTTTAGATCCACTTCTCCTTAACCTGTTTGGCGTGCAAGCCCGACGTCGGTACACTTATGACAACAGCCAGCTCAAAGTGCAGGGCGCGAAATTCAAAAGATTTTTTTTTTAAATATTTAACTTTCACACTAACAAGTCCAAGACACCAGATGAAAGGTACACATCTTGTGAATCAAGCCAACATGTCCGATTTTTAAAATGTTTTACAGGGAGACACAATATGTAAATCTATTAGCTAACCACGTTAGCAAAAGACTCCACTTTTATTACTCCATCAGTTTTTTACTACATCAGTAGCTATCGCAAATTCGACCAAATAAAGATATAAATAGCCACTAACCAAGAAACAACTTCATCAAATGACAGTCTGATAACATATTTATTGTATAGCATATGTTTTGTTAGAAAAATGTGCATATTTCAGGTATAAATCATAGTTTACATTGCAGCTACAGTCAGAAATTGCACCGAAAGCAGACAGAAAAATTAGACACCAACGCCAAATAACTAAATACTCATCATAAAACATTTCTGAAAAATACATAGTGTACAGCAATTGAAAGACAGGCATCTTGTGATTCCAGACAATATTTCCGATTTATCAAGTGTTTTACAGCGAAAACACAATATAGCGTTATATTAGCTTAGCACAATAGCAAACATAACAACAGCATTGATTCAAGGCAAAAATAGCTATAACGTATAAACCACCAAAATATATTAATTGTTTCACTAACCTTCTCAGAATTCTTCAGATGACAGTCCTGTAACATCATATTACACAATGCATATAGAGTTTGTTCGAAAATGTGCATATTTAGCGGCACAAATCGTGCTTAGACAATGAGAATAGTGTCCATAACGTCAAGCAATCTGTCCGGCGCCATCTTGTAAAGGCACCTTTTCTTATCGAATACTATTCATAAACTTGACAAAAAAAATACTGGTTGGACAGCAATTGAAAGACAAATTAGTTCTTAAAACCTTTTATGGCTGCAGCCCGACGCCGGTACACCTATGACAACATCCAGCTCAAGTGCAGGGCGCGAAATTCAAAATCTATTTTTTTTTTTAATATTTAACTTTCACACATTAACAAGTCCAATACAGCATTTGAAAGATAAACATCTTGTCAATCCAGCCAACATGTCCGATTTTTTAACCTGTTTGGGGTGCAAGCCCGAAATCGGAACGAAAATGACAACAGCTGCAGGGCGCGAAATTCAAAATCTATTTTTTAAAAATATTTAACTTTTACACATTAACAAGTCCAATACAGCATTTGAAAGATAAACATCTTGTCAATCCAGCCAACATGTCCGATTTTTTAAATGTTTTACAGAGAAAACACCACATATATTTATGTTAGCTCACCACCAAATACAAAAGTGGACAGACACGTATGGATATGATTATGATGTATGAATTATGATTCAAGTAGCATGCACAAGCCAACCGAAATAAACTAAAACCAACCTAAAGAACCCAGAAAAAACTACCTCAGATGACAGTCATATAACATGTTACACAATAAATCTATGTTTTGTTCATAAAAAGTGCATATTTTAGCTATAAATCAGTTTTACATTGATGCTACCATAAATGCTAACACATAGCTAGAGTCTGAATCCAGACGGGAGTAGCCAGAGAAAATACATACACCAACGTCGGCTACTAATTACACCTCATAAAACATTTCAGAAAAACATATGGTGGATAGCTAATGAAAGACAGATATCGTGTGAATAAAGCCAACATTTCCGATTTTTGAAGTGTTTTACAGCGAAAACACAATATATCGTTATATTAGCTAACAACATAAGCTAGCATAAGGCAGCACTAGCATTGGTCAAGCGCTAGCCTAGCACAGTTAGCCCAGTTAGCACAGCACAGTTCGACAGATATATGAAAAAGCATCCCAAATTGGGTCTTATCTTTGTTGATATTCCATCAGAATGTTGTAACGGGGTCCAATGTCCAGTAGAGTCTTTAGTTGGGTTCCAGAACGAATTATTTCCCTCTTTGGTTAGCAAGCACAATAGCATTGCGGCGCTACTCTGCCTTTCTTCAAAAAATTCTTCCGTCGTATCACATCTAAAGTCCAGAATAAATTGCAATAATATAATTAAAGTATATTGAAAAAACATACTTTAGGATGATTTTGTGACATGTATCAAATAATATCGTAGTCAGAGATCATATTCACCGTTATCGACCTTCTTCCAGAAGCCGAGACCAAATTATGCTTCGCGCCCGGAAATTTCTTTTAACTGCGCAGGTCTCACAAGAAGGTGTGTTATTCAGTCCATGGACGAGATATTCGACAGCTTTCAATTCTCACTTCCGCATTACAGCCTGATGAAGGCGTGTGACGTGTTTCTATGGTCCTAAGTCTAATGGCCTTGTATAGACAAGGTCTTAAAGAGACACATCGCATTTTGGAAATCTCAATTCGGCTGGGAAAATGGCTGTAAAAATATTTCTGTTCGACTTAGAGAAACAATTCAAACTTTTTTAGAAACTATAGACTGTTATCTATCCAACAGTAGTAAATATATGCATATTGTAAAATAAAAAGTTTCTTAGGAGGCCGTTTGAAAATGTGCACATATTTTCCAGTTTTTTCAATATTCAGCTTGCAGCCCAAACAGGTTAAATGTTTTACAGAGAAAACACCACATATATTTATGTTAGCTCACCACCAAATAAAAAAGAGGACAGACATTTTTCACAGCACAAGTAGGATGCAAGTAGCATGCACAAGCCAACCTAACTAACCTAGAACCAACCTAAATAACCTAGAAAAAACTACCTCAGATGACAGTCCTATAACATGTTACACAATAAATCTATGTTTTGTTCAAAAAATGTGCATATTTTAGCTATAAATCAGTTTTACATTACTGCTACCATCATAGCTACAGTCAGAAATCGCACGGGAGTAGCCAGAGTAAATACAGACACCAACGTCAACAACCTAATTACTCATCATAAAACATTTCAGAAAAATATATGGTGTGTAGCAAAATGAAAGACAAAGATCTTGTGAATACAGACAATATTTCCGATTTTTTAAGTGTTTTACAGCGAAAACACAATATATCGTTATATTAGCTTACTGCAATGGCTAACACACAACAACATTGATTCCAAGTAATCGGTAGCGATAGCACAGCTCGACAGATATATTAAATAGCATCCCAAATTGGGTCCTTATCTTTGTTGATCTTCCATCAGAATGTTGTAAAGGGGTCCATTGTCCAGTACCGTCTTTTTTTGGATCCAGAACGAACTATTTCCCTCTTGAATTAGCAAGCACACTGGCCGTGCGGCGCTAACCTCTCCTTCTTGAAACAATTCTTCCAAAGCATCACGTCTAAAGTCCCGAATAAATGTAAATAATATAATTAAACTATATTGAAAAAACATACTTTAGGATGATATTGTGACATGTATCAAGTCAAATTGAAGCCGGAGGTTATATTCACGTATAACGAGGAGGCAAGGTTCCAATACAAAGTCCAACTTCGCGTCTTGGAGAAAAAAAATTATGGCGGTCCTCTCACTCCAAGAGGATGTATTCAATCCCTGAACGAGATATTCAAGTCCTTTCTGCTCTCACTTCCGCATGACACCCAGGGGAAGGCGTATGACGTGTTTCTATGGTCCCAAGTGACATGCCCTTTTATAGACAAGCTCTTGAAAAGAGACCTCGCATTTGGAAATCTCACTTCCGGATAGGAAATGGGCTGCAGAAAGAGTTCTGGTTCACTTTGAATTATTTCTCTAACGGTTTAAGAAACTAGAGAGTGTTTTCTATTCAATAGAAATGATAATATGCATATTGTACGAGCAAGAATTGAGTAGGAGGCCGTTTGAAATGGCCACCTATTTTCAGGTTACTCAGTGCTGCCCCTTGCAGCCATAAGAAGTTAATGCAATCGCTGAATTACATTTTTTTAATTAACCTTACTGCGCAATACAGGCTGCGATAACGCAAGGCTACACTGCAGGAAATGGCGTCTTATGCATTTGACATTTTTCAACAGAACAATGAATTATCAGCATAAATAGTTCTTACTTTTAGATGAACTCCCATCAGAATCTTGGGAAATGTGTCTTTTGTCCAAAAGAATCGTTGCTAGGTTGGAGAACGTCGTCTTCAAAGTTGCAATTAGCAGTAAACAATAGCCATGTGGGCCAGAGATACCCAACTTCCTAAAAAGTCACGAAAATAAACACCCGAAAATCGCAATATACTGACGTAAACTGATATAATTCGGTTTAAAATAACAACATTACGATGTCTTCAACACCTATATCGAATAAAAACAGAGCCGGATATATCTAGGAGCTAATACGGGAGCTTCTAAAATGACATGCCAAGACCCTTCCTGCGTCAGAGCGAAGAGTGGAAAGATGGGACACTTCGGTTCCAAGCAATTTATAACCTTTGGGACCTACGTAGAAACTCCATTTCAACTCTCCCTATTCGCTGACACCCAGTGGAAGGCGTATGCAGTGCATCTCAACCAATAGAGGACAGGCAAATTAATACACAGGTCTCAGAACAGCCAGCAAAATTCTGCATTCTGACATACACATAGGAAAATTGCTCTAAGTCCAGTTCTGTTTCACCCACAGATATAATTCAAACGGTTTTAGAAACTAGAGAGTGTTTTCTATCCAATAGTAATAATAATATGCATATTGTACGAGCAAGAATTGAGTACGAGGCCTTTTTGAAATGGGCACCTTTTATCTGGCTACTCAATACTGCCCCTTGAGCCCAAAGAGGTTAATGCAACCGCTGTGTCAGATTTCAAAAACACTTTACGGAAAAAGCACACCATGCAATAATCTGAGTACGGCGCTCAGACGACAAATCAAGCCAAACAGATATCCGCCATGTTGGAGTCAACAGAAGTCAGAAATAGCATTATAAATATTCACTTACCTTTGATGATCTTCATCAGAATGCACTCCCAGGAATCCCAGTTCCAAAATAAATGTTTGTTTTGTTCAATAATGTCCATCATCTATGTCCAAATACCTCCTTGTTGTTCGCGCGTTCAGTACACAATCCAAACTCACGACGCGTATGCAAGTCCAGCGGAAAGTACGGACGAAAAGTCCCAAAAGTTATATTACAGTCCGTAGAAACATGTCAAACGAAGTATAGAATCAATCTTTAGGATGTTTTTAACATAAATCTTCAATAATGTTCCAACCAGAGAATTCCTTTGTATGTAGAATTGCAATGGAACAGAGCTCGCTCTCACGTAAACGCGTGAGACTGAGCTCGTGGCTCTCTGGCAGACCTCTGACTCATTCCCCTCCACTTCACAGTAGAAGCATCAAACAAGGTTCTAAAGACTGTTGACATCTAATGGAAGCCTTAGGAAGTGCAATATGACCCATAGACACTGTGTATTTGATAGGCCAAGAGTTGAAAAACTACAAACCTCAGATTTCCCTCTTCCTGGTTGGATTTTTTCTCAGGTTTTTGCCTGCCATATGAGTTCTGTTATACTCACCAGACATCATTCAAACAGTTAAAAAAACTTCAGAGTGTTTTCTATCCAAATATACTAATAATATGCATATAACGTATATGCACGTTGGGACAGGACAGCCCCCACTCCGACATCCAAAGCATCAGCGTCAGATGATCATCAGCATCAGATGTCGGAGTGGTTGGCTGTCCTGTCCCAACGTTCTGCCCTGGCCCTTAAGCTGCATCCCTGCGCCTTCTTCTTCCACCGCCTCAATGACACAGAGAGGAACTACGATGTGGGGAATCAGGAGCTTCTCGCGGTGAAGATGGCGTTGGAGGAATGGAGGCACTGGCTAGAAGGGGCGGAACATCCATTCATTGTGTGGACCGACCACAAAAACCTTAAGTATCTCCGCACAGCCAAGCGCCTCAACTCCAGGCAAGCGAGATGGGCCCTGCTGTTTACCTGGTTCAACTTTTCCCTCTCCTACCGGCCGGGGTACAAGAACGTTAAGCCGGATGCCCTGTCTCTCCGCTATAACCCCACGGTTACCACCCCGGAGCCCGAGACAATCCTTCCCACCCCATGCCTGGCAACGGCACTCAGCTTGGGTATAGAGAAACAGGTCCGGAAGGCGCAGCCGTCCCAGCTGAACCCTGGGAGGGGCTCAGATAACCGGATGTTTGTGCCTGACGCTGTCCGCTCCACGGTCCTGGAGTGGGCCCATTCCTCCAGGCTTGCCTGTCACCCGGGCTCTCATCGGACACTGGCCTTCGTGCGACAACGCTTTTGGTGGCCTACTATGTTTCCGGATGTTGCCATGTTTGTCGCCGCCTGAACGGTCTGAGCACAGAACAAGACTCCTCTGCAAGCTCCGGCTGGTCTTCTCCAACCACTGCCTGTCCCTCACCGTCCCTGGTCCCATATATCCCTGGATTTTGTCACGTGTCTCCCCCATCTGAGGGCAACACTGCCATCCTGACTGTGGTCGCCCGGTTTTCCAAAGCCACCCACTTCATTCCTCTCTCCAAACTACCGTCGGCCAAGGAGACGGCCCAGTTTACGGTGCAGCACATCTTCCGGATCCACAGACTCCCGGTGGACATGGTCTCCAACCGGGGTCCACAGTTCTTGTCCCTGTTCTGGAAGGCATTCTGCATGCTCATTGGGTCGATGGCCAGCCTGTCCTCCGGATTCCACCCCCAGTCCACCGGCCAGTCGGGGCGAGCCAACCAGGACTTCGAGATAACTCTTCGCTGCCTAGTCTCCGCCTGCCCCTGCCTACCGACATGTACCTTTGCCCCACCTCTGTATTATTGACCTCTGCCCACCCTGACCCTGAGCCTGCCGTCCGGTACCATTGACCCACCTCTGGTTTACTGACCCCTGCCTGTCTTGACCTGTCTATTGCCTGCCCCTGTTGGATTATTAAATCATGATTTATTCGACGTTGTCTGCATCTGGGTCTTACTTTCTTACCCGATAGTCACCTTATTCAAGTAATTGGGAGTATGGCTAGATGGTACACTGTCCATCTCTCAGCACATATCAAAGCTGCAGGCTAAGGGTAAATCTAGAATTGGTTTCCTCGTAATCGCTCTTCTTTTACCCCAGCTGCTAAACTAACCCTGATTCAGATGACCATCCTACTGATACTAGATCAGGGAGACGTAATTTATGGACTGTCAGGTAAGGGTGCTCTCGAGCGGCTTGATGTTCTTTACATTCGGCCATCAGATATGCACGCTATACTCCTCTGTAAACTGGTCATCTCTGTATACCCCTCGCAAGACCCACTGATTAATGCTTATTTATAAAACCCTCTTAGGCCTCACTCCCACCTATCTAAGATACCTACTGCAGCCCTCATCCTCCACATACAACACCCATTCTGCCAGTCACATTCTGTTAAAGTTCCCCAACGCCCACACATCCCTGGGTAGCTCCTTTTTTCAGTTCGCTGCAGCTAGCGACTGGAAGGAGCTGCAACAAACACTCAAACTGGACAGTTTTATCGCAATCGCTTCATTCAAAGACTCAATCATGGACACTCTCTTACTGACAGTTGTGGCTGCTTTGTGTAATGTATTATTGTCTCTACCTTCTTGCCCTTTGTGCTGTTGTCTGTGCCCAATAATGTTTGTACCATGTTTTGTCCTGCTACCATACTGGGCTGCCGCCACGTTGTGTTTTTACCATGTTGTTGTCATGTTGTGTTGCTACCATGAGGTGTTATCTGTTGCTGCCAATGTTGTTGTCTTAGGTCTCTCTTTGAGTAGTGTTGTGATGTGTGTTTTGTCCTATATTTTAAATATACAGTTGAAGTCGAAAGTTTACATACACCTTAGACAAATACATTTAAACTCAGTTTTTCACAATTTCTGACATTTAATCCTAGTAAAATTAGGATTAGGATCACCACTTTATTTTAAGAATGTGAAATGTCAGAATAATAGTAGAGAGAATGATATATTTCAGCGTTTATTTCTTTCATCACATTCCCAGTGGGTCAGAAGTTTACATACACTCAATTGGTATTTGGTAGCATAGCCATTAAATTGTTTAACATCTCTTGGGTACGTGAGACGGTAGCGTCCCACCTCTTCAACAGCCAGTGAAACTGCAGGACGCCAAATTCAAAACAACAGAAATCCCATCATTAAAATTCCTCAAACATACATGTATTTTACACCATCTTAAAGATACACTTGTTGTAAATCCAGCCAGTGTCCGATTTCAAAAAGGCTTTACGACGAAAGCACACCAAACATTTATGTTAGGTGAGTGCCTATTCAGAGAATAACACAGCCATTTTTCCAGCCAAAGAGAGGATTCACAAAAAGCAGAAATAGAGATAAAATAATCACTAACCTTTGATGATCTTCATCAGATGACAGTCATAGGACTTCATGTTACACAATACATGTATGCTTTGTTCGGTAAAGTTCATATTTATATCCAAAAATCTGAGTTTACATTGGCGTGTTATGTTGAGTAGTTCCAAAACATCCGGTGATTTTGCAGAGAGCCACATCAATTTACAGGAATACTCATAATAAACATTGCTAAAAGATACAACTGTTATGCATGGAATTTTAGATGCACTTCTCCTTAATGGAACCGCTGTGTCAGATTTCAAAAAAGCTTTACGAAAAGCAAACCATTTAAAAGCAAACCATGCAATAATGAGTCGGCGCTCAGAGCTCAATCAAGACAAATATAGCCGCCATATTATGCAGTCAACAGAAGTCAGAAGTAACATTATAAACATTCACTTACCTTTGATGATCTTCATCAGAATGCACTCGCAGGAATCCTAGTTCCACAATGAATGTTTGTTTTGTTCGATAATGTCCATTTATGTCCAAATTCCTCCTTGTTGTTCTAGCATTCAGTACACTTTCCAAACTCACGACGCGTGGGCAGGTCCAGCGGAAAGTACGGACGAAAAGTGAAAAAAGTTATATTACAGTCCGTTAAAACATGACAAACGAACTATTGAATCAATCTTTAGGATGTTTTTAACATAATTCTTCAATAATGTTCCAACCGGAGTATTCCTGTGTCTTCAGAATTGCGATGGAACAGAGCTCGCTCTCACGTGAACGCGCATGGTCAGAGCATGGCCACCTCATGGCAGACCTGACTCATTCCTCTCTCCTTCGGCCCCACTAAACAGTAGAGGCATCAGACAAGGTTCTAACGACTGTTGACATCTAGTGGAAGACTCAGGAAGTGCAACATTACCAACATCCCACTGTATCTTCAATAGGAGCTGAGTTGAAAATCGACCAACCTCAGATTTTTGCCTGCATGATGAGTTCTGTTATACTCAGACATCATTCAAACAGTTTTAGAAACTTCAGAGTGTTTTCTATCAAACCAGGCCGTTTACTCTGGGCATGCTTTTCATCCGGACATGAAAATACTGCCCCCTACCCCAAAGAAGTTAACTTGGGTCAAACGTTTTGGGTAGCCTTCCACAAGCTTCCCACAATAAGTTGGGTGAATTTTGGCCGATTCCTGCTGACAGAGTTGGTTAACTGAGTCAAGTTTGTAGGCCTTCTTGCTCGCACACGCTTTTTCAGTTCTGCCCACAGATTTTCTATAGGATTGAGGTCAGGGCCTTGTGATGGCCACTCCAATACCTTGACTTTGTTGCCCTTAAGCCATTTTGCCACAACTTTGGAAGTATGCTTGGGGTCATTGTCCATTTGGAAGACACATTTGCGACCAAGCTGAAACTTCCTGACTGATGTCTTGAGATGTTGCTTCAATATATCCACATAATTTTCCTGCCTCATGATACCATCTAGTTTGTGAAGTGCAGTAGTTCCTCCTTCAGCAGAGCACCCCCACAACATAATGCTGCCACCCCCGTGCTTCACGGTTGGGATGGTGTTCTTCGGCTTGCAAGCTTCCCCCTTTTCCCTCCAAACATAACGATGGTCATTATGGCCAAAGTTATTTTTTTGTTTCATCAGACCAGAGGACATTTCTCCAAAAAGTGCGGTCTTTGTCCCCATGTGCAGTTGCAAACCGTAGTCTGGCTTTTTTATGGCGGTTTTGGAGCAGTGGCTTCTTCCTTGCTGAGCGGCACTGAGTTTGAAAGTAGGCCTTTAAATACATCCACAGGTACATCTCCAATTGACTCAAATTATGTCAATTAGCCTATCAGAAGCTTCTAAAGCCATGACATCGTTTTCTGGAATGTTACAAGCTGTTTAAAGGCACAGTCAATTTAGTGTATGTAAACTTCTGACCCACTAGAATTGTGATACAGTGAATTATAAGTGAAATAATCTTTCTGTAAACAATTGTTGAAAAAATTACTTGTTTCATGCACAAAGTAGATGTCCTAACCTACTTGCCAAAACTATAGTTTGGTAACAAGAAATTTTTGGAGTGGTTGAAAAATGAGTTTTAATGACTCCAACCTAAGTGTATGTAAACTTCTGACTTCAACTGTATAGTTTTTTTTATCCCCCGTCCCTGCAGGAAGCTGTCATTGTAAATAAGAATTTGTTCTTAACTGACTTTCCTAGTTAAATAATGGTTAAATAATCAAATAAACAAAATGTATTTTAACGGTAGAAGAGTAGCATGGCAGCTTCAGAGATCTCCTTAGATCAGTGGTCGCCAACTGGTCGATGATCGACATTTCTAGTCGATCACCAAATATTTCTGTAAAAAAGCCAACGAACGACAAAGGCTTGCACTCCTTTTTAAATCGTGTTGAGCTGTTGCCAGTAGGTGCACTTGATTTAAAAGTCCTGCGCACCGGGTAAGCAAAGTGTTCCCATGACACAAAGGCACTGTATATCAGTAACCCTTTTCACTAAAATACATCTGACTTACATGAGATTTGGGTGTATGAACACCAGCCTAAAAATATGAAATAAATTGATGTACTGATTCATCAGGTGTAGCATTTTAGTCTGAAATTAAGTTATTGAAGTAATGCTGTTTGATACTTATGTGCAATGGCCTACAACCCTATATTTACAAAACAAACGGCACCCAAGTCTGTGTACATTACCTTCTCATGTTAAGGAGGAATACATGGAAAATCCTTAATTATGCAGAGGATCCAACTACCTCAGGGTGGAAATGAACCTGTCCAAGACAACTTAGACCCTTTTTAAATAAGATGCAGGTCTTGCTCTGTCAGTTTTTAACAGCTAAAGCTTGGTCTGGGAAGAAGAAATGTATGTTAGCCTAGGCACAATGACAGAATGTAGCCCAACTACGTAATCCAATTCAACCTTAAAACAGGGAACCAATTGGTTCAGTAAGGCATGCCTAAATATAGGAAATACATTTTTGGGCATGCCTTAAGACTTGACAAAATACAAAAAAAATTCACATTGAAAATAGAAAATGTTTTAATATACAACTGTTTCAAACAATGTATGTTGTAAAAACAATAGCAACCAAAAACATCTGTTTAAACTGAGGGTGAACAAATTAAAAGCAAATGTTACACAGAACTGCAGGGTGCCCCTGTAACAAGTTCATACTCAGGCCAACCTGGTACCCACCTAAAAATCTCCTTCCTGAAAGGAAAAATGCTAAAACAGGTTGGCTGCAGTGAAATTTTACATTTTAGTTTACATACCTGTCCAGCATAATTATTATTATTTTTTTTAAATGTACAATCCCTACAAGCATGTATCCAACACTGAAATGATTTGGGAACGATACCTACCGATGCTTGAGTTACAGTTGGGTCTAAATAAAGTTTGCTGTTATGAAAAGCAGGAGTGCAGGGAATTGCTGTTGAGCACTTAAATGCTACACTTATCATTTGCAGTACAATACACGAGCTGGTCCCATGCTTTTAAAATAATGGTAGTTACTGCAATGCTGTAACACACAGATAAAAGGTTTCCGAATACTGGACCTGTGAGATGGGTGCTAGAAAGGCTCAATGGTGGTACAATAGGGAATTTGAATGGTGACAATACGCAGTAAAATCAACTATGACAGAACAAAATGGTTTCAAGAGGAGAGTCTGTGGTAACCAATGCCCTTTTTGCAGCTGGTGAAGTTCGATACAGAAATTAATCTCATGTTTTCTTCTGGGAGTGAGGGGAAAAGAGAAACATCTACCGGATGGGATTAAAACAAGTGAGTCTTCCACGTGGTCGGTCAGTGCTTGTTGTTAGTTTCCTCTTGGGAAGAGCTTGAGATGCCGTTCTGATTTTGAGTGGACCCAGAGCCCAAGCCATACAATCGCCCACAATACTTTGCATCATCAATGTTGTCTTCAAAGAAAAGCTGCAAAAGACAACTTACTTCAGAAGTTTCAAGTAACAGAAACATTGTCAAACTCAGTTTCTCCCAAGATGCACGTCCCCATCATCAAGGCTAGTTTCTACATCTTGAACTGGGACTGTCAATCTTAAAAAGTTAATTTCCTTCCTGACCACTGATTTGAAAGGACATGACAGGTGTAAGCACAATGTTGAAAATGTCATGGAAGATAGGAGACATTAAGAATAGAATAGGTACCTCTTTCATCCTAAAGAATGCCATCCCTGTGAGCAGTGAATCGGAACCGGCCTGGTGCTGTCTCCCAATCCTCTTCAGTTCCAGCTGGTCAGCCACCTCCTGGAGTCCTCCCTGAACAAACACACAGGTAACAGTCAGCCAACTGGAGCCATATGCTCTACCTCAGCCTTGACATTTCATGTCAGTCACATTTCTTTACCATTAGGCCACCATTGCTTGTGTAGCTGAGGCGGTTCAGTGAGCCACGCTTGTGTGATGAGTAACCTTGTCTGAGACCCAAAGACTTGCATTAGCTAATCAAGCTAAGCATGCCAACAAAGTTGCGGCATGCATGAGACTCAGATTCAAACTGTCAGACACGCTTAACAGCCAACAGTGCTTTCATTGGCTTTGCTAATACCATAACATAAATGAATAAGAAAGTTACCAGGAATGTGTCTTTACCTTTAAGTTCTTACAGCTTTTCATCAGATATTTCACGTCATAGATTGCAGGGAAGAAGAGATTGAGGATCTGGAAGAACTCATGTTCCTCCTCAGGTAGGCGAGTGTCCGTTAAGAGCTTCACCAGGTAGCCAAAATCATACCCGCTGCAAATGAGAAAAACAGCAGGTAGATCATAACATTTCTCAAATGACAATTGAGGCACTGTTGTGAGTTTTAATGACTTGGGCCCAGAGTTTAACCTGGTAACCAGGAAAAACTAGGGCCTAGGACCACTGACATTTCTCCGAGCATCCCTACCTGTGAAAGGAGAGCCACTTGACATTTTCACACAGCACTAAACCAGATGTCATCAGGAGCTCAGCAAAGTAGAGTGTGTCGATACCCTCTTCCTCATGCTTTTTGAATTGGAGGCCAGAGTTCTGGAGTAGGTCTATTGAGTCCTGGGAGTACATATCCTCTCTGTTTACAAAAGAACATCAGTCTTTTTTTCCAGAAAGGAGCAAAACAAACTATTACTCAAGTCTTCTAATGAGGCAACAAATCCTACCCAAATAAGCATATGCATGCTAGTTTTAATTTCATCACTGGCTATGCTGTATTGTAAAAAGGATGTAAGGAATAACACCCACGTTAAATTAAATTTGAAATTAAACTGCCATGTTGTTGTTCCAGGAGGATAGTCTCCGTCCTCGTTCATAAACGACAGTCCCAATTGGATGATTTTCAGAAGGTCCACGTTGCACCTCAAGAGCTGGTACTGGTAATCTACTGTGCTGCGAAACTCGCCAATGGGTCGAACTACTACTCCGGGGAATTCTGTGTCCTGGTGGAACAAGGAGGACATCATTAAATGACCGAAATAAAATGTTTTAACGCAATATCAAAACCTTCCCAGACCTACTAAGCACAAATTGAAAATAGTGTATATGCATATTTGGCACGATAGATTACCATGGCAATGGAGTTGTAGCTTTGAATTATCTGTCGGATTTTCCTCATTTCCTCCTCCACATTGCTTGCCCAGACCTCACAGATAATCTGACTGGTATCTGCAAGTGCGGCTGGCATTTTTGCAGGTTGAGGAAGGGACTGAAAACACCGATAATTCTGCAGCACCTTCGGGGAGCAGTCTGGTGAAGAAGAAAACTCTGGGAACAAGAGGTTTAAATTAATGTAGGCCATTCAGCTAATCAACCATTACATTAAATGCAAAATGATAGCTAGTTAAAACTGTGTGCAGTAGCTGGATTCAGCATCAAACACATGTAGCTAACTACATGGCTGGGCGCTTAAATCAAAACCTGACTGGCCTGGATATCATCACTGCGGTATGAGGGATGCTAACTAGCTGGTAGTTCAAGAGCAAGCGAGCTTGGCTGTATAAACGACTCCACTTTGTTTTCTGCAAATTATGAACATTTCTTGTACAAACACTTGGTTAACTAGCTAGCTCGCAACAATGAAATGACGAACAAGCTAGGTAGCTAACTCAGTTACAGGGGGAAACATAGTATGTTCACGGTAGATAACATTAACCTCCAGTGTGGCTAGCTAACATGAATGTTAACCACCTCGTCAATCTTCCACAACATACTGTTTTATTTTTTTTGTATTTTACCCCCCCCCCCCCCCCCCCCCCCCATTTGGTGATATCCAAATTACGAACTTGTCACATCGCTGCAATCTTCCATAACACAGTCAACAGTAGCTAGCCGAATTAGTTTAGACTAGCTAGCGAAATGGCTAACTAACGTTCTGTTTGCTAGCGTTGGTTCGTATATGACAAGCTAACGTTAGCTGGAAAACGGCAGGACAGCTAGCCAACCCACTTAGGGAAACTGCTGGACTCACATTATGGTATTGGCTAGCTACTATGAACCGTATAAACCACAAATAACAATGTTTACCTGATCCGTCGTATGATCTTGTACTTCTGCTGGGGCTACTGCTAGTACTTGATAGCTAACGTTACTGGTTAACGTTGGCTTACTTGCTGCTATCGGAAGTCATAGAAACATTTACGCAGGCGCAGTGAAGAAGAAAAAAGCTCACCTTCACTCTCTCTTGAAGCTCTGACCCAAATAGCCTGATTGTAGTCGCTAAAGAGCACGAAGCATATACAGCCGTTTCCCCCATGAAAAATGAATTACATTATTATAGCATGCTACATATCTATAGTTTTGAACTTTATAGTTGCCAATGGGGGTCATGACAACAAACCACATGTACAGCAAGTTTTCAGCACAATAAAGAACCAATTATCCAGGAGTTCATTGGCTTGCAAAAGTTTTAACAAACTCAATGCTTTACAAAGTGTCACATTTATGCAAATCTTCACTTGGGCTTTGGTATTCCACAATAATCAATACAAAGCTGTAATAGGCTTTTGTTTAAGAAATTACTTTGATTTGGGAAGCATAAAATACCTGACAGTTATGTAGCTCCAAATGTCCAAGGATAACCTGATATAGTTCCAAGACACAAGTTACCACTTTTCACATTAAAACAATTCAAATAGTTCTTCATTCAATTATTAATATTCTGTTCATACATTACATTTGCAGATAAATAGGGAGGTATGGCAAAGCAATATCACACTCATCTGTAATACAGAAGCCTGTATACTTGGTTAAGTACTTGAGGTTATCCTGAATCCTGGTGTTATGAATAATGAATTGAATCATAGTAATTGTTAAATAGAGACATGGACACGTGAGAAATGCAGACGTCAGTGTCATTCAAACACGTCAGCTCGACTCCTCAAATAATGTGCATTGGTCTATCTACTGTGCTACACAACAGCAAAAGCATTACAATACCCCATGACGAGTAAACACTATCAACGGTGCATTTCTTCTGAGGCATGACAATTTAGTTTAGGCTTCAAACTAAATATGAATGACAGCTGAGGAAGTAAAGGTTTTTAAAACCGCAATGACATGTCAATGCTTTTGTTTGTCAGGGTCCCTTGCTAGCACAGCAGAGAGAGGGATACGTTCACTGTTGGGTAGAGTCAGCACTCCTTTGAATGTGGGATACCTCCAATACAGGCATGAGGAGCTGGAAGGCATCCTGGATGTACGATGCACTGTTGGAAGCCTAAAGAAGAGACACATACATATATACACTTTAGATACTTAAACAATGCACCACATTTGTAAATCACACACACAATATTCAGGTTTCAGACAGAATTATGTGATATGCAGCGATGCACAATAATACAAACCTCCAAAAATACTCCTGTTATGAGTGGATTGAGGACATCTCCCTTTTTATTTGACTGCAAAACAAAATGTTTTGCTCTTATTAGTCTCTGGACTCAGTGAACCAGGAATCTTATACACATACTCAGACTCATTTACACTACTCTATGGGTCTAATTAATCATTCTAATGGAGATTACTTTAGTTAATGTCAGCATTGCAGCATGGAAAGATTCCATCAACTTGTTACCGACCACCCTGCAACAAATTCTTTAATGGATTGAAGCTCTTTAAAGCAGTGGTTTTTCAACTTTTTCAGCAGGGACACAATTTCTTATGCCATAATTTCGGGGACCACAACCCTACCCAAATTTGATTACAACCTTAAAATCTGTATATTTTTGATTTTTACATAAACAAGTAACCTTCAATTAATGAGAATTCTCATCTCCTAACTTATCTTTCTCAAAAAAGTACAACAATCTGTACTCTTACTTTACATTATTTTATACTAATACAATTGCTCCGAGAAAGAGATTTTGTTTTTCAAGTTTTTGTCAAATAGGTACGGGTCAAAATTGACACTCGTTTTCAATACCGCACCCTGCGAGGATAACGGCACTGAGCCTTTTTCTAAAATGTTTTATGAGTTGGAGAACACATTGGGAGGGATCTTAGACCATTTCTCCATACATAATTCTTCCAGATCCTTGATATCCTTCGTCTGTGCTTATGCTCTGCCCTCTTCAATTTAACCAACAGGTTTTCAATGGGTTTCAAGTCCAGAGAATGAGATGGCCATTGCAAAATGTTGATTTTTGTGGCCAATTAACCATTTCTTTGTGGATTTTGATGTGTGCTTGGGGTTATTATCTTGGATAAAATGTCCTGGTACTGGGTCAAGTTCATGATGCCATTGACCTTAAGGGCCCCAAGACCAGTGGAAGCAAAATAGCCCCATAAAAATCAAGATCCACCACCATATTTTTTGTTTAAGATCATTTTATTGGCCAATTGCACACAAGGTCCAGCTGAAATTTCCACTTTTTACCCAACCCCTCCGAAAGACACACACACCCCTCCCCAAATCTGAGGACAACCTTAAAAACTGTATTTTTTTTAATAAACCAGTAATCTTCAAATAATTACATTTTCATCTCATTAATCAACTTATCTTTCCCAAACACATTTGTATATTGTCCCATACAATAATCTTTCTCTTAATTTATTTTTGTTTTGGGGACCACACTCCAATTCCCCCGCGACGCAATGGGGGTCATGACCAAGACTTTGAATACCACTGCTTTAAAATAAGGTTGATTACTTTGTGAAACACAAAATACCATTTATTAGTTGTCATAGTGATGCATTACACAAGTTCCATGATGGAAAGTTGTGCAAGACCTTGAATATTAACATCTGAAGCAGAGTTCTGTGAATGTAGCTACGAAGAGTGTAAGCTAAGTGATAGGCTAAATATACTTTGTGATATAGGTTCGTAAAGAATTACCATCTTACCCCTATTGTAGTTAAACAGGATGTGAACTTCTTGGAAAGTAATGATATCTCTTTACACAAAACAATTGTTATTCTGTAAGGGGAGAACAAAATGTTGAGTTAGAGCACAATCACGTACTAGGATATTTATATTTTTATAACCTTGATTTAACTAGGCAAGTCAGTTAAGTACAAATTCTTATTTACAATGACGGGCTACCAAAAGGCCTCCTGTGGGGACGGGGGCTTGAGATAAAAAAAAAATCAAAACAAACAAATATATATACTGCTCAAAAAAATAAAGGGAACACTTAAACAACACAATGTAACTCCAAGTCAATCACACTTCTGTGAAATCAAACTGTCCACTTAGGAAGCAACACTGATTGACAATAAATTTCACATGCTAGAAAGAGGAAGAAGGGAAGCGCTACTAAGGTACACTATAGTATATTTTGGTAGATAGAAGGTGCTCTTTGGTAAAAGGTGTAAATTGGTCATCAAAAAGAAAGAAGGACCAAGGCACTCTTCATATAATTAATTAAAATGCCTTTATTAGTATTTTTCCTTGTTTAAAAGAAACAAAGCTGTTTAAAAACCAACGCGTTTCCGCTGCATGGCCTTCGTCAGGGAATTTCACATGCTGTTGTGCAAATGGAAGACACCCCCAATAAAGGAGTGGTTCTGCAGGTGGTGACCACAGACCACTTCTCAGTTCCTATGCTTCCTGGCTGATGTTTTGGTCACTTTTGAATGCTGGCAGTGCTTTCACTCTAGTGGTAGCATGAGACGGAGTCTACACCCCACACAAGTGGCTCAGGTAGTGCAGCTCATCCAGGATGGCACATCAATGCGAGCTGTGGCAAGAAGGTTTGCTGTGTCTGTCAGCGTAGTGTCCAGAGCATGGAGGCTCTACCAGGAGACAGGCCAGTACATCAGGAGACGTGGAGGAGGCCGTAGGAGGGCAACAACCCAGCAGCAGGACCGCTACCTCCGCCTTTGTGCAAGGAGGTGCACTGCCAGAGCCCTGCAAAATGACCTCCAGCAGGCCACAAATGTGCATGTGTCAGCATATGGTCTCACAAGGGGTCTGAGGATCTCATCTCGGTACCTAATGGCAGTCAGGCTACCTCTGGCGAGCACATGGAGGGCTGTGCGGCCCCACAAAGAAATGCCACCCCACACCATGACTTCTCCACTCATTACCTGTATTAACTGCACCTGTTTGAACTCGTTACCTGTATAAAAGACCTGTCCACACAATCAAACAGACTCCAACCTCTCCACAATGGCCAAGACCAGAGAGCTGAGTAAGGACATCAGGGATTAAATTGTAGACCTGCACAAGGCTGGGATGGGCTACAGGACAATAGGCAAGCAGCTTGGTGAGAAGGCAACAACTGTTGGCGCAATTATTAGAAAATGGAAGAAGTTCAAGATGACGGTCAATCACACTCGTTCTGGGGCTCCATGCAAGATCTCACCTCATGGGGCATCAATGATCATGAGGAAGGTCAGGGATCAGCCCAGAACTACACGGCAGGACCTGGTCAATGACCTGAAGAGAGCTGGGACCACAGTCTCAAAGAAAACCATTAGTAACACACTACGCCATCATGGATTAAAATCCTGCAGCGCACGCAAGGTCCCCCCCTGCTCAAGCCAGCGCATGTCCAGGCCCGTCTGAAGTTTGCCAATGACCATCTGGATGATCCAGAGGAGGAATGGGAGAAGGTCATGTGGTCTGATGAGACAAAAATATAGCTTTTTGGTCTAAACTCCACTCGCCGTGTTTGGAGGAAGAAGAAGGATGAATACAACCCCAAGAACACCATCCCAACCGTGAAGCATGGAGGTGGAAACATCATTCTTTGGGGATGCCTTTCTGCAAAGGGGAGAGGACGACTGCACCGTATTGAGGGGAGGATGGATGGGGCCATGTATCGCGAGATCTTGGCCAACAACCTCCTTCCCTCAGTAAGAGCATTGAAGATGGGTCGTGGCTGGGTCTTCCAGCATGACAACGACCCGAAACACACAGCCAGGGCAACTAAGGAGTGGCTCCGTAAGAAGCATCTCAAGGTCCTGGAGTGGCCTAGCCAGTCTCCAGATCTGAAGCCAATAGAAAATCTTTGGAGGGAGCTGAAAGTCCGTATTGCCCAGCAACAGCCCCGAAACCTGAAGGATCTGGAGAAGGTCTCTATGGAGGAGTGGGCCAAAATCCCTGCTGCAGTGTGTGCAAACCTGGTCAAGAACTACAGGAAACGTATGATTCTCTGTAATTGCAAACAAAAGTTTCTGTATCAAATATTAAAGTTCTGCTTTTCTGATGTATCAAATACTTATGTCATGCAATAAAATGCAAATTAATTACTTAAAAATCATACAATGTGAATTTCTGGATTTTTGTTTTAGATTCCATCTCTCACAGTTGAAGTGTACCTATGATAAAAATGACAGACCTCTACATGCTTTGTAAGTAGAAAAACCTGCAGTGTATCAAATACTTGTTCTCCCCACTGTATATATATATTATTATTCATTTCTGTCAAGTTGGTTGTTGATCATTGCTAGACAGCAAGTCCTGCCATAGATTTAAGCAGATTTAAGTCAAAACTAGGCAACTCTGGAACATTCAATGTCATCTTGGTCAGCAACTAAAGTGTATTTTTGGCCATTGTCCTGCTGAAAGGTGAATTTATCTTCCAGTGTCTGTTGGAAAGCAGACCGAACAAGGTTTTCCTTTAGGATTTTGCCTGTGTTCAGCTCTATTCTGTTCTTTCATTAAAAAAAATGTAAAACTCCCTAGTCCTTGCTGACGACAAGCATACCCATAACATGATGCAGCCACCACCATGTTTGAATATATTTAGAGTGGTTCTCAGTGATACACTGGATTTGCCCCAAACATCAGGCGGTGTATTCAGGACAAAGTTACTTTCTTTGCCACGTTTTTTTTCAGTATTACTTTAGTGCCTTATTGCAAACGGATGCTTTTTTTGGAATATTTTTTATTCTGTACAGGTTTCCTTCTTTTCACTCGGTCATTTAGGTTAGTATTGTGGAGTAACTTTCTCCCATCATAGCCATAATATTCTTTAACTGTTTTAAAGTTACCATTGGCCTCATGGTGAAATCCCTGAGCGGTTTCCTTCATCTCCGGCAACTGAGTTAGGAAGGATGCCTTTATCTTTGTAGTGAGTGGGTGTATTGATACAACATCCAAAGTGTAATTAACCACTCTGGTCTTTGTGGTTGAATCGGTTTGAAATTCACTGCTCAACTGGATGACCTTACAGATAATTGTATGTGTGGGGTAAAGAGATAAGGTAGTAATTTCAAAATCATGTTAAACACTATTATTGTACACCGAGTGAGTCCATGCAACTTATTATGTGACTGGTTAAGCTCATTTTAACTCTTGAACTTATTTAGGCTTTTCATAAAAAAGGTGTTGAATCCTTATTGGCACAAGACATTTCAGATGATAATGTTTAATTAATTTGTAAAAATTTCCAAAAACATAATTTCACATTATGGGATACTGTGTGTAGACCAGTGACAACATATCAATTTTAAATTTCGGCTGAAAAAGTCAAGGGGTGTGAATACTTTCTGAAGGCTGTATTTATGACTCGTAATATAACACTGTAGATGGCTGATGGTGTGTAGGAACTTACTGCGAGAGGATTTTGGCCTGCTCCAGAGTGGTGACCTCCTGGCTGGTATAGAACAGGATCATCTCGGCCACTTTGTGGAACTGCTCTATGGATCTGGCTGTGAGCTCAGCCAGGTTTCTGATGGCCAACGAGTGGACATCCTGAGAGGAATCAACAACTCTCACATCAGTAGTTACAACAGAAAGGAGTAAAGCTCCATTCCAATAGTCACAGTCAGATAATGACCTTGATACACATTATTTTTTTTCCAATACCTCAACAGTATAGGTTTTTGCCACTTCCTCTTCATTCCCTTCTTCCTTTATGAGTTTGGTCATTTGGGCAATCTGGTCACATGCATTTTTACTCACCTGATAAGTGGTATGCAGAGAGAAAATAGGTTAGAGATTAGTGATCTATCAACTGGAGAAGAGGTGTTGCCTGAATTGCAATGAATGCAGAATCCAGAAACATAGAATTTAAAAATTGCTGCAAATACGCAGAAAACGCAAAGACGAGTAGTGAACTCAGTCCATTTAAAACTCAGTTCTACCAAAACTCTTCAGAAGATAGCAACAAACACTGCTATAATATTGGACCACTAGCATGAGACAGAAAGATCTCTGGCTTTAAATGAAATCAAGAGAAATGTATTGCGCCAACCTTGCCAAGTTTGTCAGCTTTTGTGGATATGTGTAGTCCATCCAGGGCCCCTGTTAATTCCCTCAGAAACTCAGAGCCATCTTCATCTGAAAATAAATATGAATAAACAAAATGTATTGATTTTGTTCATTGTATTATCAAAGAAACAAGATAACACATTGGATGTTTTTCAGTTGGCTTATCACCCAGAGAAGAAAAGCACACACCAAAAGTATTTTGTTTCTGTTGTGAGTACTAAAAGAATGTAAATGTAACATTGTGATAGTAGACTTTGTGTGGCAGTTCTGTGACGATAGGCTACCTTTCTTTTCGTTCACCTCCTCCTCATCAAACTCCACCAGAGAGAAGGGTTCCTTTATGAGCTCCAGGTCCTCTTTAAGTTGGTCCAGCTCCTCTCCAGACAGAGTGGTCAGAACAGACTTTACCTACACCACACAACAGACAACTGATTCAGTCATAGATAGGATCTACTAAAAGGAGCCAGGAGGATTTTAAAGTGTCATGGATCCATTTTTATATCTCAAGAGGTTGCAATGGTTGTAGGTGCTCTCTTTACAAGTGTGCAAAGTATTACGAGCAAAAAGTTGTACTGATTTCAAATGGTAGGCTGTGCAGGGTGTACAATCAATCATGTTTTGAGAGGCTGTTTACTTGTTTCTTTGTACAAAGTAAAATGTGGAACTTGCTCATTATTACCTTTGACTCACTCTCCCTGGAGAGAATTTCCAGAGCTTCCAGGTGGGATAGGCCCTGGAATTCATCGAACAGCATTCCGTAATGGGCCTTATTTTCTGTGTCGGAGGACATCTCCTTGGCTGTTTCCTGCTCCTCTCTCTCCTTGGCCTCCCGTAAGACCTTTAGCCAAAACAAAAACCTTGAATACAATCTTTCCAACACCAATAAGGTGTAAGCCCAACACTGGGGGTGGCTTCTCTGACATCCATTCAACAATATTCACCTGAGAAAGAGTGTTAGTCCTGTTCATCAGACCCTTTGTTTTCTTGTACCCTGGATCTCCCTCTGCTATGACATCCATGGTCTTCTTGCCTATGAACTCCAAGGCATCTAAACCCCCTGTTAGGACCGTTTTCCCCTGAAATATAGATATACATTTAGTCAGTAACCAAGTCACTTTTGCCCACAAACAACATATGATGGTAATCGCCAAAAAAAAGCAAAGAAGCATTGTTTCTTACGGTGCTTTGAACAACACTGCTGAGGGATGAGAACATTCCAATGGCGCTTCCCATAGCCAATGCCCCATCTCCTTCCCCTTTATCAGTCTCATTACTGGGTTCACCTAGAAGTAAAATACAGTAGGTCCAAAATAATTGACACCCTTAATAAGGATGAGGAAAAAGTATGTAAAAAGTAAATAATTCAAAAACTCAGCTATACTCTTAGCATTTTTTTGTTGTTGCTGAAATGATATTATTTGATACTAATACAATTGCTCAGAGGAAGAGATTATGTTTAAGAAGTAATACTTTTTTTCTTCTCAAAAGGTTATGGGTCAAAATTATCGACACTCCTGTTTTCAATACCTCATCTTTCGAGGGTAACGGCACTGATCCTTTTTTTTAAACGTTTCATAAGTTGGAGAACACATTGGGAGGGATCTTAAACCATTTCTACATACAGAATCCTTCCAGATCCTTGATATCTTTCGTCTGTGCTTATGGACTACATTCTTTAGTTCAAACCACAGGTTTTCAATGGGTTTCAATCCAGAGACTGAGATGGACAGTCAAATGTTGATTTTCTGGCCAAATAACAATTTCTTTTTGGATTTTGATGTGTGCTTGGGGTTATTGTCTTGGCTAAAATGTCCTGGTTGCCTCTGCAATGAGGCTGAAACTTGATCGCAAGTGGATCTTCCAGCAAGACAATAACCCTAAGCACAGCAAAATCCACAAAGAAATGGTTAATTGGCCACAAAAATCTACGTTTTGCAATTGCCATCTCAGTTTCCAGACTTGAAACCCATTGAAAACCCGTGGATTGAATTGAAGAGGGCAGAGCATAAGCGCAGTCAAAGGATATCAAGGATCTAAAAGGATTCTATATGAAGGGATGGTCAAAGATCCCTCCCAATGCGTTCTCCAACTCATGAAACATTTAAGAAAAAGGCTCAGGCTATCCTCGCAAGGTGAGCTATTGAAGGGTATTGAAAACAGGGATGTCAATTTTGACCTCTAACTTTGTTAGAGGTCAAAATCTATTTCTGAGAAATTGTATTAGTATACAGTTATATATTTACAAAAGAAATGTAGCATACATTATAACTATATAATATTTTAGTCATTTTTGCTCATCTTAATCAAGGGTGTCAATAATTTCAGACCAGACTGTAGATCTCAGACATCAACCTAACGTGCATAGCTACAACAGTGAAGCACTTTACATCTCCACAACAAACGCATCCTAAATATACTAAGGCTTATCACAGCTGATGCTAAATCTAGAGTGATGACTCGTGTGCTGATCATGTTGATGACCAGTGTATGCCATCATTACCCTCTTGTTTGTCCTCCTCTCCAATCTGTGCAGACAGCTCTGTGGGGCTGGGGATTCCCAGAGAAGTCTCTGCCTTCTCAATAGCCTGGGTGATCCCTTGACCTTAGAATGAAACAAACATAATAAAATGTATTTTTAGATGTTTTAAAGTTTACATATGCTCACTGAAAGGGCAAACATATTGTTTAACATAACACCATAATGAGAACACAAAATGGCCACAAACAGAAAACACCATTTTTGGTTCTCCTCACCTACAGTGGCCACAGTGGCCGAGGCCGTTGACATGATGGACTTTCCCCAGCTCCCCCAGTAGCCCCATCCTCCCTGGACTACTGTTGACTCAATGGATGTCTGGAGGAGAGAGAGATAGAGGAACATAGAAAACATTTGTACCTGATTATCGTTTGCTATAAAAAAAAAAACTTAACCATATCCAGGCCCCAAGGTTAGAAGCTAAGCTTGTTGAATCTTTCACTCTGCTGTATGCATGCATGTTTTACCTTGGCTGGCTCTCCATCTACTTTAGGTTTCTCCTCCTGAGTCTTGTGGACTTCAACTGGAGGTTTTGGATCTGGTCTCTTCCTGGTTTTCCTTACGTTCCTGGTTGGGGGGACATCTGTGGAGTTATGTGTGGTGCTCTCTCCAGGTAGTGTCTGTGGAGCACTGTCTGGTGGCATCACAGTGGAGGTCTGCAGTGGTGGGGCCTCTGTCTCTGCGACCTCTGAACTCCCAGCAGGGACACCAGGGGCTTTGCTGTCTGACATCTTAACTTAACACATACCTGTTGTTATTGGATGAAAAGACAATACGAATGTATAGTGTAATGTTTAATTGAAACCATAAACAGTTTTTAAAATAATTTATATCCAATCAATAAGTCAAAACAAGTGGGATGTACAGTAGAAGTTCACATTGCCCCAGGCGTTACTTAAATTGAGTCCGGTCGCAATCTGGGGCAAGAGAAGTCCAGTGACAGGCTATTCTTGCAGATTAAATGTAGCTACCTAGATAAACTAAATTACAGAGAATAGAGACTGATACTCAGACTTTCAGTTATTGTTTAGCTAAGATAACAGTTGTCTGAGCCAAACGTAACGGTGTCCAAAAAACATCAGTGACAGCACATCAATGGCTAGACATTGTTGCACTTTCCCTTAACTTAGCTGTTAGCTTCCTATGCTAAAGTCATTGCTCACCAGTCTTCTAGGTGATAGACAAATGTCTAAGAAAGAAGCCACATGGTTTTGATGAAGAATGCCATCTATTTACGTTACTAACCCATTTTATGCCAGACTTCGTGTAATGGTCTTGCAAGGTCTAGATACAAAACCCCCGACTAGCCACGTCACACGATAATTTGTTATGGTGAGGGGTCTCTTCTTCTACTGCATAAACATGTACTTATAGTGGTCAAAACAGTACACAACGCCACCTGCTGACCTGGAGTGAACATTACACTAGCATTAGCTCCCAGTTGCTTTTAGGTCCAAAACCATTGTTGGGGAGTAGTTCTATTACTCACACATACTGTACATCTCGCCGACGTCGGCCTGACAGCGGTATATCGTGAGTAGATCGTGTTCCATATAGTGTTCCATATAGAACGCGGCGGGAAGGCGCAATTTTGCCAACAAATTTTCAGGCGAAGTTGCTAGAGGCAGGTCGATTTGTTGCTAAAAGTTGCTAAATTATGTTGTGACGTCATTACGTAATAACGTAAAACTGCATCGTTACGTAGAATACACAATAACGTTACTGGCCATCTCGGCGAAAAATATGATTTGACATTTGTTAGTTTAGATTTGTTTGTTTATTATCATATATTTTTATTTGTAAAAGTAATATAAACCCTACACATTTTATATCATCAGATATTTTTATTTTTAAACACAACACATTGAATTATTAAACAATTACGCATTATTGAACAATTACATTTTATTTATTTTCTTTTTAACTAGTAAACCTATACATTCTGAACAATTATAGTTTTAAGCAGTGTATTGGTAGTTAACATGCTACCTAACTGATCAACAATTATAGGTACAAGCTAATAGCAAGGTATATATGCTATCTTATTGAACAAGCAACTTAACTCAAATTATGATGTGTGCGTACGCTAGGCATCTCTCTCCAGGTTGTTGTGCTGCTTGGCTGGCTAGCTGCTCAATGGTTTCCTCCAGATATTGCCACTGTTATTGCACACACTGCAGTGCACACTGCCACCATCAGCTGTGTGTCTCCACCAGTTCCAGAAAGTCCACTGCATACGTACTGTAAATATGATGAATCGTACATTGGCAAGGAAATCCTCTTCATCTTCACTGTCAAGGAGCTGGAACCAGCAGTTGAGGATGGAGTGGCCTTAAAGCTGTATGCTGCTGTGGTGCCAAACTGCTGCAGAACTTCACTTGGTAGTTTATGCTGGTAACAGGTATCACCAGCCAGCTTCAGTCCATACCTCACCAGGAGTATGGAGTTGAGAGTGTGCAGTGACATTCTATTTCTTAACTTTGACTTGACCACACTCATTTGGCTGAACAGCCGTTCAACCTCCGCATTTGAGTGTACAAGGAGAGGGCAGCGAGTGCAGCTTTGCACAGTTCTTCAAATGGATTTGACCCGGAAGAGTCTGTGTAGTTATTGACTTCACTCCAAAACTCGACTGTATTTTCAGTTGAGTCCCACCTAAACAGATGGATGTTTCTCCATTGGGAAACAATTTTATCAATTGTTTGAGGCTGGTATCCCAGTAGCTTAGCTACTTTAATCATTTCAGTGGTGCCTTTATTGTGCTTTAGCGTTTCCAAAACACTAAACAAGGCCATGTTTCACAAGGCTTCAAGGTTGTCTGGGAGCCTTGCTTGCAGCTCCTTGCTTAAAGCAACAATGTAGTTGATGCACCATCTCCGAATGACCTTTTTGTCCTCTGGCGCAAGACTGAGTTGGTTCACCATGCTCTCGAAAAGGTACCCAAGGTATGTTGATGGACTGAGATGTCCATCAATGGCATCCTTAAGGACATCAATTTTTGCCATAGGTTTGACTACTCTGCTGCAAATTGATGTTAAGAGGTGTACCAGATTGTCCAAAAGCTTGACAGGATCTGTTTGCTCTCCCTCAAATTACTTCACTGCAACTTATACGTCGGACAGGATTGATTTCAAGAATGTCAGGTAGACATAGTTGGTCTTGTCCATGTACATGGCGTGGAGCACATCCGCTATGTAGCAATGCTCACTGGCCTTGGTCACCTCAAAGTGGAGTTTCAGTTCTTCCCACTGGCTCAATATACAAGTTACCGCAGGCTCAATCGATAGCCAATGTGTGGCACACACTTTGGTGATCTGCAGGGGTTTCTGGCCACAATTAATGGTGGCATACACTGCTTTGTACACCTCACACCGTTTTGGGGAAATCGAAAACCAGTTGTAGGTTTCCCTCATTAAGTACTCAACACTCCTAGGGATGGTTTCTTTGGATCCTGCACTGACAGCCAATTGTAAAGAATGGCACACACAGCGGATGAGTACCAAATTGGGCAATGCACATTCTTTCTTTAAAATCTTGTGCACCCCGTTGTGCACCCCAGTCATCACGGACGCATTATCAGTGCCAATACCCTGACGATTCTCTTTTTTAAGGTTACACTTCTCAAGACACTCAACTACCGCCTTTGCTATTGATCTGGCATCGCTCCCCTCCAATTCAACCAGCCCGAGAAATGTGGACACAACGGTTCTTTTTTTAGCACTGAAATACCGAATCACCACACCCAGGTATTTCGAGACACTGACATCAGTGGACTCATCCAAAAGGAGACTTAACTTCTCATCCCCCACATCTGATGTTACCCTTTTAAGAAAATAAGGAGCCAGTACTCCCCTGATCATTTCTGTGCACTTGGTGCGGTGCATTTGGAAGTTTGTTGCTGCGACAGAATCTGAAAAGGCAGCTTTGCAAGCCATACCTAAATGGTCACATGCTAACAGCGAACAATGCTGCGCAATGGCCATTGCCATAGTAGCTTCTGCGCATTTGTTATCAGTTATCAACTTTCTTAACCAACTGTGGTAATGTAGACTACGTTGTGGGGTTGTGCGGTTTTGATTTATTTATATGCTTTGCTGTAGCACAATGTTTTTTGATGTCATACATTTTTGCAAGCATATCTGATTTGCAGTACGCACAGTATTGTTAGGATTTATGTTTATGCACTATAGCCCGCTACCATATTGTTTGAAGATGAATATTGTTTTGTTACACACACACAAACAATACAGATGTGTGTGTGTATGTGTGTAAAGACTGATCAACAGAGTGACAGGCTATAAAAGCTGTGGTCAATCTGGAGAGGGGAGGGGTGCATATCTCCAGGCCAACCAGGGAGGGTAGGACACTGGACAATACCATATTAGGAACTGTTTGAGTGTAGAGCATCGGGAGCGGCACAAGACGGATCTAATCTACCCAACGACCAGATGCGGACATCTGAGACACTGGGACCAGAGACTGGGACCGGTCTGAGTACCAGCATAGGCTGAGCAAAGTTTAAACCACACTCAGCCTCTACTGTGATAGACCAACAGACGGGTTGGAACTACGTCATCACGGTATAAGAACAGCTGTTTACGTACTTCCTGCCAGTTCCCTGTTTTACCCTGCGCGGTGATACAGCGAACCCGTATATACGAAAATTGCATTTGCCATTTATTGTTTGCGTTTATTAAACATAATTAAAGAAAGTTAGCAGACCTTGCTTTTTATTTATCCTGATACCGGATTTGATTAATGCAGCGCTCACAGTATGCCCGACAATTATCCCCAATTACTGGCTTCAGCCACCCTTTAAATTCAGGTACAGACTCCCACTCTTTTCTGTACTTCTGGCTATACAATTTTGATTGAGACATGTTGATTGATGTAAGTTCTGTTCAAGATCAAACATTTGTAACCAACTATATTCATTGGGTTTGTCTCGTCGAACGCACACTACTGCTGCTGCACTCAGCCAACAATGACTTGCAATTTGCTGAAATTGCTGCTGGCCTGCGCACGAGCTGAGCGCCTGCTGCTGACGTCACTCACAATGCACCTTAGCAGCCAGGCACGTGTGTTGTGACTGAGTGTGTGACAGTGAAAATCGGTTTGTGTCATTTAGAGGGAAAATGCATTTTAGCGTTTGAGTCACTTTTCAAAAGTTGCTAAAAGTTCCAAATACATTTTTAAAAGTAGCTACATTTGTTGCTAGGTGCTATTTCAAAAAGTTGCCAGTGTACTCTAAATCCAGCAACAAAATTGCTAAATTGGCATTACTGGGAAGGCGGCTGTGAGTGTGATAGGTCGAAATGCATGTGCGCTGCACGGTCACATGCCTGCTCAGCATCACTGTCGCCTGTATATGGTGTAGTATGGGAGGTGATTCATTCCCGAATTAAGTCTCATGAAGCTACTGATACCTATCACCAAGTCATCTAATATGTTCCTAGCGCCATAAAATACAGCCATGAATTAACATGGACTGTCTTCTTATATGAGGTTTACCGGCCATTGGCATCCAATTTGTTGCATTCCTGCCACCTACTAGACTGCAAAGTCCAGGCACTGCTGCTCTCTTTGTTCTGAGTGTTTCCAGTGCTAGTGTTTTTAACTAATCTGTGTATCTCACATTATGTGCCCATTATGATAGTTTTCTTGCTCTTTCTTAGCAGATAATGACAACATGACAGTAACAGTAGCTGTAGATGATGTAATGAAAAGTTGGAGTGTGGTTGGTAATGGAGGACATCAGGTGGATCCATGTCTGAGTGTTAGGTAGAACCCCTAGGTCCTGGAAAACAGGAGCAGAGTAAAGGGAACAGGGTAGGAGACAAACGTAAACAAGCACACACAGGTTACGGGTTGATCAGGTACGTAAAAATACAGTTATTGAATTGAAATGTTTGATTAGAATTTAAATGTTTGATTAGACAAGCAATAATGTTAATTGCAGACAGAAAATAAAGAATACCTGTAATTTTTTATGTCAGTGGTGTTGATGAGGGAGGTAAGGGATGGTCCCTGGAAAAGATAAGAGAGAGATGAGTTGTGAGAGAAACTCCAGGGTGGTGTCATGACCACTGGAGTAGTACTCCTTAACAGTACCTATGTGGAAGCGGAGGTTACTTAATGTCAAGCCCTGCATGTTTTTTTTCAAAAGTCCCATGGAATGTAGGCCTACATTGAACACCACACCTTGGCTGCTACTGTAGGCTGAATGATAAAACTGCTACATTATTTCCATTCTAAAATGTTATGGAATGCATTTTCTACATTTTTTTTTTTTGGCCACTCTGGTAGGCCTACATTATCCACAGTAGCCTACTTGACCACTGTCTGGAACTGGAACTTAAAGTGGGCACAGCCTCAGTGTTCACAGTAAACGCTCAGTTGCACACAATTTGGTTCAAGTTTGCACTCAGCAGACCTGAAATTGTCTCAGTGTAGAAAATAATTAGAGAGAACATTGCCTGTAAGTCAAATTGCTCTGGATAAGAGTGTCTCCTAAATGACTAAAATGTAAATGTAAAACCTGAAAATGTGTGTCACGGCCGTTGAAAGAACTGGACCAAGGTGCAGTGTGGTGAGCGTACATTTTCTTTTTAGGTGAGTACAACGACAAAACAATAAACACTACAAAACAAACTGTGAAGCTAAAGGCTAAGTGCCATAAACAAAGTCAACTTCCCACAAAGACAGGTGGGCAAAAGGGCTACCTAGGTATGGTTCTCAATCAGAGACAACGATAGACAGCTGTCCCTGATTGAGAACCCTACCCGGCCAAAACATAGAAATACAAATAATAGAACATAGAATACCCACCCCAAATCACAACCTGACCAAACCAAATAGATACATAAAAAGGATCTAAGGTCAGGGCGTGACAATGTGGCTACCATTATGTCAGATATTGACATGAAAGTTCAATTACGTTTTACTTGACTGAATTATTAGATGTCCTGCAAAAAAAAATGTAATAATTGAATAATTCAAGTGAAACTTGGTCAAATAAAATGTTTGATTTCACCTAATTCTAACATGTTGTCATAAAGAACAATGTTCAACTAAATAAAAACATGTTTCCCATCTCAAGAGGTAAAAAAAAAAATGACTATAGTAAAAAAAAAAAAAAAATGACTATGCCGCTCTGCCATGCTAGCTCCTCATACCGGCGCCTCTCTGCTTTCACTGCCTCCAGCTCTGCCTTGGGGCGGCGATATTCCCCTGGTTGTGCCCAGGGTCCTCCGCCGTCTAATATTTCCTCCAAATTCCCATAGTCCTGCGATCGCTGCTGCTGCCTTGTATCACGCTGCTTGGTCCTGGTATGGTGGGTAATTCTGTCATGATCGTCTTGAGGATAATGAGTGGACCAAAGTGCAGCGTGTGAAAAATACATCTTCTTTTATTAGATAGACAAAAACGAACGAAAACAAAACAACCAGACGAACGTGAAGCTATGAAAGACTAAGTGCTAACATGCAACATAGACAATTACCCACAAACACCTAAAGCCTATGGCTGCCTTAAATATGGCTCCCAATCAGAGACAACAATAAACAGCTGTCTCTGATTGAGAACCAAACCAGGCAACCATAGACTTTCCTAAACACCTACACTGAACACAACCCCATACATTTTACAAAACCCCCCTAAACAATACACACACCCTAAACTAAACAAAACACACAAACATCCCCCATGTCACACCCTGACCTAACTAAACTAATAAAGAAAATCAATATAACAGAGGCCAGGGTGTGACAACAACCTTATAGTGAAATGCTTACTTACAAGCCCTTAACTTCTCTGGGATATGTGGGACACTAACGTCCCACTTGGCCAAAAGCCAGTAAAAATGCAGAGCGCCAAATTGAAATAAATTACTATAAAAATCTAACATTCATTAAACATTCATTCATGAAAGATACCAAATTAAAGCTACACTGGTTGTGAATCCAGCCAAATGTCAGAATTCAAATATGCTTTTCGGCGAAAGCAAACGATGCTATTATCTGAGTTAGCACCATAGTAAACAAAGAGAGAGAAAATTATTTCAACCCTGCAGGCGCGACACAAAACGCAGAAATAAAAATATAATTCATGCCTTACCTTTGACGAGCTTCTGTTGTTGGCACTCCAATATGTCCCATAATGTTAAGGCAGTCAATGTCGTTCTCCTCCTCAGACGAGGAGGAGCATGGATCGGACCAAGATGCGGATTGGTAATTGTACATGTTTAATGTAAAAACACAAGAAAACACTACAAAATACAAAACAACAAACGTGACTAACCTCAAACAGTCCTGTGTGGCCCAAACACTAACACAGGAAACAAACACCCACAAAACACCAGTGAAACCCTGGCTGCCTTTGTATGACTCTCAATTAGAGACAAACAATACACACCTGTCTCTAATTGAGAATCATACCAGGCCGAACACAAAACCCCACATAGAAATACAAAACATAGACAAACCCACCCAACTCACGCCCTGACCAACTAAAATGAATACAAAACAAAGGAAAACAGGTCAGGAACGTGACAGAACCCCCCCCTTAAGGTGCGAACTCCGGGCGCACCAGCACAAAGTCTAGGGGAGGGTCTGGGTGGGCGTCTGTCCACGGTGGCGGCTCTGGCGGTGGACGAGGTCCCCACCCCACCATAATCAATCCCCGCTTCTTTATCCCCCTCCCAATGACCACCCTCCCACTAACCCCACCTAAATGAAGGGGCAGCACCGGGATAAGGGGCAGCACCGGGATAAGGGGCAGCACCGGGACAAGGGGCAGCACCGGGACAAGGGGCAGCACCGGGACAAGGGGCAGCACCGGGACAAGGGGCAGCACCGGGACAAGGAGCAGCACCGGGACAAGGGGCAGCACCGGGACAAGGAGCAGCACCGGGACAAGGGGCAGCACCGGGACAAGGGGCAACACCGGGATAAGGGGCAGCAGGTCCTGGCTGAGGGACTCCAGCAGGTCCTGGCTGAGGGACTCCGGCAGGTCCGGGCTGAGTGGCAGCTCCGGACTGTAGGGCAGCTCCGGACTGTAGGGCAGCTCCGGACTGTACGGCAGCTCCGGACTGTACGGCAGCTCCGGACTGTACGGCAGCTCCGGACTGTACGGCAGCTCCGGACTGTCGGACGTCTCTGGCAGCTCCTGACTGGCGGGCGTCTCTGGCAGCTCCTGACTGGCGGGCGTCTCTGGCAGCTCCTGACTGGCGGGCGTCTCTGGCAGCTCCTGACTGGCGGGCGTCTCTGGCAGCTCCTGACTGGCGGGCGTCTCTGGCAGATCCTGACTGGCGGGCGTCTCTGGCAGATCCTGACTGGCGGGCGTCTCTGGCAGCTCCTGACTGACGGACGGCTCTAGCGGCTCCTGACTGACGGACGGCTCTACTGGCTCGGGACAGACGGGCGGCTCTAATGGCTCGTGGCAGACGGATGACTCAGATGGCGCTGGGCAGACAGATGGCTCAGACGGCGCTGGGCAGACAGATGGCTCAGACGGCGCTGGGCAGACAGATGGCTCAGACGGCGCTGGGCAGACAGATGGCTCAGACGGCGCTGGGCAGACAGATGGCTCAGACGGCGCTGGGCAGACAGATGGCTCAGACGGCGCTGGGCAGACAGATGGCTCAGACGGCGCTGGGCAGACAGATGGCTCTGGCCGGCTGAGACGCACTATAGGCCTGGTGCGTGGTACCGGAACTGGAGGTACCGGGCTGAGGGCACGCACCTCAGGGCGAGTGCGGGGAACAGGAACAGGGCACACTGGACTCTCGTGGCGCACTCTAGGCCTGGTGCGTGGTACCGGAACTGGAGGTACCGGGCTGAGGGCACGCACCTCAGGGCGAGTGCGGGGAGAAGGAACAGTGCGTCCAGGGCTCTGGAGACGCACAGGAGGCTTGGTGCGTGGTGCCGGAACTGGAGGCACTGGGCTGGAGACAAGCACCATAGGGAGAGTACGTGGAGGAGGAACAGGGCTCTGGAGATGCACTGGAAGCCTGGTGCGTGGTGTAGGCACTGGTGGTACTGAGCTGGGGTGGGAAGGTGGCGCCGGATATACCGGACCGTGAAGGAGGACACGTGCTCTTGAGCACCGAGCCTCCCCAACCCTACCAGGTTGAATGGACCCCGTAGCCCTGCCAGTGCGGCGAGGTGGAATAGCCCGCACTGGGCTATGCAGGCGAACCGGGGACACCACCTGTAAGGCTGGTGCCATGTACGCCGGCCCGAGGAGACGTACTGGAGGCCAGATACGTTGGGCCGGCTTCATGGCATCCGGCTCGATGCCCAACCTAGCCCTCCCAGTGCGGCAAGGTGGAATAGCCCGCACTGGGTTAAGCACGCGTACTGGGGACACCGTGCGCTTTACCGCATAACACGGTGTCTGACCAGTACGACGCCCTCTCACTCCACGGCAAGCCCGGGGAGTTGGCTCAGGTATCCTACCTGGCTTCGCCACACTCCCCTTTAGCCCCCCCCCAAGAAATTTTTGGGTGAGCCTCTCGGGCTTCCAGCCTCTCATACGTGCTGCCTCCTCATACCAGCGCTCCTGGGCTGTGGCTGCCTCCTTCTCCTCCCGAGAGCGGCGATTCACACCAACCTTAGCCCAGGGTCCTTCTCCATTGAATATTTGTTCCCAACTCCATTCCTCTTCTCTCCATTGCTTTAGTTCCTTTCCTCCGGCTCCAATCCGCTTGGTCCTGTTGTGGTGGGTGTTTCTGTTAAGGCAGTCAATGTCGTTCTCCTCCTCAGACGAGGAGGAGCATGGATCGGACCAAGATGCGGATTGGTAATTGTACATGTTTAATGTAAAAACACAAGAAAACACTACAAAATACAAAACAACAAACGTGACTAACCTCAAACAGTCCTGTGTGGCCCAAACACTAACACAGGAAACAAACACCCACAAAACACCAGTGAAACCCTGGCTGCCTTTGTATGACTCTCAATTAGAGACAAACAATACACACCTGTCTCTAATTGAGAATCATACCAGGCCGAACACAAAACCCCACATAGAAATACAAAACATAGACAAACCCACCCAACTCACGCCCTGACCAACTAAAATGAATACAAAACAAAGGAAAACAGGTCAGGAACGTGACACATAAACATCACAAATGGTCCTTTTGTTCGATTAATTCTGTCGATATATATCCAAAATGTCAATTTATTTGGCGCGTTTGATCCAGAAAAACACTGGTTCTAATTTGTGAAACGTGACTACAAAATATCTCAAAAGTTACCTGTAAACTTTGCAAAACATTTCAAACTATTTTTGTAATACAACTTTAGGTATTTTTTAACGTAAATAATCGATAAAATTGAAGACGGGATGATCTGTGTTCAATACAGGATTAAAACGAACTGTAGCTAGCTTTCTGGTCATGCGCCTCTAACAAACAGGACACTTCGAGTGACCCTCGTTCAAGATGGCCGTACTTCTTCATTACACAAAGGGAAAAGCCTCAACCAATTTCTAAAGACTGTTGACATCCAGTGGAAGTGGTAGGAACTGCAAGAAGGTCCCTTAGAAATCTGTATTCCCAATGAAAGCTCATTGAAAAGTTTTTTTGAGTGACCTCAAATAAAAAATTTGAATGGCTTGTCCTCGGGGTTTCCCCTGCTAAATAAGTTATGTTTTACTTACAGACATGATTCAAACAGTTTTAGAAACTTCAGAGTGTTTTCTATCCAAATCTTCTGGGGATGATGATATCTTCTGGGGATGAGTAGCTGGCAGTTGAATTTGGGTATGCTTTTCATCCAAACGTGAAAATGCTGCCCCCTATCCTAGAGAAGTTTTAACCAACAATGCAGTTAAAAGAAAAGTGTTAAGTATTTACTAAAATAAACGGAAGAAAAAATAAATAAAAATAAGGTTAGTCGAGGTAATTGAGGTAATATGTACATGTAGGTAGAGGTAAAGTGAATATGCATAGATAACAAGAGAGTAACAGCAGCATAAAAATGGGGGTGGGGGTGAATGCAAATAGTCCGGGGAGTTATCTGATTAGCTGTTCAGGTGGCTTGTTGGTAGTAGCTGTTAAGAAGCCTTTTGGATTCATCGGTAGAAATTTGTTTTTCGTTGATATTTCCATCTATATGAGCAAATTCATACTTTTTCATATTTTGGTTGCTATCGACGCGACCCAGTCATTCGTTCAATTTAGTTCAATATCTGTGCTCGCTGGCAACGTTCCTATCCCTTGCCTGCTAGCTAGCCAGCTAGCTACGGCTAGCACAGTCACAAACTCTGCAGCCAGAATAACAGCAAAGTAGCTATTTTCTATTGACATTAATTTGGATAAATCCATAACAATGAGCTGATAATGCCTGGTTTTGCCTGGCACAACTGGAAACGTTTGCCTTCTCGTCAGTACACTCGTCAACACTGACTGTTAATTACAAGGAGATTGCATTGCATATCAAACACTAGTCTAGAAACTAGCTAAATAGTTTGTTGCTAGCAAACCTGCCAATATGACAACCGAAGAAAAAAGAATACCCGTTGCTGAAAACATATGGACAAACTAGAAACATGGGAGGATTTGACAGCATAGCGCCACCCGCGTCTTTAATGCAACAGTAGGGACCAGAGAAATGAATGTTCATCAATCACCACGATAGTGTAAAGACCGACACCAGACAGGAGAAGCAGGTTGGTTTAGCTTTCTGTAACTTTATAGCAAGTATGGTCTGAATGTGTAGTCATGAATGCGTCATGATTGCAAGGTACATCATGATTGCAAAACAACAGGTTTTCAATTAAATTAATCATATAAAAATGAACTCATTAGGATCTGGGGCATCACGAGAGCGGTTCTTTAAAGAGTTACCATCTCCCGAATTAAACTCTAAAAGGTTTTTACCTATCACATCTATAAACATTCAACTTATTAATCATAACCTCGTACCATATAATTCGGAACATTTGCAACCTTGCATCTGCAAAAACCAGAGCCTTACTTATGATTTAGTACTACACATTGGTTTAAATATTTATTTACTAGATAATTAAATGGGAACACAGGATAAACACACACACTCTGCACCGGTTATTGACCGGAGACGTAATACGCTGAAAACAGATCCCCAGCGGAATGACAACAACATGGATGCTTGTTAAAGAAGAGATGGAGAGGGAGAGAGAGAAGGACAGAGACACTTAACATTGCCACATTCAGAAACTACTCTCACTTACAATAACCAAATACTTTGCACACGAACTGCCGCCTGCTTTGAACAAGAAGTCATGAATGTATTTACGTGAAATGCCTCGGCATCTTTGGAAAGAGTGTTGGGCCTTGTAAGGCTCGGACACTTGCAAGGCTCCGATTGTTCGAAATGGTTCCAACAACTCTTCTACTATTGTCCTTCTTCGTAGTTGTCCGGTATCCGGTGACTTGTCGTGTTGTCCTGGACAGAACTACAGAGTTGATCTTCCTTCCATTCGCTCTTGAAGATACTTCTTTGATAGGCTAGCCAGCCGTATTGATAGTTCCCCAGTGGGTGATGAGAGTAGTGTAATACGATGGTTTGAGCAGAGTAACAGGATGGTCCTACTTAAATTAGCTTTCGAAGATACTTTACTTAGGATAGCTAATCAGCTGTACCAGTGATTGTCAGGGAGGTGAGTTTATTGTCAAAGTTCAAACCATTTTAAACGTGTAGCTGACGCTTCACGCTTTTTCTGTTTTTTTTCTGGTTTTCTGGTCAATGTGTTTTTTATTCTTAACACATCATTTATACCTTTTGCTCGGAAGGAACGGTTCAGGCAAGCTGGCATGCTCCCTGACCTCACTCCTGGGCGGTGATTACTCACTCTGCAAAGTTATGGAACATCTTATTACATCTCAAATCACATCCCTCTTGTAACAAAAGCGCTTTCAGAATTGTTCATATTATATGCACAACCCATAGTGTGGAAACTTCAGCTATGTAGTGTGTGTACTTTCCAAGTTACAGTATTTCCTTTCAATTTTTTTATGACATCACAAAATAACAAACAAAATGACATTAGTGTTCTATAGATCGCCTCTGATCATTCCCCATGTTCTACGTTCGAAATACCGTTCCAGTATTTGCTTTTGAATGTGTTAGAGTTTCAGCGGGAAAAGGTCTGTTGAGACAAAACACATTCCTTTGGTGAATTTTGAGCACAGGCCTGGATCTTCTCCCTTGATTTACAACAGGACGTAAGTATCAATCCCCACTAGTTCTTTCCTCCCCTCTCAACTGGTGAAAGGGGGTCTGATTTTAAGTTATTCATTGCAAACCGAATCTGACCTATTTGGAATTCTCGTAGTCAGTCATGACACTGCTAAACATAGACCTATTGCACTTACATCAAATCTTTGTAAATTAATAGAAAAATTGATTGTAGGAAGATTTAAGTATTATCTGGAACATAGGGGTCTATTAAGTCCATACCAGAGTGGATTCAGAAAAGGAAGGCCTACCCTTGATGCATTAGTTAAAATCAGTACTGAGGTGACCAAAGCTTTGTCAATGAAGGAAGTGATGTCAGTAGTATATTTTGATATTGGAAAAGCATATGATACAATGTGGCGGGAAGGTCTACTGATTAAATGTAATGGGTATTAGTGGGAGAATGTATAACTGGATTATAGATTTCTTGTTTGACCGAATCTTCCAGGTCAGGGTGGGATTGGAGTTATCAAGAGAACATGAGGTGGAAAATGGAACTCCACATGTTAGTGGTATCTTATTCACTATGATGATTGATGATATCTTTGGGGATATCGGACAGGATATACGGGGTGTGTTATATGCAGATGATGGTGCCATTTGGAAAAGGGGAAGGAATATTCCTTATGTAATAGAGAAAATGCAAGGTGCTGTTGAAGCAGATAGGCAGTCTTTACTGACTATTTATCATACTTTGAAGAGATTGTCCATAGATTATGGGTGCTTTTTATGTTTTATATGTTTACATCAAATCAAATTATATTTGTCACATGCAAATAGTCCAGGTAGCCATTTGATTAGCTGTTCAGAAGACTTATGGCTTGGGGGTAGAAGCTGTTAAGAAGACTTTTGGACTTAGAGTTGGCACTCTGGTACCGCTTGCCATGCGGTAGCAGAGAGAACAGTCTATGACTAGGGTGGCTGGAGTCTTTGGCAATTTTTAGGGCCTTCCTCTGACACCGCATGGTGTAGAGGTCCTGGATGGCAGGAAGTTTGGCCCCAGTGAAGTACTGGGCCGTACACACTACCCTCTGTAGCGTCTTGCGGTCGGAGGCCGAGCAGTTGCCATACCAGGCGGTGATGCAACCAGTCAGGATGCTCTCAATGGTGCAGCTGTAGAACTTTTTCAGTCTCCTGAGGGGAATAGGCGTTGTTGTGCCCTCTTCATGACTGTCCTGGTGTGTTTGGACCATGATAGTTTGTTGGTTATGTGGACACCAAGGAACTTGAAGCTCTCAATCTGCTCCACTACAGCACCGTCGATGAGAATGGGGGTGTGCTCGGCCCTCCTTTTCCTGTAGTCCACGGTCATCTCCTCTGTCTTGATCACGTTGAGGGAGAGGTTGTCCTGGCACCACACTGCCAGGTCTCTGACCTCCTCCCTATAGGCTGTCTCATCGTTGTCTGTGATCAGGCCTACCACTGTTGTGTCGTCAGCAAACTTAATGATGGTGTTGGAGTTGTGCTTGGCCACGCAGTCATGGGTGAACAGGGAGTACAGCAGGGGACTGAGCACGCACCCCTGAGGGCCCCCCGTGTTTAGGATCAACGTGGCAGATGTGTTGTTGCCTACCCTTACCACCTGCAGGCGGCCCGTCAGGAAGTAAAGGATCCAGTTGCAGAGGGAGGTGTTTAGTCCCAGGGTCCTTAGCTTAGTGATGAGCTTTGAGGGCACTATGGTTTAGAATGCTGAGCTGTAGTCAATGAACAGCATTCTCACATAGGTGTTTCTTTTGTCCAGGTGGGATTGCATCCTCTGTGGATCTGTTGGGGTGGTATGCAAATTGGAGTGGGTCTAGGGTTTCTGGGATGATGGTGTTGATGTAAGCCATGATCAGCCTTTCAAAGCACTTCATGGCTACAGAAGTGAGTGCTACGGGTCGGTAGTCATTTAGGCAAGATACCTTGGTGTTCTTGGGCACAGGGACTATGGTGGTCTGCTTGAAACATGTACTGTAGATATTACAGACTCGGCCAGGTACAGGTTGGAAATTTCAGTGAAGACACTCGCCAGTTGGTCAGCGCATGTCAGAGTACACATCCTCGTAATATGTCTGGCCCTGCGACCTTGTAAATTTTGACCTGTTTTAAGGTCTTACTCATATCAGCTACAGCGAGCGTGATCACACAGTTGTCCGGAACTGCTGGTGCTCACATGCATGTTTCAGTGTTGCTTGCCTCGAAGCGCACATAGAAGTTGTTTAGCTCGTCTGGGAGGCTTGTCACTGGGGTCCTCATGGCTGGGCTTCCCTTTGTAGTCCGTAATAGTTTGCAAGCCTTGCCACATCTGACGAGCGTCGGAGCCGGTGTAGTAGGATTCCATCTTAGTCCTGTATTGTCGATTTGCCTGTTTGATGTTTCGTCTAAAGGGGCAGCTCTACCCTTTAGCTCAGTGTGGATGTTGCCTGTAATCCATGGCTTCTGGTCACTGTGGGGACAACGTCATCGATGCACTTATTGATGAAGCCGGTGACATCACTGTTGCACCTTGATAAGATGCAAGTGAAGGCACTCATGATGTGCAAGTAAATACTGGGGAAAGGCCGCTATCCCTTAGAATAGTTAAGCTAGCCTTGGCATACTGGGCAAGACTGTAGTGTAGTAAGGTAGATCATCCTACACTGATAGTATTGGAAGACTGCTGGGAATATGAACAATATCAAAAGAGTGGTTTTGGCCCAGAGATTGGAAAAAGGGTTGATGAATATGGACTCAGAGATATTGTTATAGGGCCATTTGTGACAATAGGAAATGTGCCACTGTGGTTTTATACAAGACCACATGTTTATCTTAGCCTGATAGAAGGAAATAAACAGTGATGTGAAGAATCTATGCAAGAGAATAACAAATGATTTATCTGTATATTCAACAGAAAGGGTTGCGCTAATTGTTGGATAGAGGAGGTGCAACCAAGAAGAGTAGCAATATGTTCGGACTGCATTCATTTTGTGTAGTTTAAGATCTGGAAAGTCAGAATGTGAGGATTTATGGTTAAAAATAATGATGCTGTTGTTGGGGTTACAAAGAAATGGTATTGAAATTCAGTTATGTTGGATTCTGGCTCATACAGGTGTTTATGGAAATTATACTTTAGATATAATAGAAAAAAGAGCAGTGAAAATAATATTGTGGATACACAGTTGTAGTTGGGTAGAGGGGAAATTGAAACATTGATTTGGGAAATTGGTTAGATTGCTAGCGGAGACAATGCGATGAAAGAAGTAGGTGCAGACATTTTTACAGTATAAGGAAATCTGTACGGGAGATAGTGGGAACAGAAGGGAGGAGGTTATGTTGTGTAGGATGAGATTAGGATTTACCGGATTTAATTTATCTTTGAAATTGATAGGGAAACATGGTACTGGAATGTGTAATGGTTGAACATGTATTATTATTTTGTGAAATGTATGACGTAGAAAGGGACAGGTTGGACGGAATGGGAATGGGAGACGTAGAAAGGAGTCAGAGAGGTTGGACGGAATGGGAGTGGGTGGTATTTTGGGTGGGGGTGATGGGAGTTCTGAGGTTTGTAGGGAATTATTTATTTAGGGTTAGTTAAGAGAATACACTGTAGATAGGTCATGACTGGCCTCACACTCCAGTACAGTAGGTGGTGGTGTGTGCACCTGTCGGTTGGTTGTGATTCGCCAATAAAACTTAAAGAAGAAGAAGATTATTGCTGGAGAGAGATACAGTGCTGATTGTATGGAGATTGTGACAGCTGGTTAAATGGCATCCCTTGAGAAGGTAAGAACAAGATGTATGTTCGGAGAAGTGCAGTATTATCATAAGGAGATGTATACTTGGAATATGAGAGAGAGGAGAGAGAGAGAGAGAGAGAGAGAGAGAGAGAGGAGAGAGGAGAGAGAGAGAGAGGAGAGAGAGAGAGAGAGAGAGAGAGAGGAGAGAGAGAGAGAGAGAGAGAGAGAGAGAGAGAGAGAGAGAGAGAGAGAGAGAGAGAGAGGAGAGAGAGACGAGAGAGAGGAGAGAGGAGAGAGAGGAGAGAGAGAGAGAGAGAGAGGAGAGAGAGAGAGAGGAGAGAGAGAGAGAGTGAGAGAGAGAGAGAGAGAGAGAGAGAGAGAGAGAGATTCAGATTCAGTCGGTTAAAAATGGCAGGGAAAAAGGAGATGGTTTGTTAAAGAAGAATGGTAGAAAGTGTAAGCAGAGTGAGCTAAAGACAGGAGGAGAAATTTAAGTGAATGAGGGCAAAGTATCTGAGGTGGTAGGTGTGGTGAAGTTCTTGGAGCCTGAGCCTTGCACCGAGGGTCAGGATAAAGATGAGTCTGTGACAGTAGTAGTGAAGTTTTTGGAAAAAGTGGACCCCTGCCTTTTGGCTGATCCATTTGTGGTTTCAGGGTGGGTGAAAACATAGTTGGGTGCTGTGGAATTGGTGAGGGTAACTAGATGTGGTCTTGTGATAATTGTTTGTGTTTCTGCTGGTCAGAGGGAGCAGGCGATCCATGTTAAATGAATGGGGACAAGAGTTGTGAAGGGTTTTACTCTCAAGAAAAGGGTGCCATTGAAAGGAGTGATTACTGGGTAGCGGTAAAAGTTGACCAATTGAAGGGGAAGATTCCCAGTGTTTGTGATGCTAGTCGTTTGGTGCGGCACAGACAGGGTGGCGTGAGTGGTGAAACAGTCATTGTTTGCTCTTTTGAGTTTTGATGTTGAGTCTTTGCCCGACAAAGTGATGTTAGGATATATAAGTTATCCTGTACGAGCTTTTTTGTCGAATACATTACATTGTTACAGGTGTCAAGCTTATAGGCTTGTGGCAGCAGTGTGTATGAGGGATGTTCCTAGGTGTGCAGAAGGGCATGAGACAAAGGAATGTGTAGCATTGGGGAAAGTTGTGTTAATTGTAAGGGTGCCCACGGGGCTGGGGATCAGAAATGTCCGGTGCAAGAGAGGCAGGTTGAGGTTTCCAGAAGTCATAGAAAATTGTTGTGGTGGCAGCTGCAGAGAGGTATTTGGGTGGTGTCCCAGGTTGTTGTGGTGGTGTCCCAGGTTCAGGTTGTTGGCCTGAGGTAGGACTAAATAGATTTAAATAGCGAGTGGTGTTACTTTTTTATTATTATAGGGGTTTATTTTTTGGGGAGTGTAGTGTAAGATGGTAGGGAATATGTTTATTTATTTTGTTCAAGCAAAGTATAATGGAGTTGTACTCCGGTCTAATAGATGGCAGTAAAGGCAACATTTAATGTATGCCAACCGCCGTTAAACCTCATCGAAGAAGAGAGCGCAACCACAGATGGACGAGAACATCTTTGGCGCAACGTTGGTTTCTTCAGATTCTGAGCACGCCCACTGCTGAATGCGGAAGTCACCAGTTGCTGCTATTTGTGTGCATGAAGGTAGATAAAGAACGAATCTAAGGCTATTGTTCATTTTATTTTTGTTGGCTGCTGTAGTTATGACTTTTATAATTGTATCTAAGATGTTTTGTGGCATCTAGTGTTCTGTTATTATTCTCCATCAGGGCATTTCTGCTTGCTAACTGAACAACAGGTGTAGCTGACATTTGCTAGCTAGTTAGCTACCTGCTGACGTACCTTACTACAGGTATCATAGTTGTTGATTACTTTATGCATAGTTGCTCGTTTTATTTTCCTGCACTGTTTTTAAACATTTATGATCCATAATTGGCTATGATGTAGATCAACTACACTAAGTATACCAAACAAAGGCACTTAAATATTTTGTCTTGCCCTTTCACCCTCTGAATGGTGTAATGGATGTGAAATGGCTAGCTAGTTAGCGGTGGTGCGCGCTAATAGCCTTTCAATTGGTGACGTCACTTGCTCTGAGCCCTTCAAGTAGTGGTGCCCCTTGCTCTGCAAGGGCCGCGGCCTTTGTGGAGCGATGGGTGACTGTTGTTGATGTGTGCAGAGGGTCCCTGGTTCGCGCCCGAGTCGGGCGAGGGGACAGATGTAAAGTTATACTGCTACATTGATGCTGTTACATTGATGCTGTTGACCCGGCCGCGGCCTTTGTGGAGCGATGTGTCGTGGGTGACTGTTGTTGATGTGTGCAGAGGGTCCCTGGTTCGCGCATGGGTCGGGGCGAGGGGACGCCATAAAGTTAAACTGTTACAATGGCACACATACATATTTCTTAATTGTCTCAAGGCTTAAAAATCCGTATTTAATCTGTCCACCCCTCCATCTACACTGATTGAAGTGGATTTAACAAGTGACATCGATAAGTGATCATAGCTTTCACCTGGTCAGGTTGTCACGGAAAGAGCAGGTGTCCTAATGTTTTGTATACTCAGTGTATATATATATTTTTGGTTGGCTGTGATTGAAATGTTGACTAGCTGCAATAGCTTTTACCTCGCCACCTGTTCACCCCCCTCCCCCTCCTCCCACTCCAGGTTCTACAGGTTTTAGAGAACTTTCCCTTGATGTGAACTGAAGATAGTGAACTGAAGAACTGCTCCCCAACATGTCACATACACAAGCACACAGTTACACACTGATTACAAAGTGTGCGTGCATGGTCTTCACACTACTCTTTGCCTTTGGACATGCAGAAGACATCACTAAAGATGGAACACAGAACCGTTCTCTGGTATCCATCCACCACCTTGCCAGTTTACCTACTCTCCGGGATATCGTAGTAAAAGAGGGAGCCAGCACTCTGATTGAGTGCAATGTCACTGGAATGCCAGATGACATTCAGTGGTACAATTCCAAAGGGCACGTTCTGAATGCGGAAGAGGGAGGTAATACATACAGCCAACTCTATCAACTTCTAGTTACCTGAAACCTTTACAACATCTGATTAATTGGTTTACATTGTATTATTAAAAGCACGTTTAACTAACATTTGATTTCTTTCCGAAAGGTGGGAAATGGCTTATTCAGGACATGGGTGTTTTAAATATTACAGCGGTCAGTTTTGAAGACCGAGGCCGGTACACCTGCATATCCTCCAGCTCGGCAGGGACCTCCAACTACACCATCACCTTACGGGTGGCCTACGTCCACAGCGGCCTGGGCCTGTACTACGTCATCGTGTGTCTCATCGCCTTCACCATCACCATGATCCTCAATGTTACGCGCCTCTGCATGGTCAGCAGTCATCTGAAGAAGACGGAGAAGGCCATCAACGAGTTCTTCCGCACCGAGGGAGCTGAGAAGCTCCAGAAGGCCTACGAGATTGCCAAGCGCATCCCCATCATCACCTCAGCCAAGACTATGGAGTGGGCCAAGGTCACCCAGCTCAAGACCATGGAGTTTGCCCGCCACATGGAAGAGCTGGCCCGCAGCGTGCCACTTCCCCAGACCATCCTCAGTTGCAGGGCCTTTGTGGAGGAGATTATGGAGACGGTGCACACCTCGGTGGGGGCGACAAGCCTCCAGAAAGCTATAGAGCCAGCCAACCCAGAGGGGAGAGGTCAAACCTGTGAGGTCCAGATGTCAGCGGAGCAGCAGGGCCCAGCAGCACACTGCAGAGAGGATGGTGATGGTGTTGATGGTACCATTGAAAACAGCCTGGACATTGAAGTGTCTGTCCACCCTATGTCCAAGTGTGAGAATGAGAAGTGGGCTGAAGGGGATGAGGTGTCTGTACCCATGCTGGGTCCATGCTCCAGTGGGAGTGTGGCTTATGAAAGTCGCATTTAGTCGTGCCAGTCAGGTCTTTACAACTAATATTTTCCAGTTAGTTGAGAGGTCAAAATCAAAGGGCTGCTCAGATGGCAACCACAGATGGTGGGAGTTGAGAAGTATAGTGTGCTACTGCCTCTATTTCATAGAGAAAATACAATGGATGAAACCGAAAAATGTTTCAGATATGAGATAGGCCTTGTGGTTACTTCCCTACCTGATAGCAGTGGTATTTGATAACTATGGTGGGAAGTGATGAGAGGATTGTTCGGTTTTTGACATCTTTATTTACTTCACTACTTGCCTCAGTTTAAAGGAAGGCTTGATTTGGTTGTATCTTAACAAATTATAAAAAAGAAGAAACCTGCACACTGCTCTTGCTAGTGTCACTGCTCTTTATTAAGCTTTACGTATCGGCCTTCAAAAAGCTCTGACGAAGGCCTTGAGGCCCATATGTAAAGCTTAATAAAGAGCAGTGATACTCATTTTTTAAATTTATTTAACCTTTATTTAACCAGGAAGGGCTCATTGAGATTTAAAATCTATTTTTCAAGAGCGTCCTGGCCAAGATAGGCAGCACCAAGTCATTACAAAAATTACAGACAGACACATGAAAAACTACAAGTAATCTAGTAAAAACCATTGAATTCACAAGAGTATAACAAAATCAAAGACAGAAAATTAAAAACATTGACAGGTCAGGGAATCAGCCTCAAAATCCTTCATCAGTGATTTAAAAACACCAATCGGGACAAGTTCTTCTAGTTTAAAATTATTTTGTAAGGTGTTCCAAGACGATGGCGCAGAGTACATAAAAGCCCTTTTACCAAATTCAGTTCGGACATTTGGAACAGTTAGCAGGATAAAGTCCAGCGAACGAAGAGAGTACCCACCACATTTCTGAACAGTAAAAATGCCCAAATAAAAAGGTAGTAAACCCAAAATGGCTTTGTAAATAAAAGTATACCAGTGACTGAGCCTACGAGTGACTAGAGAAGGCCAGCCAACCCTGGTATACAAAGTGCAGTTGTGCGTAAGGGTTTTGCAGTTTAAAATAAATCTCAATGCTTCATGGTAAAGAGTGTCAATTGATCTCAAACACTGAGCGGAAGCATTCATATATAAAATATCCCCATAGTCTAGAAAAGGCATAAATGTAGCTGATACTAGCCTCCTTCTGGCTTCAAAAGAAAAACAGGCCTTATTCCTAAAATAAAATCCCAATTTCAGCTTCAATTATTTCAAACTAATGAGTAGGGTTTCTTCTTTTTTCTCGTCTTATTTAACCATGCACCTGCAAAAGAGATGGCTCAGATGTGCGAGTGCCTTTTTGAATTTTGTATCGTAAACAAATAACATGTTATTTTTAAAATCACTTGGAATATGGGTTGCACAAGGCAATCTAGCAAATGTAGTACAATTTTACTCAGGGTAATGGGTGTAATCAGTGGTATAAAGTACTTAAGTAAAAAATACTTAAGTACTACTTAAGTAGTTTTTTGGGGTATCTGTACTTTACTATTTATACTTTTGACAACTTTTACTTCACTACATTCCGAAAGAATATTATGTACTTTTTACTCCATATGTTTTCCCTGACACCCAAAAGTACTCGTTACATTTTGAATGCTTAGCAGGACAGGAAAATTGTGTAATTCACACACTTATCAAGAGAGCATACTTGGTCATCCCTACTGTCTCTGATCTGGCGGACTCACAAAACACATGCTTCGTTTGTAAATTATGTCTGGGTGTTGGTGCGTGCTCCTAGCTATCCGTACATTTTAAAAAACAAGGAAATGGTGCCATCTGGTTAACTTAATATAAGGAATTTGAAATGACTCATACTTTTACTTTTTATACTCAAGTATATATTAGCAATAACATTTACTTTTGATACTTAAGTATATTTAAAACAAAATATTTTTAGACTTTTATTCAAGAAGGATTTGACTGGGTGACTCACTTTTACTTGAGTCTTTCTAATAAGGTATCATTTACTCAAGTATGACAATTGGGTACTTTTTCCACCACTTGGTGTAATTCTACTATCTTTCCAGTTGGTGGGGGTGTTGCACAATTTTTACAGAGCCAACTGTTTGGTCTCTGAGGTAGAACAAGAAAAATACTTATTTGACAGTTTTAAAGGTTATATTGGATAACCATAGGGCCAGTTGATACTAAGGTTGAATAAACATCTTATCTCTCATGAGTCACACCTAATGGCATGTGATCTACATACATGATTCCTACTTGTCTAACTGTAAAACATGTTTTTATTCTAGAAATGACTATACATTATTAAAATTAAATTTGAATATATTCAGGTTAAATGGCAGTCAGACTGTAATTTACTTGGCTTCAGTGAGGTAAACAGTGATCACTATGGGGACAAACTTGTACAGGGACAGACACAATGTGATGCTCTTCCTTCCTCTTCTTTCTTCAGTGTGTGTTTGAGGGCTGATTCATAGAATTTTACCAAAGATGGGTAATCTGCTAATGACTTAATTCCTTCATCAGCCTCAAGTATAGAACAAATTATGAGTTGGCTGAATGAGTAGTGCTTCTCTGGCACTCTTGTATTACTGAAGGACAATTTCTCACTGCTGTTTGTCCAAAGGTGTGTGCTTGTGTGTTTTGGGGTGTGTGTTTGCGTGTTTACCTACATTGGCCCAGTCCAAAACAATTGATTATTATCGGGGTGAAAACATTGGGTGCCAACTCATTATAACCTGCTTTTTAATGTTTGGAATTGTAGACCTTGAAGTCTAACTTGCAGAGCTCACAAATTAAGTGTTTTAAAATAGTAATAAATATGTCTAAAAACACAGAGTTTTTACTGCCTTTGCAAATCACAGAAACTTCTGAGTAAAGATTGGTTGCCAGCATCATTGTAATGAACCCCAGCAGTACTTTACCCATGTGTTATTTATTCAGGCACCGAACAATGCAATAATATATAATCTAGTGATTATTCTGGGTACGGGTGGCAGGAATGGAATGAAGATCCTCTGACTTCAGCAGATGGAATGGATAATAATCTCATATGTTGATATTAACTGCTTAAGTTTTGAGAAAGAGATGTTTTGAGAAAGAGACGTGAGTAGAAAAAGCCCTGAAGCAATTTCTTTCCTCCCAATGAACTCTGACATCTGTGCCTTGAACAGCTTCAACAAAATCTTTAAAGATGTTTGGTCTGGACCATTCCAGCTGTCAATCCATTTGAAACAGTCGGTTTTGTGTGGGGTGACTGATCTCAGCCATTTCTAAAACATTATCCACTTCGCCTACACTAGTTTCTGTCTGCAAATTGCTACCAATTCTCTGGATTATATGAGATATGAACATCAGACAGCATGATAGGGAAAACAAGATATGAGCCTGAAACCGAAATTAACCCCAAAATATTTAATTGAATCCTGCCATGATTGAAAAAAACTCCCTTTTTTCCCCCTGCGATGGCTTTTATCTTACTCTTATCTGGAATATACTGTATTTGCGAAAATAGGTCACGATAAAGAGCAGCGTATTAGCACACGACTGAAACAGCCTAATAGAAGCATAATAGTCATATGTACCAGCCAAGAGATAAGACGCATGTTATCACACCAGGCCTTGTAAATCAGAGTAAGACTAATAGAATGGAAGCCAATCCAGTAATCCAGTAGTTCTCCTCTATATGGAACCAGAGGGTTGAGTTCCTCACACAATATCTGAAAAACAGCAAAATTAGATTTTGTCATCTTAAGAGTTTTATCCTGCCTTTGTTCTGTGTGTAAGACAGAGGCAATTAGCAATGATACAATGGTGTATTGTTCATTATAGGCTTTCTGCTCAAAATGTTGGCTACATTGTACTTTTTTTTACATTGTACTTGAACATTTTTACATTTGAATTAGGGTATTTGCCCTTTGTGCAACTGTTGATAGATAAGGGGCTTTATATATAATATACCTAATGTACATAACTGTTTGAGTGATTATATCAGCTGTCACACCCCAGCTGTCTGGTTGGTTGACTGTACACCCCACCCACCCAGCTGTCTGGTTGGTTGACTGTACACCCCACCCACCCAGCTGTCTGGTTGGTTGACTGTACACCCCACCCACCCAGCTGTCTGGTTGGTTGACTGTACACCCCACCCACCCAGCTGTCTGGTTGGTTGACTGTACACCCCACCCACCCAGCTGTCTGGTTGGTCAATTAACTAAGCGGTTGGGTTGCATTCGTGCTTCCTTCTAGATAATGTTAGCCAGCTACATGAATGGGAATTTTTTATACATCTTTATTTAGGTTACTTTAATCAAAACACAGAGACCGTCTAGACATACAAATTACCTGAAAGGTCTCTCAGCGCATCCTAAAATGAGCGGAAAAGGCAAAGTCGTTGTAGCGAGGGACGACTTCCTCCTCCACATAACACTCGAATCTCTTCCAATCGGCTGCTCACTTTTTCTTGTCGATACACACATTAAAATTGGTAGATACTCATGACATCAGTACCAGGGTCTAAAAAGTCATTGATCATTGCAGAAGCTGCAGCTAAAATCAACATTTGACATGGTCTATCCTTCGTTTTACCAGAAAGAGTAGCTAAAACTAACAGAATGGAATGTTTGTGTTAAAAAAACGATCAACAAACTGTTGAAAATAAGAATAGGTTGCTACGACTGTTTGCAAACGGAAGCCTTGTTGAACGCACCTCTGGTATGGTCACTGTGTTCATTTACCATTTTTAGTAGTGCAAGTGACATTTACTGTATTCAACATAGGGCGTCCTTTCTCCATGTCAATAGTAACTGCATACAAGAAAACAACAGGTTATAGTAACGAAGCAACCATATTCATCAAACTATCAAAGACATGCTTACAATCTTGTTGATTGTAGTATCATTTCAGTTTCATCACATTCTGACGATTCACAGGAGTTATAAGGCAAATGTCTTATGGAAGTGTGTTTCACTAACTATTCTCTGCGATTTACCATAACCCAATTTTAATTCACTGATATTCTTGAGCTGTTATCTATTGTTCCTGTTGTTCCGTCTTCCAATAGCTTTAAAAGTGAATTTCACACCACAATAGATAAGCTAACTAGATTCTACTGGTGTTTTGATTTTGCTCAAAGTAATAACTGGGCTCTCTTAGTTGCAATAAGACAAAATGCTAGATGAGTTGGTCTGACTGCACTGCTCCACTTTTTAGCTCTGAACATCAAAGATGAATTGGGCTGTCTTTGCTGATTTATAGAGTGACAGGCTCCCTATGAAATATGCAGTAATGAAACTCATGAAAGATTTATTGAACAGTTGCTTCCTCCATCTTGTTGTCGGAGACAGGTAGAAGATGTTAAGTCTGTTATGTGAAAGAGTGACACATTTCTTAGCCAGTTATAACATTAGCAGTACAGTTCAGTGTTCACTAGTTCCACTTCAAATATATTATATTTCTGCATGCCCCATTTACAACACAAATTCAACAACAATAGCACTTAAGGAGTCCATTGTATATCAAAATCGTTTTTAGGTTAGCCAAAGTGTCTGTTTCCCAAAGTCACGTGGTAATTGCATTCTTTTGTTCCATGCCAAATGACATGCAAAATATTCACCCTGTTTGGCCAAGAGCCCATAATATCCACTTACTAAACTGCAAGTTTATTTTATTCTCTGTCTGTGAGATTTCCAAGAGTTGTTTTTTTTTGGTGCTGTTGAACTGGGTCTTGGAGTGGCCCCTCTTTTGCATCACGCGCAGTATGTGTGTGGAATGTCAAAGTTATTTCCATCCTCTAACGGTATTTGGAAGCACAGGCCTCTGTTATCCCATCTGCAGTGGCAGTCAATAGCCCATGTCATGCCAAGGAGAATGAGAGGGCTCAGTATAGAGATTCAGTAAGCAAACTGAAAGCATCTGCTAGGCAACGGAGCATCAAAGGCTTTTCCCATTCCTCTCTACAGCAGCATAATACACAGGGAGAGGACAAAACAAATAAGGCAACAACAACTCATTCCTTTATGCACCGAACCTTAAGTATTTGTGACTGCACAGAGAGACAGAGAGGAAAACAAAGCAAGGCCAAAAGACAACAGTCAAGGAGAATGCAGATCTCTCCTCTGTGTGTGTGTGTGTGTGTGCGCACATGAGTGCACATGTACTATGTGCACACGTGAGTGCTCGTGTGTGAAAATGCAATCACGTATATGTGCATACATGCACATACAGGTGTGTTTATTATGTGAAATAGAGAAAAACACTGTTGCACTTGATCGGTGACTTGAAATGCACTCAGCAGCACCACAGCTGAAACATCTGTAGAAGTAGGCAGCACTCCACAACAACGCAGCACTGTGAGCCTTAACAGGACTCACACAGAGAAGATGGAGATGAGTGGCACATGAAGACAGGGTTTGAAAATTAAAGAAGCCAGAGAGCAAAAAGAAAGTGTGCTTCCTCAAAATCCTTTTTGCACATAATTGGAGTTCCTCATTCCTCAAGAGTCCATGTCTAAGTGTACTTGAGTGTGGCAGTGTGCTGTGTCCCTAGAGTGGTACACACTTACACTACCGTTCAAAAGTTTGGGGTCACTTAGAAATGCCCTTGTTTTTGAAAGAAAAGCACCTTTCTTTTGTCCATTAAAATAACATCAAATTGATCAGAAATACAGTGTAGACATTGTTATTTGGTTCTTTACTCTGAACAACAGTTTTCAGCTGTGCTAACATAATTGCAAAATGGTTTTCTAATGATCAATTAGCCTTTTAAAATGATGAACTTGGATTAGCTAACACAACGTGCCATTGGAACACAGGAGTGATGGTTGCTGATAATGGGCTTCTGTACGCCTATGTAGATATTCATAAACAATCTGTCGTTTCCAGCTACAATAGTAATTTACAACATTAACAATGTCTACACTGTATTTCTGATCAATTTGATGTTATTTTAATGGACAAAAAAAAAAAATCTTTCAAAAACAAGGACATTTCTAAGTGACCCCAAACTTTTGAATAGTAGTGTATGTATGAAGCTGACTGTTAATGTGATGACTTATTGCATGTCTCTTGGTGTCAAGTGTGTATGGTGGAATCCACTTTCTCTGTTGCTTCATGTCAAAACAATAAAAAAGACACGGATAATTACATTTTTGTGGAAAATCTCCAAAACTCCACTCAACATATAGAAACACCAGTCCATCTGTAGCAGATTACTGAGAGGGTTGGCTGATGTCCTTTCACAAAAAGCATTCTCTTGCCTCAGAGCACCAATTACCCCCAAATAAGGGTGAGTGGAGAATCAATCGTGGAAATCAAATGGGTCTTGGCAAGGATGAGTCCACCATTTCATCTGCCATAACGCTTTGTTTTATCGTTTAGTCCTGGAATTGGATTCAGCTGCAGACAAACACGAGAGTTCAGCAGTACATTCATTGAGAACGCCTCTGTGCAATGGGTTTTCAGAAAGCACATCCTCCAGGCTTTTATCCAAGAAAAATCTCCACAAGGGAATATCGGCTTGTGTAAACAAAGGCCCCCCTACCATCACTACCAATCCTTGCCTCGCCTATAACAACTGTCTAACCCTCATCTGCAAGGAACTCTTTGATATCTGCTCACTGCAGGTTAAGACTGTGACAACACAGTATTGCAAACCAATTCGATTTGAGAACAGCTAGGCCAACCCATGATTTGAGATTTGATTCATGGAAAACGTTGAAAACGGATCTTCAAGTGCTTCAAGCAATAGAGTATTATTCAACATTTCAGCTTCCATAAGGTTTGAATTGGTAGTTTACCAACCAAGACACAAGTGTGATTTTGCACTTGCTCAGTTAGCATCAAGCCAAATAGCACCACCTGTTGCTTTTGGGAGAGGAAATATCACTTTAAACTTGTTATCTTTCAATTGTAATAGATATTTTTGCCATTGCCACACACTGTAACTCTTCTATTCCTTCCCTATGTCTGGATCAGCTCTACATTACATCACCCATACGCTAGCACCCTGCCTCATGTGACAACTCCTCAACCATCCCACCATGTCTGTGGACAATCACTGACCTGTGAGTTAATGGCATGGAGTTAATACCAAGTCATTCTCATGCTGCAACTTCATTCATCCCATACGGTCCCTATCAGCATGGATGTCCTGGCCATCCGTCCGAGCCTCAGGGGAAACTGTAATAGTATCAGTGAGTCGGTCACATCCTATTTCCTGTCTCTCTCACTGATCCTTCAGTAGTGTTACTGTGCTTATGGTACAATGTTGAACATGACATTGAAACTGGATGATGAAGGTATTTACATTGCCTTCAGAAAGTTTTCATACTTATTCCATTTATTCCACATTTTGTTTTGTTACAGCCTGAATTCAACATGGATTAAATATGTTTTTTCTCACCCATCTACACACAGTGTCTCCTGACCCCTCCTGTCTCAGCCTCCAGTATTTATGCTGCAGTAGTTTATGTGTCAGGGGGCTAGGGTCAGTTTGTTATATCTGGAGTACTTCTCCTGTCTTATCCGGTGTCCTGTGTGAATTTAAGTATGCTCTCTCTAATTCTCTCTCGGAGGACCTGAGCCCTAGGACCATGCCTCAAGACTACCTGGCATGATGACTCCTTGCTGTCCCCAGTCCACCTGGCCGTGCTGATGCTCCAGTTTCAACTGTTCTGCCTGTGGCTATGGAACCCTGACCTGTTCACCGGACGTGCTACCTGTCCCAGACCTGCTGTTTTCAACTCTCTAGAGACCGCAGGAGCAGTAGAGATACTCTTAATGATCGGCTATGAAAAATCAACTGACATTTACTCCTGAGGTGCTGACTTGCTGTCCCCTCGACAACTACTGTGATTATTATTATTTGACCATGCTGGTCATTTATGAACATTTGAAGATCTTGGCCATGTTCTGTTATAATCTTCAGCCGGCACAGCCAGAAGAGGACTGGCCACCCCTCATAGCCTGGTTCCTCTCTAGGTTTCTTCCTAGGTTTTGGCCTTTCTAGGGAGTTTTTCCTAGCCACCGTGCTTCTACACCTGCATTGCTTGCTGTTTGGGGTTTTAGGCTGGGTTTCTGTACAGCACTTTGAGATATCAGCTGGTGTAAGAAGGGCTATATAAATACATTTGATTTGATTTGAATACCCCATAATGACAAAGTAAAAACATTCTTTTAGAAATTTTAGCAAACTTTTTGGGTAAGTCTCTAAGAGCTTTCCACACCTGGATTGTCCAACATTTGCCTATTGTGGAGAAACTAAATGTTATTGATCCATCCTCAGTTTTCTCCTACCACAGCATTTAAACTGTAACCATTTTAAAGTCACCATAGACCTCATGGTGAAATCTTTGAGTGGTTTCCTTCCTCTCAGGCAACATAGTTAGGAAGGATGCCTGTATCTTTGTAGTGACTGGGGGCATTGATACACAATCCAAAGTGTAATTAATAACTTCACCATGCTCAAAGGGATATTCAATGTCTGCTTTTTTCATTTATACCCATTTACCAATAGGTGCCCTTCTTTGCGAGGCATTGGAAAACGTCCCTGGTCTTTGTGGTTGAATCTGTGTTTGACATTCACTGCTCGACTGAGATAATCTGTACCCCACAGATAATTGTATCTGTGGGGTACAGAGAGGAGGTAGTCATTAGAAAATCATGTTAAACATTATTATTGCGCACAGAGTGAGTCCATGCAACTTATTATGTAACTTGTTAAGCACATTTGTACTCTTTAACTTATTTAGTCTTGCCATAACAAAAAGGTTGAATACTTATTGACTCAAGACATTTTTTATTTATTTATTTGTTACTTTTTTTGTACAAATTTAGAAAAAAACACAATTCTACTTTTACATTATGAGGTATTGTGTGTAGGCCAGTGACAAAAAAATCTAAATTTAATCCATTTTAAATTCAGGCTGTAACACAGCAACATGTGGAAAAAGTCAAGGGGTGGGAATAGTTTCTGAAGCCACTGTATAATATGCTTTATCAAAAGCTTCATGTGATATCATTCACCAGCCATGAGAGAGAAGATTCAGCTTCGTTGCTTCTCGTCTACTGATGTATGAATCATACATTTCAAACAAACATTTGCGTTTGGCTTCGTTTGATGTGTTTTGTGAGGAGTATGTAAGCGTATCAAAACACATTCATCTGATTGTAGCTGTGGCAGCGCAACTGCTACCATCATGTTAGACTGTTTACATCTGTAGAGACCGACATTTATACAAAGTCGATTAGATTTCAAAGTTGACCTGCGTAGTGCACCGTTTTGATGTAAAATCCTGTCATGATGTTTGTGCCAGATGTCATTGCTTTCTGATCTGCCCTTCTCTTTGAAGGTCACTGTTTTCAACCACCATCACCACTACCACCAGCACTCTCCTCATGAATACTCTCTCCTCATGACTTTAATCATTGTCTATGGTTTAGCAATGCCAGGTGATTTCAAGCTGTCCTTAGTGGTACATGAAGTAGAAGTGATGAAGGGAGCAGGAAGGGTTGGCACTCTCTAGGCTACACCCCTAGGGGAGCCCTGGGATAGGAAGCAGTGGGTATCGGATGAGGTGGAAATTCAGCCACCACCCTCTCCATGGGTTTGTGACTGATTGTGTCTCACGTGTGTCAGGGTCCTCAGGGAAGAAACATGATTTCAAGTAATTTAATTTGCTGGCTGAGATTATGAACCTACTATCCCGTGTGTAGTTTATGTAATGCCACTCATGCCATTCTCTGGTCTGATTAGAAATGTTTGTGATGCAAATACGAGAAAGGGGCCTCCTCCCCTGCCAATTAAATAGAGTAATGTAGCTGCATTCACTGGTTACATTGTTAAAGCTGCTTTTATGGATGCTGTCCGTCATTGTGTTTTTACAAGTAGTGAACAATGTAAATGTGATTATGTATCGAAATCAAGTGCATAACTTTCATACCTGACATTCTGTATAATGCCCACATCAAACAATATAAACTCTGCAATGGATCATCCCACAGTTCGGATTATGGATTATTTGTTTGTTGCAATGGTAAAAATGCTTACTGATTCGAGGATTCGGAACGGCAGTATTGGGTCATTTGTTTTCGAACAAACAAAGATTTTATTTGATTTCTTGGAATGGCTTGGGAATACGTATCCCTCAGCTTTAGCTAACCAAGTCAACAGAGTGAAAAGTAAGAAGGAACATCTCAAATAGTGTAATTACATAAATACTCAAGATATCCATGCCTGTGGGAACATGTGGAAATGTATAGGGCCCAAAGTCTGATCATATGATTTGATTATTATTTTGTCTCATGCTTCCACATTGGGTTTACTCTAGTGTGAAATTGTTGGGATGTAAGGCTGATGTGTCTGATGCGGTCTGATGCAACTACAATTCAGGATAAATCCTTATGGACAACTGCATGGCTAGAGCTCCCTTATCCAGCACTCACACTCAGCCCACTTCTCATACTTAGTATTCCTATATGCCCTGCTTCCATTAAATTCAATGTGCCAACACCATCCAACTTGTCGGAGTAATTTTCTTCACCTAAATTAGCTCTTCCATTAAATACATTTTTTATTTGGGTATTACAAGCCCAGTTAAGGCCTACAGCCTTGCCCTCTAAGCTCCTCTGATTTATGGAAATCAACCCTCCAGATATACTTAAGTTATATGCAAATGAATCCTAATCTCCCGGGAATTGGATGCAGACATTCATTTGTTATTACCCAGAGTGCTCCAAACCGCCAAAGGTGAAAATGGAATTTGACAGTTTGTCTCTAACCATTGACATCAGCTTGATATAGATCAGGGGTGTCAAACTCATTCCACGGAGGGCCTTGTGTCTGCAGGTTTTTGGTCTTTCCTTTCAATAAAGCCCTAGACAACCAGGTGTGGGGAGTTCCTAACTAATTAGTGATGTTAATTCATCAATCAAGTACAAGGGTGGAGCGAAAACCCGCAGACACTCGGCCCTCCATGGAATGAGTTTGACACCTGTGATATAGATGGTAGGACCTAATGACCACCAGATCATAGCCAGATAAGACAAGGTTATTCCAGGTGACAAGAATCATGGAGTCCCTATCAGTTGATAACTGCATTTACAACGAATGCCTTCTCCGAAGATTTGGCAATTTTCTCAGTTGCAGCTACTTCAATAATTAAATATATTTTCTTGTGGAGAGGAGAATCGGTTGTTGAAACGTACATTTCCTAAAAGGGCAAGGACATCATGTGAGAATAACTCGTATTGGGTTGTATCGAATTCATTGTATTGCAAAAAAGATTGCTTTGACAAAAACTACAGGTATTCCGTGTGCAATGATCACAAGAAAAGGCATGCACAAATTGATAGGGTGGATATGTCAAATCTGTGATATGCTTTCAATGGTCTGTGACATTCAGATGATTTCCTGTGCAAATAGATGTTTCACTTTACAAATCCGTGAGCAGTACAGGCACACAGTTTCTTTTCCAGCCCTAAAATATTGAGGCTGTTTTAGAATGATGCGGTGGTGTTAATTCTTTGACAACTATCCTGTCATTATTCCCTATGAATCAAGCATGAGCAGAATAAAGTCTGTCACAAACAATGTTTTTCAAAACGATGTCACTGTTCCCTGACGATGAAAAGACTGCATGTCTGTGTGATGGTTTGCCATTGATAGAATCAAAGTGTGTCGGGTCTACTTTGATCTATCCGCCTGGCTCTTTCCCCCATAGCCAGAGATTCAGATTCACTAGTTATGGAACACTACTAAACAGAATTCAGAGAGAGCAAAAATGTAGATGTGTATTATGATTTTACAAATAGCTATTTTGACAGAGAGGTCGATCCCATAATATGCCTTGCTCTATAAAATGCCCCTTGATTCCTCTAGAGGTACACTGTTAAAATGAAGTGCTTTGTAACACTAAAACTAGTGGAGACAAAACATTAACTTTGAAACACGTGGTTGTAAGGGTATTGGGACAAATTTAACGTGTGCTGAAACATTCATCCTGAGGTGTTCTGAAACATGACATGTGGGTTGTAACAGCACCTAATCAAAAGTTGTGCAACACCTTGCCAGAGACTGGGAGCATTAATCCGGAAAAGGTTGAACACGCTATTATAGTGTTTCGAGTCATGTGTAGTGCAGAATTGGATCCCTTCTCTTGTGGTGTTGTTTCCTCTTTAAAGCATCTAAACACTATGATGTTTCTAATTCTGTCTAGTGCAGAATTAGATAACCTGGGGTTTCCAAATACTGTAAACGGGAGTCCCTCCTCTTATTCTATATTCCCTACTCTTACATGGTGTGTTTATAAACTCCCCTCTGGTAATTCCAAAAGGTCAAATGTATAGTATTATCCTCAAACAAAGGACATGAGAAAATATAGTTTTGGGAAAATACAAATTAATAAGTTTGTCCAGGATAATAATTAATGAGTACAAAATTATAAAGACATGATTTTGAATCTTCAAATGCTTTAAATTTTCTTTGCAAATGATCAAATGACAACAAAACATTAACAGTTCGATCACATTTTTATATTGATAAAGACAGTTCCAAAAACCTTTAAGGTATTTATCATATTAATATTATTCAAAATCAATGAAAATAAAGCAATATATTTCATATGAATGGAAAACAAATACTACCAATAACTGCTAATGTTATACAAAACTTAATTCAAGCTCAATGCGATCCACCGGTTATCCATTGTGCAAATGCAGGGGTTCCTAAACTTTTTTCGTCCACAACCCCATTTTGATATCTGAAAATTCTCGCAGCCCCAACCATGTGAAAAAAACTGCCAATGTTTACTTTTTTATATGGGGCTATGGCAGGAAATTGCAAAACATTCTAAAAGTATTTCGGATTATCTTCTCAACTCACTCTCAAAGCACTGCTGAATCCAGCTTCACACAGATATGAGTTTTAATGCTCTGAGGAAGACGTTAGGGTATTTATTCCCTTTTAGTCAGGAACCAAATCTCCTCCGTAATGACCCGAGAATGTTTTGTCTGCAGCATTGGGTTACATGACAGCTCGAAAGGCCGCACTTGACTGTTGCACTTGAATCATTCCTACTCAACTGCTACAGTCAAGTACACTTTCCCCCAACATCTAAGGGCACTCTGGTTGAATTTTAAATTATATATTTCAATCATTTTCATTTAGATTTTTAAGGTTAACCACATTACAATGATTTTGAGATACAAAGACAATATATATACAGAGGAGAACAAGTATTTGATACACTGCCGATTTTGCAGGTTTTAAAACTTACAAAGCATGTAGAGGTCTGTAATTTTTATCATTAGGTACACTTCAACTGTGAGAGACGGAATCTAAAACAAAAATCCAGAAAATCACATTGTATGATTTTTAAGTAATTAATTTGCATTTTATTGCATGACATAAGTATTTGATACATCAGAAAAGCAGAACTTAATAATTTTTACAGAAACCTTTGTTTGCAATTACAGAGATCATGCGTTTCCTGCAGTTCTTGACCAGGTTTGCACACACTGCAGCAGGGATTTTGGCCCACTCCTCCATACAGACCTTCTCCAGATCCTTCAAGTTTCGGGGCTGTCGCTGGGCAATACGGACTTTCAGCTCCCTCCAAAGATTTTCTATTGGGTTCAGGTCTGGAGACTGGCTAGGCCACTCCAGGACCTTGAGATGCTTCTTACGGAGCCACTCCTTAGTTGCCCTGGCTGTGTGTTTCGGGTCGTTGTCATGCTGGAAGACCCAGCCACGACCCATCTTCAATGCTCTTACTGAGGGAAGGAGGTTGTTGGCCAAGATCTCGCGATACATGGCCCCATCCATCCTCCCCTCAATACGGTGCAGTCGTCCTGTCCCCCTTTGCAAAGCATCCCCAAAAAATGATGTTTCCACCTCCATGCTTCACGGTTGGGATGGTGTTCTTGGGGTTGTACTCATCCTTCTTCTTCCTCCAAACACGGCGAGTGGAGTTTAGACCAAAAAGCTATATTTTTGTCTCATCAGACCACATGACCTTCTCCCATTCCTCCTCTGGATCATCCAGATGGTCATTGGCAAACTTCAGACGGGCCTGGACATGCCCTGGCTTGAGCAGGGGGACCTTGCGTGCGCTGCAGGATTTGAATCCATGACGGCGTAGTGTGTTACTAATGGTTTTCTTTGAGACTGTGGTCCCAGCTCTCTTCAGGTCATTGACCAGGTCCTGCCGTGTAGTTCTGGGCTGATCCCTCACCTTCCTCATGATCATTGATGCCCCACGAGGTGAGATCTGCATGGAGCCCCAGACCAAGGGTGATTGACCGTCATCTTGAACTTCTTCCATTTTCTAATAATTGCGCCAACAGTTGTTGCCTTCTCACCAAGCTGCTTGCCTATTGTCCTGTAGCCCATCCCAGCCTTGTGCAGGTCTACAATTTTATCCCTGATATCCTTACACAGCTCTCTGGTCTTGGCCATTGTGGAGAGGTTGGAGTCTGTTTGATTGAGTGTGTGGACAGGTGTCTTTTATACAGCTAATGAGTTCAAACAGGTGCAGTTAATACAGATAATGAGTGGAGAACAGGAGGGCTTCTTAAAGAAAAACTAAGACGTCTGTGAGAGACGGAATTCTTACTGGTTGGTAGGTGATCAAATACTTGTGTCATGCAATAAAATGCAAATGAATTACTTAAAAATCATACAATGTGATTTTCTGGATTTTTGTTTCAGATTCCGTCTCTCACAGTTGAAGTGTACCTATGATAAAAATTACAGAACTCTACATGCTTTGTAAGTAGGAAAACCTGCAAAATCGGCAGTGTATCAAATACTTGTTCTCCCCACTGTATATTTAACCCTTAGTTTGGGAACTGCTGTTAATGTATCTTTCTGTTCAGATGATGCTACATGGCATGGAAATGTGTTTAGATTGATTGAATCACAATACAGTTGAGTTAGAAAATATGATTGACAGTTTAGTTGACATTAGTCTGTGAATCTTGTGTTGATTGTCTTTGGTTATAATTGGCCAGCAGGTGGATAACATAATATGTATTTTTTTCTGCAGGGAGACAGAGAAATAGCAAATAAAACAAGATATTACACAAATGCTTAATTATGTTATTAAACTCTATAATATTAATACATTGCGATAGTAGTATACAATTATTAAACATATAAATAGCAAAATGCATGTGTGATTAAGCTATGCAAATATAGCAACAAGATAACAATATGAATGTCAAAAGTAGGATGCATAACTTCTGGTGCGGTAGACCAAAGCTAGAGCAGACTAAATTGTCAGTGGTTATTTAGTGTAGCATATAACATGTGGGGCATACATCAAACAATAGATAACGCTTATAAAGGTAGTAGGCAAACAAGCCAGAAGTATTCAATAAAAAGCAGGCTTTAGTTTGCATTAAAAAACAAATACACAAAAAGTGCGAACAATGATGTGTCCAGGGCCCTGGCTACATATGAGGACACTGGGGCCCCTCAGTTAGATTAGTAGAATACACAAGGTGCAATTTCAAAACCAGTTTTTATTTTATTTAACTAGGCAAGTCAGATTCTTATTTACAATGACGACCTACCCCGGCCAAACCCTAACCCGGACGACGCTGGGCCAATTGTACAACGCCCTATGGGACTCTCAATCACGGCCGGTTGTGAGACAGCCTGAAATGAGATGCAGTGCCTTAGACCGCTGAGCCACTCGGGAGCCAAGTGTTGTGCATCAGCAGTTTTCCTCTTGTTATATGTCATTCACTGACAGTCACTCAATTAGCCCATGTCAGTTCTGATTTTTTAGATGGTAAACTAGTCTATTTAGTCTAGCCAGCTATATAAACTTGTAGTAATCATGGCCGAATTACCGATCGGGCCCTGACCTCAAGGGGGCCCACATTGATTTTGTTAGTCACTCTCACTCAGAAATCCAGCAAGCTCTCACAGTCTCGCTCCAAACGTCAAATTTAGAAGGTTAAGGTTTTGGATAGGGTTAAAACATTACGTCTAGGCACTCATTTTGAATGGTTAAGGTAAGGGTTAAGGTTTGGGATAGGGTTAAAACAAAAAAATAGAAAACAAATGTCCACCACTGGGATCAAACGCGTAACTTCTGATTTACAGAAATGGGATTACCCAACCCTACCCTACTTGATGGTAATAGTGTTCACTGTTTCCCTTAGTGGCCGGTTTTGAAGGCATTATCCAACGTCCTCAAGACATGTATATACGTTTGGAAATTTGGAAATCACTCTTTAGCGATCTGCCTGTCATATTAACACTGTAACGTCTGCTTCCAACTCACACTCTCAAACACATAGATCCCCTGAACGCAGCTCACTCTCTAGATCCCAATCACCCGAATTCTGATCACCTGTTCACACACCTGTATGTCATTTACACACTATTTACAGTAGCTCAGTTCTTTGCACCCCATCATTGTGAGGTATTGTTTGTTTTGATGCACATTCTATTTGGAGCTCTGTTTATTTCTGTATTAGTCTTCACGTGTATCGTCGTTTTTGGCCATCCTCACTAATGATGCCTTTTTGCCTATTCCCTGCCTGTACTTTTGCCTATCAGATTTCCTGTCATCAACCTCTTGCCTGATCTCCCGGACTACGTTATTAGCCTTTTCCCTGCCTGTACTGTTACCTTTTTGGAGTACCTTCTGCCTGCCCCTGGACCGAGCTACCTGCCTCCTCATGTAGTCCTTTACAAATAAACACCTGCTGCGCCCTGCGCCTGAAACCAGCACGTCTCCCATCGTACTCATTACAAACATGGCATAAGTCATGGTAAAATATGTAGAATGTAAGGAAATTAGCTTTAAACTGCAACATAATGAAAAAGTTCTGTAAAGCAAATGTATTTGTTTACCTTTTGTTAATAAAATCATTTTAATGTGAGTTAATGTGGAGCGCTAATTGTATGGCTAATAGGCTGTGTTTGTAAATCGGCTGAGGTGAATGAAACTACAGCAACCATAGAATCCGAGAGTGAAAAACGTACACACTCGTCTCTAACATGTAGGCTCAGCATTCCCGAACAGTCCTATTACAAAGTCAGAATGTTGAACAAACTTAATTTCAACTTACTTTACCTGTTGTCTGCAGATTTTGTCCCTATGCCAGAGGTATTCTGAGATAAAATATCCACAGGGAAGTGTTATCAACCCGACCTTCAGTATGTTGGTTTGTATATCGGTCTTTATTTCCGGTTTTCTATTTTCAATACTGAATCAATTGACAAACACTTGCACAATATGGCCCGAGCCTAACCGAACCACAGACTGAACGTTGTCCCATGCAATCAGCTGTCAAATTTCAAAAACAATTGGGCTATTGTTAACATATTTTGCATTACATGCAATGTGTCAGGAGATTGAAAATACAAGTGACAGAACCTACCGGCACCGCAAAAAGTCAGGTAAACAACACTTTCCTGTGGATACCCTATCTCTACCTCCTATGGTCAAAAGGAAACAGCATGGACAACCAGTAAAGTAAGTGTACATATCATTTTATTCAACATTCTGGCTTGTAGAGACTATTGCGTCTTTTTTTAGGCAGAGTTCTTTTACATTGAATATACGTGGGGTAACCATGGTAACAATCTGATGTTTAGGCAACAGCAACCATGGCTGGGGTAATTTTTGCTTGTTTTTGCTGTTCGTGTCAATTAACAAATACATGTACCATCAAGAAAACTGATCAATGAATCAAGATTGCTATTTGACTTGGACTATTAGTATTAGCAGCTGAAAACTTGTTCTATTGAGTGAATTCCCTTTGTTTCATTCTTCAATAACACCCGATTACACTACTTTGACCCTATCTGATCCTACATCAGGCCAAAGGCCTCAATACTTACCTGCAAGTACTTACCTGCAGCTGCCATCCAAGTACTTACCTGCAGCTGCCATCATAACACCAATTTTCTGTGATTTACATTCCATGTCTGCGGTACAGTTGAACCATGACAATGAATGCTAAAAAGCCAACCTTACTGAACAGTGGAGGCTGCTGAAGGGAGGACAGCTCATAATAATGGCTGGAATTGAGTGAATGGAATGGTATCAAACAGATGAACACCCTGTGTCTGATACCATTCCATTAACTCCATTCTGGCCATTATTAGGATCCTTCCTCCCCTCAGCAGTTTCCACTTTTACTAAAGCACATTCCATTCGTAGGCTGGAGTGGGAAAGATTTACTACTCACCAGGAGTCTCTTAGGATCGCTCACCACTGACCCATCTTCCTCTACTTTATTCACTGCCTCAGCATAGATGGGTTGGCTGACAACGTCACGAAAATGTGTGTGGAAGTCGTGCGTTGTTAGGATCCTAAACGGTCAGATAGCTAGCAACAGTGACAAGAAGCTGCCATGTGGGGAATAGTAGGTGGCTCGTTTCAACTTGTTGTATTTTGTTATTAACACCATGTCTTGTTTTTAGGTGTTTTGACTGATGTCATGTCTATGCTAAATTACAAAACAATGGGCCAGCTAGCCCTGCCCTCCTGCACACTTCTCACATATAGGAATCTCCCTCCTACACACTGCTACAACATGACAATAAACTTGACACCTGAAACATCGTATTGGGTTCGGCACAAAAGCTCTTAAAGGGATAACTGATATATCCTAACATTACTTTGTTAGGTAAAGACTCAGAATCAAAACTCAAAATGACAAACAGTGACTCTTCTGTTTCAACACACTCGCCACATGGTCTGTATGCAGCAAACGTCGGGCATTACAGACACCGGGAATCTTCAACTTTAGTTGATCCATCTCACTCACTTCCGGTTGAACGCGGAACGAGTAAGAGCTCAGTTTTGTTGTTTTGAAAGTGTATTGGAAAGTTCTTAGTAACTAGCTAACTTTTTAGTTTGGATCCTGCAACGCAGTTGGCATCAGTTACTGGGACTGCTAGTCTCTGTCCAGTGATCCTGTCGACCAAGGATGGGTCTAAGGAGCTATTTGGGCTTGCAGCTAGCCTAGCTGCTAGCTAGCTGCATATCAAACTAGCGGGGTGTTCTTGAGAGCAGCCCGCGACGCGATTAGCCATTGTGGCTGGGACCGTGGATTTTCCCAGGTTTGTAGCTGTCTAGATCCCTGCTGTTTGTTGTTTTCAGCCTTCACTGTGACCTGCATAAACTACATTGCTAGCTACCATAACAAAGACCAAAGCTGACGGGAGTACCGTTGAGGACAGTGGTGTCTGTCTATCACACGTGAAGCATCTTTTAAATGAACAAAAAGAGTTCTACAAGCAGTTGTTACAACAACAAGAAAACAGCTTCAAGTGTTTTGTCCAAATACTAGTTCATTCAACTAATAAAAGAATGGACGATCTGACCAGAGAGGTCCAGATTGCAGTTCTCCCAGGGTCAGCTCAATGAGTTGAAACAGGAGAACGGCAAGATGACATCAATCTGTAAGTCATTGAGAGAGGACATCAATTCTGTATGTGAATCCATGATAACAATGATAGATAAGTCATAGGGATCTAGAGGGACAATCAAGGCAGAACAACATGGTTGTGGACGGAATTGCAGAATCTCCACATGAGACCTGGATGCAGTCTGAGGACAAAGTGAGGGAAATGATCTCTGAGAAATAGAAAATGGACCACAGGAAGATTGAGATGGAGCGCGCCCACAGGACTGGAAAATCCACCACCGGCCCAGGTAGTGTTCAAGTTCCTGAGGTTCAAGGACAAGGTAGCTGATCTGGAAAGAGCCAAGAACTTGAGAGGAATGTATATCTTCCTCAACAAGGACTATCCTGACGCTGTGCGCCAGAAGAGGAAAGAACTGATCCCAGCCATGAAAGCTGCCAGAGCGCGTGGGTACATTGCTTACATCCGCTATGACATGTTCATTGTCCACCCTCCCTCCCAGAAGCCTGGAGGGGATGAGTGAGCCAAGCCTATGGGTTCGTAGCTTCAACCCCGCCTCACACACACACACACACACACCAATTGATTAATGCACTGCTGAATGTATATTTTATCTTGCTTTGTTTGCTCTTTTCAGTATTATGTCTATCTCTGATAAGCTACCCAGGAAAGGGCTGAAAACAGCCCATATTAATATATGTAGCCTCAGAAATAAGGTTCATGAAGTCAATAACTTGCTAACATCAGATAACATTAATATATTAGCCATTTCTGAGACTCACTTAGATAATTAGTTTGATGATACAGCAATACCAATACAAGGATATAACATCTATAGAAGAGAGAGAAATACTCATGGGTGAGGTTTCTGTATATATTCTGATTCATATCCCTGTAATGCCTAGAGAAGATCTTATGTCAAATGTTATTGAAGTGTTGTGGTTGCAGGTTCACTTGGCACATCTAAAGCCTTTTCTTTTGGGGTGTTGCAATAGGCCACCAAGTGCTAACTGTCAGTATCTAAATAATGTGTGTGAAATGCTTGATCGTGTATGTTATGTAAACAGAGAGATCTACTTTCTTGGGGACCTGAATTTTGACTGGTTTTCACCAAGCTGTTCGCTCAAGAGGAAGCTTCTTACTGTAACCAGTGCCTGTAATCCGATTAATCAACCTACCAGGAACAAGATCCACATTTTTACTAATACTGTAGAACTTTGTTCTAAAGTTGTATCCATACTCATTGGATGCAGTGATTACAATATAGTGGCTATATCCAGGAAAGCAAAAGTTACAACAGCTGGGCCTAAAATAGTGTTTAAGAGATCATACAAAAGAGTTTGCTGTAACTCTTATGTGGATGATGTTTAAAAAATGTGTTGGTCTGATGTGATTAATGAGGAGCATCCAGACGCTGCACTTGATAAATTTATGAAATTGCATCTTCCAATTATTGATAAACATGAACCTGACTGTTAGAACTGTTAAGACTCCATGGATTGATGATTAATTGAAAAATGGTATGGTTGAAAGAGATGGGGCAAAAGGCTGACTTACTGCATATTCAGAAATTATGTGACTAAACTCAACAAAAATAAGTAACTGTATTATGAATCCCAAGTCAATGATATAAATAATGATGGGAAAAAACTACTTTAAATGAAAAATGAAATTATGGACTGAAAGACAAATTTAACTCCATCTTTCATCGAATCAGATGGCTTATTCATCAAAAAATTATTTAATGTTGCCAATTATTTTAATGAATACTTCATTGGCAAAGTGGGCAAACTTAGGCTGGAAATGCCAATAACGAACAGTGAGTCACTGTACTCATGCATAAAAAACAAATAATGAAAGAAAAGCATTGCAAGTTTGAATTCTGTAAAGTTAGTGTGTGAGAGGTGGAAAAATTATTGTTATCAATCAATAATGACAAACCTCCTGGCATTGACAACTTATATGGAAAGCTACTGAGAATGGTAGCTGACTCTATAGCCACTTCTATCTGTCATATCTTTAATCTGAGCCTAGAGGAAAGTCTTTGTCCTAAGGCCTGGAGAGAAGCCAAAGTAATTCCGCTACCCAAGAGTGGTAAAGCGGCCTTTACTGGTTCGAACAGCAGACTTATAAGCATGCTGCCAGCTCTTAGCAAATTGTTGCAAAAGTTGTGTTTGACCAAATACAATGTTATTTCTCTGTAAAAACAAATTAACAACAGACTTTCAGCATGCTTATAGAGAAGGGCACTCAGCATGTACTGCACTGACACAAATTACTGATGATTGATAAAGAAATTGAAAATAGTTAGATTGTGGGAGCTATACTGTTAGATATCAGTGCAGCCTTTGATATTATTGACCATAACCTGTTGTTGAAAAAGACGTATGTGTTATGGCTTTTCAACTTCTGCCATGTCATGGATTCAGAGCTATCTATCTAATAGCACTCAAAGGGTTTTATTTAATGGGAGCTTCTCCAATGTCAAACATGTAAAGTGTGGTGTACCGCAGGGCAGCTCTCTAGGCCCTCTACTCTTTTCTATTTTTACCAATGACCTGCCACTGACATTAAACAAAGCATGTCCATGTATGCTGATGATTCAACCATACATGCATCAGCAACCACAGCTAATGAAGTCACTGAAGCCCTTAACAGAGAGTTGCAGTCTGTTTTGGAATGGGTGGCCAGTAATAAACTGGTCCTGAACATCTCTAAAACTAAGAGCATTGTATTTGGTACAAATCCTTCCCTAAGTTCTAGACCTCAACTGAATCTGGTAATGACTGGTGTGGCTGTTGAACAAGTTGAGGAGACTAAATTACTTGGCGTTACCTTAGATTGTAAACTGTCATGGTCAAAACATATAGATTCAATGGTTGTAAAGATGGGGAGAGGTCTGTCCATAATAAAGAGATGCTCTGCTTTTTTGACACCACATTTCAAAACGCAAGTTCTGCAGGCTCTAATTTTGTCTAATCTTGATTATTGTCCAGTTGTGTGGTCCAGTGCTGCAAGGAAATACCTAGTTAAGCTGCAGCTGGCCCAGAAAAGAGCGGCACGTCTTGCTCTTCATTGTAATCAGAGGGCTGATATAAATACTATGCATGCCATTCTCTCTTGGCTAAGAGTTGAGGAGAGACTGACTGCATCACTTCTTCTTTTCATAAGAAACATTAATGTGTTAAAAATTCCAAATTGTTTGCATAATCAACATACTGTTCAAATAAACAGCAAACCTGGTTTCAAAAAACAGATAAAGCAACATCTCACGGCGCAACGCATCTCCCCTATTTGACCTGGATAGTTTGTGTGTATCCATTGATATGTAGGCTACGTGTGCCTTTAAAGAAAATATTGTATAATATCTGTATTATATCATTTCATGTTTTGTGTGGACCCCAGGAAGAGTAGCTGCTGCTTTTGCAACAGCTAATGGGGATCCTAATAAAATACTAAATACCTCCACCCCACGCTATCCCATTAATCAAATCAAATTGTCACATGTGCCGAATACTTACAAGCCCTTAATAAAATAATGATTTAAGAAGTTAAGAAAAAAAGTGTTAAGTAAAAACTAGATGAGTAAAAATGTTTAAATAGAAAATGTAAGTAACAAAATAATTAAGCAGCAGCAGCAAAATAACAAGTGAGGCTATATACAGGGGGTACCGGTACAGAGTCAATGTGCGGGGGCACCGGTTAGTTGAGGTAATTGAGGTAATATGTTAATGTAGGTAGAGTTAAAGTGACAATGCATAGATTATAAACTGAGAGTAGCAGCAACGTAAACGTGGGGTCTGAGTAGCCCTTTGATTAGGAGGAGTCTTATGGCTTGGGGGTTGAAGCTGTTAAGAAGCCTTTTGGACTTCGACTTGGCGCTCCGGTACCTCTTGCCGTGCAGTAGGATAGAGAACAGTCTATGACTAGGGTGGCTGGAGTCTTTGACAATTTCTAGGTCCTTCCTCTGACAACGCTTGACATAGAGGTCCCGGATGGCAGGAAGCTTGGCCTCAGTGATGTACTGGACTGTACGCACTTCCCTCTGTAGTGCATTGCGGTCGGAGGCCAAGATTTGATTTGAACAGTTGCCATACCAGGCAGTGATGCAAGCAGTCAGGATGCTCTCTATGGTGCAGCTGTAGAACCTTTTGAGGATCTGAGGACCCATGCCAAATCTTTTCAGTCTCCTGGGGGGGAATAGGCTTTGTCGTGCTCTCTTCACGACTGTCTTATTGTGTTTGGACCATGATAGTTTGTTGGTGATGTGGACACCTAGGAACTTGAAGCTCTCAACCTGTTCCAATACAGCCCCGTCGATGAGAATGGGGGCATGCTCGGTCTTCCTTTTCCTGTAGTCCACAATCATCTCCTTTGTCTTGATCACGTTGAAGGAGAGGTTGTTTTCTGGCTCCACACGACCAGGTCTCTGACCTCCTCCCTATAGGCTGTCTCATCATTGCCGTTGATCGCTGTTCTGTCATCAGCAAACTTAAAGATGGTGTTGGAGTCGTGCCTGGCCATGCAGTCATGAGTGAACAGGGAGTAAAGGAGGGGACTGAGCACGCACCCCTGAGGGGCCCCCATGTTGAGGATCAGCGTGGGGATGTGTTGTTCCCATGATCCAGTTGCAGAGGGAGGTGTTTAGCCCCAGAGTCCTTAGCTTAGTGATGAGCTTTGAGGGCACTATGGTGTTGAACGCTGAGCTGTAGTCAATGAATAGCATTCTCACATAGTTGTTCCCTTTGTCCAGGTGGGAAAGGGCAGTGTTGAGTGCAATAGAGATTGCATCATCTGTAGATCTGTTGGGGCGGTATGCAAATTGGAGTGGGTCTAGGATTTCTGGGATAATGGTGTTGATGTGAGCCATGACAAGCCTTTCAAAGCATTTCATGGTTACAGACGTGAGTGCTACGGGTTGGTAGTCATTTAGGCAGGTTACCTTCATGTTCTTGGGCACAGGGACTATGGTGGTCTGCTTGAAACATGTTGTTTTTTCAGACTCAGTCAGGGACAGGTTGAAAATGTCAGTGAAGACACTTGCCTGCTCAGAGTACACGTCCTGGTAATCCGTCTCACCCTGCGGCCTTGTGAATGTTGACCTGTTTAAAGGTCTTACTCATATCGGCTACGGAGAGCGGATCACACAGTCGTCCGGAACAGCTGGTGCTCTCCTGCATGTTTCAGTGTTACTAGCCTTGAAGCGAGCATAGAAGTAATTTAGCTCGTCTGGTAGGTTCATGTCACTGGGCAGCTCGTGGCTGTGCTTCCTTTTGTGGTCTGTAATAGTTTGCAAGCCCAGCCACATCCGACGAGCGTGGGAGACGGTGTAGTACGTTTCATTCTTAGTCCTGTATTGTCGCTTTGCCTGTTTGATGGTTTGTCGGTGGGCATAGTGGAATTTCTTATATATCAGGTACCAAGGTAACATCCAAGTGCAGACTGTGTGAAGTAACAATGTTTATTGTAACAACAGGGGTAGGCCAACGACAGGTCAAGGCGGGTAGGGGTCGATAATCCAGAGTAGAGGCCAAGGTAAAGGACGGCAGGCAGGGTCAGGGTCAGGGACAGGCAGAACGGTCAGGCGGGCGAGTACAGGATCAGGACAGGCAAGGGTCAAAAACCAGTAGGACGAGAAAAAGAGAAACTGGAATAAGCAGGAGCTAAGACACAAAATGCTGGTAGGCTTGAACAAACCAGACAAACTGGCAGCAGACAAACAGAAAACACAGGTATAAATACACAGGGGATAATGGGAAAGATGGGCGACACATGGAGGGGGGTGGAGACAATCACAAAGACAGGTGAGACAGATCAGGGCGTGACATTATAGGCTTCCAGGTTAGCGTTCTGCTCCTTGAAAGCGGCAGCTCTACCCTTTAGCTCAGTGTGGATGCTGCCTGTAATCCATGGCTTCTGGTTGGGGTATGTACGTACGGTCACTGTGGGGACGACGTCATTGATGCACTTATTGATGAAGCCAGTGACTGATGTGGTGTACTCCTCAATGCCATCGGAAGAATCCCGGAACATATTCCATTCTGTGCTAGCAAAACAGTCCTGTAACGTAGAATCTGCTTCATCTGACCACTTTCTTATTGAGTCACTGTTGCTTCCTGCTTTAGTTTTTGCTTGTAAGCAGGAATCAGGAGGATAGAATTATGGTCAGATTTGACAAATAGAGGGTGAGGGAGAGCTTTGTCCGTGTCTCTGTGTGTGGAGTAAAGGTGGTCTAGAGTTTGTTTTCCCCTCTGGTTGCACGTTTAATATGCTGATAGAAATTAGGTAAAACTGATTTAAGTTTCCCTGCATTAAAGTCCCCGGCCAATAGGAGCACCGCCTCAGGATGAGCATTTTCCTGTTTGCTAATGGCCGTATACAGCTCATTGAGTGCAGTCTTAATGCCAGATTCGATCTGCGGTGGCATATAGACGGCTATGAAAAATATAGATGTAAACTCTCTTGGTAAATAGTGTGGTCTACAGCTTATCATGAGATACTCTACCTCAGGCGAGCAAAACCTCGAGACTTCCTTAGATTTTGTGCACCAGCTGTTGTTTACAAATATGGATAAGCCGCAGACCCTTGTCTTACCGAAGGCCGTTGTTCTATCCTTCCCGAAAAAGCTTAAAACCCGCCAGCTGTATGTTGATCATGTCGTCGTTCAGCCACGACTCGGTGAAACATAAGATATTACAGTTTTTAATGTCCCGTTGGTAGTATATATGTGCTCATAGTTTGTCTATTTTATTATTAATTGATTGTAAGTTGGCTAATAGGACCGATGGTAAAGGTAGATTACCGTCTCGGCAACAAATCCTTACAAGGCACCCGAACTGTCGTCCACGATACCTCTGTCTTTTCCTCCTGCGAATTACGGGGATGAGGGACTCGTTGAAGAAAAATACTTCCTCCAGTACGGGGTGAGTAATCGCTGCCCAGATATCAAGAAGCTCTTTTCGGGCATAAGACACGGTGGCAGAAACATTATGTACAAAATAAGTTTCAAATTACACGAAAAAACATACACATAGCACAATTGGTTACGGGATTGTTAAACATTGGCCATCTCCTTTGGCGTCATTATCTATTTCCTTTCAATGTCGCCCTGTTCCTGAGAGCAAAGCAAATAACAGGTTTTGTCCCCCATTGCGTGGAGTGCCTGTTCCCTCTGGGCAGAAGCAACACAAAAAGTCCACTTCGGGTTACCTTCACAGTGAAGTGGCGACTCCGGGATGCTGGCCTTCTAGGCAGAGTTGCAAAGAAAAAGTCATATCTCAGACTGGTCAATACAAAGAAAATATGAAGATGGGCAAAAGAACACAGACACTGGACAGAGGAACTCTGCCTAGGCCAGCATCCCAGACTTGCCTCTTCGCTGTTGACGCTGAGACTGGTGTTTTGGGGGTACTATTTAATAAAGCTGCCAGTTGAGGACTTGTGAGGCATCTGTGAGGCATCTGACTAGAACCAAGTCAGGCAATCCTGACTAGAACGAAGAAATGTTATCATATTACTCCAGTGCTAGCTTCCCTACACTGGCTTCCTGTTAAGGCAAAGGGATGATTTCAAGGTTTTACTGCTAACCTACAAAGCGTTACATGGGCTTGCTCCTACCTATCTTTCCGAGTTGGTCCTGCCGTACATACCTATACGTACGCTACGGTCACAAGACGCAGGCCTCCTAATTGTCCCTAGAATTTCTAAGCAAACAGCGGGAGGCAGGGCTTTCTCCTATAGATCTACATTTTTATGGAACGGTCTGCCTACCCATGTGAGAGACGCAGACTCGGCCTCAACCTTTAAGTCTTTACTGAAGACTTATCTCTTCAGTAGGTCATATGATTGAGTGTAGTCTGGCCCAGGAGTGTGAAGGTGAACGGAAAGGCTCTGAAACAACGAACCGCCCTTGCTGTCTCTGCCTGGCCGGTTCCCCTCTCTCCACTGGGATTCTCTGCCTCTAACCCTATTACAGGGGCTGAGTCACTGGCTTACTGGTGCTCTTTCATGCCGTCCCTGGGAGGGGTGCGTCACTTGAGTGGGTTGAGTTACTGACGTGATCTTCCTGTCTGGCTTGGCGCCCCCCCTTGGTTTGTGCTGTGGTGGAGATCTTTGTGGGCTATACTCGGCCTTGTCTCAGGATTGTAAGTTGGTGGTTGAAGATATCCCTCTAGGTGGTGCGGGGGCTGTGCTTTGGCAAAGTGGGTGGGGTTTTTCCTTCCTGTTTGGCCCTGTCCGGGGGTATCTTCGGATGGGGCCACAGTGTCTCCTGACCGCTCCTGTCTCAGCCTCCAGTATTTATGCTGCAGTAGTTTATGTGTCGGAGGGCTAGGGACTGTTGGTTATACCTGGAGTACTTCTCCTGTCTTATCCAGTGTCCTGTGTGAATTTAAGTATGCTCTCTCTAATTCTCTCGTTCTCTCTTTCTTTCTCTCTCTCTGAGAACCTGAGCCCTAGGACCATACGTCACGGCAAACCGGGCATGATGACTCCTTGCTGTCCCCAGTCTACCTGGCCTTGCTCCTGTTCCAGTTTCAACTGCTCTGCATGCGGTTATGGAACCCCTACCTGTCCCAGACCTGCTGCTTTCAACTCTTAATGATCGGCTATGAAAAGCCAACTGACTTTTATTCCTGATTATTATTTGACCATGCTTGTCATTTATGAACATTTTGAAAATCTTGGCTCTCTCTAATTCTCTCCTTCTCTCTTTCTTTCTCTCTCTCGGAGGACCTCAGCCCTAGGACCATACGTCAGGACTACCGGGCATGATGACTCCTTGCTGTCCCCAGTCCGCCTGGCCTTGCTGCTATTCCAGTTTCAACTGTTCTGCCTGCGGTTACGGAACCCCTAGCTGTCCCAGACCTGTTGTTTTCAACTCTTAATGATCGGCTATGAAAAGCCAACTGACATTTATTCCTGATTATTATCTGACCATGCTTGTCATTTATGAACATTTTGAAAATCTTGGCTCTCTCTAATTTTCTCCTTCTCTCTTTCTTTCTCTCTCTCGGAGGACCTGAGCCCTAGGACCATACGTCAGGACTACCGGGCATGATGACTCCTCGCTGTCCCCAGTCCACCTGGCCTTGCTGCTATTCCAGTTTCAACTGTTCTGCCTGCGGTTATGGAACCGCCACCTGTCCCAGACCTGCTGTTTTCAACTCTTAATGATCGGCTATGAAAAGCCAACTGAAAATTATTCATGATTATTATTTGACCATGCTTGTCACTTATGAACATTTTGAACATCTTGGCATAGTTCTGTTATAATCTCCACCCAGCACAGCCAGAAGAGGACTGGCCACCCCTCATAGCCTGGTTCCTCTCTAGGTTTCTTCCTAGGTTTTGGCCTTTCTAGGGAGTTTTTCCTAGCCACCGTGCTTCTACACCTGCATTGCTTGCTGTTTGGGGTTTTAGGCTGGGTTTCTGTACAGCACTTTGAGATATTAGCTGATGTACGAAGGGCTATATAAAATAAACTTGATTGATTGATTGATCTGTTTCTCAAACTAGACACTCTAATGTACTTGTCCTCTTGCTCAGTTGTGCACCCGGGCCTCCCACTCCTCTTTGTATTCTGGTTAAAGCCAGTTTCCACTGTTCTGTGAAGGGAGTAGTACACAGCGTTGTACCAGATCTTCAGTTTCTTGGCAATTTCTCGCATGGAATAGCCTTCATTTCTCAGACAAGAATAGACTGACGGGTTTCAGAAGAAGGTTCCTTGTTTCTGGCCATTTTGTGCCTGTAATCGAACCCACAAATGCTGATGCTCCAGATACTCAACTAGTCTAAAGAAGGACAGTTTTATTGCTTCTTTAATTAAAACAATAGTTTTCAGCCGTGCTAACATAATTGCAAAAGGGTTTTCTAATGATCAATTAGCCTTTTAAAATGATAAACTTGGATAAGCTAACACAACGTGCCATTGGAACACAGGAGTGATGGTTGCTGATGATGGGCCTCTGTAAGCCTATGTAGACATTCCATTAAAAAAAATCTGCCGTTTAGCTACCAATAGTCATTTACAACATTAACAATGTCTACACTGTATTTCTGATAAATTTGATGTTATTTTAATGGACAAAAGAAATGCTTTTCTTTCAAAAACAAGGACATTTCTAAGTGGCCCAAAAATGTTGAACGGTAGTGTGTTTGAATGGGAATACTAGTTACATTTCTTGGATATGTACTGTAAATGATTGTGCTCAAGGAGAAGGTTGTTGATGTTCTTCATCACCCTAAATGTCCTTTCTTTGGTCAAGAATAAAACTTATTTTGCAAGACCATTGGGAACTTTGTGGATCCTGTATGAGTGAAGGCAGTGATATGTCAGTAAACACACACACAAACAAACAGATTGTTATTCACCATAAATAAAACAGTCATGCTGGGAGTAACTACACTACACTTGAAAATGAGCTTCCAGGAGCAAGAGGATGTTTATGTTAAGAAATATATGACCAGCCTCTTTGTTTTTAAGGTTATGCTTGCTATCCTACTCACTTGGATTTAGTGATAGAATAAGCTTTATTACATTTGTTATGATTTTTGTAGGAAAGAATTCTCAAATGAGAGTAGACAACATATGACCATGGAGTCACTGTTTACCTTTTTTTATTAACTATCATCAAAATAGTAATTAACAGTCTATAGACATCATAAACCCTTCACAAATGGCATGTGAAATATGTAACGTAATGTGGTATACCGCTTTTTCTGTAAATATTCATCATATTGACTCTTTCTTATTGTTTATAAAGATACTATTCCAGGCCTCCCTATCCCACTCTATAGTGTTTCCACATGGGCTGTGAGGCCTGGAAGATGGAAGAGGCAGTCAGAGGTAAAGACAGAGACAGAGGATTCTGTACCCATAATACTCAGGGTCACTTCTCACAGCATCTCTCTTTCCGTCCTCGTTAGAGGTCGCACAGATTGGCTCACAGATGGCAGACATGGCGACAACGGTCGAGAGCAAGTGTCAAGGTGGAGAGGAGAGCGTCGCAGGAAGATGAGCTCATTCAGGGTGACAGAACATCAGAAGAGAGCAGTGTGCTCGCCGCGTATCTTCCGTACAGAGATGGATGGCAGGTAGACGGGTTATTATAAACGACTGGAAAAGAGAGAGACGTCAACATGTTGCCATGGCAACATACTGTATATTGTCATTGCTTGTTCAGCCATTGTAATTTGATGTGCACCTGGAGATTGTTATTTTATTGGAAATTGTTGTGCTGGGCTTAAGATAATGTAATTTATTTGAGTTATGATTGGAAACATTATGAGGTGCTCCTGTTCTCCCCTAGTTGTCAATGTGGTTGATCTATTTCACGTACCTACCTCAATTCAATTGACTTAATTTAATAGGAGTGGGATTAACCACCCCACATTCTAGAATAAATTTTCAGTGAGATACATTTAAATCTAGCTTGAGGTAGTCACCTCATACAAGTACTTGGGAGTATGACTAGATGGTACACTGTCCTTCTCTCAGCACATATCAAAGCTGCAGGCTAAAGTTAAATCTAGACTTGGATTCCTCTATTGTAATCGCTCCTCTTTCACCCCAGCTGCCAAACTAACCCTGATTCAGATGACCATCCTACCCATTGTCATGACGTTGCCCTCTTTGGGTACAGCGAGCACCATCCCCCTCTCTCTGTCTCCTACACTCAGGCTGCTGCAACCTCAGGTCATAAATTCCTGGAGGAGATTATCTCCTCATGGCCACAGTATAGAGAGAGAGTGAGTTTTCATAGAGAGAACAAAGGAATTTCTTCCACCTCACAGAACTTGAGGTCCGAACAACATTTATGTTCTGGAGAAGGTGTAAAGGATCGGTGAAGAATCCAGCTACGAACGGTTCCGTTTGGTACAATTATGTGAAACTCATGAGAGACAATATGGCAACATTACCATAACGCTGTTTATACAATAGCCTCAGATATGAGGCTTACATCTAATTGTTGTATAAGATGAATGAGTGAGGATGATACTGTTTGTGAAATTGTGTAATGTGATTTTGGATTGTTTAACTTCTTGTGGCTGCAGGGGCAGTATTGAGTAGCTTGGATGAAAGGTGCACAGAGGTGCCCAGAGTAAACGGCCTGCTCCTCAGTCATAGTTGCTAATATATGCATATTATTATTAGTATTTGATAGAAACCACTCTGAATTTTCTAAAACTGTTTGAATTATGTCGGTGAGTATAACAGAACTCATATGGCAGGCAAAAATCTGAGAAAAAATCCAAACAGGAAGTGGAAATTATTAGGCTGGTCGATTTTCAACCAAGATCCCATTGAAATCACAGTGAGATATGAATACGTTTTCACTTCCTACACCTTCCACTAGATGCCAACAGTCTGTAGAACTTTGTCTGATGCCTCTACTGTGAAGGGGGGCCGAATGAGAGAGGAATTAGTCAAGTCTGCCATGAACTGACCATGCACGTTCACATAAGAGGGAGCTCTGTTCCATCGCTCATCTGAAGTCAATGTAATTCTCCGGTTGGAACGTTATTCAAGATTTATGTTAACAACATTCTAAAGATTGATTCAATACATAGTTTGACATGTTTCTACTGACTGTTACTGAACTTTTGGACATTTCGTCAGCTTTTAGGGAACGCGCTTCGTGACTTTGGAATTGTTTACCAAACCCGCTAACAAAAGTAGATAATTGGACATAAATAACGGACATTATCGAATAAATCAAGCATTTATTGTGGACCTGGGATTCCTGAGATTGCATTCTGATGAAGATCTTCAAAGGTAAGGAAACATTTATCATGTAATTTCTGGTTTCTGTTGACTCCAACATGGTGGCTAATTTGACTATTGTTCTGAGCACCATCTCAGATTATTGCATGGTTTGCTTTTTTCCGTAAAGTTTTTTTGAAATCTGACACAGCGGTTGCATTAAGGAGAGGTATATCTATAATTCCATGTGTATAACTTGTATTATCATCTACATTTATGATAAGTATTTCTTTTGAAACGATGTGGCTATGCAAAATCACTGGATGTTTTTGGAACTAGTAAATGTAACGCGCCAATGTAAACTTAGATATTTTTTTATATAAATATGAACTTTATCAAACAAAACTTTAATGTATTGTGTAACATGAAGTCCTATGAGTGTCATCTGATGAAGATCATCAAAGGTTAGTGATTCATTTTATCTCTATTTGTGCTTTTTGTGACTCCTATCTTTGGCTGGAAAAATGGCTGTGCTTATTGTGGTTTGGTGTGACCTAACATAATTGTTTGTGGTGCTTTCGCTGAAAAGCATATTTGAAATCGGACACTTTGGTGGGAGTACCTAACCCGGATCCGGGAGCACCCCCCCCCCCCCCCACACACTGATTAGCATCGCTAGCATCGCTAGCATCGCTAGCATAGCGTCACAATTAAATAGTAGCATCTAAATATCATTAAATCACAAGTCCAAGACACCCAATGAAAGACACAGATCTTGTGAATAAAACCACCATTTCAGATTTTTTAAATGTTTTACAGGGAAGACAAAATATGTAAATCTATTAGCTAAACACGTTAGCAAAAGACACCATTTTCTTACTCCAACAGTTTCTTACTCCATCAGGTGCTATCACCAATTCGGCTAAACTAAGATATTGATAGCCACAAACCAACAAACAAATTTATAAGATGACAGTCTGATAACATATTTATGGTATAGCATAGTTTTTTTTTTTTAAATGTGCATTTTTCAGGTATAAATCACAGTTCTACATTGCAGCTGCAATCTGATATAGTGCTGATGCAGCTAGAACAATTACAGAGACCAACGTTATATAACTAATTACTTGTCTTAAAACATTTCAGAAAAAATACACAGCGTACAGACATTGAAAGCCCAACATCTGGTGAATCCAAACAATATTTCAGATTTTTTAAATGTTTTATAGCGAAAACAAAATGTATCGCTAATTAGCATAACCAGGCCAGCCAAAACCAGCTGGACGCGCGCGACCAGTTCACATGCACGACAGATATATGAAATAACATCGTAAATTGGGTCTTACTATTGCTGGTCTTTCATCAGAATGTTGATCAAGGTGTCCTTAGTCCTGATGAGTCGTTCAATCCATTCACAATGGCAACCTCCCCTCTTCATTCAGCCTGGGTACTGGTCGACTGGCACGGTCAATTCCCAAAGTTAAAAAACTCAAAGAACGGAACACGGCAAAACTCCCGAAAAAATTCTAATAATCTGATTAAACTATATTGAAAAAACATACATTACGGTGATATGGTCACATGTAGCAAACAAACTTCGACACGGAGATAGTTTTCATCCATAACGTCAGCATAACAAAAGACAATGCCACCTCTGAAAACGCGCATCTCAGAAACCGGAAGTTGTCGGTCACGCTAAAGAAATAAGTCTTATTTCACGTCAGTACAAGATAAACAAAAAATTTCTCCTCTGACGTCTTCCAAACACCCATAGGAAGAAGTAGGAAGTGTCATTCGGGTCATAGGTGGCGTGACCATATATAGGCAGAGCTTTGAAGCGAGCATACACATCTTGCAATCTTTTTCAGGCTCAGGGAAAGTGCTGTGAAATGACCTGTGTTTGACTCAGAGACTCAATTGGAACGGTTTTAGAAACCATAGCTTATTTTCTATCCAATGCTATATGGTTATATGCATATAGTAACAGCAATAATTGAATAAGAGGCAGTTTAGTCTGTAGAGGCAATTATGCTAATGCGAAATAGCACCCCCTGTATTCTCAAGAAGTTAATCCACACATAAAACGGTCAACCGAATCGTTTCTAGTCATCTCTCCTCCTTCTAGGCCTTTTCTTCTCCTGACTTTATATTGCGAATCGCAACTTTCATAAATTAGGTGCATTACCGTCACTGACCTCGTTCGTCTTTCAGTCACCCACGTGGGGAAAACCAATGAGGAGATGGCACGTGGGTACCTGCTTCTATAAACCAATGAGGAGATGGGAGAGGCAGGACTTTCAGCACGATCTGCGTCACAAATAGAAGTGACTTCTATTTTAGCCCTTGGTAATGTAGACGCTCGTTGGTGCGCACAATAATTGAATAATATAGATTTCTACATTTATTTTGCAACGCTCGCGCACGTGACGCGAGCGGTGTAGTCAGCCTGTTAGGTCTGTCTGTATGTAGTGTTGTTTTGTCCCATTTTTATTTTATTTTAAAAAAAAAAATTTTTTTTAAATCCCAGCCCCCATGTAACGATCGTCTGTGGTGGTAGAAGGATCGGACCAAAGCGCAGCGTGGTAAGTGTTCATGTCTTTAATATAAATCCAAAAACTGAACACAGGAACAAAAACAATAAACGATGATAAAACGAAACAGTACCGTGTTGGCGACAAACACTGACACGGAAACAAACACCCACAAACCAAAAGTGAAACCCAGGCTACCTAAGTATGATTCTCAATCAGGGACAACGATTGACAGCTGCCTCTGATTGAGAATCATACCAGGCCGAACACAAAACCCCAACATAGAAAAACACACATAGACTGCCCACCCCAACTCACGCCCTGACCATACTAAATAAAGACAAAACAAAGGAAATAAAGGTCAGAACGTGACACCCCATCCCCGCAGGATGTCTTTTGCCTTTTGGTAGGCCGTCATTGTAAATAAGAATTTGTTCTTAATTAACTGACTTGCCTAAAGATTAAGATTAAGTAACATTCAAAAGAATTGTTGGCAAATAGATAATATTTTCGTGTGTTTGGCGAACTTTGGTTGGTTAATTGAAAAATGAATGGGTGAAATGAAACAGAGAAATTGAAATTCAGAGTGGAGCTGTCCACAGACTAGACTAAATTATCAGGTACTCTTTCACTGCCTGCAATCAACTGTCTTTCACCAAGGCTGGAAATAAAATATATTCATCGAACAAAATTGAAATAATTTAATTGTTGGCGTAATTCATTAAGTTCTAAGCTCATTTTATACTCAAGCGCCTCGGTGGATTAATTACTGTTGGACTTGGGATTTATAATAGAACAGAATCAATGCTCCTGACAAAACAGAATGACTTATAGTCTGGCTTCCTGTTTTCCCTCTATTGCTAGTTAGAGGGATGGGAAGGAACAAGGTTGTCATTTAACTTGTGACAAATTAGTGGCTACCATGGTGGCATCTGAATGAGAATCAGAAATTACCCAGTAATTAGGTTTCTGCAGGAAAATAGGCTGTATTCACTTGAAAATAAGGGTCCTAAAAGTATCACAGGCCGGGTAGAAGTCTTATTTACCTAACCCATATTTTACCCAAAGGTTGCGAGTTTGAATCTCATCACAGACAACTTGAGCATTTTAGCTAATTAGGAACTTTTCAACTACTTACTACTTTTTAGCTACTTTGCAACTACTTAGCATGTTAGCTAACCCTTCCCCTCACCCCAACCTTAAACCTAACTCCTAAACTTAACCCTAACCCCAACCACTAGGCTAGCTAACATCATACGAAATGGGTAATGGACGTCACAAATTAATACATATCATACAAAACGTAACATATACTCAATAGAGTGTCTCGGATTTACGTTAAGAATAATACGAAATGCTATGAGACCAGGTTTGGGGTAGAATTGCAGGGCAGAAGAGAGGGGGTTGAATGAGCCAATTGGAAGCACTGTACATTATTCTTGTTCTATGTGTGCAGAACAGTGTCCATCTGGTGTGTAAACAGACCATAGACGCTTAGTGAACCCAAGCGATGAGTCAGGGTGATGGTAGGTCAGCACTGCTCAGGGCAAGGTCACCTGGTGGACTGGCAGACCGCTTCACCAACACAGACAGATGGAGAGTCGTATCCTCCAGCCAGGAGACTATGGATTATTTATAGTCATGCAATACAATGTTTGAATATTGGATGCAGCATATTACTATACTTTCATTAGTATAGTCATGTTTTAAATATTATTTACAATTATAATAGGTATTCTTTTTAACGTTTTTGAAATAGTACTATAGTTTAAAAGCTTGATTGAATGATCAGCTTTCAATGACTCCCTACGGTGCTATTCCAACAAGTCTATTTTAATGTACTATCCTTAAAGACTTAGAAAGTCTCACGCATTAAATGAGAGCGGACCAAATTGTTGGCATGGTGCCTTGCGCATTAATAAGTCACGGTGCCTGAGCTCTTCTGAGGGAGTGTGAGGAAGATGTGGGGAGATTTGTGAAGACAGAGGCAACCATTTCTGCCCATTAAAAGCAGCCTTTAGTTGCTAATCTACTAGCTACCTCACACTAGCTGCAGAAGACCACAGGATTTCACAGAGTAGGTAGGAGTGTGAGCAGAGCTGATACTGAATCACAATACACTTTCAGTATTAAATATCCAATACAGGATTAGTGTTTTAAGCGTTTGTTCTCATTTGCATAACAAAGACATTTGAAATTAATTAGCACCTGTTATTTAAAATAAGTTAGCTCCACAGTAACGAGATACTTGGGGGTAAATTTAATTAGTTTCTCAGTTTTCAATGGATTTACTTGGCATTGACCCAAGCGCTATAAAGGCTGAGAAGCAGCAGAGAAGGTGCTTGGTTAGTGGAACGGTGCAGGGATGTATAGAATGGTGTCAAATGTGCCATCTCAGGAGGTAAAGGCACTAGTTAACCTGACATGACGTATAGCCTCATTGCATTTGGTCCAGCAGTAGCCAAAATGACTGAAAACCTTTCAATATCTTTGTGACATTGAAGCAGGTAAACAATGCTACCTTTTCTTCAAACATTCACCATAGTTTCACGTAAAATGGGTCTGGTCCTACCTTAAAGCACTTAATGCAATGCATTGGATTTTTTACAAGACAGGATAGCACTCAGTTTGTCATTATCAAGGCACAAGGTGAGACCAAAATGCAGACATAGGAGGAGGATGGTTGGAGTCTTACAATGTTTATTCATCCAAAGGGGTAGGCAAGAGAATGGTCGTGGACAGGCAAAAGGTCAAAACCAAATCAGAGTCCAAGAGGTACAGAATGGCAGACAGGCTCGTGGTCAAGTCAGGCAGAATGGTCAGGCAGGTGGGTATAAAGTCCAGAAACAGGCAAGGGTCAAAACCAGAGGACTAGAAAAAGGAGAAGGCAAAAAGCACGAGAACGAGAAAAAACGCTAGTTGACTTAACGAACTGGCACAAAGAGACAGGAAACACAGGGATAAATACACTGGGGAAAACAAGTGACGCCTGGAGGGGGTGGAGACAATAATGAGGACAGGTGAAACTGATCAGGGTGTGACAGTCATGCTGCACTTTAAAACTGTGTACCCAATAAAAGCAGTCATATACTGTTCTGTACAAACAGCCCAATCTTTGCAGGGGAGATATGATTGTCTCAATGCATTTCCCCTCACACATGTTGAATTCGTGCCAGTTGAAATAAAGGTCCACATCAATTATGGCCCATAACCCACAGGACAGGCTTCTCCTCCAATTAAAAAATTTGAATGGCACAAAACTCAAGAGAGTCGTAGCAGGAGTGAGTCAGGGAACAGTGATGTACAGAAATGTTTTTTTGATGAATCCAGAGAAGGCCATGTGCGGTCCCCTCTCTCCCATCATCCCCGTGCTTCATGCCTGAGCCAGGCCTGATTGTCACTTCAGCTCATCCTGGATGTTTTGTCATTTCCGTCTCTATCTGCTAGCTTGGTCTGTCACTGTGGAAGAGCTGGGGAGATGACAATGGAGCCTTATTGGCACAGAGCAGCCCATGATTTTATCTCTGTGAGGGGGAAAGGGGGTAACAGATAAAGGGAGAGGGAGGGAGGCAGAGAGAAAGGGAGAAAAAGACAAGAGAGAGAAAGTGAAATTGAAAGGGGAATAAAGTTAGCCAATAGAAACATGAGAAAGAAAGAGAGCAAGATCAAGTAACTACAGAGAAGGAAGTTATGTTCAATCATGCATACCTGGGCAGTGAGGGCAGAGGATTGAAAAGAGGACCAGAGATGGTCCAGATAGGAGGAGCTGTCACAGGGTGTCTGAGCAGAGCACAGTGTAGGACTGTCCAACCTCCCTTCAGAACGAAATTACCCATCAGAAGGAGCCAATGGCAGGACACACGTCCCAGACCCCCAAAATAACCAAGATCAAAGACAAACATGAAAAACGAATTGACATCCTGAAGTCTCCCAATATGTCAACAGCACCTGCTGAATGGATATATGGCTTATTTGTTGTTGATTACAGTGTATGTTCTCATCAAAGCCATATGTCTTTAAAGTACAGCTACTACACACAGCACTCGCACACCTGACAATCGAGGATGAAAGGCAGGCAGGGAGATTTTTATTAACACTCTTAAATCAAATCAAATCCTATTTTATTTGTCACATGCACATGGTTAGCAGATGTTAATGCGAGTGTAGCGAAATGCTTGTGCTTCTAGTTCCGACAATGCAGTAATAACCAACGAGTAATCTAACCTAACAATACCACAACTGCTACCTTATACACACAAGTGTATGAACAAAAACACAAATAAAGAATATGTACATAAAAATATATGAATGAGTGATGGTACAGAACGGCATAGGCAAGATGCAGTAGATGGTATCGAGTACAGTATATACATATGAGATGAGTAATGTAGGGTATGTAAACATAAAAGTGCATAGTTTAAAGTGGCTAGTGATACATGTATTATATAAAGATGGCAAGATGCAGTAGATGATATAGAGTACAGTATATACATATACATTATATTAAGTGGCACTGTTTAAAGTGGCTAGTGATACATTTTTGATCAATTTCCATCAATTTCCATTATTAAAGTGAGCTGGAGTTGAGTCAGTATGTTGGCAGCAGCCACTCGATGTTAGTGGTGGCTGTTTAACAGTCTGATGGCCTTGAGATTTAAGCTGTTTTTCAGTCTCTCTGTCCCTGCTTTGATGCACCTGTACTGACCTCGCCTTCTGGATGATAGCGGGGTGAACAGGCAGTGGCTCGGGTGGTTGTTGTCCTTGATGATCTAGTGGTGTAGGTGTCCTGGAGGGCAGGTAGTTTGCCCCCAGTGATGCGTTGTGCAGACCTCACTACCCTCTGGAGAGCCTTACGGTTGTGGGCGGAGCAGTTGTCGTACCAGGCGGTGATACAGCCCGACAGGATGCTCTCGATTGTGCATCTGTAGAAGTTTGTGAGTGCTTTTGGTGACAAGCCGAATTTCTTCAGCCTCCTGAGGTTGAAGAGGCGCTGCTGCGCCTTCTTCACAACGCTGTCTGTGTGGGTGGACCAATTCAGTTTGTCCGTGATGTGTACGCCGAGGAACTTAAAACTTACTACCCTCTCCGCTACTGTCCCGTCAATGTGGATAGGGGGGTGCTCCCTCAGCTGTTTCCTGAAGTCCACAATCATCTCCTTTGTTTTGTTGACGTTGAGTGTGACAAAGGCATAACAAAGAGGATTGAGCGGCACATGGTGCAAGAAGAGCAGGCAGGCTGATGTAGAGAGAGTGAGAGAAGGACTCCAGAGATTATAGAACACAAAGCTTATGTGGCTTCAGTTCCTGTCACTGTGTTTGCCTTGCTCCAGATGCAGCCTGAACAGGAGACCCCTGCTGTCTTACGGGAAGAGAATAGGCCCACAACACCTTAACCGTTTTTCTTTCTCATTAATCAAACACAGCTCACCTTGCTTCTCTAAACATCAGGGAACACAGCACAGGGGACAAGGCAGGGGACCCAGAGTGCTTTTTCTGCCTGAAACCCAACAGATGCCACTGTTTGCCATGTCCCTCGCAGCACCGCACCGTATAGGAGCACAGGAGAGGAGAGCAGATGCAGCAGGCACGAGGTCGGATAGCACAAACAGCCCTTTCCAGGGAAGTTTCTCTGTTTCCTCTATCATTTATGTGTCTTACCTCTGGCAAAGCACAACATCATCATGGGTAATGAAAGAAGCCCTGGCTTGTGGTATTTGTCACTGACATGCAGGTGGTGGCCTACTTTAAATTAATTTCTCAGATTTCGTACTCTTTACGTCACATCGCAGGAATTGATTGGTGGTGCAATGCTAAGCACTTAGCCTGAGTAATGTTTGAGTAATGTTCTTTTACGCATGGTCTCTCATCAGTTTAGAGTATTATTATAGAGGTACAGGTAGGGCTGTGGTGGTCACGAAATTTTGTCAGCCAGTGATTGTCAAGCAAATAACTGCAGCTCTCACTATAATTGTCCATTAATTAACAAAAACACATTTAGCATCTCCTGGCTTCCACACATAGCCCACATGCCACTGATGCAGACCTTTGGAACATCTACATTTTAAAAAGTCTAATAAATCCATGTAATATAGCCTACAACTTCACAATAAATCCATTATTTATTTTAGACAGATTTAAAGAAACACGATATGAAGAAAGTGTAGTCTATTTCAGAAGAACATAATAGCATAAGTTGTCCTTATGTTAGTTCCTAATTTGGCTATGCCATATGGATGTGGGCTACACTAGTTCATTTAGCAGACAAGATTTGCTTAGAATTCCATGACATTATTTTATATTATTTTATAGTATGAAGAATACAATTGAACAAAGTAGAAAAATAGAAAGGATATTTTCTTCAAACGATTTGAGTGAGTGTGCACATTCTGTGTTCAGCGTTTTATTAAAGAAATAGGTACTCCTATATGCTTAGTTTAGAGTTATTAATGTAACTTTAGTTGTTCTACAAACGTTGAGCTATAAGTTTAGATTTTGAATACATTTTATGGCTGCATGATGCTACTGAAAAAAGTTGCTTGAAAGGCATGAGTTCTGCTTTGCTTTTTGCGCAGGCTGTACACTGTTCATCAGCTTCTCATTCACAATTTGACAAGCACTTGATAATGCCTCAAATTTCCAGGCAGCATCCCCTTTATGTGGCCGTAATGCCCCCTAAAACAATCCAAGACTTGCGGTTGTACCCTTGGGCTAAATATAATAATTATAATTCCCTTCTCCCTGAGTGCTGCGTGCTCCGGAGCACCTCTCACTCACATGGCTCTCCATCATATGATCGGGTCTTTCTCACAGGCTACAAGTAAAGACAGACACATCGGGGACGCAACTGCGCAAGTTCTTATCCAATTCCGAGGTGCATATTGAAGATATTGGAAGAACATTACACATTTACTTTTCATCAGCCAACAAGATGAGGAGGCCTAACGAACAGCAAAGCACTAGCCTATGTCAATCTACTATTCACCATAGTACAAAAGTTGATAGATTCTATTCTGTGAGAGAAATACATATTATAAACATAGTCTGGGACAGTTGTGGGATGCGATAGATCCCAAATTAATACACACTAGCATCATTTTTTCCCCGACATTGACGCTGACGCAACAGATCAGACGTTTAGCTTAACATTTTTATAAAATATTAGGCTATTTCTTCACATTATAAGTGCAGCAGTGTGCACACGGCAGTAGGCTATAAGCGTTAATGTTCAATTAGCAGGAAAACACCATTATCAAAAGTGACCGCAAATATGATTATGCATGTAATGCTTTTATTGTAAAGGTGCATTTTTATGGTGAAAATTATCTTCCCCAAACTTGAAACTCAGGTGCTGCTTATGTATGCCAGTTGGGCTATACACCCCTACTAAAGTGGATTAATGTCCTTCATTTTATGAAGTTATCTGGCAACTTTAGTTGTGGTATAAACCTTAACAAAACATATAGGCCTATGGGCTAGGCTACATGAGGTGTGCAACTATGATTTGAAAAAAAAAGTTGCAAAAAAAGGGATTATTTCTTGCCTTACGTTGGGCCTCATTCACAAGTGATAATATATAATTCACAACTGATACGCTAATATTGTCACCTATCAGACAATTCTTGATTTAATCTTGTCTTTACATATACTATATAATATGTGTGTGAAATTTGTTATGATTTAGAATGGACCGTTATCATGCACCTGTCTCGAAACAGGGGCAGGAGAAAAAATACATGTCATCTATGCACTTAAATAGCGAATGGAGGACACTTTCCCCGTGGTTCATATTCATGCCAGCCAGATAGGCTATACTCCTGTTGTAAAGAGAAGCAATGTGCTTAATATTAGGAAAGTTGAGAAATAAATATAGTAGGCCTAAAGAAAGCTGATGGGACCCTCCTCTTTTTAATAGAGGCCATCACTCTGTTTTCTCACGCAATTGCATAGCCTATTGCGCAACATGAGCATGAGCTCATGGGCTCTCATGAAGTTTTTGATTAGATTTTTGACTACATTTCCATTGATGTCAGAGTGATTAGAGGGAAAATAGAGTTCTGAGTACCAGGCAGTTAGCAAGTTTGGTAGGCTACTAATGGCCATCAGCAGCATCATAGCTTGGAGAAGCTTAATTAACGTAACTAAACGGTCAGGTGGAATTTGACTGCCTTCATGACTCGTGACCGCTGGTGTGGCAGTAATACGGTCACCATAACATCCCTATGTACAGGGTTGGTATTTGTAATCTTTCCTTATAAAGAGATCACAGATCTGTTAAATGAGGGAGACACCCAAAATGTTTTGGAGCTTTTGGAGCAATACAACTCCCATTTCAAATACTTATTTATTGGTAGCGTAGAATATTCATACTTTTTTGTTGTTCTAAAAACTATGATTTATCTTGTGTCCTTTCAGTGCTTCAAGTGACATAGTCTCACAGTGCTTCCTCTTCATTTTTACATCAAGAGGAAATGCACTTTATTACATATGAGAGAGGTATAACACGAAAGGTACATTTTCTGTCATTGCCATAGAACATATCACTAAATCATCACCAAAAAAGTCAGACAGTTTGCTCTTGTACTTAGAGAAATCCATGGCTTCTTTCTCCTCTCCTCTCACTCTCATCTCCCCTCTGTCAGATGTGGCTGAGCCTGAGGCTTTGCTTCCTGGGCAGGGCCTCCTCCGTTAACAGGCTGTGGACTTGAGGGCCAGGGAGCACCAGGATAGGCCCCTGGTTAGGGATGCAGATATGGTCTGTCCCACAGGGTCCAGAGCGAGAGGGCCAGAGGTCCTAATTCGTCCTGAGCTCTAGAGAAGAATGCATGGACTGGTAATAAAACATGTCACATTCAATCACCTCACCTGCACCCCAACTGGAGCAGATCTTGTTTTACTTGACCACCTGCTATTGGGTTATCGATTCACTGCTCCTAATTAACCTGCGGATTTACCCATGCTAAAATGGAAAAGCCGAGAGATCCTTTCTGCTCCAGATTGGCATCGTCTGTCCGTATCTGTCACCAGAGGAAGAAGAGAGGGAGAGAGGACAAGGAGTATGGACTGAAGCATGTAAAACTTTCAACTTTCATTCAAAGACTGAACATTATATTTTCACGCCTTTGTGAGAGTGAACCCCAGCCATAGCAACAGAAAATATATTTAGTGGATGCATATGTCTGACTGTACATCAGTATGTAATGCACATCATACTCTCTAGTGTAAATGCAATAGTGTTTCAGTATGAGCATTCATGCCTGTACTGCATGCAGTATATACATTCCCATTGGTAATACCTATTCAGAGAATACTCCAAAAGCATCTTTAAAGGCTGCCTGTGTGTGTGTGGGGGGGGGGGGGGTCTCCTGAGTTGCTCCACCTTTACACTGTTGTGTTTGTCTGGGCTCAGCGCATCTCTAAATAGACCTGCCTCTGCACGCATGCACGCGTACGCACACACACACGCACACAACCACGTTTGATGTGTTTCCCACAACCACTTCCCCTTCAATTAAAAGAGGGGCGTGATGACATACGCAATCATCTATTACAACAACAGGCTATCGGTTGTAAAGTTATTATGTTCATGTTTTTACCTGGCTTTTTTGCATTCTACCAACATATTGGGATAGGCAAAATCCCTGGAAAACATAGACCTCAAATGCAGCCTTATTTTTTTCACCTGTAGAGAGTTACCTAGCAATCTAAAACTACAACTGCAGGGACAACAGCATGAACACATAAATAAGAGTTCACTCAGCAACAAGACATTGTGTGAATGAATGAGTGGGAGAGTCGTCCCCCAGCAGCAGTGCACTGGAGTGATCATTTTTGCCTCACTGCCGTTACAACCCATTAAATAACATATGCCTTGATGATCCCATTTAAATGATTGATATGGGCATCTCATCCAGCCCAGCTTTGCATTTGTGATGAATTGTAGCTTAATGAAAATGTGTATTTTGTGAAAGCCAAGCGCAATCAGATGGATCTGTATTTAATGAGCAACACCTGGGTTTTAGCAGTGGACTATTAGGCCAAACAGAAACGGTTTGGGTGTAAATCAAGGTCACACTCAAAGACCACTTATTACAGTAAATTACTTTAGTGTTACTTTAGGTCAAATCAAAGGTGTTACCATCTGGCCATGAAGGAACCGCTCCTGTAGCCTACTTGCACGTCAGTTTAGCTTGGCCAAGGTAGACACTTCCGAGTAAAATGGGGAAATACATACAATATCTTGAAAAATGTTATGTGACAATAGTCAATCATTGCTATCAGTGTAACACTGATAGCATTGATTGAGTATTTCCACTGTGAATGACGAAATCTGCCGTTTGCTTGGTCTCGGTGGGCAGATAATATTTGAAATTTACAGCTGACATACGAATGGAGGGCCAACATCATTGTGTGAAATGTTGTTTTCAAGCGAAGGACAAGAGTATCTTACGTCTAAGAATTACCCATCCTAATCTTAATCTCCATTACTCCCTGAGGCAGAAGGACATTTGTCTGGCTTTAACAATTTTGATAAAGTCTGCCAGCCAATAGCAGTGACATCAGCACAGACTGCCTGAGTGACAATTTGCCATTAATTCCACCAGCATGCAACATCATCCTGGGATCAGTCTACCCTTTCCCTGCTATTCATCACAATATGGCACCCCTATTGTACATTAAGAATCATTTTCTGGTCCCAAATTGCGCTGTGGAGACAATGAGACAGGCGGATGGCCCGCCGTTCCTCTCTCTCCTCTCTCTCCCGTGTTGTGCGGGAGTCAAGGTTGCCCGCTGCTTGCCCGCCTGGGCTCTGGTGGATTAGTTAATTTCCCGTTGTCGTCTGGAAGCCATCTATTATGGAGATGTCACAGGGCGCAGCATGGAGCACGGAGGTAGCCTATCCCAGGATGCCGTGGGGGTGTTCCTCCGCCAGGCGCGTCCACCGGGCCAACAGAAGTAACCTGTGTTAGGCTCGGAGGGGGGTCAGCCTCAGGGATCCCGGCAGGGAGTGGCTCGGCACATTTAGTTCTGATTAATCCACAGGAATCAGACCTGTTCCTCCTCGAGCTCCGGGTGCTCCCTCTACGAAGGCCTATTCATTATACTGACGACACACACAGTCACTCATATCCCTGTTATAAATGTCTATTCATTGTTAAAGTGTTCTTTCTGTTAAGCACACTGGCATTATGCTGGGGAGGTAACGTCTCCCTGTTATTACTGTCAATTCACTGGAACTGCTGTAATGGAGGTACAGCTGTATTGTTAGTGTGACGCTCATAAGGTTATGGTATGAAATGTTATGTATAGAACATGTTTTGGATATTGTTGTTGTAATCCACTCGTATTTTGGGTGAGTCTTCCAAGGATTTCCATTGGGAATTGTTTATGCCTGTTGCCACCAGCAGGGAGCATGATAGGAGCGCAACCGCAGAGGTTTGCGTCTCAACTCTAGGAAGACACCTGTGGACAACTTTAACCGTTTCCTTCTGTCTTCCTTTTATTTATTCTGTTTAACAAGTATGTAGTGTACACAATCACATTATCTACAGGAAATGTTAGAGTTTCAATTATTATCTAATAACTACCTTTAATGTTGAAATTGTAAAGTCTAAATGTGTAAATTGATCAGTGAAAACTGTTAGCGATCTCACCATAGAGATGAATGGGTTTGCAGCTAGATTTAGCCAACAGTATAACATTAGACAAAATGGTGCCTACTAATATTCTGTTTTTAACTTTTTGATTCATAGCTTCTCTAAGATAATATTGTGGTTTCTTTTCTACTTCATTTATATTGTAAAGGCCTTGACATCTCCCCACACAAGTGTGATATACAGTACCAGTCAAAAGTTTGGACACACCTACTCATTCAAGGGTTTTGTAGAATAATAGTGAAGACATCAAAACTACGAAATAACATATATTGAATCATGCAGTAAACCAAAAATATATTTTAGATTTTAGATTCTTCAAAGTAGCTACCCTTTGCCTTGATGAGAGCTTCGCACACTCTTGGCGTTCTCTCAACCAGTTTCACCTGGAAAGCTTTTCCAACAGTCTTGAAGGAGGTCCCACAAATGCACTTGCTGAGCACTGGCTGCTTATCCTTCACTCTGCGGTACAATTCATCCCAAACCATCTCAATTTGGCTGAGGTCGGGTGATTGTGGAGGCCAGGTCATCTGATACAGCACTCCATCACTCTCCTTCTTGGTCAAATAGCCCTTACACAGCCTGGAGCTGTGTTGGGTCATTTTCCTGTTGAAAAACAAACGATAGTCCCAATAAGCGCAAACCAGATGGGATGGTGTAGAAAAGGCCCATGGAGTTGGTGGAATAATCCTTTAATTCATGGACACTTGCTCAGCTGGGCCAGGGGCGCTTTAATTAGGTCAGGTGGAAATGTCCGACAGAGCTCAACTCATTAAAAGGAGGAAATCGCCATCGCCCGACCTCGCTGCTTTCTCTTCCTTAACTCCGTCTAATCCAGACATTCTGTGCGTCCATGAATCCACATAAATCCACCGAATCTGTTACCTTTCATCTGAACTATCTGTTGTGATAGGAAGAGCGGGCCATCAGTTATTGTTTATAGTTATCACCGCGGAGCGCGGCTTGGAGCGCACCCTTCAAACATATTGCGTAATGTAAATGGACAATGATCACGGCCCTACAGATCATCACAGGCCAATTATGCCATTGATATATGGTTAATATGTAATGAAATTACATGTACATATGAAGAAAAACTTGAAAGGGTGAAATATGAAACGTCATTGTTTGCTGAACTAATCAATTCTGATATCAAACTGATGGAGATTATAGATTGAAGAACCGCTCACTGATTTAATTATTTGTATTATTATTCTCCAGATTATGATGAATAGTTATGAGCCTAAATGACTCCAAATGGGAGACCATGCTGCCTTCCAAGAGTTCTCCCTTGCTGTCCAATCCCTGACCTCAATGCTCCAATCCGTTGAAGGAGAAGGCGGGAACGAGCTGAAATGTGGCTCCCACGTGGACAGGCTTCTTAGCAAGCTTCCAGACTACCTCAGAGACAATTTCATCGAACATTGTTTGAACAAGGGCATCTTGAAAGAGGGCTCGAGAGGCACCTATGCCCTCAAAGACCTGGCCGCATGGTTACAGGTGAAGGCGAGGGCGAGGGCGAAGAGCATCGCTCACCAGGCCACAATCTCAGCCACAGCCTCCGGGGTAAGGAAGGAGTTTGAACGCAACGAAGGACATAAAAGGCCAAATCCCACTACCATGTACTTAAATAGTGAAGCAGGGAAGGAACACGGGAGGGAGAAACACGGGAAGAAGACCTCGCTCAAGAGCAATAACATCAAATTCCAGCCTTACTGCCGCTATTGCAAAAGTAAGGGGCACTTCCTTGGCTCATGCCCCAGGGTACAAAAGCTCACTCAACCTCAATTGAAGGCCTGGATAACTTCAGGCGAGTGATGCTACAGGCGTGTCCGTAGCCATAAGGCGGGACCTGCACATTGAGGAAACCCTGCAATCGCTGTAAGGAAATCCATCTCACAGTGTTGCATTATGTAATTCCCCAAGCACAGAAGGAGCAGAGTATGCTCATGGTAGGAGCTGCAAAGGAGCTCTACCTCGACCAGCAGAACCGCTACATTTTGGCTAGCTAGCAAATGCTGTGAAGTCACCAAAATTATTTTAATTAACGACTTAAGTAGCTACAGTATGTAATTTAACTCAACACTTAACTATTACAAACAAATTTAAATTACAATAAAAGGTTATCTTACTTGTTTTTCTCTGTCCTGTAGCACCACAATTGGGTATTTGATTTCAAAACTCATAACATGATCAGCGTCTCATCATCAACAGAAAAAAAGTGCTTCCAGGTCACGGAATTTGGAAATGTTCTAAATGGAAATGTTCTAAACAAATGTCCCCAACGTAATAGTATAAAAGTGTCAACAACCTATATTTATATACTGTGCCTTCGGAAAGTATTCAGACCCCACATTTTGTTACGTTACAGCCTTATTCTAAAATTGATAAAATAAACATTGATCATCCTTCGGGACAAGTCTCTGAATGTCCTTGAGTGGCCCATCCAGAGCTCGGACTTGAACCCAATCGAACATTTCTGGAGAGACCTGAAAAAGCTGTGCAGCAACGCTCCCCATCCAACCTGACAAAGCTTGAGAGGATCTGCATTGAATAATTGGAGAAACTCCCCAAATACAGGTGTGCCAAGCTTGTAGTGTCATACCCAAGAAGACTCAATGCTGTAATCGCTGCCAAAGGTGCTTCAACAAAGTACTGAGTAAAGGGTCTGAATACTAATGCAAATGTCTTATTTCAGCTTTTTAGTTTGAATAAATTAGCAACATTTCAAAAAAATATTTTTGCTTTATCATTATGGGGTATTGTGTGTAGGCTGATGAGGAAAAACAACAATTTAATAAATTTTAGAATAAGGCTATAACATAACAAAATGTGGAAAAAGTAAAGGAGTCTGAAGTCCACTCAAGGACATTCAAAAAGCTGTCCTGAAGCCACTCCTGCGTTTTCTTGGCTGTGTGCTTAGGGTTGTTGTCCTGTTGTAAGGTTAACCTTTGCCCCAGTCTGAGGTCCTGAGTGCTCTGGAGCAGGTTATCATCAAGGATCTCTCTGTACTTTGCTCAGTTCATCTTTGCCTTGATCCTGATTAATCTCCCAATCCCAGCCGCTGAAAAACATCCCCCCAGCCTGATGCTTCCACCACCATGCTTCACCGTAGGGATGGTGCCATGTTTCCTCTAAACGTGATGCTTGACATTCAGGCCAGAGTTAAATCTTGGTTTCATCACACCAGAGAATCGTGTTTCTCATGGTCTGAGAGTCTTTAGATGCCTTTTGGCAAACTCATAGCGGTCTGTCATGTGCCTTTTACTGAGGAGTGGCTTCCGTCTGGCCACTCTACCATAAAGGTGGAGTGCTGCAGAGATGGTTGTCCTTCTGAAAGGTTCTCCCATCTCCACAGTGGAACTCTAGAGCTCTGTCAGAGTGACCATCGGGTTCTTGGTCACCTCCCTGACCAAGGCCCTTTTACCCCGATTGTTCAGTTAGGCCAGGCGGCCAGCTCTAGGAAGAGTCTTGGTGGTTCCAAACTTCTTCCATTTAAGAATGATGGAGGCCACTGTGGTCTTGAGGACCTTCAATGCTGCAGACATGTTTTGGTACCCTTCCCAAGATCTGTGGCTCGACACAATCCTGTCTCGGAGCTCAACGGCAATTCCTTCAACCTCTGCTCTGACATGCACTGTCAACTGTGAGACCTTATATAGACAGGTGTGTGCCTTTCCAAATCATGTCCAATCAATTGAATATACCACAGGTAGACTCCAATTAAGTTGTAGAAACATCTCAAGGATGATCAATGGAAACAGGATGCCCCTGAGCTCAATTTCGAGTCTCATAGAATAGGGTCTGAATACTTATGTAAATGATGCATTTCTGTTTTTTGTTTTTAAAACATTTGCAAAAATTTCCCCAAATTTGGTTTCGCTTTGTCATTATGGGTTCTTGTGTGTAGATTGCTGAGGAAATTGTTTTATTTAATCAATTTTAGAATAAGACTAACATAACAAAATGTGGAAAAAGTCAATATGTCTAAATACTTTCCCGAAGGCACTGTGTATGTAACAATAACGTTATTAAGAACTTGTCAGATGGAGGCGAATATCATAACTTCTTTCATCTCAATCAGTAGTCTGTCTCTTATTGGAGATAATAAAAGCACTGCATCTTCATGAAAACAATTGGTGAAAGATAAAACAAAAATGCTGCAATTACATAAACTTGAATTTATGTCAGAGGAGCAGTAGAAAGTGATGTTCTCTTATAGCTGTGGTTTTAAAACCATCCAAATTGATCGGATCTGTCTTGCAGAGGACTATTAAAACAACAACAGTCCAAAGCCTGGAGAACAGACTGTGGTTTGTAATAACATGACAGAGAGAGATTTATCCGATGAATTCCAGCAAAGTCCAAGTTTCACAACCACAGCTGCAGGCTTCTCCGTGCCTCTCCTCCCACTTCCCCCTCACAGGAGCGTATGGGAATTTGTTTGGCACTTTGACTTTGACATGTTTTGTTTGATCAAGATTCTAATTGGGGGTTGTGTCAAAAAATTCTAACTTTACTCATTCATGTGACTAAAGTGATTATTCTGGGTCATGGACTCCCGGGCAGGGCCTGTGTTCCTCATACGGACCGTGGTGCTTCACTGTGCTATTGTCACTCACAGATTCCACTGAGCATTGTGAATAGGTTCTATTACATAGAGCCAGCAAGGGAAAAGCTTGGAGAGCGCTAGCCTTACAAAAAAAACATAAAAGAATCACGTGAAAAAACACATGTATGAACAAATAACTTTTTTTCACGTGTCAGAAGCATGGATTTTGGACATGTGAAGTTTCACATGTTTATTTTTCACATTACTTTTCACAGACTCTTCACGTGATATTCCAAGTTTCACGTCTGCTTTAGTAACCGGCAGGAATAGAACCCAAATCTCCCACAGGAGAAACCAATGTCTTCACCATTAGACCAACACTGGGTTTTTCTTCCAATGTACCATATATTTATTATCTATCACGTTTTAAGGAAAACCCAGATGCAGACAGTGTCGAAGTAACAAAAGTTTATTACTAGAACAGGGGGCAGGCAAAACGACAAGTCAAGAGCAGGCAGAGGTCAGTAATTCAGATCAGAGTCCAAAAGGTACAGAACGGCAGGCAGTCTCAGAGCAGGCAGAGGTCAATAATCCAGTGTGGTGGGACAAGGTACAGGACGGCAGGCAGGCTCAGGGCAGGCAGAATGGTCAAAACCGGGAAAAGTAGAAAACAGGAACTTTAGAAAAGACAGGAGCAAGGGGAAAACGCTGGTGGGCTTGATGTACAAAACAAATTGGCAACAGACAGAAAACAGCTATAAATACACAGGGGATAATGAGGGGAGATGGGAGACACCTGGTGGGGGGTGGAGACAAGCACAAAGACAGGTGAAACAGATCAGGGTGTGACATTATTAATTTCTCAATCTCATATTGACTGTTCAATTTAAAATAGGGCTGTCAAACATAATCGCAGGATTTGCTGCAGGATTTGCTGTGATTAATCACAATTAATAGCCAAATTCAGAATTTTATCAAATTGAGCTGTAATTTAAGATGTTTTATTTATATAAAAAGCAATACAAGAATATTGACCTCTTGATTTTGTCCAAAGTAATGGTACAAATATAAATACATTTAATATGAGCCCTCGTTTGTACAAAAAAAACATTTAAGGTCCAAAACATGTATAACCAGCTAGCTACTTAGCTTGGCTACACTCATGTGAATGGGATAATCTCACTATTTTTTTTAGTTGGTCAAAACAATTAAATTATATACCAAAATGACCAAATGACCAGAAAACATGTTTTACTTATTAGTTATCTCTATTGGTTACATTAAAAACGTAACCATGCGTACAAAATATTGGAGACACAGAGAGCTAGCTTCACTGTTCTTTTCACTGTGCTTCTTCCAATGGTCACGGACCCATGTATGAAGAAGAGAGGTGCGCGCCTGCAGCAGTAACACTGAATGCCCCCCCTTAGTGGCTCCATGTATATCAGATATTTTTATTTAAAAAATGGATTTAACCTTTATTTAAGTAAGTCAGTTAAAAACAAGTTCTTGTTTACAATGATGGCCTACACCGGCCAAACCTGGACGACGCTGGGCCAATTGTGGGACTCCCAATCACAGCCAGTTGTGATGCAGCCTGAATTCGAACCAGGTGGTCTGTAGTGACACCTCTAGCACTGAGATGCAATGCCTTAGACCGCTGCGCCACTCGGGATTAATCAATGCAACACCATGAAGAACTACAATAATAATGGAATGAATGGCTCAGAAAAAAAGAAATACATATTTTAAACGCATTTCAATTATTATACTTAGGTAGGCTAAGTTACCTTTTTACAGAATGCCATAACAGAATTTTCAATTCCACATGTGGAAACATTGCTACTGCAACATGTTAACCCCACCAATTAACATGTCAAGAGAATAACACTATTTCACCCCCACATGTGAACTTCAATTCCACATTTGAAAGTGAGATTTTCACGTGGAGTTTTCTAATGTGAAAATGCAAATGACAAAGTGCCTCGCCTACTTTGAAGCAAAATTTTACCAAACACTGCTAATCTACCGCACGGAAACAAGTTTAGCTTCTGGAAAGAAGCATAACAGCCTTCCACTACAGTACAATACTTCATGAACTCAAGGTTCTGGCATTATGGGGCCAAGCTGCAAAGCTGGAGGTATGCCAAGTTCTCTCCAAGAGATCTGATTGCACCCTAACCTTAATCTTACCCCTCGCCTTAAATTAACATAACCTTCCTGCACTCGAGGTTCTGCCATTCTTCTCATCCTAATCACAATCATCATCTTTTTCATTCTCATCCTTCTCTTCCTGCCCACTGTGCAACAGAATGCAGCCATCATTATGAATTCTGGGTTCTGAACTACTGACTCTCTGGCATGTCTGTTTTGTTGTGATGGAGACCTTTATTCTGCTCAGACCACTGGAGATGCGAGGACCAATTAAGATTCGATGCAGCGTTACCCTGGAGATTTGGGTCATCCCGGGGTCTAATTACTGAGGATGTTCTTCTCAGAAAACTTGTGGGTTTGATTTATCACAGCCAGTCAAGGACAAGTTCTATAGCTGTTTCATTTATTATTATTTTTTTTTTTCACCTTTATTTAACCAGGTAGGCAAATTGAGAACACGTTCTCATTTACAATTGCGACCTGGCCAAGATAAAGCAAAGCAGTTCGACACATACAACAACACATAGTTACACATGGAGTAAAACAAACATACCTTCAATAATACAGTGAAAAATAAGTCTATATACAATATGAGCAAGTGAGCTGAGATAAGGGAGGTGAAGGCAAACAAAATATATATATAAATAAATAAAAATATAAAAAGGCCATGGTGGCGAAGTAAATACAATATAGCAAGTAAAAAAAAGTAAAAAAAGTAGAGATAGTAGAGATAGAAAAAAGTAGAGATAGAAATAATGGGGTGCAAAGGAGCAAAATAAATAAATAAATAAATACAGTAGGTAAAGAGGTAGTTGTTTGGGCTAAATTATAGATGGGCTATGTACAGGTGCAGTAATCTATGAGCTGCTCTGACAGCTGGTGCTTAAAGCTAGTGAGGGAGATAAGTGTTTCCAGTTTCAGAGATTTTTGTAGTTCGTTCCAGTCATTGGCAGCAGAGAACTGGAAGGAGAGGCGGCCAAAGAAAGAATTGGTTTTGGGGGTGACCAGAGAGATATACCTGCTGGAGCGCGTGCTACAGGTAGGTGCTGCTATGGTGACCAGCGAGCTGAGATAAGGGGGGACTTTACCTAGCAGGGTCTTGTAGATGGCCTGGAGCCAGTGGGTTTGACGACGAGTATGAAGCGAGGGCCAGCCAACGAGAGTGTACAGGTCGCAGTGGTGGGTAGTATATGGGGCTTTGGTGACAAAACGGATGGCACTGTGATAGACTGCATCCAATTTATTGAGTAGGGTTTTGGAGGCTATTTTGTAAATGACATCACCGAAGTCGAGGATTGGTAGGATGGTCAGTTTTACAAGGGTATGTTTGGCAGCATGAGTGAAGGTGTCACGATCGTGTGGTGGATTGACGGACCAAAACGCAGCTTTAGAAAATAAGCCATCTTCTTTTATTTTAAAGACGACGAAAAATAAACACGAAACACTTAATACAAACTAACAAAACAACAAACGATCGTGAAGCTAATAAACGTCGTGCACATACACAGGCTACAAACGTTCTGACATAGACAACTACTCACATCAAATGAAAGCCTATGGCTACCCTAAATATGGCTCCCAATCAGAGACAACCGAAATCAGCTGTCTCTAATTGGGAACTCATTCAGGTAACCATAGACTCTCCTAGACAACTAAACATACATAGACAACGCTAGACACATGTACTCAACACAAACCCATATACTACACCAACAACCCCTTTACCATAGAAACACCCAAAACCAACAAAACACAAACATTCCCCATGTCACACCCTGACCTAACTAAAATAATAAAGAAAACAAAGAATACTAAGGCCAGGGCGTGACAGAAGGATGCTTTGTTGCGGAATAGGAAGCCAATTCTAGATTTAACTTTGGATTGGAGATGTTTGATGTGAGTCTGGAAGGAGAGTTTACAGTCTAACCAGACACCTAGGTACTTGTAGTTGTCCACATATTCTAAATCAGAGCCGTCCAGAGTAGTGATGTTGGACAGGCGGGCAGGTGCAGGCAGCGATCGGTTGAAGAGCATGCATTTAGTTTTACTTGTATTTAAGAGCAAATGGAGGCCACGGAAGGAGAGTTGTATGGCATTGAAGCTCGCCTGGAGGGTTGTTAACACAGTGTCAAAAGAAGGGCCAGAAGTATACAGAATAGTGTCGTCTGCGTAGAGATGGATCAGAGAATCACCAGCAGCAAGAGCGACATCATTGATGTATACAGAGAAGAGAGTCTGTCCAAGAATTGAACCCTGTGGCACCCCCATAGAGACTGCCAGAGGCCCGGACAACAGACCCTCCGATTTGACACACTGAACTCGATCAGAGAAGTAGTTGGTGAACCAGGCGAGGCAATCATTAGAGAAACCAAGGCTGTCGAGTCTGACGATGAGGATGTGGTGATTGACAGAGTCAAAAGCCTTGGCCAGGTCAATGAATACGGCTGCACAGTATTGTTTCCTATCGATGGCGGTTAAGATATCGTTTATGACCTTGAGCGTGGCTGAGGTGCACCCATGGCCAGCTCTGAAACCAGATTGCATAGTGGAGAAGGTATGGTGGGATTCGAAATGGTCGGTAATCCGTTTGTTGACTTGGCTTTCGAAGACCTTAGAAAGGCAGGGTAGGATAGATATAGGTCTGTAGCTGTTAGGGTCAAGAGTGCCCCCCCCCCCCCCCCTTTGAAGAGGGGGATAACCGCAGCTGCTTTCCAATCTTTGGGAATCTCAGACGACACGAAAGAGAGGTTGAAAAGGCTACTAATAGGGGTGGCAACAATTTCAGCAGATAGTTTTAGAAAGAAAGGGTCCAGATTATCTAGCCCGGCTGATTTGTAAGGGTCCAGATTTTGCAGCTCTTTCAGAACATCAGCTGACTGTATTTGGGAGAAAGAGAAATGGGGAAGGCTTGGGCGAGTAGCAGAGGGGAGGCCAGTGCTGTTGACCGGGGTAGGGGCAGCCAGGTGGAAAGCATGGCCAGCCGTAGAAAAATGCTTATTGAAATTCTCAATTATAGTGGATTTGTCGGTGGTGACAGTGTTTCCTATCTTCAGTGCAGTTGGAAGCTGGGAGGAGGTGTTCTTATTCTCCATGGACTTTACAGTGTCCCAGAACTTTTTTGAATTTGTGTTGCAGGAAGCAAATTTCTGCTTGAAAAAGCTAGGAGGAGAGAACCAAGGGCTATATCTGTTCCTGGTTCTAAATTTCTTGAATGGGGCATGCTTATTCAAGATGGTGAGGAAGGCATTTTAAAAAAATATCCAGGCATCCTCTACTGACGGGATGAGATCAATATCCTTCCAGGATACATCGGCCAGGTCGATCAGAAAGGCCTGCTCGCTGAAGTGTTTCAGGGAGCGTTTGATAGTGATGAGTGGAGGTCGTTTGACCGCTGACCCATTACGGATGCAGGCAATGAGGCAGTGATCGCTGAGATCTTGGTTGAAAACAGCAGAGGTGTATTTGGAGGGCAAGTTGGTTAGGACGATATCTATGAAGGTGCCCGTGTTTACGGAATTGGGGTGGTACCTGGTAGGTTCATTGATAATTTGTGTGAGATTGAGGGCATCAAGCTTAGATTGTAGGATGGCTGGGGTGTTAAGCATGTTCCAATTTAGGTCGCCTAGCAGCACGAGCTCTGAAGATAGATGGGGGGCAATCAGTTCACATATGGTGTCCAGAGCACAGCTGGGGGCAGAGGGTGGTCTATAGCAGGCGGCAACGGTGAGAGACTTGTTTTTAGAGAGGTGGATTTTTAAAAGTAGAAGTTCAAATTGTTTGGAAACAGACCTGGATAGTAAAACAGAACTCTGCAGGCAATCTTTGCAGTAGATTGCAACACCGCCCCCTTTGGCCGTTCTATCTTGTCTGAAAATCTTGTAGTTGGGGATGAAAATGTCAGAATTTTTGGTGGTCTTTCTAAGCCAGGATTCAGACACGACTAAAACATCCGGGTTGGCAGAGTGAGCTAAAGCAGTGAACAAAACAAACTTAGGGAGGAGGCTTCTAATGTTAACATGCATGAAACCAAGGCTATTACGGTTACAGAAGTCATCAAAAGAGAGCGCCTGGGGAATAGGAGTGGAGCTAGGTACTGCAGGGCCTGGATTCACCTATACATCACCAGAGGAACAGAGGAGGAGTAGGATAAGGGTACGGCTAAAAGCTATGAGAATTGGTCGTCTAGAGCATCTAGAACAGAGAGTAAAAGGACGTTTCTGGGGGCGATGAAATAGCTTCAAGGAATAATGTACAGACAAAGGTATGGTAGGATGTGAATACAGTGGAGGTAAACCTAGGTATTGAGTGATGATGAGAGAGATATTGTCTCTAGAAACATCATTGAAACCAGGTGATGTCATCGCGTATGTGGGTGGTGGAAATGAAAGGTTGGATATGGTATAGTGAGCAGGGCTAGAGGCCCTACAGTGAAATAAGCCAATAAACACTAACCAGAACAGCAGTGGACAAGGCATATTTACATTAAGGAGAGGCATGCTTAATCGAGTGATCAATAAGGGTCCAGTGAGTAGAGGTTGGTTGGGGTCACGGCGATCCAGACAGCTGGCCGGGTAGATGGCTATCGGTAGCAAGATAGCATAGGATGGAGGTCTATTTTTAGACACCTCGTGCGTTTCCGTCGGTAGATTAGTGGGGTTCCGTGTCTTGTAGAGGGGATCAATCCAATTGGCAAAATAGATATAGTGACCCAAGAAAAAAAATAAAAAAAATTGTCCGAAATACTTATTAAGATAGCAGCCGATAAGACAGCTAACGATTAGCGGGCCCCAGGTGAGCGTTCAGGTAACGTCGCGACGGAGGTGCCAGTTGGATAACTCCCTCGGGCAGATAACGTCGGCAGTCAATCGTGAAGGCCCGGTGGGGCTCCGTATCTGCAGCAAAAAAAAACCGGGTCCGGATAGGTGACTGTAGCCCAGGAATGGCTGATGGAACTCCTCAGCTGGCTAGCTCCGGAATAATTTAAGTTTGCTCCGGGATCGACGTAAGCCAATAGTCACACGGTTTGCAGCTAGCTAGCTGCGAAATCAAGGTGCAAATGTCCAGAGCCTGCGGCTGAAATCCGGGGAAACTGAGAGAAAAAAAAGGCCCGGTATGCTCCGGTCCGAGTCGCGTTGCACAAAAGTGCCGGTAGATTATCGAGCTAAAGGAATAGCTGATGACCACAAAACGTGGGCAGCTGAAACACCAACGCTAGCCAGCAAGCCGGCTAACTTCTGGGCAGCTTCAAATTAGCTTTCGGCTAGCTTTCGGCTAACTTCTGGTTAGCTTTCTGGCTAACTTCTGATTAGCCCCTGGTTAGCTTCACTGTGGATTTTCAGATTTGAGGTAAATAATACTTTTTTGTTGTAATTGGTGAGGCGGGTTGCAGGAAAGCTTTTGTAGTTGAGTTCTTGGATAATAAAAAAATATAAAAGATATGCGAAGAAGGTGTAAATATATATATACAGGACAAGACAGTACGAGGACAAAAATGACGTCTGAACTGCTAAGCCATCTTGGAAAGTATGTATTCATAAGTATGAATTCATAGTATTCATAGGAGAACACTGTATTTTAACCATGCACGTTGTTTAACTTTTAACCATGCACTATATTTTAAACAAGTTGTTTTTACTATCAAGTACATAATATTTAGCTCGTCAATTATAGTCTTTCTGTCTGATGTACATCAGCCTCCCCAATGTGAAAAATAATATCCCAAACTCACATTGATTACTGTTAAGAGCATTGGGTCAGTTGACAGCATTGGGTCAGTAACCGAAAGGTTGCTGGTTCGAATCCCCGAGCCAACTAGGTGAAAAATCGTCCGATGTGCCCTTGGGCAAGGCACTTAACCCTAATTGCTCATGTAAGTCACTCTGAATAACAACGTCTGCTAAATTACTAAAATGAAAGCATTAAACACGGGTTGAGGTCTCCCCAGGATGGGAGAGAAAATTTAAATAAGATGCATACGGGTAAGGGTGGCACAAAGCATACCAGCTGAGACACACCTCATGTTGCTCTTCAGATGGATTTGTTGAAAAGGTCAAGATCTGTTTTCCCCAGCTGAAACCTTCCCCGTCTTTCTTTCTCTCTCTCCCTCTCTCTTACGTTTCTCTTCCTCTTTCACCCGATGCTCACAATAACCTTTCACTTCCTCCTTCTTTTCCTTGTTCTATTGTACTCACGCAACTCGATCTCTTGTTGTCTCTCACATACCAAACTTATTCACTTGAATTTTTCTGTGCGTATGCGTTTCTCTCTCCCCCTCTCACTCGCTATCTCTTTCTTTCCCCATCTTTCTCTCCCACTCTTTCTGCCATTAACCTCAATATCTCAGCAGAGGCAATTGTCTTCATCCTCCTTGGTCAGTCTATCTCCAGTCCAAGCGACAGGGGTTCTAATTCCTACAGTATGTGATGTAGGTCACACTGCTCCCACAGACACTTTCATTTTCTCCCTGCCTATCAGATTAACACTGACAGCTTGCCGGAGCCTGGGAGTAGATTAAGAGGAGTAGGTTCAGAATTATGTAGTGGTGTTGGGGGGACTCTGGTTGGCCTGTGAATCTTTAGGCCAGAGAGAGAGCCAGAAGGACTGTTTGGCTCTGCTCTCCACTGGGCAGCAGCAGGACTGGAAAGGGGGTTGGGGCGGAGCTGGAATGAGGGCATGGACAGTCAGGAGATCAGGGATGGGGCAGGAATATTTGGCCAAGCAGAGCTCATCACAGCTGGATGACTCACAATCATCCTCTGTACTTTCCCTTGTCCCAGACAAGCTGGGAAGGCTACTTTCAGATGTGCGTCATGTTCTCTCTGAGTGCTGCTCCTCATGTTGACAGTAGGCTGTTTGATGAGCTCTTTAATCATATTTTCCTTCTGTCAGATTTCCAAGTAAATCAAAGTTAACAAACACAAGCAATGATTTGTCTCTGTAGTGGGGATGTTCTTCTCAAGTGTGTCTGAGGAGAGTGTTTGTAGAGTGCAGTTCTGTCTTGTCTCTCTGTCTCGCATGTTTTCGAGAGCAAAATCGCTAATTATGTTTCTCTCGACTGAGTAGCGACTGTTGGAGAGCCTCATCTCTTACATAAAGACCCTTGGACAGAAATGCAATTGGGTTATTCTTCCTCCAATAAATTATTTTGCCCAAAAAGTATTTTCTTTTCAATTTCACACAATTGTAAAACTGTACAAGGGAGGAAAGTTCATTTTGTGTTGGTTGTACCTGCAAGGTAAAGTTAGGTTGTTAACGCCAAGAGCACATCTATCTTGTGTGGTACAAAAAAAACGTACATCTTGTGTTTACCTCGACGTCAGTATTGAGCAGCTCATCCAGACAAATCAAGGTCTTAAACGGCTCAGCTGTAAGCACTGTAGTGGATGGAGTTAGCATTTGCATAGATTGATTTCTCATTACTTGGCTTTGCGTGGTCTGGAGAAGTTCCAGGCTTTTCCAGTCCACCGCCCACCATAATAAGCATCCAGAGGGAAATCAGCAGCAGGCAGGATGGAGGGCCAACCACAAACAGCCTCCGCTTCCTGACAGCTTTACCCTCTCATTGCTTGTCTGTCTTCAAGTAAACAACACAACACTGCCTGACTGCCTCTCACTGGAGAGAGAGACACAGTTTGAATGTGTTGTTTCTCTCATGCCATTGGTCACTGTATTGGTTTCTCTAACCTATCAATAAATGTACTGTAATCACATTAAAATCACATACATTGATTATAAACTAGTTATTTATTCATTATTAGTAATACATGTATTGCTATTATCTTGTTATCATTGATTCTCTGTCTGTAAACTGCAGCAGTATGTTTACTTGTTTTGCCTGTTTGCTCTGGTGTTATTTATCCCATTCGGCTGCCAGCCAGTGCAGCCTCTTGTCAGTATTCAAACTGCACGCCTGTATGCACATTTGGCCACAGCCCTCCCTCTCTCTTACATACACAGAGTGCTTCACAGTGAATACGGTACATATAGGATGTGCATCACTGCTCTCCTCCTCCCTCCCTCTCTCCTTCTCTGGGTCATATAAGGATAAAGGATAAATAATTTTGTATGCTCGTTAATTTCCACCATCATCTATGCCATGAACCGTTTCATGGAAACCGGATTTATTATATTGAAAGACTTGGCTAAATTACAATCTATGCTTTTCCCCTCTGGTGAGAGCATCTCTCTCTCTTCTCTCTCTCTCATCCCCAGTGGAGGGCATGGCATCCCTACACTGATCCATGTAGAGAGGAGCTAGCTGCAGCACAGTGCTGCAGAGCTGCAGGGCACGGATGTACCAGGGCCTGCCTTCATTACCAACCACTGGGTGGACACGCGTTTGACAGGATCACTGGCAGGCAGTACTGGCAACCTGGCCTCAGGGTCCCAACCACGGGGGTGACTCCCCTACATTAAAATATAAACACCTACAGAATCCTAAACAGCTCCTAATCCCATCCAATGTTCGGAGAAGATCCCTTAACTACACCAAGACAAGTGACACAAAATTCAGAAAGTGGAACACGTTTCTGGCATCTCTGTTGTCTTCCCCTCTGCTGGCTGTCTGTGGCTTCAAGGAGTAAACTGGGAGATTATTACCAGGCCAGATGTGGCGAGAGAGCGTTCTCCAGGCTGGGGCCTATGTAGGCCACCAAACTGACGGTACTGACTGGAGCTCAGAGCTCCACTAACCTCTTTCATGAATGTCTGGGTATGTGTGATGTGTGATGTGTAGGGCCAGGAGTTTTTCTTGAGCATGTAATCTGACAGTATCTAGTCATAGAGGGGGCCTGAAATGGTTGAATACTATAGAAGGAATGATGATTGTGCTGGATTATTAAAAAATAAATAATAAAGTTGTTGTTTTTCCACAGCACCCCACAAACATCACAACACAAAAACAAAATGTCTGCTATAGAAAACATTCCCCAACAGTGCCGGCTCCAGGCATAAGCAACATAAGCAGTCGCTTAGGGCCCCCGGCTTCTAGGGTACACCCGACCAAAAGCAAAAAATATATTTGGTGGGGGATTACTCAGTCGGATCTCAATTTAAGAATAGAAGAATACACCAGGTGCAATTCCAAATTTGGTTGTGCATCAGCAGTCTCTCAATGAGCTGAGAATTAGCCATGGTAAGGTAGTCTAGCCAGCTATCTAAACTTGCAGTAATCATGGCCAAATACATACCCATGAGCCCTGACCTCCAGGGGGGCCCCATTGATTGTTTTTGTCGTTCGATATCAAAATGTGTAGAATTGTAGGACATTTGCTTTAAAACTGCAAAAATGTCTCTCCAACCCATGGCGAAATGGGTAGAACTGCAGGAAATGTGTTATAGAACTGCAAAATTAGAATTGTAGAATTGCAGGAAATTCATTTTAAAACTTACATTTTTCTCTCCTCCAACAAGAGGGGGGCCACTAAAATGTTTTGCTACGAGGTGGGGGTCCTGTCATGCAAAAGTGTCCCCCCACACGTCATGATGGGATTCAATGAGTTTTCGCTTCCATCCCCCAACCAAATCTTGATTATAGCCCCCAAAAGTCTAGAGCCGGCCCTGTTCCCCAAGGTGACCAACATGGTTTCCAAATTTTTTGTTTAACTTAATAATATAGAAAAATCCAACAGTATATAGCTAGATAGTTCAGTCCTCCACCTTATTATTGAGGGTTAATATGAGGCTTTTATATTGATGGCTATACATAATTTTTTCTGCAATTAGACCGACACTATACTGTATATACAAACGTATGTGGACACCCCTTAAATTAGTGGATTCGGCTATTTCAGCCACACCCATTGCTGACAGGTGTATAAAATCGAGCACACAACCATGCAATCTCCATAGACAAACATTGACAGTAGAATGGCCTTACTGAAGAGCTCAGTGACTTTCAACGTGGCACTGTCATAGGATGCCACCTTTCAAACAAGTCAGTTCATCACATTTCTGCCCTGCTAGAGCTGCCCTGATCAACTGTAAGTGATCAGATTGTGAAGTGGAAACGTCTAGGAGCAACAACGGTTCAGCCGTGAAGTGGTAGGCCACATAAGCTCAAAGAATGGGACCACCGAGTGCTGAAGCACATAAAAATTGTCTGTCCTCGGTTGCAACTCTCACTACCAAGTTCTAAACTGCCTCTGGAAGCAACGTCAGCACAAGAACTGTTCGTTGGGAGCGTCATGAAATGGGTTTCCATGGCCAAGCAGCCACACACAAACCTAAGATCACCATGCGTAATGCCAAACGCCGGCTGGAGTGGTGTAAAGCTCGCAGCCATTGGACTCTGGAGAAGTGGAAACGCGTTCTCTGGAGTGATGAATCACGCTTCACCATCTGGCAGTCTGACAGACGAATCTGGGTTTGGCGGATGCCAGGTAACCACCACCTGCCCCAATGCATAGTGCCAACTGTAAAGTTTGGTGGAGGAGGAATAATGGTCTGGATCTGTTTTTCATGGTTTGGGCTAGGCCCCTTAGTTCCAGTGAAGGGAAATCTTAACACTACAGCATAAAATTACATTGTAGAAGATTTTGTGCTTCCAACTTTGTGGCAACAGTTTGGGGAGGCCCTTTCCTGTTTCAGCAAAGCGAGGTCCATACAGAAATGGTTTGCCGAGGTCTGTGTGGAAGAACTTGACTGGCCCGCACAGAGCCCTGACCTCAACCCCATCGAACACCTTTGGGATGAATTGGAACACCGACTGCGAGCCAGGCCTAATTGTCCAACATCAGTGCCCAACCTCACTAATGCTCTTGTGGCTGAATGGAAGGAAGTCCCCGCAGCAATGTTCCATCATCTAGTGAAAAGCCTTCCTAGAAGAGCAGAGGCTGTTATAGCAGCAAAGAGGGGACCAACTCCATATCAATGCCCATGATTTTGGAATGAGATGTTGGACGAGCAGTTGTCCACATACTTTTGGTCATGTAGTGTACATTACAAAACTTTCTCTGATATTGATCACCAGTATTTACATTTCCCAAGAGACATAAGTGTGGAAATAAATTCCTAGAGACAATGAAATGATAGCGCATACATTATCCCAAAATGGTGTGAGTTTAACACAGGACCACAACATATGTAATAGGGTTCCATTGTACTTTTTGCATCTCCAACATTTTTGGGTGCATTACATGCATTCTGTCAGGAGTGTAGTAAATTCTATATGAATCATCTCAAATTGCAGTAGTTTATGTCTTAGGTTGTAGGAGCAGGTATTAACATCTGTACATATCATACCCATGATTCTCCTCAATTTCTTCCTTTAGATCTGCTTCCCATTTTTTCCTTATAGGTTCATAACCATCAGGCAGAGTTTCAATCAACCCTTGATATAACTTGGCAATCAACTTCTTTGGCATAACAGCTTCATTACATATTTTTTCTATGCAAGATGCCTTAGGTTCATCCAGATTCTGTTGAAACGATTGAATAAGATTTCTGAGTTGTAAGAAATCAGCCTTGGATAATCCAAATCTTTCTTGTAATTGATTGAATGACAGTTGAGATCCATCATGTTCAAAATGCATGATGCCACTTTGGAACCAGGACTTGTCATTTAACACTGGAGGTATGGTGGGGTTATTCCAAATAGGGGTGCCTAGCGATATTGGTTCTTTCCGCCTCATAAATTGATGTGCATTTTCCATAAACAAATGGAATTGAGAATCATTGGATTGCCCTTTTTTTTCTTCAACGCCTTCGACCCGAAGAAGTGAATATATTTTAGGTCATAATGTATTACATTTATGGTTATACACAGCCTTATTCTAAAATGGATTAAGCAAATGTTTTCCTCATCAATCTACACACAATACCCCATAATGACGAAACAAAAACAGGTTTTTAGAAATGTTAGCAAATGTATTTAAAAAAAATAATAATACAGAAATACCTTATTTTCATAAGTATTCAGGCCCGTTGCTATGAGACTCGAAATTGAGCTCAGGTGCATCCTGATTCCATTGATCATCCTTGAGATGTTTCTACAACTTGATTGGAGTCCACCTGTGCTATATTCAATTGATTGGACATGATTTGAAAAGGCACACAGCTGTCTATGTAAGGTCCAACAGTTGACAGTGCATGCCAAAGCAAAAAGCAAGAGGTGAGGTCGAAGGAATTGCCGTAGAGCTCCGAGATAGGATTGTGTCGAGTCACAGATCTGGGGAAGGGTACCAAAACATTTCTGCCGTGTTCCTTATGAACACAGTGGTCTCCATCATTCCTAAATGAAAGAAGTTTGGAACCACCAAGACTCTTCCTAGAGCTGGCCGCCCGGCCAAACTGAGCAATCGGGGGAGAAGGGCCTTGGTCAGTGAGGTGACCAAGAACCCAATAGTCACTCTGACTGAGCCCCAGAGTTCCTCTGTGGAGATGGGAGAACCTTCCAGAAGGACAACTTTCTCTGCAGCACTCCACCAATCAGACCTTTATGGTAGAGTGACCAGACAGAAGCCACTCCTCTGTAAAAGTTTGCCTTTTGTAGGTGCCAAAAGGCACCTAAGGGACTCAAACCATGAGAAACAAGATTCTTCAGTCTGATAAGACCAAGATTAAACTCTTTGGCCTGAATGCCAAGCACCACGTCTAGAGGAAACCTGGCACCATCTCTATGGTGAAGCATGGTAGTGGAAGCATCATGCTGGGGGGGATGTTTTTCAGCGGATGGGACTGGGAGACTAGTCAGGATCCAGGGAAAGATGAATGAAGCAGAGTACAGAGAGATCCTTGATGATAACCTGCTCCAGACCGCTCAGGACCTCAGACTGGGGTGAAGGTTCACCTTCCAACAGGACAACAACCCTAAACACACAGCCTAGACAACGCAAGAGTGGCTTCAGGACAAGTCTCTGAATGTCCTTGAGTGGCCCAGCCAGAGCCCGGACTTGAACATCTCTGGAGAGACCTGGAAATAGGTGTGCAGCGACGCTTCCCATCCAACCTGACAGCGCATGAGAGGATCTGCAGAGAAGAATGGAAGAAGCTCCCTAAATACAGGTGTGCCAAGCTTGTAGCCTCATACCCAAGAAGACTTGAGGCTGTAATCGCTGCCAAAGGTGCTTCAACAAAGTACTGAGTAAAAGGGTCTGAATACTTAGGTAAATGTGATATTTCAGTTTATTTACTTTTATACATTTGCAAACATTTCTAAAAACCTTTTTTTGCTTTATCATTATGGGGTATTGTGTGTAGATTGATGAGGGAAAAAATGTTTTAATCAACTTTAGAATAAGGCTGTAAACGTAACAAAATGTGGAAAAAGTAAAGGGGTCTGAATACTTTCCGAATGCATTGTAGATAGATTTTTTTCATAGCTATTTGTGATAGCTAGTAGCTTGTGATAGCTAGTGTCAGTCTATTGAGTGCACTGAGAAGTAACTCAAGGCATTCCTTGTTCTTGGCATTCCATTAGTCAAACAGACATGAGCCTTCTACAATGTTTACCACATACCGTATGAGAGCTCCCAATAAACTATATTGGGATTCTTTATTTTTTCAGAGGATCCTTCCTTTTAAGAACCTTGTTTTGGTTAGTCTCGTCTCTATTGTTGATCTACTCTGGTGTAACAAAGGACGTTCTATTACTTTTTCCTCCGGAAGCCTCTACTGCCCCTTGCAATTCCATGACGGCATAAAGCTAGCAGACAGTATTGAAAAGACATTAAAGATAGGGGCTGAAGAGGTGTAGAAAGAGAGAAGTGAGTGAGTAAACATCCTGTGGCACACAGGCTTGATGTGACATTAGACAACCAATAGTGTATAGCCTTCATTACTCACAGGCTATAGGCATCATGGGATCCTATAAGATTACAGTCTTGTCTCTCATAATACCTGATGAGAGAGTGGATTTAGAGCTTGATAAATGTCCCCATCCATATACTCTACATCCAGGGGACATTTACGGCCTATTCACAGGACAATCAGTTTAATGAGAAACATACCGTATCTGTCCCACACAGACTCTTCCTGTGCATGCCTTTCAATTCAGAGTGTGACTACTGCCTACTGAAAATGGAAAAATACTGGAAGTCAAATATTGGCGTTTTCTTTTTTAAATGTGCTGAACTGTCTGTCACGGTGACTCGGTTGCGGAGTAGTTGACGCATTTACACTGCAGACAACTTTCACGTTTCTCCCACCGGAGAGAAGCCACTGAGAGTTTACCAATGAGAGTCAAAACTAGTCCAACTGTGGGGTAACTCAACAGTTTGAGGGAGGTTTTGTGAGTTGAGCAAGGTCAACAGTGCCATGCAGCACTCCCCGTGCTTCTCCAAGGTAGTAATGAAGCGTGGGGTTGGGTGAGAGGCTGCTATGACAGCTCCTGCTGCTGCCTGTAGCAGTGCCCCTGCTACCGCACGAGACACACACCCACGCATGACTGCACAACACACACATACACACGCACAGACGGACGCGCTCGCTTACACACATACATACACAGCCCTCAAGATCAGCCCTGGTGACACTGAAGCAAATACATATTCAACACACTCCATGTATGACTCTATAAAGATGCATGCACAACTTTGGGATAGGGGTAGCCAATGAGGGGGTATGCATATGTAATGAAGGCATATGTAATTATCGCTGTTCTAAATGGCACATTGTTCTGTATATGGTGGCATTCTGGAATGTCACAATGAATATGGAGACCCCTGTAAAACAGGTTACCTGAAGTACATGCATCATTACAGGATTTTTTCTCTGGATGTTTTCAAAAGGGTTCCATTAAATATTGTTGATACACTTCAATAAGGAACAATATGAAGATACTCAGTGCTATGGTAGGCCGTCATTGTAAATAAGAATTTGTTCTTAACTGACTTGCCTAGTTAAATAAAGGTTAAATAAAAAAACATTTAAAAATGTGGACTGCCTTAACATCTACCACTAAATCCATGTGACCTTGAAGTGTATCTGGCCATGACAGACTCACATATATAAAGTCTCCCACCTGAATCGCAGAGAGGTGCGAGTAAACAACTTGAGTTGTTGGCGTTTCCAGGAAATTGAAGGTCAGCAGCCATTGCTTTCATTGCAATCTGTCCATCAGCTAAATGCAAATTTTTACAGAGCAGTTAAAGTCAGCGAAAATATATGCTTTCAAATCCTCCAATCTGTTGACAGGTACGTCTATTAAATTACACCTTGACCTTATTGCCGCCACACTGGCAGTCAAAAGTCATGACAGCAGGCAAATTCCACCTGACCATTGAGTCACAGTAACTAGGTTTCTCCAAAACTGCCTCTGATGCAGCTGATGGTCATTTGTAGCCTATCAAACTTGCTAACAACCAGTCACTAACGTCTGATACTCAGTGCTTTATTGTCCCTCAAATCATTCTGACATCAATGCAAATGTCATTGAAAATCAAATTAAACACTTGATTAGAGCCCTGGCATTCAGAGTTTGAGTGGAATAGGATCACCTGTTGTGCAGCAAAAGCCAGCTCCTCATAGCTGGTTGATGCATGGAATTAAATAAGTGTTCATATAAGCAATGGTGTAAAGTACTTCTGTAAAAATAGCCTACTTTAAAGTATTACTTAAGTCGTTTTTGGGGGTATCTGTACATTACTGTAAAACTTTTTATTTTACTCCACTACATTCCCAAAGAAAATAATGTACTTTTTACACCATACACTTTTCCTGACACCCAAAAGTACGTGTTACATTTTGAATGCTTAGCAAGACAGGAAAATTGTCCAATTCACACAAGTGAACATCTCTGGTCATCCCTACTGCCCATGATCTTCCGGACTCATTAAACACAAATGCTTTGTTTGGAAATTATGTCTGTGTTGGAGTGTGCCCTTGCCTATCTGTAAAAAAAGTAAAACATTTGTGAGGTCTGGTTTGCTTAATATAAGGAATGTGAAATGACGTTTCCCTTTACTTTTGATACTTAAGTATATTTAAAACCAAATGCTTTTAGAATTTTACTCAAGTGGTATTTTACTGGGTGACTTTCACTTTTACTTTAGTCATTTCTATTAAGGTATCTTTACTTTTACTCAAGTATGACAATTAGGCCCTTTTTAGAATACAGTGCATTCAGAAAATATTCAGACCCCTTGACCTTTTCCACATTTTGTTACCTTACAGCCTTATTATAAAATGGATTAAAAAAAAACATTTCCTCATCAATCTACACTCAAAACTCCATAATGACAAAGCGAAAACAGATTTTTTGAATTTTTGCAAATGTTTTTTTTTGTGGGCCAATCAAAGAAATACATTTTTTTCACACGTACAGTAGATTAGTAGGCTATATTTAAAGGCCATATTAACTTGAGAATCATCGCAGTGCTTGAGGCGTCACTACAGACCTGGGTTTGACCCGGGGCTGTGTCGCAGCCGGCTGCGATTGGGAGACCCATGAGATGGCGCACAAAAAATGTAATAATAATTTACAAATTGAGAATCGTCTGATGAGTGAGCATATTGTCAAGTGCTTGTCAAATTGTGAATGAGTGACTGATGAAGTATGTGCAGCATGCACAAGAAGCATAGCAGTGCTTGCCTTTCATTTGACTTTTTTCAAATCATCATTAGAGTTGCATCATGCAGCCTTACAATCTAGTAGAAATCAAAACATATAGCCTAACATTTCTATCACAACTAAAGTTGCATAAATAACTTTAATTAAGAATATAGGAGGATCTATTAGTTGTTAACCGCTCAACACAGAATAGTCATATGTACACACTCCCTCAGAAACTGTTTGGGAAAAAGATTCTTTCTATTTTATTCAGTTATTACTATAAATTATTATGGCATAGCCAAATCAGGGCCAAACATAAGGATGACTCAGATGATGGAATTATATTCTTCTGAATAGGCCTAATTTTCTTCATACCATAATGTTTCTTAAGACCTGCCTTAAATAAAAAATTGATTTATTGTGAGGCTATTAGACTTTTAAAATGTATCTGTTCCAAAGGTCCACCTCAGTGGCTTGTAGGCTATGCGTGGACCTGGAGATACTAAAAGTGTTTATGTTAATTAACAGTCAATTACCATGAGACCTGCAGCTATTTGCATGACAATCAAAAGTGTCATTACTTCCACAGCCCTACACCAACCAGCCGCACACGCCCACACACAACCTTTTCACCATGGACCAAGTTGGAGAAGTATGTGGTCAAAAATGCTGCACTACAGTGAAGAACTTTGCTGGTACTTCACTATGTCATGTTGCAGAGATGGATGGAAACACATGAAAACGCATTTGCATTCGCCACTGTCTGTTTTATATAACGCCATTTCATGACTTCATGACACACATTTCAGATAAACTATTTAGGATTCATCGTGCATTCTTGTAAGTGCTTGTCTCTGAGATCCAGATACTGTATGAAAAGGCCATTGTTTAGAATTTTTTAAGATCTGAAGTGATGGCACAGCCATAGAGCTGCAGACACAATAATATTTACAGTTGAAGTCGGAGGTTTACATACACCTTAGTCTAATACATTTAAACTCAGTTTTTCACAATTCCTGACATTTAATCCTAGTAAAAATTCCCTGTTTTAGGTCAATTAGGATCACCACTTTATTTTAATTGGCGCACAGATCCCTTTAGCGGGATCATTTTCGTCAACATCCGGTGAATTGCAGAGCACCAAATTCAAATTAAATTACTAAAAATATTTAATTTTCATGAAATCACAAGTGCAATATACCAAAACACAGCTTAACTTGTTGTTAATACACCTGGCGTGTCAGATTTCAAAAAGGCTTTACGGTGAAAGCAAACCATGCGATTATGTGAGGACAGCTCTCAGCAGACAAAACATTACAAACAGCTAGCAGCAAAGTAGATTGGTCACGAAAGTCAGAAAAGCAATAAAATTAACCGCTTACCTTTGTTGATCTTTGTATGTTTGCACTCACGAGACTCCCAGTTACACAATAAATGTTCATTTTGTTCGATAAAGATTCTCTTTATATCCAAAAACCTCCATTTAGTTGGCGCGTTTTGTTCAGTAATCCACAGGCTCGTGCGGTCACGACGGGCAGACGAAAATTCCAAATAGTATCCGTAAAGTTCGTAGAAAAATGTCAAACGTTTTTTATAATCAATCCTCAGGTTGTTTTTACAATAAATAATCGATAATATTTCAACCGGACGGTAGCCTTTTCAATAGAAGAGAGAAAAAAGTTCTCGCTCCCGGCACGCGCGCAAGCACATCTGAGGACATCTGGCTATCCACTGACGCAATGTGATCATTCTCGCTAATTTTTCAGAATAAAAGCCTGAAACTATGTCTAAAGACTGTTCACACCTTGTGGAAGCCATAGGGAAAGGAATCTGGTTGATATCCCTTTAAATGGAGGATTGCAATGGAAAAGAGTAGTTTCAGAAAAACAGCGCTTCCTGGATGGATTTTCCTCAGTTTTTTGCCTTCAATATCAGTTCTGTTATACTCACAGACAATATTTTGACCGTTTTGGAAACTTTAGAGTTTTTTCTATCCTAATCTGCCAATTATATGCATATTCTAGCTTCTGGACCTGAGAAATAGGCAGTTTACTTTGGGCACATTTTTCATCCAAACATCAAAATACTGCCCCCTAGCTTTAAGAGGTTTAAGAATGTGAAATGTCAGAATAATAGTAGAGGGAATGATTTATTTCAGCTTTTATTTCTTTCATCACATTCCCAGTGGCTCAGAAGTTTACATACACTCAATTAGTATTTGGTAGCATTGCCTTTAAATTGTTTAACTTGGGTCAAACTTTTCGGGTAGCCTTCCACAAGCTTCCCACAATAAGTTGGGTGAATTTTGGCCCATTCCTCCTGACAGAGCTGGTGTAACTGAGTCAGGTTTGGAGCCCTCCTTGCACGCACACACTTTTTCAGTTCTGCCCACACAATTTCTATAGGATTGAGGTCAGGGCTTTGTGATGGCCATTCCAATACCTTGACTTTGTTGTCCTTCAGCCATTTTGCCACAACTTTGGAAGTATGCTTGGGGTCATTGTCCATTTGGAAGACCCATTTGCGACCAAGCTTTAACTTCCTGACTGATGTCTGGAGATGTTGCTTCAATATATCCACATACGTTTCCTACCTCATGATGCCATCTATTTTGTGAAGTGCACCAGTACCTCCAGCACCAAAGCACCCCCACAACATGATGCTGCCACCCCCGTGCTTCACGGCTGGGATGGTGTTCTTCGGCTTGCAAGCCTCCCCCTTTTCCTCCAAACATAACAATGGCCATTATGGATAAAACAGTTCTATTTTTTTGTTTCATCAGACCAGAGGACATTTCTCCAAAATGTACGATCTTTGTCCCCATTTGCAGTTGCAAACCGTAGTCTGGCTTTTTTATGGTGGTTTTGGAGCAGTGGCTTCTTCCTTGCTGAGCGGCCTTTCAGGTTATGTCAATATAAAACTTGTTTTACTGTGGATATAGATACTTTTGTACCTGTTTTCTCCAGCATCTTCACAAGGTCCTTTGCTGTTGTTCTGGGATTGATTTGCACTTTTCACACCAAATTACGTTCATCTCTAGGAGACAGAACTCCTTCCTGAGTGGTATAACGGCTGCATGGTACCATGGTGTCATGACTTCCACCGAAGGTGGCTCCTCTTCCTGTTCAGGTGGCGCTCGGCGGTCGTCGTCACGGGTCTACTAGCTGCCACCGATCCCCTTTTCCTTTTCTGTTGGTTTTGTCTTATTGGTTACACCTGTTTCTTGTTTGGGGTTTGTTTAGGGCTATTTAAGCTGGTTATGCCCACCTGCTTTTGTGCGGACTTGTCTCTCTGTTCGGTTTTGTGGATGTGTTATTTTGTATTTCTCCGGACTGTTTGTGTCCTGTTTTTGGGCCTGTCATTTTATGCGCCTGGTGTTTTGGCGTGACCTTTCTTTCACCGGAATAAATACAGTTGTCCTTAACCTTCTGCTCTCTGCGCCTGACTCCGCACCCACTTCTCCTAGTCACGGAACACATGGTGTTTATACTTGCGCACTATTGTTTGTACAGATGAACATGGTACGTTCAGGCGTTTGGAAATTGCTCCCAAGGATGAACCAGATTTGTGGAGGTCTACAATTTTTTCTGAGGTCTTGGCAGATTTCTTTTGATTTTACCATGATGTCAAGCAATGAGGCACTGAGTTTGAAGGTAGGCCTTGAAATACATCCACAGGTACACCTCCAATTGACTCAAATTATGTCAATTAGCCTATCAGAAAATTCTAAAGCCATAACATCGTTTTCTGGAATGTTCCAAGCTGTTTAAAAGGCACAGTCAACTTAGTGTATGTAAACTTCTGACCCACTGGAATTGTGATACTGTGAATTATAAGTGAAATAATCTGGCTGTAAACAATTGTTGGAAAAATGTATTGTGTCATGCACAAAGTAGATGTCCTAACCGACTTGCCAAAACAATAGTTTGTTAACAAGAAATTTGTGGAGTGGTTAAAAAACTAGTTTTAATGACTCCAACCTAAGTGTATGTAAACTTCCGACTTCAACTGTATATTATAAGATACTCCTGCTAAACCCTGAGGACTGAACTCCGTTTTCTCTCTCTCTCGCTCTTTTCCCCTTCTCTCTCTCCCTGACTGTGGCTTATCAAGACAGTCGTGAAGAGGGCACGACAACACCTTTTCCCTCTCAGGAGACTGAAAAGATTTGGCATGGGTCCTCAGATCCTCAAAAAGTTATACAGCTGCACCATCGAGAGCATCCTGACCGGTAGGCGCTACAGAGGGTAGTGCGTACGGCCCAGTACATCACTGGGGCCAAGCTTCCTGCCATCCAGGACCTATATACTAGGCGGTGTCAGAGGAAAGCCCAAAAAATTGTCAAAGACTCCAGTCACCCAAGTCATAGACTGTTCTCCCTGCTACCGCATGGCAAGCGGTACAGGAGCACCAAGTCTAGGACCAAAAGGTTCCTTAACAGCTTCTACCCCAAGCCATAAGACTGCTAAACAATTAATCAAATGGACATTTTACATTGACCCCGATATTTGTTTTTACACTGCTGCTACTCACTGTTTATTGCCTATGCATAGTCACTTTACCCCTACCTACATGTACAAATGACCTCGACTAACCTGTACCCCCGCACATTGACTCTGTACCCGCACCCCCTGTATATAGCCTCGTTATTGTTATTTTATTGGGTTACTTTTTTATTCTTTTTTTACTTTAGTTAATTTGTCAAATATTTTCTTAACTCTTTCTTCAACTGCATTGCTTGTAAGTAAGCAATTCACGGTAAGGTCTACACCTGTTGTATTCAGCGCATGTGACAAATAAAGTTTGATTTAATTTGATCTCTGTGTGTGTTTCCAGTCGCCCAGCCTCTCCCTCCCCTCTCCTACCTCTCCCTGTCCTGGCCAATGATTCAGCACTCCAGTCACAAAGCCTTCTACTGCCTCCTAGTTATCAGTAATTGCTTCCATAATCTTCACATCCAGGCCACAATTTGGCTGGCTCCATATTGCCTAGCGCTAGGTTGGCAGCTGTCCCTTTATCAGCATCCAGATCCCGCCCTCCTCCAGTGCCCCGCCAGGTGACACAGTAGTGACACAGTCACACACACAGATCTGAATGGACAATGAGGTGTTAACCAGGCTCTGTGCTGGGCCGGGCTGGACTGTCCTCTGACCATGTACCAGCATGAAAGTTTGATGAGCTGTAGGATAATATGTCTTTGATGGTACAGAATTCAGGTATAGCTGCAGACACACACATCCATACACTGAGTATACAAAACATTAAGAACACCTGCTCTTTCCATGACATAGACTGACCAGGTGAATCCAGGTGAAAGTTATGATCCCTTATTGATGTCACCTGATAAATCCACTTCAATCAGTGTAGATTTGTATTTGTATTTATTATGGATCCCCAATAGCTGCAGCCAAGGCATCAGCTACTCTTCCTGGGGTCCAGCAAAATTAAGTCAGTTATACAATTTTAAAAGCATTACAACACATTCACAGATTTCACAACACACTGTGTGCCCTCAGGCCCCTACTCCACCACTACCACATATCTACAATACAAAATCCATGTGTACGTGTATGTATAGTGCGTATGTTATTGTGTGTGTGTGTATGCATGTGTCTGTGCCTATGTTTGTGTTGCTTCACAGTTCCTGCTGTTCCATAAGGTGAATTTGTATCTGTTTTTTAAATCTAGTTTTACTGCTTGCATCGGTTACTTGATGTGGAATAGAGTTCCATGTAATTATGGCTCCTCCCATAGTCTGTTCTGGACTTGGAGACTGTGAAGAGACCTCTTGTGGCATGTCTTGTGGGGTATGCATGGGTGCATTCAACATGTCAATACAAGTAGTGATGAAGTCAATCTCTCCTACACTTTGAACCAGGAGAGATTGACATGCATATTATTAACGTAAGCTCTCTGTGTACATCCAAGAGCCAGCTGTGCTGCCCTGTTCTGAGCCAAATGCAATATTCCAAATGCAAAGTCCCTTTTTATGGCACTTGACCACACGACTGAACAGTAGTCCAATGTCATGACTGACCACGAGAATCCAAATAGGTCAGATCAGGTTTGCAATGAATAACTTAAAATCAGACCTCTTTCACTCGTGGAGAGGGGAGGAAAGAACTAGTGGAGGAAAGAACTCACGTCATGGTGTAAATCAAGGGAGAAGATTTAGGCCTGTGCTCTCTAAATTCACCAAAGGAATGTGCTTTGTCTCAACAGACCTTTTCGCCGCTGAAACTCTAACACGTTCAAAAGCAAACACTGGGATATATATATCAAACGTAAAATGTGGGGAATGTTCAGAGGCGATCTCTAGAACACTAATGTCATTTTGTTTGTTATTTTATGATGTCATTAATAATGTTATAAAGGAAATAATGTAACTTGGAAAGTACACACACAACATAGATGACGTTTCCATACTATGGGTTGTGCATGTAATATTTTTATTTTTTTATTTTTTTATTTTACCGTTATTTTACCGTTATTTTACCAGGTAAGTTGACTGAGAACACGTTCTCATTTGCACGACCTGGGGAATAGTTACAGGGGAGAGGAGGGGGATGAATGAGCCAATTGTAAACTGGGGATTATTAGGTGACCATGATGGATGGTATGAAACATGATTAAAGTGTTTTTGTTAAGAGAGGGATGTGATTTGAGAAGTTATAAGAGATCATTGTTTTCCATAACTTTGCAGAGTGAGAAATCACCGCCCCGAAATGAGGTCAGGGAGCGTGCCAGCCTGCCGGAACCTCTCCTTTTGAACAAAAGGTATAAATGATGGGTTCAGCAATTAACACATTAGACCAGAAAAGTGTGAAGCTGCAGCTGCGCGTTTAAAATAGTTTGAATCTCAACACGAGGTGGAGACGATAAACTCACCATCAGGACAATCACTTGTACGGTTGATTATCTGTCCTAAGTAAAGTATCTTCGAAAGCAAATTTAAGTAGGACCATCCTGTTGCTCTGCTCAAACCATCATAATATGTTACTCTCATCACCCCACTGGGGAACCATCGATACGGCTGGCTAGCCTATCTTCAAAGAAGCATCTTCAAGAGCGAATGGAAGGAAAATCAACTCTGTCGTTCTGTTCAGGACTACACGACAAGTCACCAAATACCGGACAACTACGAAGAAGGACAACAGGAGTTGTTTGAAGCATTTCGGACAATCAGGGCCTTACAAGTGTGCCACGGAAAGGCCCAACTCCCTTCCCAAGGCTGCCCCATTCACCAAGAGATCTCCGGCGAACCCAGTCATTTCATGCAAATACATTCATGATTTCTTGCTCAAAGCGGGCGGCGGTTCGTGTGCAAAGTATTTGGTTATTGTAGGTGAGAGTAGTTTCTGAATGTGGCATTGTTAAGTGTCTCCGTCCTTCTCTCTCTCCCTCTCCATCTCTTCTTTAACAAGCATCCATGTTGTTGTCATTCCGCTGGGGATCTGTTTTCAGCGTATTACGTCTCTGGTCAATAACCGGTGCAGAGTGTGTGTGTTTATTCTGTGTTCCCATTTAATTAGCTAGTAAATAAATAATTAAACCAATTTGTGTAGTTGTGAATCATAAGTAAGGCTAGGGTTTTTGCAGATGCAAGGACGTTATGACTGTTCAGAATGGTGATATGATACGAGGTTATGATGAATAAGTTGACTGTTAATAAATGTGATAGGTAAAGACCTTTTAAAGTTCAATTCGGAGGAATTCCTGATTCTACCTGGATTATGTTGGAGAGGCTTCCTTAAAGAACACCCTCTGTGTTTTATCCACAATATAACAGGAGGTGTAAAGCCAAAACACATACGTTTTTCCAGCAGCAGACTACGATCGATAATATCAAAAGCTGAGCTGAAGTCTAACAAAACAGCCCCCACAATCTTTTTATCATCAATTTCTCTCAGCCAATCAGCATGAATTTCTGTAAGTGCTGTGCTTGTTGCATGTCCTTCTCTATAAGCGTGATGAAAGTCTGTTGTATGGCTGTTTACTGTAAAATAGCATTGTATCTGGTCGAACACAATTTTTTCCAAAAGTTTACTAAGGGTTGGTAACAGGCTGATTGGTTGGCTATTTGAGCTAGTAAAGGAGGCTTTACTATTCTTAGGTAGCGGAATGACTTTTGCTTCCCTCCAAGCCTGGGGGAACACACTTTGTAGTAGGCTTAAATTGAAAATAGGAGTAGGAATATCGTCCACTATTATCCTTAGTAACTTTTCATCCAAGTTGTCAGACCCCGGTGGCTTGTCATTGTTGATAGACAACAATAATTTTTTCACCTCTTCCACACTCAGTGGCCTCCCGAGTGGCGCGGTGGTCTAAGGCACCACATCGCAGTGCTAGCTGTGCCACTAGAGATCCTGGTTTGAGACCCATGGGGCGGCGCACAATTGGCCCAGCATCGTCCGGGTTAGGGGAGGGTTTGACCGGCAGGGATGTTCTCGTCCCATCGCGCACTAGCGACTCCTGTGGCGGGCCGGGCGCAATGCACGCTGACATGGTTGCCAGGTGTACGGTGTTTCCTCCGACACATTGGTGTGGCTGCCTTCTGGGTTAATCGGGCATTGTGTCAAGAAGCATTGCGGCTTGGCTGGGTTGTGTTTTGGGGGACGCACGGCTCTCGACCTTCGCCTCTACTGAGTCTGTACAGGAGTTGCAGCGATGGGACAAGACTAACTACCATTTGGATTCTACAAAATTGAGTAGAAAAAGGGGTAAAAAAAATGTATGTGTCAAGTGTAGCATCTGTTTGCTCCTCATTACACACCACGGACCAACACATTATTTACATCAACAACATAGGAATCACTACAAAACGTATATACTATATTAGGCACAGCCTTTGGAACTTTGGTTTTTCTAGATATGGCTACGCTACTATATTGTGATCACTACATCCAATAGATATGGATGCTGTTTTCAAGCTAATTTCTGCTGTATTAGTAAAGATGTGAGGATTTCATTCCTGTGCTGTTTGTAACTACCCTGGTAGGTTCACTGAACCAGGTTGCCGGCACTGGTTACAGTTTGAAGCTTTTTCTTGAATGGGCAGCTTGATGAAAGCCAGTCAATATTTAAATCACCCAGAAAATATACCTCTCTGTTGATATCACATACATTATCAAGCATTTCACACGTTATTTAGATACTGACTGTCAGCACTTGGTGGTCTATAGCAGCTTCCCTCAAGAATGGGCTTTAGGTGAGGCAGATGAACCTGTAGCCATATTACTTCAACAGTATTTATCATGAGATCCTCTCTAAGCTTTACAGGTGTCACGTTCCTGACCTGTTTTCCTTTGTCTTGTATTTATTTTAGTTGGTCAGGGCGTGAGTTGGGTGGGTTTGTCTATGGTTGATTTTCTATGTTGGGATTTTTGTGTTCGGCCTGGTATGATTCTCAGAGGCAGCTGTCAATCGTTGTCCCTGATTGAGAATCATACTTAGGCAGACTGGGTTTCACGTGTGTTGGGTGGGTGTTTGTTTCCATGTTTGTGTTTTTCACCACACGGTACTGTATAGGTTTCTGCACTTCGTTTATTTGTTTTGTAATTCAGTGTTCAGTTTTGTTATATTAAATCATTATGAACACTAACCACTCCGCGTATTGGTCCGATCCGTCTCGCCTTTCCTCGTCCGAGGAGGAGGACGAATGTGAAAGCCGTTACAACAGGAATGTGGTTCTGAATATATAATATTTAATACAGCAACACCTCCACCATTTGTCTTTTCTGTAAAAGTTATAACCTTGTATTGCTACCACTGTATCATCAAAGGTATTATCTAAGTGAGTTTCAGAGATAGTCATAATATGAATATCATCTGTTACTAGCAAATAATTGATTTCATGAACCTTGTTTCTTAAGCTTAACGTCGGCTATTTTGAGCAATTTTCTTCTGGAATGCTTACTTGATTTCACTGCTTTACTGGGAAGCTTAGCAGAAGTATATATGCTCATGTTATTTATGTAAGTGCGGGGTGAGCTTCCTACTAGGGCACACCGCCTCAGTGCTAACAGTAAGAATCTGGTTCATAGGCACATGATTACTGCATACAATAGCTGTAGGATCAGCAGAGGTATTCAGTTAGAGGGACATAAATTAGGTTATTTACATAGTGTCTACCGACACCCCTGTTATAATGTACATTTGATGAAGCATTATGACAACTCAGCATCATGGTAGAGATTAACTGAGCTGGGCTTGGGTCATTGATAAGTGATTGTCTCAACGCAGCCTTATAATGCTGTCAAAGGATCCAGGAACCCAAATGATTTGGGTGGATTCCATCCTCCTTTTAAAACGTGTTTGTTTCCAACAGGTATCGAAATTGTCAACAAAAGTTACACCCATTGAGCTGCAATAATCACTTCGCCAGTTGTGAAGAGAAATAAACATGCTAAGGGGTTCATTGCCACGATTCTGAGATGGCACAGGGTCAGATATGATGGGTCTTTTATTAGTGTCTAGCAGAGACTCAATCAGCTCTTTAAAATCCAGTTTCAACTGTTCAGAGCTGCCCTTCATAATGTCATTAAAACCCACATGGACTAGGATAGAATCCTTTTCCATGTCCTGACATCGTACATTCGGGAGCAGCTTAGTAATGTCATTTACTCGAGCTCCGGGATAGGACATTGTTTTTGCACCAGGAACAGTCACATTTCTTACCATGGAGCTGCCCAAAATCCTGGCTGGCCAGAAGGACGAGGATATTCGCTCACTCCCACGCTTCACAGGATTCTGAGAACCATTTATGGATGGACGAGAGACAGGATGACTTGAGCCCGTTGCTCCCGGCGCCTGGTGCAGGAGAAGCCCCGCTCGTTCCAGAGCAGGGACGGAAGGTTGCCGACGTCGACTTCGAAATCGTAGGAGTAGGTACTGCAGCCGCAGACACAGGTACACCAGTGACGAAGGTGCAGGAAGATCAGGCTCCAGAGAAGCTAAACTATTTTTTGTTTGTATCCACTCCGGGCCTCTCGTTGGGAGTGTAGACTGATTTGCGGTAGCCGCTGTCTTCAGCTTCCACGGCTCATGACATGCGACCACCATTGATTGCCTTGTTCCTCTTGCTGTGCTCCTTCGACTCCGCTATCAGATGGGGGAACTCCGGGCAACACCGGCCAGTCGGATAACGACAAACGAGAAGGCGGAGATGCATCCAACAAGCGTCCAGCCACCAGTGTAGAAAAGGTCAACATTCCACTGAGAGTTTTCCACAGTTTCTTACGTAGGCTGGTGACCTGCGTGATCAAGGAAGCCACCTCAAGCCTATATTCCTCGGCAAGCAAACAATTGCCGCATTGGAACTTTGAGTGATCCGGTTTGTCCCGAAACAAAGCGTAGTAGACACATCTCCTACAGCGCGGGAACCGTTAATTTATTTCTCCAGACAAAGAGGGCTCCATTGCAAAACTCATCTGGGAGTAGGACTAACTTCATTAGCTTGATGAGCTTAGCCGCTCTGTCAAGCAGGCTTTAACCTGTCTGTTCAGCGGGATTCCTGGACAAGAAATAGTGGTCCTAGCTGTTAAAAACAAACCGCGTTGCGGAATCCACGCAAAGCAAGTTTGGTAGATGAAGAGGGGGAACCAGGTTAAAGAATGATTTTTAAGTCTTGAGACATGGATTGTGTATGTGTGCCATTCAGAGGGTTTGAAGTGCCTTTGAACGGGGTATGATAGTAGGTACCAGGCGCACCAGTTTCTGTCAAGAACTGCAACGCTGCTGGGGTTTTCACGCTCATCAGTTTCCCGTGTGTATCAAGAATGGTCCACCACCCAAAGGACATCCAGTCAACTTGACACACCTGTGGAAAGCAATGGAGTCAACATCACCAGCATCACTGTGGAACGCTTTGGACACCTTGTAGAGTTCATGCCCCGACAAATTGTGTATTGTTTAATGCATTGTTTAATGGGTTTCAGAACAAAACATTCCAAGCATTCCAATGTATATTTTTTATTTATTTATTTATTTAACCTTTATTTAACCAGGTAGGCAAATTGAGAACACGTTCTCATTTACAATATCAGCAGGAGGGCGTTACAGGTGCCCTAAAGGGACAAACTAGAAAATCAATACACCTTTGACTGCTCTCTGTGTGTAGATCCTGGCCAGCACAGAGACACTTTGTTAAAGAACCATTCTAAGAACCACCTTATTCTGCCCCTTTTGCCAGAGACACAATGTGAGGATTGATGATGACACATGTTGGAAAGGGGATTGGTGGTTGAGCATAAAGAAAGATCATGAAGTTCATTGAAGATGGGAGGGCCTCCCTCAGAAATCCTGTTGGCACGCATTATTTTACTTAACTGCCACATCAGCCTTTACAAATGCCTGTCTTTATGTACGGCCCGCATTATCAGAGCCACATTGTGATCGCATATATGCTAATCTCAGGATTTCCAGATACAGCAACAATATCCACTGTGTGAGCCATTCATAAGAATTGGAGGGAGATTTAATAAATATGGTCTCTAATCCACATTGGAAGAGAAGATACAATACAACAGTAATGCTGAGCTATAATGACTAGTTCTGAATGACACAGGAAAAATGAAAAACTCTCCTTATCTAGATTTGACGGTTTGGGCCTGAGCACAGCTGTAGAGGATAGAGGCCAATATCACAGTAGAAAACCACAGGTCACTAAATTAAGCTAATCAGTGTCCCTGTTGTGTACGCCCCAACACATCTATTTAGAATCTCTGGACCAAACCACATAGAATGCCTTGCATATTATATGGTGAGGTATAATCACATCAATGAGAAATCCAATGCTCCAACTTCACTGTAACAACTTTATCGGAGCCAAAACTATATTGTATGATGCTGCGACATTCCAAGTGGTTTTTGTGGGAGTGGTGATAATAGCGAAAATATGCTGGAATACATGCACCCACACGCACGCACACACACACACAGACACCTGTCACTACAATGGAGCACAGACTGAGCACTGAGGAGAGCAGCTGACACCGTCACAGAGTTAAGAGTCAAAAGCCACAGGGATATAATTTTAATGATTCATTAGTTGATTAACATATCTTTTCACCTAAGATTCATCCAGATGTTGAATACATTAGTTATCTTTGATAATAACCAATCAAAAAACCTGTGCATACAGGTAATAACTTCACAACAAATGCACTGTAACGGCACATTTTGTAAACTATCAACATAAATTGCTGCACGCACGCACGCACACACACGCGCACTCACACACACACACACACACACAGCAGAGCTTGACACTGGGAGATCTGGGTAGAGTTGGAGGTGGGCCGGCATCACATGGCTTTGATGAATAATAGATTGAAGTTCAATTTAAAACATGTTATATTTACAGTGTATCCCTTTTCCCGGTGGAATAGACAAGCAGGTAGGAGGGGGATATGTGCAAGAAGGCGCTGGAGTGTTATTTATCTTCTATTCTTCTCCCCCCCCCCCCCCCCCCCCCCCTTCTCTCACTTTCCCTCTCTCTGGGTTCTCTCTCAGTGCATAATTACATGCCTGCAGACTGATGTTTACAGAGGATGATGGCCGGAACAGAAGGGAGAGTATCGGGTGAGAACCCAAACTCTCGGCGTCAGCAGAAAAAAAAGAGCTTGAAAGAGTAGAACTGGATGAGGAAATGTATTTTACATTTTTGTAATTTCACCTCATTCAGAAATGTCAGGCAATATTTTGATGGCAGCCTGACTTTGTGGGTTAATCAGTACCAAATCCACTACTGCAAAACAAATTTACTCTGAAATCATCTTGCAGGAGTAGCAAAGCTTATTACAATGTGTGAACAGGTGAAAACCAACTCTTATGCAGTAATTCTGTAGCGTGACGGTGAGTGGACTGTTTTGATCAATAAAGAAAATTTGACTGTATGAAGGTGGGTATTAAAATGACGTATAGTCATATCAAGGCACATTTCTAACAAATGGGTATCAACCCTGTACTATTTCCTGTGATGAATGTCCAATGGACAGTGTTTCTGGGGAACATCAATCTAACATCAATCTTAGCATTCAGGTTGATGTTTGATTGTTTCCTGGCCTCAACAAGTCCTGAAATCAATATTAACCACGACATGAAAGATTCATATTTTATATGCTTGCATTTAACAACATGTTTTATGTTATATGTACAATATGTATATTTCAATAGACTACACCTAATATAGAATAGAAGAGGCATTTGAATTTCATTGAATTTTACTGAATTCAATAACATTTCCTTTAATTCAAATTTGAATAGCAATTCTGTATCCTGTTTACTACTTAAAATTCAAGAATTGAATTGGAATTTATGAGGCATTCTCAATTCAATTCCCAATTGAGCACAACCCTTGTAAGAATGCTAAATCCTATCATGTTTTATAGTCAATATATTATGACTTCACCCATTTTCAAATTATTGTTTCCCTTTCTGCCCTTTGTAGCTGTACAGTGCCCACAGGTCATCGTCACCCACTACACTCATAGCCTTTTTTTGTTATTTTTTGTTGTTGTTGATTTTATTTCCACAGTCCTCCCCCGGAAGAAAAAAATAAATAATAAAATGAATTCCATTCCCACCCCCAAGAAGCCCCCAACAACCAAGAGAATGAACTAAAGAGAAAAAAGGAAAAGACTGAAGAAAACAGCAAACAACAAAGCAAAAAAAATTCAACAAAATAATACATTTAAAACAAAGGACATCAAGGACAACTGAAATCATTACAGCAATGCCTACTTGATATGTTAGTGTGCATGTCTGGCATTATTACATGAATGTGTGTGTTTTTGTATGTGTTTATTTGAATGAGAGTGTGTGTATATGCATGTGTACAAACACCTGCACAGCATCAGCCTCAGGCAAACCGGCATTAGTTGTAAAAACACTGCCACTTAGTGTCATTCAAATGTACTTTTATTATGCTTTATTTGGACTTTTTTCCCCCTTTATCTTTTGACTATCAGTCTGTCTCTCACACAGCAACTCCACTCCCACTTGTCTCCAATTCCACATACAAACCCTCAGCTTCCCTCAGCCCATCCCATCTATCTCTGCTGGCCACACACTTCGTGTTTCTATGCAACACATATCTTTCAACTTTGCTATGATGTTTAACGTATATTTTCAATATATCTAATCGAGTAGAATCTACAGATTGCGTGTTGAAGATAAATACTTTTACTAAGAGTATTAGTATATTAATAATTGACTGACCCGGTCTCTCCAGATCTCCTAACAGTACTATTTCTAGGGTCAATTTTAGATCAATGCTATGCATTTTCAGCCATTCCTGAACCTGAGACCAGAAACAGGCTACCTGAGGGCAATACCAAAATAAATGGTCTATTGATTCTGTATCCTCACAACAAAATCTGCAGAGCTTCGATGATTTTATGCCCCAAATATTCAACATTTTGTTGGTGGCAAGATTTCTATATAATAATTTTAGCTGAAAAACACGAAGTCTTGAATCTTGCGTTGTTTTATATATAACTCACACACCCTGTACCATGGAATCGGTACATCAAAAATCTCTTTCCAACTATTTTACAATCTGTATGGCACAGTTGTTGACATCCTGGTCCTCAAATGAAACTGGTATACTTTCCTATTTATGCTATTTTTATTCCTCCGCCAGTTTTGATCCTTTATATTGGGCAGACAGACCAGTTCCCTACCTCCTCCTCCATTTTTGGGGCAATTCTATAATCAATTGGTTGTAGTCTTGGATTGAGCAGACCTTCCCGTACAATTCTGATGACTTCATGAAGGACACAACTCTACCATTACAATATCATTTAAAAACAAAATACCCTTTTCAAACATCTTTCCCATAAATACAGGTATTTTATCAACCAGCACATTTGAGTTCAGCCATAATATTTGTTGTAATATTTGTTCTATATTTTCAGGGGGATAAAATTGAAATTGTAGCCAGCTCTGCAATGCTTGTTTGAAAAAGACGGATACTTTGAAAAAACTATCATTTTCAATTAATCGAAAATGAGACATGGCAATCTGCACAAAGGCAAAAAGGCCATTTTTAAACAATGGATGAGCTTTTCTTATTAATCTACTTGAGAACCATTTAGGGTTGAAATAAAACTTTTGAATAAGTGAAGCTTTTAGAGAGAGGTTTAGTGCTTTTATATTTAATCATCTCAACCCACCCAATTCATATTGTCACGACTTCAACCGAGGCAGGCTCTCCTTCTCGTTCGGGTGGCGCTCGGCGGTCGTCGTCACCGGCCTACTAGCTGCCACTGACTCTTTTTCCTCCCCCTCCTTATGTGTTTATTTGTATCACCTGTGTTCAGTTAATTGTTAATTAGTGTGGCTTTATTAGTCAGCCAGCCCGTACGCTTCTTTGTGCGGGATTGTTTCATTGTGGCTTTTGGATTTCGGGAGTGGATATTATTATTGTGGACTGGGTTCGTTTATTCGTGTCGTTAGACCGTTGTGTGTGACACCCAGTATGTCCGTGTTGGACATTGTGTTTGCAAGTTGAGTATTAAAAGACTCAACATATTGAAGCTCTGCTGTTCCTGCGTCTGACTTCGCACCTCCCGACACTCAGATCGTTAAACATATTCATTATATAGATAGGCTCGTTTTATTTTGTCTTGTTTAGCGTCCCAGATAAAGCGAAATATTTTTTGCTCATGTGATTTGAAAAATGTATCATCAGGAGTAGGCAGCGCCATAAGTAAGTGAGTAAACTGAAATGACTAAGGAGGTAATCAGGGCAATTTTCCCATAAATAGACAGGTATTTACCTCTCCATGGTTGCAGGATTGTAAAGGGTCGATGTGCAGCAGGTGGAACGGAGTCAGGCGCATGACACAGAGGATGAGTAATAACGGACTTTTACTCAAGACGACAACAAAATAAATTCCACGCAGGGAAAACAATCCAGCTCACAAAATAGTAGCGACAGCTAAACACAGAACAAACACGCACAAAACCATGTGGGAACCAGAGGGTTAAATAGAGAATAAATAATGGAAACCAGGTGTGTACAATAAAAACAAAACAAATGGACAATGAAACGTAGATCGTGGCGGCTAGAAAACCGGTGACGTCGACCACCGAACGCCGCCTGAACAAGGAGGCATCAACTTCGACGGAAGTCGTGACAAGGATCTTGCTATACATTATTTTTACCCATTTTATAAGAGAATTACCGAAATTGAAAAAAATCAAGGCATTTATAAATAAAATACAGTCTTTATCAAATGCCTTTTCAAAATCCGCTATAAATACCATTCCTGGCTTCTTATATGTTTCATGATCTATTATTTCTAGTAGTTGTCGTATATTATCTCCAATGTATCGTCCATGGAAAAAACCTGTCTGATCAGGATGAACAATACCTGGTAAAACCCTTTTAATTCTGAGTGCTATGCACTTTGCTAGTATTTTAGCATCACAACATTGAAGTGTAAGAGGCCTCCAGTTTTTTAGATAGACCGGGTCTTTATATTTGCCACCTGGGTCTTGTTTTAATAATAGAGAAATCAGACCTTACTGCTGAGTACCTAACAGACTACCATTTCTATAGGAGTAGTTAAAACAATCTGATAATGTAGCTTTTAGGATATAAAAAAATACTTGATATACAGTGGGGAGAACAAGTATTTGATAACCTGCAAAATCGGCAGTGTTTCCTACTTACAAAGCATGCAGAGGTCTGTAATTTTTATCATAGGTACACTTCAACTGTGAGAGATGGAATCTAAAACAAAAATCCAGAAAATCACATTGTATGATTTTTAAGTAATTCATTTTCATTTTATTGCATGACATAAGTATTTGATCACCTACCAACCAGTAAGAATTACCGTCTACAATTTTATCCCTGATGTCCTTACACAGCTCTCTGGTCTTGGCCATTGTGGAGAGGTTGGAGTCTGTTTGAGTGTGTGGACAGGTGTCTTTTATACAGGTAACGAGTTCAAACAGGTCCAGTTAATACAGATAATGAGTGGAGAACAGGAGGGCTTCTTAAAGAAAAACTAACAGGTCTGTGAGAGCCGGAATTCTTACCGGTTGGTAGGTGATCAAATACTTATGTCATGCAATAAAATGAAAATGAATTACTTAAAAATCATACAATGTGATTTTCTGGATTTTGGTTTCAGATTCCATCTCTCAAGTGTACCTATGATAAAAATTACAGACCTCTACATGCTTTGTAAGTAGGAAAACTTGCAAAATCGGCAGTGTATCAAATACTTGTTCTCCCCACTGTATATCAAGTATTTTTTTATATCCTAAAAGCTACATTATCAGATTGTTTTAACTACTCCTATAGAAATGGTAGTCTGTCAGGTACTCAGCAGTAAGGTCTGATTTCTCTATTATTAAAACAAGACCCAGATGGCAAATATAAAGACAAGGTCTATCTAAAAAACTGAAAGAGACCTTGCATTACTCTAGAGACGGCTTCACTACAATACAAATGTACTCCGTACAATATGTTATTATTCCCCAATGCCCCTATTTTGATATCTTCCCCTTGCTTGTTGTAAACATATATAAACTTGTAGACAAATACATAAAAAATTTAGACAAACAATAAACACATTAAATTATAAATAAGTTCTCGACAATAGAGAGAAAAGAGCGAGATTGTGTGTGTATGTATAAGCAAGCATGTAGTTGATTACGTGTGTGTTCATATCCACTTCATAATGTTCAGATATTTTAAACAGTTCCCATACCTTCTTTTTTTCCGTAACCGGAAGTCCTTGTAGAATTTAGTACAGCCACAGTGTTATGGATGCTGTCTCGGAATAGCTGTTCATCTATAAAGAGTTTGTCCACAATGATAAAGGGACACCTACCATCCATCCTTTGTTGTCTTTGTACCGGATACAGTCTCTTACGACGTTCATTTATCTCCTTTGGAAATTGAGACCGAATTTGGTCCTTTTTAGCTCCCTTCCTCTGCTTTTGATCAGCTCCTTTTGTTGGTAGTGTTCAAATTTTGCGATGATCGGTGGAAAGCCACCTTGTTTACAGTCTCTATAGGAAGTTTCAATGCGGATTTCATGAATTCTCTGATCGCGCCCTCTGGATTATTGAATGTGTCCCCAGGAATACCAGAAAAAAATGGATTTTCACGCATGCTACGACTTTGTATGTCTAGTAGCGTCTCCTTCATCACCCTGTTTTCCCTGAGTAGACAATCCATGTTGGAATCGTGGATTTTTACCTTGGCTGTGAGTGTCTTGTTTTCTCTTTGGAGCTTGAGAATTTCACTCTGGCTGAACTCCAAACTCACCCTCAGCCCTGCTACCTTCTCACACAACTTTTCCATTGTTGCATGGATTCCAGCCAGAGCACTAGCCTCTACCTCAATGTTAAGTAAATCGTCCGTGTCTGTAGATTAATCTGTTTTTCTTTTCTTTGTCGGGTTAAAGTTATTTTGTGAGGTGGTCGGATCTTTCCACGAAGGAGTATGCCACGAAGGAGTAACGTAAAGCTGTTGGTACTCGTCAATTTCCCTCAGGATCTCCTTGGTATCCAGATTGGCTCTATACTGCAACCAGTTGTTTTACGAAAAGATAACAATGAGTCTTTCCCACGACGACGACATGTGTCTGTAGTACAGCCAGCTAGCACTCGCGGAATCCACGCAACAACAAAAAAAGGAACATAAACTTGCAGTCCCAGCTGTAAAGGCTAACCGCGTTGTGGAATCCTTAGTAACAAAACTTTAGTTTGGATTAAAATCGATTTAATGAAAAAGTTTTAATGTAAACATCAAACCGAGTGTAGACAGTACAGTGTCCTGTTGCGCGCTCTGACGTCTCTCTCTTGTCTCGTAACATAATTATATTCCTACACTCATAACCTGTCGGACACTTTCCCCGGGAAACATTATTTAAAGGAATACAAGTTATTTAATGGAACACAAGTTATTTAAAGGAAGTGTATAAATAACTATCCAACTAAAATTACATTTCATAAAACTTTCAACACGTGATAAAGAAAACTTTTAAAGAACATAAAAATGTGTTCTATGAATGTTCTTGTAACATCAGGTATTTTTCACCCTAAAATAAACATTGTTTAATCATCTGCACAACTTTTGAGATGTACCCACAATGTTCACACCAGACTGTTCCCATAACCTAATGAAACACTCAGGGAACCTTTAAAGAACAGACGAAATGTGTTCTGGGAACATTCTTGCAACATCAGTGTCACGGCTCTCGTCATAATGCGGATCGGACCAAAGCGCAGCGTGGTAAGTGTTCATGATTTTATTAGATCACAAAACACTCGAACAAAATAAACAAGAGGGAAAACCGAAACAGTTCTGTAAGGTGCATAAACTATACAGAAAACAACTACCCACAAAACACAGGTGGGAAAAAGGCTGCCTAAGTGTGATTCCCAATTAGAGACAATGATAGACAGCTGTCCCCGGCCAAAACATAGAAACAGAAAACATAGAAATAAAGAAACTAGAATGCCCACCCTAGTCACACCCTGGCCTACCCAAAATAGAGAATAAAAGCCTCTCTATGGCCAGGGCGTGACAATCAGGTGAATGCTTTTTACAAAACATTGTATAAGGATCAGCACGACTGGACATGTTTGTGCTATGAGAAGATATGTTGCAACCTGTTGAATGTTCTGGAACTTTCACAGAACCCGTTTTTGTTTGCTGGGAACATTTTTGTGAATTTTAGGAGAATATAGAACATCTTGGATTTCGAATGTGATGTTTGAGGGAATTATTTAAGTGATAATGCCTGAGAAGCTGGTGTTTGGAGCATATATCGCAACGGGTATTGTTAGTCCCGAGACGAATTCGAGGGCCGACAAACCGTGCCAATATATCCTTCAAACACAGGCTTTGAGGGCATTAACAGTTTTATTCAACGGTTTACCAAAATATTCCAATAATGATTGACATATTTTAATTAAAAACGTTATTTTTATTAATTTATTCATACTATTTCATCCGTCCACAAGTTATGGTTCCGACACAAATCTAGGGTTGCAAGAGACATGACCCAGTTGTTCAGTCTTTTTGTTCTGTATCTATGGACGTGACCCAGTCGTTCGTTCTAAATGTTCCATTGCCATACTGGCTGGCAACGTTCTTATCCCTTGCTTGCTAGCTAGCCAACTACAGCTAATTTACAGTCACGTCAAAAAGTGCAGCCAGAATAGCAGCAAAGTATCTGCATTTGCATTTGTTTAAGCTGTTTTCTTGTGACATTTATTTGGATACATCCATAACAATGAGGTAATAAGGCGCGATTTCACCTGGCATAGAAAATGTACTCACTCATCAGGACACTGTTGTTCAGAGGAGCTAGCCAACCACACAGCTACAGTAACACAATCATTTCAAAACTGAAGTTGCGTTTTGTTTTACCTTTTTTCAATATATATATATATTTTTTTATCCATAAAAATTATGCCAGCTGATTCATGATTTCGACTGGCTGAGAAATGCTGCCTGCCTATCTGTCTTGGCCCGACTCCCAACACATTCATTACTATGGGACAGCAGGAGATCGAATTTGAATATTAAAACAATGAAGCAAATGTCAGAGAGACAGACAGCAAGTTTTATACAAATCTCCACTGTTGAAAACGAAATGTTAGTCTAAAAGAAATGTGAAATAATGTCAAGATGCTTTTTATAGTGGAGATCAAGTTTATAAATTGCCTGGCTGGGCTGATGAGACAGTGGATTACGCAGTCAGATGGAACAGAGTACATAGGTATTTGACGCCATAGATCTAGCCGAAATGCGGTTTCAACCAATCAGCATTCAGGATTAGACCCACCCGTTGTATAATAATCACTATCACTCCGTTACTTCCTCCACCTGATATTTGTTTTTGCATCAGAAGCTGTTTATGTTGACTGAGTACAAGACAGCATCATTTCCCCTGTGTCATGCTCTTTCAGAGAGCTCATAGGAGGAGGATAAATAAAATAAAAATGAACTTTCTTTTCCATATTGGTAAAGTTCAGGAGTAGCTTGCCTAAACATAGTCTCTTTATTCAGAATGCTTTAACGTTGCAAGAACATTTCTGTGTATCAGTTGTTAGGACTTCACCTGATGGAACCAAAGAAACGTCCCCTCACCCCAAAACATTTTTTCATTACACATCACGCCTTGGTACTTGTTGCCGAGCCAGTCAAGGCCCTGATTGGCGAACCACTGATCCAGTCATAGCTCTTTGTCTATTGGCAAGGTTAGAGATGCTTTAAACATATAGTGTATTCAACTATTTGACATACATTATTATATTATGCATGTACATTTATAAAGCAATTATTCTTTAACTGTCCTCACCTGGGATTTGAATTCACAACCTTCACGGTATTCCAATTTTCCTGCTACGCCAACATGTCCATGTCATGTATCGGTTAATCTGACTATTCTCATCATTGATTTGATTGACTTATTTCAGCAATTTAACGGCTTTCAGTATAGTTGTCTAATGTTGGTGAGGTGAGGCATGTTAACCTGTTTTAACGGTACTCCTGAATCACTATGTATTTTAAACAGAGCTGAAATTGACTTTGTTCTGTGTATGTTTGGTGGGAAGTTGATGGAATATTATTCTAGCCCTCAGAAAATTGGACACATGAATGTTCTTGCAATGTTCCCATGAAACATGTCTAGAACATTAATATCTTATGTTCTGAGAACTTGGCAACCATGTTCTGTGTATGTTTTGGGGGGAAGTTGATGTAATATTATCCTAACTCACAGAAAAGTAGACACGTGAATGTTCTTGTAATGTTCCCATGAAACATGTCTAGAACATTCATATCTTTAAATTCTGAGAACATGGCAACCACGTTCTAGGTATGTTCTATTTGACATTAAGGTAATGGTCTCTTGCATAGCCACGGGAAGTAAGAGTGCTGAGGGTGCTGCAGCACACCCTGAAAAATCAGATTTAAAAAAATCGGAATAAAAATATATATATATTGTTTTGTTTTTTTACAAAAGTAGTGCGCTGGGCCTTTACTAGTCATGTATTAGTGGACCACTATAGTTGTCTGTAAAGCGGGCCACACTTTTTTTGCCTAATGTCTTGTACACCCCACTATATCCCCAGCAGCAGCATTAGGTAGAAATGCAGACCCAGTGTGATAACCTCGAATCAGAGCTCCATCTGAAAGAAATGGACATTTGCCAAGAGGAGTTAATTAGGGTAAATAATAAGATGCAATCAAGCAAGTACTTCAGTTGTATAGCTTTAGGAGGAAAGGATGAAGGAGGGTGTCATTTGCTACCTCTAAGTGCATGGTAACTGAAGTGCTCCAGACAGAGTATTTTTCATGGAAATAATTCCATTGCTTCCTTTAATTTATTTATTTGTTATTTCACCTTTATTTAACCTGTACTGCTCTGGCGTTCCGCCAGCGGAACTCCTCCCACATTCCACTGAAAAGGCAGAGCGCGAAATTCAAAATATATTTTTTAGAAATATTTAACTTTCACATATTAACAAGTCCAATACAGCAAATGAAAGGTACACATCTTGTGAATCCAGCCAACATGTCCGATTTTTAAAATGTTTTACAGCGAAAACCGCACATATATTTATGTTAGCTCACCACCAAATACAAAAAAGGACAGACATTTTTCACAGCACAGGTAGCATGCACAAAGCCAACCAAACTAACCAAGAACCAACTTCATCAGATGACAGTCTTATAACATGTTATTCAATAAATCTATGTGTTGTTCGAAAAATTTGCATATTTCAGGTATAAATCATAGTTTACATTGCAGCTACAATCAGAAATTGCACCGAAAGCAGACAGAATAATTACAGACACCAACGTCAAATACCTAAATACTCATCATAAAACATTTCTGAAAAATACATAGTGAACAGCAAATGAAAGACAGGCATCTTGTAATTCCAGACAGTATTTCCAATTTCTTAAGTGTTTTACAGCAAAAACACAATATAGCGTTATATTAGCTTACCACAATAGCCAGAAACACAAGCCATTTCCCAGCAGCAAAAGTTAGCGATCGTAACAAACCAGCAAAAGATATATCATTTTTGACTAACCTTGATATGCTTCATCAGATGACAGTCCTATAACATCAGGTTATACATACACTTATGTTTTGTTCGAAAATGTGCATATTTAGAGCTGAAATCAGTGGTTATACATTGTGCTAACGTAGCTACTTTTTCCCACAACGTCCGGATATTTTTCTGACACTTTTTCTGACACACATATTCTGACCAAATAGCTATTCATAAACATAACTAAAAAATACATGTTGTATAGGAAATGATAGATACACTAGTTCTTATTGCAATCACCGTGTTAGAATTCTAAAAATAACTTCATTACGACATAAGGCTTACGTTATGGCGAGCGAGTGCCCAAAACCTGGGAGCAAAACTAATAGTACACAGTTCGACAGATATATGAAATAGAATCATAAAATGGGTCCTACTTTTGATGAGCTTCCATCAGAATGTTGTACAAAAGGTCCTTTGTCAAGAACAATCGTTGTTTGGATTTAGAATGTCCTTTTTCCCTCTTGAATTAGCAAGCGCACTAGCCAAGTGGCGCGAAGCTCTCCTTCCTGAACAAAGGCACACAACGCAACACGCCTAACGTCCCGAATAAATTTCAATAGTCTAATAAAACTATATTGAAAAAACATACTTTACGATGATATTGTCACATGTATCAAATAAAATCAAAGCCGGAGATAGTAGTCGCCTATAACGAAAGCTTTTCAGAAGGGAATTCCAGGTCCAACCTCGCGCTTTCCAGAAAACAGAAAATGGGTGACACGTCATTCCAAGAGGATTTATTCCATCTCAGACCAAGATAAACACTCCATTTCTTCTCTCACTGCCTCTTGACATCTAGGGGAAGGTGTATGACGTGCATGTATACTAATACGTTTCATGCCCATTTATAGGCAGGACCTAGAACAGAGCATCGATTTCTTATTTTCCACTTCCTGGTCAGGAAGTTTGTGCCAAATGAGTTCTGTTTTACTCACAGATATAATTCAAACGGTTTTAGAAACTAGAGAGTGTTCTCTATCCAATAATAATAATAATATGCATATAGTACGAGCAAGTATTGAGTACGAGGCCGTTTAAATTGGGCACGATTTTCCCCCAAAGTGAAAACAGCGCCCTCTGTCCTCAACAGGTTTTAACCAGGTAGGCCAGTTGAGAACAAGTTCTCATTTACAACTGCGACCTTGCCAAGATAAAGCAAAGCAGTGCGACAAAAACAACAACACAGAGTTACACATAAACAAACATACAGTCAAAAACACAAAAGAAAAGAAAAATAGAAAAATCTATGTACAGTGTGTGCAAATGTAAAAGAATAGGGAGGTAGGCAATAAATAGGCCCGAGAGGCGAAAATAATTACAATTTAGTATTAATACTGGAGTGATAGATGTGCAGATGATGATGTGCAAGGAGAGATACTGGGGTGCAAAACTGCAAGAGGGTATGTAATAATATGGGGATGAGGTAGTTGGGTGTGCTATTTACAGATTGGCTGTGTACAGGTACAGTGATCATTAACCTGCTCAGACAGCTGATGTTTAAAGTTCGAGAGGGAGATATAAGACTCCAGCTTCAGAGATTGTTGCAATTCGTTCCAGTCATTGGCAGCAGAGAACTGGAAGGAAAGTCGGCCAAAGGAAGTGTTAGCTTTGGGGATGACCAGTGCAATATACCTGCTGGAGTGTGTGCTACGGGTGAGTGTTGCTATGGTGACCAGTGAACCGAGATAAGGCGGGGCTTTACCTAGCAAAAACCTATAGATGACCTGGAGCCAAATCAAATCAAATCAATTAAATGTTTATTTGTCACATACTCATGGTTAGCAGATGTTAATGCGAGTGTAGCGAAATGCTTGTGCTTCTAGTTCCGACAGTGCAGTAATAACCAATGAGTAATCTAACCTAACAATTTCACAACAACTACCTTACTACCTAACAAGTGTAAAGGGATGAAGAATATGTACATAAAAATATATGAATGAGTGATGGTACAGAACGGCATAGGCAAGACGCAGTAGATGGTATAGAGTACAGTATATACATATGAGATGAGTAATGTAGGGTATGTAAACATTATATTAAGTGGCATTGTTTAAAGTGGCTAGTGATACATTTTTCACATCAATTTTTCCATTATTAAAGTGGCTGGAGTTGAGTCAGTATGTTGGCAGCAGCCACTCAATGTTAGTGGTGGCTGTTTAACAGTCTGATGTCCTTGAGATAGAAGCTGTTTTTCAGTCTCTCGGTCCCTGCTTTGATGCACCTGTACTGACCTCGCCTTCTGGATGATAGCGGGGTGAACAGGCAGTGGCTCGGGTGGTTGTTGTCCTTGATGATCTTTATGGCCTTCCTGTGACATCGGGTGGTGTAGGTGTCCTGGAGGGCAGATAGTTTGCCCCCGGTGATGCGTTGCGTTTTGCAGACCTCACTACGGTCATGACGTTGGCCTGGGGGTAGGTTTATGACAGTCATAAATACCTCTCCCCCCCTTTTTCCTCTCTCTATCCTACTGATGTGACATTTGAAAACCCTTTGGTTAACATAGAGATTCTGGGAACATCAGAAGGTGGGGGGAAATTAACTATATTCTGGTAATCCGAGCAATTGAACGTATGCGGTGGTACTTAATGAATATGTTGTCAGTTCGGTTGTCATCTGAGACATTCTCATCAATGATAGGATGACATAAACTCTACAGTGGAAAGTCTGCACATTGTAGTTATCGGAGTCACATGGAATTGTTGTTCAATTTAAATGTTTGAATATAAAATTATTGGTGAAGAGATGAAATGTAATTTTAGCTTCCAAATGAGAGATTTGGGTTTTCATAATGTAAGGGCTCTGCTCAATCAGTGGCCCGCCCCTGTGAAGAGACACGGGTTATAAAACTTTTCAAACACGCCCTCCTCTCCCTTCCTATATAAAGCCTTGACGACAATATAACCTCCTGTTCCAAGTCCGTGAGGTCTGCAGCCTCTGCATTAAAAGGACTAACATGTCAACTACAGAACTAAGCCAACCTCAGAGTGAGCTTTGGTTGCGAATGGTATGAACTTTGAACTCTTATTCACTACAGAAGTGATACCTCCTAGCCGTTGAGTTAGCAACAGCAGCTGCAAACGTGGGCTAGGAAAGAACAGACAGAGTATTCCGTCTACCACACAACGACGTTACTACAACGTATCCAAATTACCACCAGAGACATTCTTCAAAGGACAAAGGACTCGGTTGGGCAACACGGCCTTCCATCTACCACCAACCTACCGAAGCGCAGCTCAGAGTATATATTTATTGCATTTTCCTTTTCCAAATGGGCGGTAATTTAGAATGCATAAGATACTGTATTTACGATAGCATGGCTTCTCCCTTTGTTCCTCAAGTCTTCCCGCTCTTTCACTCAAACCCAGTCCTCTTTTCTTTTGTGTAAACAGCTGTCATATCTGTTCCATCCACTAGGGATGTTTTCCTTTATGACGTAATTTGTATGATTCATTCTGTGTATATGTAATTCTGTGTGATTAGTTAGGTATTTAGTAAATAAATAATTTAACCCAATTTTGTATTGCTGATTCAACTTGTTAGCCAGGGTTCGTGAAGATAACTGTCACGTTCCTGACCTATTTATGTTAGTTGTTATGTGTGTTAGCTGGTCAGGACGTGAGGTTGGGTGGGCATTCTATGTTTTCTGTTTCTGTGTTGGTTTTGGGTTACCTGGTATGGCTCTTAATTAGAGGCAGGTGTTTGGCGTTCCTCTAATTAAGAGTCATATTTAGGTAGGCGTTGTCACAGTGTTCGTTGTGGGTGATTGTCTCCTGTGTCCGTATGTATGTTCGTACCACATGGGACTGTAGCGTTTGTTTGTTTCGTTTCGTTTCGATGTCGTCTGTTTCCTGTACGTAAGTTTATGTTTAGTTATGTAAGTTTATGTTCAGGTTTTCGTCAACGTCGTTTTCTTGTTTTGTAGTTTGGAAAGTGTTTTGTTTCGTTTCGTGTTGCCGTCGCATTTATAATAAAGATGGCTTATTTCCCAAATGCTGCGTATTGGTCTGAAGATCCTTCTCTCCTCACCTCATCCGAGGATGAGGAGAGCGTCAGCCGTTACAATAACCAAGAATTTACAACTTTCAGATGAGACTGAATTAAGGTGACGATTAATATTGACTGCTATTGATGTAAAATATTACTAGGTCTTTTAAGAGTTTATTCGGAAGATAACAGCTCTATAAATATTATTTTGTGGTGCCCCGACTTCTAGTTAATTACATTTACATGATTAGCTCAATCAGGTAATATTAATTACGGAGAAAGGATTTTATAGAATAGCATGTCATATCACTTAATGCGGCATAGCTAAAGACACGACACTACCTAGCCAGTGGGTTTGGCGACGGATATGTAGTGAGGGCCAGCGAACGAGAGCATACAGGTCGCAGTGGTGGATAGTACAGCGGAAGTCGGAAGTTTACATACACATAGGTTGGAGTCATTAAAACTTGTTTTTCAACCACTCCACAAATTTCTTGTTAACAAACTACAGTTTTGGCAAGTCGGTTAGGACACCAACTTTGTGCATGACACAAGTCATTTTTCCAACAATTGTTTACAGACGGATTATTTCACTTATAGTTCACTGTATCACAATTCTAGTGGGTCAGAAGTATACATACACTAAGTTGACTGTATTTCAAGGCCTACCTTCAAACTCAGTGCCTCTTTGCTTGACATCATGGGAAAATCAAAAGAAATCAGCCAAGACCTCAGAAAACAAAATGTAGACCTCTACAAGTTTGGTTCATACTTGGAAGCAATTTCCAAACACCTGAAGGTACCAAGTTCATCTGTACAAACAATAGTACGCAACAATAAACACCATGGGACCACGCAGCCGTCATACCACTCAGGAAGGAGACGCGTTCTGTCTCCTAGAGATGAACGTACTTTGGTGCGAAAAATGCAAATCAATCCCAGAATAACAGCAAAGGACCTTGTGAAGATGCTGGAGGAAAGAGGTACAAAATTATCTATATCCACAGTAAAACGAGTCCTATCTCGACATACCTGAAAAGCCGCTCAGCAAGGAAGAAGCCACTGCTCCAAAATCACCATAAAAAACGCCAGACTACGGTTTGCAACTGCACATGGGACAAATATTGAACTTTTTGAAGAATTGTCCTCTGATCTGATGAAACAAAAATAGAACTGTTTGACCATAATGAACATTGTTATGTTTGGATGAAAAAGGGGGAGGCTTGCAAGCTGAAGAACACCATCCCAACCGTGAAGAACGGGGGTGGCAGCATCATGTTGTGGGGGTGCTTTGGTGCAGGAAGGACTGGTGCACTTCACAAAATAGATGGCATCATGAGGCAGGAAAGGTATGAGGATATATTGAAGCAACATCTCAAGACATCAGTCAGGAAGTTAAAGCTTGGTCGCAAATGGGTCTTCCAAATGGACAATGACCCCAAGTATACTTCCAAAGTTGTGGCAAAATGGCTTAAGGACAACAAAGTCAAGGTATTGGAGTGGCCATCACAAAGCCCTGACCTCAATCCTATAGAAAATATGTGGGCAGAACTGAACAAGTGTGTGCGAGCAAGGAGGCCTACCTACCTGACTCAGTTACACAAGCTCTGTCAGGAGGAATGGGCCAAAATTCACCCAACGTATTGTGGGAAGCTTGTGGAACGCTACCCGAAACATTTGAGCCAAGTAAACAATTGAAAGGCATTGCTACCAAATACTAATTGAGTGTATGTAAACTTCTGACCCACTGGGAATGCGATGAAAGAAATAAAAGCTGAAATAAGTCATTCTCTCTTATTATTTTGACATTTCACATTCTTCAAATAAAGTGGTGATCTTAACTGACCTAAGACAGTGAATTTTTACTAGGATTAAATGTCAGGAATTGTGAAAGACCGAGTTTAAATGTATTTGGCTAAGGGGTATGTAAACTTCTGACTCCAACTGTATATGGGGCTTTGGTGATAAAACGGATGGCACTGTGATAGACTACATCCAGTTTGCTGAGTAGAGTGTTGGGGGCTATTTTGTAAAGGACATCGCTGAAGTCAAGGATTGGTAGGATAGTCGGTTTTACGAGGGCAAGTTTGGCGGCATGAGTGAGGGAGGCTTTGTTGCGAATTTGGAAGCCGATTCTAGATTTAATTTTGGATTAGAGATGCTTAATGTGAGTCTGGAAGGAGAGTTTACAGTCTAACCAGACACCTAGGTACTTGTAGTTGTCCACATATTCTAGGTCAGAACCGTCCAGAGTAGTGATGTTAGTCGGGCGGTCGGGTGCGGGCAGCAATTGGTTGAAGAGCATGCACTTAGTTTTACTAGCACTTAAAAGCAGGTGGAGGCCACGGAAGGAGTGTTGTATGGCGTTGAAGCTCGTTTGGAGGTTTGTTAGCACAGTGTCCAAACTGTGACTCAGTTCAGACAACCAGTCAAAGTTAGAACGGTTATTGTAAGCCCTTTTGCTCCTGCATCTGTACTGCGGTACTGCATCCAGGCTGGCCAAAATGAACGTGGGACAACTTGGATGCAGGTTCTGCAGTGAAATATTTATTCCCGTCCATTCACTCTCCTCGGGACAGTGTGATTTTAATGAGAGCACTGTCTCAATGGGCTTAACCAACCTTTGTTTTCTTGCTCTTAGACCCAGACACACACACAAACTGACACCTTGTATTATTGTCTTTTCTCAGCCCTGAAAATGATCAGTGTGCAATGATTAATGTTGCTGTCCTTTTGCTTTAGAGCTGATGCCCGGGCAGGAGAGAATCAATGCAAAATCATTTGAGAGAGATTATTTTTTCATTCATTGCAGAATAGCCACATTAAGCAATGACAAGAGGGAACTGGACTTGGTGGAACAAAATTTGAAATTCAAAGAAATCTATGACATGGTAAACCGGGCGTCTGGGCAAATAACTTTGTTTATTTGGCAAAAGTGCTAGACTTGTGTACAATCAAAATCAGCATGTCTTTTGGTTTACCCAATTAATCATTGTCTCAGTAATATAAGATACTTATTTAAACATTTAACATTCATTCAAGTTAACATTTGTTGTAATCTAGATATGATTGAATTCTAGCTGTTGTCTTCAACTTCAATTAAATTAACTATTTGGATAGTTGCTTGTTTGTTTGGTATTCATCTGTGTTTGTCTGTTCTTTCTCTGACAAAGTTTCTGAAATCCTTCACTGACCAAAGTTCTGCTAACAAGACCCTGGAGCAGACTCAGCAGAGGACTCTGACTGGTCCACCATATATATTGTCTGGGTTGCTGCTGTTGTTTATTGCTTAGGATCTCATGCACAGAATGTTTGACTCATTCTTGTGTAACAGCCTTTTGTTTTCAAAGGTCAGTTGGCAGCTTGTGTATAATAAGGTGGATTATTCATGTTCACCTTGTCTAGGGCTTCTAAATGTTCCCAATTACAATACCCACTGCACTGGGGGTTTTGGATTGCCTGCGGCGTCATATTCAGCTGGCAACACTATATGGATTCTGTTTTACCATTCCTGTTGTGCCCTTGTCAAACTGCCCCCAATATACAAACACACTGGCGGGCAAACTATTGGAAATATTGATAATCACTTCTTTACCTGGATTTATTAAATTTGGAGGGATGGGGAGAGAGAAAGAGGGAAGGGCAAGGGAGGGAGAGAGAGTGACCATTGTATAGCCAATCCCCTCTAAAATGACGCTGAGATCGATTAATAAAATGGAATGGAACATGCTGGGGATTGACAGTGCCTTCAGAATGTATTCACACCCCTTGACTTTTTCCACATTTTGTTGTGTTACAGCCTGAATTTAAAATTGATTACATTTAGATGTTGTCTCACTGACCAACCTACACACAATACCCCATAATGTCAAAGTGGAATTATGTTTTTAGAATTATTTTTTACAAATGAATTAAAAATGAAAAGCTGAAATGTCTTGAGTCAATAAGTATTCAACCCCTTTGTTATGGCAAGTCTAAATAAGTTCAGGAGTAAAAATATGCTTAACAAGTCACATAATAAGTTGCATGGACTCACTCTGTGTGCAAGAATAGTGTTTAACATGATTGAATGACTACCTCATCACTGTACCTCAGTTGAGCAGTGAATTTCAAACACAAATTCAACCACAAAGACATGGGAGGTTTTCCGCAAAGAAGGGCACCTACGGTATTGGTAGATGTGTAAAAGTAAAAAAGCAGACATTGAATATCCCTTTGAGCATGGTGAAGTTATTAATTACACTTTGGATGGTGTATCAGTACACCCAGTCACTACAAAGATACAGGTGCCCTTCCTAACTCAGTTGCCGGAGAGGAAGGAAACCGCTCAGGGATATCACCATGAGACCAATGGTGACTTTAAAATAGTTACAGAGTTTAATGGCTGTGATAGGAGAAAACTGCGGATGGATCAACAACAGTTACTGCACAATACTAGCCAAAATGACAAAGTGAAAAGAAGAAAGCCTGTACAGAATAAAAATATTCCAAAACATGCATCCTGTTTACAATAAGGCACTAAAGTAAAACTGCAAAAAAATTGGCAAAGAAATTAACTTTATGTTCTCAATACAAATTGTTATGTTTGGGGAAAACACAACACATCACTGAGTAGCACTCTTCATGTTTTTAAAATACATGGAATCGAGCTAAGCACAGACCAAATCCTAGAGGAAAATCTCTGTCTGCTTTTTAACAGACACTGGGAGACAAATTCACATTTCAGCTGGACAATAACCTGAAATTCAAGGCCAAATATACACTGCAGTTGCTTACCAAGACGACATTGAATGTTCTTGATAGTCCTAGTTACAGTTTTGACTTAAATCGGCTTGAAATCTATGGCAAGAATTGAAAATGGCTGTCTAGCAATGACCAACAACCAACTTGACAGAGCTGCTACTCTCTGTCTATTATTTATGCATGGTTACTTTACCCCTACCTGCATGTACAAATTACCTCGACTAAGCTTTACCCTCGCACATTGACTCTGTACCGGTATCCCCTGTATATAGCCTCGTTATTGTTATTTTATTATGTAACTTTTTAAATATTTTTTAAAACTTTAGTTAATTTAGTAAATATTTTCTAAACTCTATTTCTTGAACTACATTGTTGGTTAAGAGCTTGTAAGTAAGCATTTCATGGTAAGGTCTACACCTGTTGTATTCGGAACATGTGATAAATAAAATTTGATTTGAAATAATTTGATTTCAAAATAAAAAAATTAAGTGCAAATATTGTACAATTCATGTGTGCAAAGCTCTTAGAGACTTACCCAGAAAGACTCACAGCTGTAATTGCTGCCAAATGTGTTTCTAACATGTATTGATTGACCCAGGGGTGTGAATACTAAGGTAAATTAGATATTTCTGTATTTGATTTTCAATAAATTTGCCAAAATATCTAAACATGTTTTCACTTTGTCATTATGGGGTATTGTGTGTACACGGGTGAAGAAGAAAAAAATATTAAATAAATGTAACACAATAAAATTTGAAATAAGTCTGAAAGTATGTGTAACGACTGACGCTCTCCTCATCCTCGGACGAGGTGAGGAGAGAAGGATCTTCAGACCAAAACGCAGCATTTGTGAAATAAGCCATCTTTATTATAAAATAAGATGGCAACACGAAACGAAACAAAACACTTTCAAAACTACAAAACAAGAAAACGACGTTGACGAAACCTGAACATAAACTTACATAACTAAACATAAACTCACGTACAGGAAACAGACGACATCGAAACGAAACGAAACGAAACAAACAAACGCTACAGTCCCATGTGGTACGAACATACATACGGACACAGGAGACAATCACCCACAAACAAACAGTGAGAAATGCCCTACCTAAATATGACTCTTGATTAGAGGAAAACGCAAACCACCTGCCTCTAATCAAGAGCCATACCAGGCAAACCAAAACCAACATAGAAACAGAAAACATAGAATGCCCACCCAACCTCACGTCCTGACCAACTAACACACATAACAACTAACATAAATAGGTCAGGAACGTGACAGTATGAATACTTTCTGAAAGCACTGTAATAGACTGCGCTTTCTCTGAGGTAAAAATAAAAACTCTTCAGAGCAAGAATCACTGTAGGAGAAAATCTATGTCTTGGCCTGAAACCAGCTGAAAGGGAAAAATACGTTTGAAGATGAAAAGGAATGCAAAGAGAAACCACACTTGATGGTTCATTGAGTACTAAAACATTGATGTCTTTTGACCTTTGCATTTGTGCGTTTGAATCGACTGGGAAATATGTTCCCCTCAATGTTTTACTATAATTATACTCTACATTTTTGTTCTGTATCCCTATGTGTTGGTGTGACATGCCGAACAGTCAATGACATCTCATGAGTTGAAAAGCAATATAATTTCGGGCCATGAATAAATAACGGATTTCTAAAAGCCAGCCCAGGGAAACGATTTGGGATTCATGTTTTGGGAAAGTGTATTTTAAGACTCAGTCAGCGAGACGATTAAAGTCCTTAAAAAAACACAACAAGGAGTGACAAGGGAAGGAAATTAGAAAGCTCAGGGCGGTGGACATTCCCACAGAGCTTATTTATAAGAGACACTCATTGCGGTAATGAACAGTTCATCCTTCTGCCTGCTACTGATGAGAGACAGCGAGAGAGTGACAAAAAAGTAACAAACTGTACAATGTGAATCTGGACCCTCACACTAGCATGCAAACAGCTTAGTTTGTTGACAAATCTGTCAGTGTTGTCAAAACATATATTATTTCACTGACAATATCACTTTCAGCTTCTCATAGGTTGTCATCATGGCTCATGTGTTTCTAAGGACACGATCCCTTCCAAAGTCATTACCATCGCTTGCAGCATATTTATACTGTATGGTTGGCTCCCCAACAGCTGGGGGGTTGAAGTCAATGCAAAGGATCTATTAAGATGTACTTCAAATATAAAATGAAGACAAATGATGAAATACATTGAGCATATTTTCCAATGAAACTTGTTTCCTAGCGCAACCCTAAAAGGCGCTGCATGGTCAATCTGTAGTCTGCACTGGCCGTGCAGCATTTACGGTGCTACGGCATCTGCAGAAGTCAAGGCATTCATAGTTCTTGCGCATCAAAAGCAGCGCAGAGCTGTTGTTAAGGAAGTTGTCAAGGAAGTGAGTCTGTGTTCATACAGGATCTCCCGCCCCCGCCTACCGTCACCCATTCATGTCGATGCAGAGCTGTACAGAGCTATATGGAGCCCTCCGCATTGTTACAAAATTTGGGAGGCGCACGGCAATGCGGTACAAGCTCAATTTGGCCTCTGCATGCCCCAGGAGACTCAGCAATTGCGTCACACCCGTCATACGTCACACCCTCCATACGGACCCTCCAACAACATTTTTGGATCAAGCAAAAACGGGCTTTCATCCTTGAGAAATTATATTGTCCCTACATGCTATATCTCCTGATGTCTTTAGATTGCTCCCAGATGTGTGAGCATTAAATGCACATCACACCTGGGCAAGAAACAAGCTTCCGCATAAGAGACAGACTGATAGGCTTTTGAATTCTCTCCTACAGAGTAATCTATATGTAATAAATGGCCACACCCTTACTATAGACTGAATTTTATTGATGCTAGGTCTGGAAGTAGGTGAACCTCAATGGATAGTGAAACACAGTAATGAGCAAAGATGAGATGAACAAGATGAGAGCAAAGCAACATTGCTGAAAAATACACATTTTCACTCCCAGTGTCCTATTCCCTTACCTTAAGCCAATGATAATGAAATTAAATCTGTTCGATAAGACAGGAATCAGCAATCCCAGTATTTGGGCAAGAGATAGAGAAGCTAGGAAAGTAGGAAGGCTCTCCAAAACATACCATTAATTTTTTATCAAGCACTGATCAAACACCACCCCATTCAATGTCATAGCCCTGCCTGAGACGAGAGTTATGAAATGTGAAGACTTTGAGGTATGGAAAGAGAAATATGTCACTATTGTATTCTGTACGGTATTTGATCTGGGGGTAGAGGGGAACAGGAGAAGGATAGACTGAGGGAAACGAGAGAACAATTTAGTGAGTGACTCACAAAGGGACAATCCAGCCACAAGGATTGCGTTCAATCGATCACCATGACGACTCTAGCGAACAAAAGATAAGAGCCTGTCAGTCCAACAGCTCACCTTCACCTGCTTGAGCTCCGTGAAAGACCTCCAAAATCCTTGAAGCATTAGCATAGCACTTCTTAACTCTGTGTTTGTACCTGTTATGACGCATAATAAAATCTATTTTAAAGATGCACTATGCCGAAATCGCTCCGTCATTTCCTGATAGCAAAAATTTGAATACTTTTGCCTAATTTCAGTTTTTGTGACAAAATAAGCAAGTAGAATGCATTCGGAAAGTATTCAGAACCTTTGACTTTTTACACATTCTGTTACTTTACAGCATTACACACAACACCCCATAAAGACAAAGCAAAAACAGGTTTTTAGAAATGAAAATTATAAAAATAAAAAACTGAAATATCACATCTGCATAAGTATTCAGACCCTCTGCTCAGTACTTTGTTGAAGCAACTAAAGTCTTCTTGGGTATGACAATACAAGCATGGCACACTTGTATTTTAGGAATTTCTTCCATTCTTCTCTGCAGATCCTCTCAAGCTCTGTCAGGTCGGATGGGGAGCGTTGCTGCACAGCAATTTTTAGGTCTCTCCAGATATGTTCGATCGGGTTCAAGTCCGGGCTCTGGCTGGGCCACTCAAGGATATTCAGAGGCTTGTCCCGAAGCCACTCTTGCGTTGTCTTGGCTGTGTACTTATGTTGTTGTCTTGTTGGAAGGTGAACCTTGGCCCCAGTCTGAGATCTGGAGCAGGTTTTCATAAAGGATATATCTGTACTTTGCTCCATTCATCTTTCCATCGATCCTGACTAGTCTCCCAGTCCCTGCCACTGAAAAACATCCCCACAGCATGATGCTGCCACCACCATACTTCACCGTAGGGTCTGTGGCGTTCTGCATTAGTATCGAATAGCCCCCGTGATATGCAACTTTTCAGGGAAGTTAGGAACAAATATACCCAGGCAGTTAGGAAAGCTAAGGCTAGCTTTTTCAAACATAAATTTGCATCCTGTAGTACTAACTCCAAAAAGTTCTGGGACACTGTAAAGTCCATGGAGAATAAGAGCACCTTCTCCCAGCTGCCCACTGCTCTGAGGCTAGGAAAAACTGTCACCACCGATAAATCCACTATAATTGAGAATTTCAATAAGCATTTCTCTACGGCTGGCCATGCTTTCCACCTGGCTACCCCTACCCGGGACAACAGCACTGCCCTCCCCTCTGCTACTCGCCCAAGCCTTCCCCATTTCTCTTTCTCCCAAATACAGTCAGCTGATGTTCTTAATGAGCTGCAAAATCTGGACCCTTACAAATCAGCCGGGCTAGATAATCTGGACCCTTTCTTTCTAAAACTATCTGCTGAAATTGTTGCCACCCCTATTACTAGCCTCTTCAACCTCTCTTTCGTGTCGTCTGAGATCCCCAAAGATTGGAAAGCAGCTGCGGTTATCCCCCTCTTCAAAGGGGGGGACACCCTTGACCCTAACTGCTACAGACCTATATCTATCCTACCCTGCCTTTCTAAGGTCTTCGAAAGCCAAGTCAACAAACAGATTACCGACCATTTCGAATCACAACACACCTTCTCCGCTATGCAATCTGGTTTCAGAGCTGGTCATGGGTGCACCTCAGCCACGCTCAAGGTCATAAACGATATCGTAACCGCCATCGATAGGAAACAATACTGTGCAGCCGTATTCATTGACCTGGCCAAGGCTTTTGACTCTGTCAATCACCACATCCTCATTGGCAGACTCGACAGCCTTGGTTTCTCTAATGATTGCCTCGCCTGGTTCACCAACTACTTCTCTGATAGAGTTCAGTGTGTCAAATCGGAGGGTCTGTTGTCCGGGCCTCTGGCAGTCTCTATGGGGGTGCCACAGGGTTCAATTCTTGGACCGACTCTCTTCTCTGTTTACATCAATGATGTCGCTCTTGCTGCTGGTGATTCTCTGATCCACCTCTACGCAGACGACACTATTCTGTATACTTCTGGCCCTTCTTTTGACACTGTGTTAACAACCCTCCAGGCGAGCTTCAATGCCATACAACTCTCCTTCCGTGGCCTCCAACTGCTCTTTGTCACGACTTCGACCGAGGCAGGCTCTCCTTCCTGTTCGGGTGGCGTTCGGCGGTCGTCGTCACCGGCCTATTAGCTGCCACTGATCCTTTTCTCCCCCTCCCTATGTGTTTATTGGGCGCACCTGTTTTGTATGAGGGTTAATTAGTTGGGCTTATTTAATCAGCCGGCATACACGTTTCTTTGTGCGGGATTGTTTGTTTGTAAGTGGTGGTGTTTGTTTCGTGCATCGTGTTTGCTGTACTGTTTTCGTATTCCCCGTGTCTGGGGGTTGTTTAAGTGGTCACCCAGTGTGTTAGTTGGGTGGCCTAGTTTTCTACATGTTCATTAAAGAACATTTGGTTATTGCACCTGCTGTTGCCTGCGCTTGACTTCCACTCCGACACCCAGGCCTTACACTCTTAAATACAAGTAAAACCAAATGCATGCTCTTCAACCGATCGCTGCCTGCCCCTGCCCGCCTGTCCAACATCACTACTTTGGACGGCTCTGACTTAGAATATGTGGACAACTACAAATACCTAGGTGTCTGGTTAGACTGTAAACTCTCCTTCCAGACCCACATCAAACATCTCCAATCCAAAGTCAAATCTAGAATTGGCTTCCTATTCCGCAACAAAGCATCCTTTACTCATGCTGCCAAACATACCCTTGTAAAACTGACCATCCTACCAATCCTCGACTTCGGTGATGTCATTTACAAAATAGCCTCCAAAACCCTACTCAATAAATTGGATGCAGTCTATCACAGTGCCATCCGTTTTGTCACCAAAGCCCCATATACTACCCACCACTGCGACCTGTACACTCTCGTTGGCTGGCCCTCGCTTCATACTCGTCGCCAAACCCATTGGTTCCAGGTCATCTACAAGACCCTGCTAGGTAAAGTCCCCCCTTATCTCAGCTCGCTGGTCACCATAGCAGCACCTACCCGTAGCACGCGCTCCAGCAGGTATATCTCTCTAGTCACCCCCAAAACCAATTCTTCCTTTGGACGCCTCTCCTTCCAGTTCTCTGCTGCCAATGACTGGAACGAACTACAAAAATCTCTGAAACTGGAAACACCTATCTCCCTCACTAGCTTTAAGCACCAGCTGTCAGAGCAGCTCATAGATTACTGCACCTGTACATAACCCATCTACAATTTAGCCCAAACAACTACCTCTTTACCTACTGTATTTATTTATTAATTTATTTTGCTCCTTTGCACCCCATTATTTCTGTCTCTACTTTGCACTTTCTTCCAATGCAAACCAACCATTCCAGTGTTTTTTTTTTAGTTTTTATTTTACTTGCTGTGTTGTACTCACTTCGCCTCCATGGCCTTTTTATATTTTTATTTATTTATACATATATCTGTTTGCCTTCACCTCCCTTATCTCACCTCACTTGCTCACATTGTATATAGACTTATTTTTTATCTTTTTCACTGTATTATTGACTATATGTTTGTTTTTACTCCATGTGTAACTATGTGTTGTTGTATGTGTCGAACTGCTTTGCTTTATCTTGGCCAGGTCGCAATTGTAAATGAGAACGTGTTCTCAATTTGCCTACCTGGTTAAATAAAGGTTAAATAAATAAAATTTAAAAAAAAACCGCCAAAGCCCCCACCATTTCTCCTTCACCCAAATCCAGATAGCTGATGTTCTGAAAGAACTGCAAAATCTGGACCCCTACAAATCAGCCAGGCTAGACAATCTGGACCCTCTCTTTTTAAAATTATCTGCCGAAATTGTTGCAACCCCTATTACTAGCCTGTTCAACCTCTCTTTCGTATCGTCTGAGATTCCCAAAGATTGGAAAGCTGCCGCGGTCATCCCCCTCTTCAAAGGGTGTGACACTCTAGACCCAAACTGCTACAGACCTATATCTATCCTACCCTGTCTTTCTAAGGTCTTCAAAAGCCAAGTTAACAAACAGATTACCAACCATTTCGAATCCCACCGTACCTTCTCCGCTATGCAATCTGTTTTCCGAGCTGGTCATGGGTGCACCTCAGCCACGCTCAAGGTCCTAAACGACATCATAACCACCATCGATAAGAGACATTACTGCGCAGCCGTATTCATCGACCTGGCCAAGGCTTTTGACTCTGTCAACCACCACATTCTTATTGGCAGACTCGACAGCCTTGGTTTCTCAAATGATTGCCTCGCCTGGTTTACCAACGACTTCTCAGACAGAGTTCAGTGTGTCAAATCGGAGGGCCTGCTGTCCGGACCTCTGGCAGTCTCTATGGGGGTGCCACAGGATTCAATTCTCGGGCCGACTCTCTTCTCTGTATACATCAATGATGTTGCTATTGCTGCTGGTGATTCTCTGATACACCTCTACGCAGACGACACCATTCTGTATACTTCTGGCCCCTCTTTGGACACTGTGTTAACTAACCTCCAGACGAGTTTCAATGCCATACAACTCTCCTTCCGTGGCCTCCAATTGCTCTTAAAAACAAGTAAAACTAAATGCATGCTATTCAACCGATCACTGCCCGCACCTGCTCGCCCGTCCAGCATCACTACTCTGGACGGCTCTGACTTAGAATACGTGGACAACTACAAATACCTAGGTGTCTGGTTAGACTGTAAACTCTCCTTCCAGACTCACATTAAGCATCTCCAATCCCAAATTAAATCTAGAATCGGCTTCCTATTTCGCAACAAAGCATCCTTCACTCATGCTGCCAAACATATCCTCATAAAACTGACCATCCTACCGATCCTTGTCTTCGGTGATGTCATCTATAAAATAGCCTCCAACACTCTACTCAATAAATTGGATGCAGTCTATCCCAGTGCCATCCGTTTTGTCACCAAAGCCCCATACACTACCCACCATCGCAACCTGTACGCTCTCGTTGGTTGGCCCTCGCTTCATACTCGTCACCAAACCCACTGGCTACAGGTTATCTACAAGTCTCTGCTAGGTAAAGCCCCGCCTTATCTCAGCTCATTGGTCACCATAGCAGCACGCACTCGTAGCACGCGCTCCAGCAGGTTTATCCCACTGGTCACCCCCAAAGCCAATTCCTCCTTTGGTCGTCTTTCCTTCCAGTTCTCTGCTGCCAATGACTGGAACGAACTGCAAAAATCTCTGAAGCTGGAAACACTTATCTCCCTCACTAGCTTTAAGCACCAGCTGTCAGAGTAGCTCACAGATTATTACACCTGTACATAGCCTATCTATAATTTATCCCAAACAACTACCTCTTCCCCTACTGTATTTATTTATTTATTTAGCTCCTTTGCACCCCTTTATTTCTATTTCTACTTTGCACATTCTTCCACTGCAAATCTACCATTCCATTGTTTTACTTGCTATATTGTATTTACCTCGCCACCATGGCCTTTTTTTTGCCTTTACCTCCCTTATCTCACCTCATTTGCTCACATTGTATATAGACTTATTTTTCTACTGTATTATTGACTGTATGTTTGTTTTACTCCATGTGTAACTCTGTGTTGTTGTGTGTCGAATTGCTCCGCTTTATCTTTGCCAGGTTGCAGTTGCAAATTAGAACTTTTTCTCAACTAGCCTACCTGGTGAAATAAAAAAATAGTAAAGTGCCAGGTTTCCTCCAGACGTGACGCTTGGCATTCAGGCCAAAGAGTTCAATCTTGGTTTCATCAGACCAGAGAATCTTGTTTCTCATGGTCTGAGAGTCCTTTAGGTGCCGTTTGGCAAGCTCCAAGTGGGCTGTCATGTGCCTTTTACTGAGGAGTGGCTTCCGTCTGGCCAGTCTACCGTAAAGGCCTGATTGGTAGAGTGCTGCAGAGATGGTTGTCCTTCTGGAATGTTCTCCCATCTCCACAAAGGAACTCTGGAGCTCTGTCAGAGTGACCATCGGGTTCTTATATAGACAGGTGTGTGCCTTTCCAAATCATGTCCAATCAATTTAATTTACCACAGGTGGACTCCAAGTTGTAGAAACATCTCAAGGACAATGGAAACAGGATGCACTTGAGATCAATTTCAAGTCTCATAGCAAAGGGTCTGAATACATATGTAAATAAGATTTTTCTGTTTTTAATTTTAATAGATGGGCAAACATTTCTAAAAAACTATTTTTTTTTCGCTTTGTGATTATGGGGTATTGTGTGTAGATGGATTAAATAAAAAACATTCTCATATATTTTAGAATAAGGCTGTAACGTAATAAAATGTACTTTCCGAATGCACTGTATAGTGTAGAGAATCCTTGTACCATCTAAACCACTGTTAAATATATTTTCCATAAACAAAAATATTGTGTTTTCAGCTGTTTGAAGCGGTGTACAAAACTGAAGAACGGGAGGCATAGAAATAGCAGATCTATCACTTCCTAGACATGAGAATGGTGTGGTCGCCCAAATAGTTATATGTTCCAGATTTTAGTGAAGAAAGGTTAAGAAGTTGAGAAGGTTTAAACTCTTAGTTATGCATAAGAACACCAAGAGAATACATAACCAAAAGTTTCTCTGTCTCAAAAGCTTCTCTACTTTTCACAACACGAGGTACTTGAGAGATAACTCCATTCCTCAAAATCTCACAAAAGCCTTTTAGAGTCTCTCCTGCACTGCTGGTGGGAGAATAATAACCAAGTAGTAGTGCTATAAAACGAAGCTCTCTCACACAGAAGCATACATAATACATCAGCCTGCATGGCCAAGTTCATCCAGCAATTTCATCAGCCATTTCCCTGTTGATCACGACTCCATTACAACACTTTCAGAGTATAAGGACAGCCTGAGGCCTTGTATGGATATTTAACTATCACAGTAGAGAGTTTAGAGATTGTAGGCTAGTGCTAGTCCATCTACCAAGAAGAAAGTGCAGCGAAGTAATGGGATGCAATTATGTCCCCTCTCCTCCTGGGATGCATCACTCAAGTGGAACATGGCACCGTATTGATTTAGACATAAAAACGAAACAATGAGCATCAATATTCATGACGAGGCCTGTACATACTGTCAACCCACTGCTGTTTAAAATGCTGTATGTTTAAATGTCAGGCTGGTTTTTAATGGCTACCTTACAGTTTGGTTCTCAAATAAAAAAATACAGAAAAGCAATTTCTCATTAAATGTCATAAACTATGTAAAAACCTACCTTGTTCACAACAATGAGATCCACTCTTTCTCAATTTGTTTTATGTTCAACCAAAAGACACTCCATTGTAAAGGTAACTGACAAAATAAAGGAAACACCAACATAAAGTGTCCCTTAGAGTTGACCCCGCAGAAATTCAATTAGCATAATAGAAACATCCACATAAAAATATGTCTGTTTAAGCTTGAGAACTGTTTTTGCATGGGCTGCATCTCAATCCACCGATGTCGGCCAAGAGCAGTGTTGTCAGACCAGGATACATCACAAAAATCGGTCTTCTCACGAAAATGCCTGTAGCGTCCAAACGGTTTGGCCTACAAACTAATCCCCTCTACGGAAAGATGAGACTCACGAACACAATAGTGTTCTCCGTTTTGCTCTTCGACCCCTACGACTCCCACAAGCGTCACAGGACTTGTCTGAAGTTAGTACCGCCGATCTGCAAACTTCTGTCTGTAGCATCTGAACAGTTTGGGCTACACACTAATATTACCCACCATTGAAAGGTCAGACTCTCACGAACATTTGCTCTAGGACACCCACAAGCCTTGTCTGAAAGTAGCCTGATACCAGTTAAAGAAATTAATGTAAGTATACAGTATATGGAAGTGTTCTAAAAAAAAGTGATTAAAAATGAGTTCAAAAATATATTATACTTTCTTGACATTTCTTATATCTCTCTATTTAGGACAGACACTTACTTCCTTTTGATTTATTTACTGTTTTGCATGTATGAATTTATTATTCAATGCGCTTCTATGGGCTAATAGCCAAACTCAACGTTTAATTAATAATTTTGTTATAAAAAAAAATTATACTTACATGAGTTCTAAAATTCAAAATAAAATAGCTATATGAGCCTTGGTATAGCCATGTTAAAACAACTCCCTATGTGAGCTTAGTAGAAACACAGCCCCGGGCCCTTAGACCTTTTAATAAGGTGCTGGGTCACCATGAGCCAGAACAGCTTCATTGTACCTTAGCATAGATTCTACAAGCTGGAACTCTATTGGACGGATGTGACACCATTCTTCCACAATAAATTACATAATTTGGTGTTTTGTTGATGGTAGTCAAAACGCTGTCTCAGGCGTCACTCCACAATCTCCCAAAAGTCTTCAATTGGGTTGAGATCTGGTGACTGAAACAGCCATGGCATGTGGTTTACATCGTTTTCATGCTCATCAAACCATTCAGCCAAAATAATGGTAATCATGGTAACCAAAATAATGACCTGCCCAGCATTTTTATACATGACCCTAAGCATGATGGGATGTTAATTGTTTAATTCATTCAGGAACCACTACTGTGTGGAAGCACCTGCTTTCAATATACACTGCTCAAAAAAATAAAGGGAACACTAAAATAACACATCCTAGATCTGAATGAATGAAATATTCTTATTAAATACTTTTTTCTTTACATAGTTGAAAGTGCTGACAACAAAATCACACAAACATTATCAATGGAAATCAAATTTATCAACCCATGGAGGTCTGGATTTGGAGTCACACTCAAAATTAAAGTGGAAAACCACACTACAGGCTGATCCAACTTTGATGTAATGTCCTTAAATCAAAATGAGGCTCAGTAGTGTGTGTGGCCTCCACGTGCCTGTATGACCTCCCTACAACGCCTGGGCATGCTCCTGATGAGGTGGCGGATGGTCTCCTGAGGGATCTCCTCCCAGACCTGGACTAAAGAATCCGCCAACTCCTGGACAGTCTGTGGTGCAACGTGGCGTTGGTGGATGGAGTGAGACATGATGTCCCAGATGTGCTCAATTGGATTCAGGTCTGGGGAACGGGTGGGCCAGTCCATAGCATCAATGCCTTCCTCTTGCAGGAACTGCTGACACACTCCAGCCACATGAGGTCTAGCATTGTCTTGCATTAGGAGGAACCCAGGGCCAACCGCACCAGCATATGGTATCACAAGGGGTCTGAGGATCTCATCTCGGTACCTAATGGCAGTCAGGCTACCTCTGGCGAGCACATGGAGGGCTGTGCGGCCCCCCAAAGAAATGCCACCCCACACCATGACTGACCCACCGCCAAACCGGTCATGCTGGAGGATGTTGCAGGCAGCAGAACGTTCTCCACGGCGTCTCCAGACTCTGTCACGTCTGTCACATGTGCTCAGTGTGAACCTGCTTTCATCTGTGAAGAGCACAGGGCGCCAGTGGCGAACTTGACAATCTTGGTGTTCTCTGGCAAATGCCAAACGTCCTGCACAGTGTTGGGCTGTAAGCACAACCCCCACCTGTGGACCCTCATACCACCCTCATGGAGTCTGTTTCTGACCATTTGAGCAGACACATGCACATTTGTGGCCTGCTGGAGGTCATTTTGCAGGGCTCTGGCAGTGCTCCTCCTGCTCCTCCTTGCACAAAGGCGGAGGTAGCGGTCCTGCTGCTGGGTTGTTGCCCTCCTACGGCCTCCTCCACGTCTCCTGATGTACTGGCCTGTCGCCTGGTAGCGCCTCCATGCTCTGGACACTACGCTGACAGACACAGCAAACGTTCTTGCCACAGCTCGCATTGATGTGCCATCCTGGATGAGCTGCACTACCTGAGCCACTTGTGTGGGTTGTAGACTCCGTCTCATGCTACCACTAGAGTGAAAGCACCGCCAGCATTCAAAAGTGACCAAAACATCAGCCAGGAAGCATAGGAACTGAGAAGTGGTCTGTGGTCACCACCTGCAGAACCACTCCTTTATCGGGGGTGTCTTGCTAATTGGCTATAATTTCCACCTTTTGTCTATTCCATTTGCACAACAGCATGTGGAATTTATTGTCAATCAGTGTTGCTTCCTAAGTGGACAGTTTGATTTCACAGAAGTGTGATTGACTTGAAGTTACATTGTGTTGTTTAAGTGTTCCCTTTATTTTTTTGAGCAGTGTACTTTGTATCCCTCATTTGCGCACGTGTTTCCATTATTTTGGCAGTTACCTGTATTTCTGAGTATCAAAAAAGGCAAAGAGCTGGGCCATGTTCAGGTGCCAAACGTTGTGTAATGTTGCAGATAGGAATGTAATGAATAGAGCCAATGTGAATACTTTTTCTGCATAGTCTATTTCTATCTACATGTTCCAAAACATAACATCCTGCTGAACGAGCCCCTGGAGTAGCCTTCCAAAGCTGTGACCATGCGCAATGGAGAGCACCCGTCAATATGGACATTCCACATGCTATCCCCTCATTAGTGCCAGACACAGTTTGCAAGTGTTTGCTTATGTTTGTTCATGTTGCTATCGCTAAACAAACTCCACAGTTGTTTTACAAAAGACCAGATGTGAGTAGAAATGTTAATAGCCTATTGTTTTTAGAGTTTACATTAAAGTTACATTGTATCGCCAACCTGTACTCACCGCCGCAGATTGTTTGTGGACTGATTTAAGATTGTCTTTGTTGAGGGGTATTTTCCTATTATCATAATTCGATGAATGTGATATTATGTCCTGATATGTTGACATTTATTATTTTTGGCCCTTTAAATTATAACTATTAAAGAGCATTGATTATAGAGTGAGATATTCATTTTAATTTATAAAATACCTGTTAGGTGCATTTTGGAATATTCCAGTGTTAGAGGTTGTGCTTTTACTTCATCTGAGCGTAGTGACATGCTGTCCCAGGGATCTCTTTTAACTTTAGCTGTGTAAGGAATTGTTAACACTGTGTCCCACTACTCCTGATGCTTCACACCCGTTGACAAGACTGCCTAGGGTCCACTATCTTACAAAAGTCTAATTCCAGTCTATCCTTAAACCATTTTTAGACCATCCAAGTCTGTCTTCATCTGAAACAGATCTGTCCAGATGTCTCCAGTAAATTCCAATCACCTGCTTAATTACATTTTCGCTCTCATTTTACATGAGTGTGGATAGTGTCCATGCATGTCCATATGGTCCAGATGTTCCACTCTAGTATAGCCTCTTCCACGCATGAATATCTATTTGGTTATGGGGATAATGGGCAAGTGCCCAGTATGACATTTGGGAGGTTTTATAACACTGTCTGATATATTTGTTGTTACTTTAAGTAAGGAACCTCTCTCTGGCTTGAGGGGTATAAGATGATAGGAGAGTGAACAGAAGTGGGATACTGTAACTCATGTGTAGGGCCAGTCCAGGACAGGAGTTTTTCCTGGTCAGATCATGTGGTTAGGAAACATTTCTGTGTCTCTCTATCCTGTCTCTACCACATACCGTTGGAAATACACTTTGAAATAATCCTGAAATCAATTCAAAATCAGTCAACTGTGACCCTCTCCACATACATAGCACTTATACTTGACTGGCAGACATATTTTGGGGGTGAGCCCAGGTTAAACAAAGATTATTCACTCTGCTCAACTGAGTGGACTCCTAAGCCATAGCATGTTTGATGTTTCCCCCACTTTTCTATTTCCGTCAGGGCATACATTCCACTCACATCCACTGACGTGCCAGTCAGAGTTGTGACAAATCAATCTGTGTAATGTCTTATTACATGGATGAACTCTTGAACCACAGAATACGAATGATTTACATGGATACAGCAGCATCCCCTCTCTTCTGCCCATGTCAAAAGCTCACAGTGGATTTCAGCAAGGCCCTGGGAATCAAGGTAATTTGCTGAACATCAAAGCAGGGGAAATGTTAGCATCATTATCCCCAAGTGGCAGTTACATCTGATTGAGTCATGTACACTAAAATCCATTACCAGTGTTAATTCTGTGACGGGCGGGAATTGAGCCCCCTCTAATAACCAATTAGTCAGAACCATTCCTGTCTCAATGGATAGTCCTGCAATTGACCAGGGGTCAAGTAAACAAACCAATGCTTTGTTTGAGATATATTCATTTGATTAGGACTCAAACACAGTCAAGGTAAATTGAACCAGCGTCAGCTAAACTAACATTGAACGGATACATGACAGTCTGGTCTGTGCAGCGTACAGGGTGTTCTTGAGGTGTCCTCTAATCACTGATCCTCATGCAATGGGTAAGATAAGGAAACATGAATAATCAAAGGTGAAGGACTTACATATGTCAGTCAGATCTTGAAGTGTATATTTGAATCCCCATCTTCTGGAGAGACCATATTCTGTGTGCTGCACTCATAGGTTACACTAAGCATGTTCCATAGCTGGCTGATGTACACAACAATGATGTAATTACATGTTCCTCCTCCCTTCATGCTTGATATTTCATGGTTTCTGTGCATGTTGTATGTTTGAGTAAGTATGTATAAATAACCAAACAATATTGCAAATGTGTGTTTCTTCCTCAATGAAGTAAAGACATGTAATCAACACATGCAATTTAGTTGAATCAGCAATTGAAAATCCCCTTGAACCAACACTGGAATCTGATTACTACCCATATATAACTGCCATCTTTATAATACACAGCAATGTGGGGCTGCTGAAATTATCCTAACCCATTGAACCTATTCCATAAAAGACACAGCCCTGCATGATTGCAAAGAAATACATATACACAAATACACACAGAGCAGCAGATGTTCTCTTTTGTCTCCTATGCTTACAAAATAGACGTGATGCCTGATGCCTTGCTTTCAATCTGATCCTTAGCCCCTAACATTGACTTGAGCACAGCTGCCTAGTCCCTGACTGGATATTGGACACTGCACTGTTGTTGTATTATAGTGAAATGCCTGTTGTTTGGACCGTGGATTGGAAATAGACTACTTTCTTTTGCAAACTGCATCTGTTATTGCTCAGTTTATGGCATGATGCCAAATGTGTGGATTTAAAAAATATATATTATTATCCTCTTAATCATTAATAATAGCCTCCAACATCACGTGCTGGGGATTTGAGAAATATGGCACATGTTAGTGCTGCCCCTTCATCTGAAAAACACAGAGTAGGCAAATAGATTTCTGATGTTTACAAAGAAAAAGATAATTCTATCTCACTAACCACATTTCCATCCACAGTTCTTATGCGAGTGAAGTAATACTGTATGAAAAAATCACGACAGCTGTGATAGAAACAGGAAGTGTCGGTACAATTTCATAAATGTCCACAGACAATTTGTTTGTTCGACATGGTGTATCGGTAAAATTAATTATGAGACAAATTGAGGTGGAAACGATTTCTTGGGCAATTGTTGATAGAATAGCCATGATATTGTTGAGGTAAATTTGCAGTCACGTGATGCTATATTGTGTGGTCCTCCCACTAAAACATGAAAAAGCATGCACAGTGTATTAGGCTACAGAGCAAATAAGTAAGAATGAACTTTACATTGTGGTGAAAGTGGAGGGTGACGAGCTTGATGCTCCTTTCCAATAAATATCAAGGGTCATAATTTGTATGCTAGTAGTGACATGATGATCGGTGCTTAGATGCCAATTAACTAATAAAAATGATCTTACTCTATCCTTCTCATCATATAACCTAACCTGTCCACTTTATCAGCAAACTGTTGTCAAGAGAGCATGCTCCAAGTTCCCCATTCATAGCAACAGTTTGTGTGACAAAACCATCAATTGAGTGGAAAATGCAATGGAAAAACATTAAACTTCTGGTTTTTATTCGGTACATAAGAACTTTAGCGCACAAATGTTTTTTATGTGCACTGTCATCACACACAACCTTTAATCTCCAACATGTCAGTTTGATGGAAACAAACCTCTAGTGGGAAAATGTGCAGATTCTTTTCTGCAGATTTTATAATATTTGCATGACAATCTATCGCAAATTGGATGAAAACCTAGCTATTGACTTAGGCTACAAATGTTGGCGCAAATGTTGTAAAAAAAATGGCAAAGTTGAATTTATATCCCTCTTTTGATTAGGCGACATTTTGTGGTCATTTTAAGGTCACAGTCTTCTTTTCACCACATTAAACACTTGATTTACTTAACAAAGGCATATCTTAATAGGTCCTACATACTCGACTGGCGGACCACGGATCAGATCCGGACCCAGAACGGGGTGAATACGTTTTTGTTATTATTAATCGTTTTATTCGGTTGGGCTTCGACGCCTGGTATCATATAAACACACATAAGACATTGAAGAATTTATAGAATTGCAGGAAATTAGCTTTAAAACAGAAAATGTGTCACACCCTGATTTGTTTCACCTGTCTTTGTGATTGTCTCCACCTACCTCCAGGTGTCTTCTGTTTTCCCCATTAGTCCCCGGTGTATTTATCCCTGTGTTTCCTGTCTCTCTGTGCCAGTTCGTCTTGTTTTGCCAAGTTTCTCCTAGCTCCTATTTTTCCCAGTCTCTGTTTGTTCCTAGCCCTCCTGGTTTTGACCCTTGCCTGTCCTGACGCCGTATCCGCCTGCCTGACCATTCTGCCTGTTTTGACCTCGAGCCTGCCTATCCCCTCGTACTGTTTGGACTCGGACCTGTTCACTGAACCCCTGCCTGTCTTGACCTCGAGCCTGCTTATCGCCTGGTACTGTTTGGACTCTAACCTGGTTTATGAACTCTCGCCTGTCCCCGACCTGCCTTTTGCCTACCCCTTTTGGCATAATAAATATCGGAGCTCAACCATCTGCCTCCTGTGTCTGCATTTGGGTCTCGCCTTGTGCCCTTATAAAATGTTCTCTCCGCCAACAAGAGGGTTGTGAACAGTTTGCGGTCGCATGGGTTGTGAAGTTGGGGTTTGTTAAACGCCGATAAATTACATTATCCACTTTTTCAAATAGTTATTGAGTACCCAAGTAAAACGTGGTCCAGGTAGGTCATGGCATAGCCCAAGTGAGAGGGGAGGTGGGCCTTTTGTATTTTGTTCTCTATTGCTCCTCTATTGTTCCTCAAGCAAGGGGGTAGGCCAGTGACATCACGGATTCTCATCAGACCAACTTTTGAATGTCCTACTTCTTGAAGTTTGCAGTTGTGTCTAAAAAACATATTTAGTTCAAAACGTACCCTTTAGTGTGTACTTTACTGTATTTATATTTGGGATATCGCTTTTCAACAGTAAAAGTTCAAAGGTTCAAAGGTTCAAAGGTTGGTCTTTAAGGTCTTCTGCCATTCATGAGGCAGATCAGAGGGATGAGAGAGGATAATGATAGGCTACTCATGACAACATTTACAGTTGTTTAACTTTTGTTTTGACACATTTGCCCAGGAAAAAACAACCACATGATTCTTTACGTAGTTTACAATTACCAAAATAAATGCTTGAATTACAATGTAACATTATCAGTAGCCTTCTAATGTTTATAAATTGCAATGAAGTGGCTACAGAAATGCAATGACAACCTGTTAAAGGCCCAATGCAGTCTTGTGTTTTTGTCATATTTGTACAATAGCTGATGAAACATGGTCAGTGTTATTTCTTGATAGTTGCTGGTTGAAAATACAATCTACACAGGACCTTCTAATTACCAGGTTTTGCATGGGTTGGGTTATGGCCTGCCTGGTGACATCACCATAAATTTAACTTCTCTAGGGTATGGGGCAGCATTCGGAATTCCCAAATTAAACTGCCTGCTTCTCGGGCCCAGAAGATATGATATGCATATAACTGGTAGATTTGGATAGAAAACACTCTAACATTTCCAAAACGGTTAGTGTCTGTGAGTATAACAGAACTGATTTGGCAGGCGAAAACCTGAGAAATTCATTCAGGAAGTAGGATTTTTTGGGGTTTTGTAGTTTTCTATTCAATGCCATTATCCATTGACTTAGGACTCAAATTGCAGTTCCTATGCCTTCCACTAGATGTCAACAGTCTTTAGAAATTGTTTCAGGCTTGTATTCTGAAAAATTAGAGCGTAAGAGCAGTCTGAATGAGTGGACCCTGCCGTGTCACAGAGCTTTTTTATGCGCGCGACCGAGAGAGTGCCTTTCATGTTTACCTTTTATATTGACGACGTTATTGTCCGGTTGAAATATTATCGATTATGTAGGCTAATAACAACCTGGGGGTTGAATATAAACATCGTTTGACATGTTTCTATGAACTTTACGGATACAATTTGGATTTTTTGTCTGCCTGTTGTGACTGCGTATGAGCAAGTGGATTACTGAAGAAAACACGCGACCAAAACAGAGGTTGTTGGATATAAAGTGACTTTATCGAACAAAAGGAACATTTATTGAGTAAATGAATGTCTTCTGAGTGCAACCATATAAAGATCATCAAAGGTAAGGGATTAATTTTATCTCTATTTCTGACTTGTGTAACTCTTCTTCTTGGCTGGTTACTGTTTGTAATGATTTGTCTGCTGGGCTATGTTCTCAAATAATCGCAAGGTATGCTTTCACCGTAAAGCATTTTTAAAATCTGACACTGTGGTTGGATTCACAAGAAGTTAATCTTTAAATCTTTAAATGTGAAATATGTTTTGTTTTCTGAATTTTTATAATGAGTATTTCTGTATTTGAATTTGGCTCCCAGCAGTTTCACTGGCTGTTGAAGAGGTGGGATGCTAATGTCTCACGTACCCTAGACCAATAACAAAGACAGTTCCAAACCTCTGACAATAACAGCTAGTTTTCATGTTACATATTCCTCTCACTCTGGGCCCGGTCTCCCAAAAGCATCTCAAGGCTAAATGTATATAGTTCAAACGATGAACTTAGCTCTTAGCCTTTTGGGAAACCGGGCCCTGGTAGATTGATCCAGACTGTGGTTAATGCACTGCTTTGGTGCCCTTCCCCTCCCCACTCAGACCGCTCCCAGACAGTCTTAGCAAAATTATTGGTTGAGAAATGTTTTTAGCTAAAAAGCAATTTTTGTTTATTTTTGGCCATTTTAATGGAGAACAGTAAGGCATTTTTTAATTGTTACCTAGAAATGATTTGATATCGATATACAAATGGCTGCATCGGGCCTTTTAAAGGTATAGTTCGAGATTTTGTCAATGAAGCCCTTTATCTACTTCCCCAGAGTCAGATGAACTCATGGATACCATTTTATGTCTCTGCGTTCAATTTCAAATTAAATCAAATAAAAATTATATTTCTCACATGCGTCAAATACAACTGGTGTAGACTTTACCATGAAATGCTTGTTTGCGAACCTTTCCCAACGATGCAGTTAAAAAATAATGATGAAGATAAAATAGTAACAGAAGAGGAGTAAGATCAAATACACAAGAATGGAGCTATATACAAGGAGTACCAGATCAATGTGCAGCGGTATGAGGTATTTAAGGTAGATACACTACATTCAGGCAGGTAGCGTTCTCCTGGCAGCCGCTAAACCCAGATTCGTCCTTTGGACTGCCAGATGGTGAAGCATGTCTAATTACTCCAGAGTCCAACGGCAGCGAGCTTTACACCACTCCAGTTGTCACTTGGCATTGTGCATGGTGATCTGAGGCATGTGTGTGGCTACTCGACCATGGAAACCCATTTCATGAAGCTCTCGACGAACAGTTCTTATGCTGACGTTGCTTCCAGAAGCAGTTTGAAACTTGGTAGTGTGTTGCAACCAAAGACAAACAATTTTTACTCGCTACGCGCTTTAGCACTCGGCGGTCGGGTTCTGTGAGCTTGTGTGGCCTACCACTTCATAGCTGAGCCATTGTTGCTCCAAGACGTTTCCACTTCACAATAACAGCACTTACAGTTGACCGGGGAAGCTCTAGCAGGGCAGAAATTTGACGAACTGACTTGTTGGAAAGGTGGCATCCTATGACAGTGCCATGTTGAAAGTCACTGAGCTTTTCAGAAAAGGCCATTCTACTGCTAATGTTTGTCTTTGGAGATTACATGGCTGTATGCTCGATTTTATACACCTGTCACCTGTGGCTAAAATAACAGAATCCACTAATTTGAAGGGCTGTCCACATACTTCTGTATATACAGTGCATTCGGAAAGTATTCAGACCCCTTCCTTTTTCCACATTTTGTTATGTTACCTTATTCTAAAATGGATTAAACATTTTTTCTCATCAATCTACACACAATACCCCATAATGACAAAGCAAAAAGAGTTTTTTAGAAATGTATGCAAATGTATTAAATATAGGGCCTCAAGAGAGGCGCAGTGGTCTAAGGCACTGCACCGCAGTGCTAGCTCTGCCCCTAGAGATCATGGTTCGAGTCCAGGCCCTGTTGCAGCCGGCTGCGACTGGGAGACCCATGGGGCAGCGATCAATTAGCCCAGCGTTGTCCGGGTTGGGGAGGGTTTGGATGGCAGGGATGTTCTTGTCCCATCGCGCTCTAGTGACTCCTGTGGCGGGCTGGGCGCAATCTAAGCTGACACAGTCGCCAGGTGTACGGTGTTTCCTCCGACACATTGGTGCGGCTGGCTTCCGGGTTAAGCGGGCATTGTGTCGAGAAGCAGTGCGGCTCGGCTGGGTTGTGTTTCGGAGGACGCACAGCTCCCAAGTCCGTACTGGAGTTGCAGCGATGGGACAAGACTGCAACTACCAATTGGATACCACGAAATTGGGGAGAAAAGAGGGGAAAAAAATATATAAACTCAGCAAAAAAGAAATGTCCCTTTTTCAGGACCCTGTCTTTCAAAGATAATTCGTAAAAATCAAAATAACTTCACAGATCTTCATTATAAAGGGTTTGTACACGGTTTCCAATGCTTGTTCAATGAACCATAAACAATTAATGAACTTGCACCTGTGGAACTGTCATTTAGACACTAACAGCTTACAGACCGTAGGCAATTAAAGTCACAGTAATGAAAACTTAGGACACTAAAGAGGCCTTTCTACGGACTCTGAAAAACACCAAAAGAAAGATGCCCAGGGTCCCTGCTCATCTGCGTGAACGTGCCTTAGGCATGCTGCAAGGAGGAATGAGGACTGCAGATGTGGCCAGGGCAATAAATTGCAATGTCCGTACTGCGAGACGCCTAAGACAGACCTACAGCGAGACAGGACGGACTGCTGATCGTCCTCGCAGTGGCAGACCACGTGTAACACCTGCATAGGATCGGTACATCCGAACATCACACCTGCGGGACAGGTACAAGATGGAAACAACAACTGCCCGAGTTACACCAGGAACGCACAATCCCTCCGTCAGTGCTCAGACTGTTCGCAATAAGCTGAGAGGGGCTGGACTGAGGGCTTGTAGGCCTGTTGTAAGGCAGGTCCTCACCATACATCACTGGCAACAACTTTGCCTATGGGCAAAACCCACTGTCACTGGACCAGACAGGACTGGCAAAAAGTGCTCTTCACTGACAAGTCGCGGTTTTGTCTCAAGAGGGGTGATGGTTGGATTCACATTTATCGTCGAATGAATGAGCATTACACCGAGGCCTGTACTCTGGAGCGGGATTGATTCGGAGGTGGAGGGTGAGTCATGGTCTGGGGCAATGTGTCACAGCATCTTCAGACTGAACTTGTCATTGCAAGCAATCTCAACACTGTGCGTTACAGGGAAGACAACCTCCTCCCTCATGTGGTACCCTTCCTGCAGGCTCATCCTGACATGACCCTCCAGCATGACAATGCCACCAGCCATACTGCTCGTTCTGTGCGTGATATCCTGCAAGACAGGAATGGCAGTGTTCTGCCATGGCCAACGAAGAGCCCGGATCTCAATCCCATTGAGCACGCCTGGGACCCTGTTGGATTGAAGGGTGAGGGCTAGGGCCCTTCCCCTCAGAAATGTCTGGGAACTTGCAGGTGCCTTTGTGGAAGAGTGGGGTAACATCTCACAGCAAGAACTGGCAAATCTGGTGCAGTCCATGAGGAGGAGATGCACTGCAGTACTTAATACAGCTGGTGGCCACACCAGATACTTTTGTTATGTTCGTTCAAATATTTACACATGTTAAGTTTGCTGAAAATAAACGCAGTTGATAGTGAGACGACGTTTACTTTTTTGCTGAGTTTATATAATATAATTTATATCATTTTATTAAAAATAAAAAACAGAAATATCTTATTTACATAAGTATTCAGACCCTTTGCTATGAGACTCGAAACTGACCTCAGGTGCATCCTGTTTCCATTGATCATCCCTGAGATGTTTCTACAACTTGATTTGAGTCCACCTGTGGTAAATTCAAATAATTGGAGATGATTTGGAAAGATCCCACCGTTGACAGTGCATGTCAGACAAAAAAAACAAGCCATGAGGTTGAAGGAATTGTCCGTAAAGCTCCGAGACAGGATTAGGTCGAGGCACCGATCTGGGGAAGGATTGGAGGAGCATTGAAGGTCCCCAAGAACACAGCGGCCTCCATCATTCTTAAATGGAAGAAGTTTGGAACCACCAAGGCTATTGGCCGCCTGGCCAGGGAGGTGGAAGGGCCATGGTCAGAGAGGTGACCAAGAATGTGATGATCACTCTGACAGAGCTCCAGAGTTCCTCTGTGGAGATGGGAGAACCTTCCAGAAGGACAACCATCTTGCAGCGCTCCGCCAATCAGGCCTTTATGGTAGAGTGGCCAGATGGAAGCCCCTCCTCAGTAAAAGGCACATGACAGCCCACTTGGAGTTTGCCAGAAGGCACATAAAGGACTCTCAGACCATGAGAAACAAGATTCTCTGGCCTGATGAAATCAAGATTAAACTCTTTGGCCTGAATGCCAAGCGTCACGTCTGGTGGAAACCTGGCACCATCCCTATCAGGAAATATGTTGGTGGCAGCATCATGCTGTGGGGATGTTTTTCAGTGACAGGGACTGGAAGACAAATCAGGATCGAGGGAAAGATGAACAGACAAAGTACAGAGAGACCCTTGATGAAAACCTGCTCCAGAGCCCTCAGGACCTCGGGCTGGGGCGAAGGTTCACCTTCCAATAGGACAATGTCCCTAAGCACACAACCAAGACAGTCTCTGATTGTCCTTGAGTGGCCCAGCCTGATCCTGGACTTGATCCTGATCGAATATCTCTGGAGAAACCTTAAAATAGCTGTGCAGCGACGCTCCCCATCCAACCTGACAGAGCTTGAGAGGATCTGTAATCGCTGCCAAAGGTGCTTTAACAAAGTACTGAGTAAAGGGTCTGAATACTTATGTAAATGTGATATTTCCGGGTTTTCTTTTTACAAAAAAAACTATTCTTGCTTTGTCATTATGGGGTATTGTGTGTAGATTTATGTGGGGGGAAAAAACGATGTAATCCTTTTTAGAATAAGGCTGTAACAAAATGTGTAAAAAGTCAAGGGGTCTGCATACTTTCCGAATTCACTGTATAATGTATGTACATGAAGGCAGTGTAAAGTGACTAGGCTTCAGGATAGATATTTAAGAGTAAAAGAAAAAATATTAAGAACAGAGTAGCAGCAGCAAATGATGAGTCTATTAATGTGTGTATGCAGTTGTGGAAAAAGTACTCAATTGTCCTACTTGAGTCATTTTAAGTTTTACTCAAGTAAAAGTGAAAGTCACCCAGTAGAATATTAAAAGTATTTTGTTTTAAATATAATTAACTATCAAAAGTAAATGTAATGCTAAAATATATTTAAGTATCAAAAGTGAAAGTATAAATCTTTTCATATTCCTTATATAAAGCAAACCAGACGGCACCATTGTCTTGTTTTTTAAATTTACGGATAGCCAGGGTCATGCTCCAACACTCAGACATAATTCTTTAGTGAGTCCACAAGATCAGAGGCATTAGGGATGACCAGGGATGTTCTCTTGAATTGTTCTGTCCTGCTAACAATAAAAAATGTAACAAGTACTTTTGGGTGTCAGGGAAAATGTATGGAGTAAAAAGTACATTATTTTCTTTGGGACTGTAGTGAAGTAAAAGTAGACAAATATAAATATTATAGATACCCCAAAAATCTGCTTATGTAGTACTTTCAAGTATTTTTTACTTAGGTACTTTACACCACTGTGTGTGTGTGTGAGTCTACGTATGTGTGTTTGTGTTGTGCCGGTATGCATATGTGTGTTGTGTGTGTGTGTGTGTGTGCGTATGTAGTGAATGTGTGTGGGGTTTGTGTTGGAGTGACAATGTAGTGTGTGTGAGTGAGTGTGTATACTGTATGGTGTATATATAACATCTAGTGAGTGTGAGTAGGGTCAGTGCAAGATAGAGTCAGTGCAGATGGTTTTATAACCATAAATTGACTCTTTAGCGGTCTGGCTATTTAGCAGTCTTATGGCTGCTTAACCCTAGGGGGGTTAAGGATTGGTGTCCCGCTAGTTTCCGGTGAAACTGGAGGGCGCGTAATTCAAATAAATTCAAATAGTTATTATGGATTTGAAACATTTAGGTACATATAAGTGTCTTATATCGGCTGAAAGCTTACATTCTTGTTAATCTAACTACACTGTCCGATTTACAGTGGCTTTTATAGCAAAAACATGCCATGCGATTGTTTGAGGACGGCGCCCCGCATCAAAATATTTTTCCATCGGCACAAGTTTCATACATTCACAAATAACGATTAAATATTCACTTACTTTTTGAAAATCTTCTTCTGATTTGTCATCCAAACAGACCCAGCTATAACATGTAGTGTCGTTTTGTTAGATAAAATCCTTCTTTATATCCCAAAAAGTCTGTTTAGTTGGCGCCATCAATTTGAGTAATACACTGGTTCAACATGCAGAGAAAGGAATTCTAAAATCTACCCCTAAACTTTGTTTCAACAAGTCAAAATAAGTTTCTATTTACTCCTCAGATACCCTAAAATGTAATCAAAGGAAAATAATATTTCTTATGGAAAGAAGTATGTTCAATAGTAAACCGATTTTAACAGGTGCGTAATGTCTTCATGGTGCGCGCAAACACGAATTTCCAAGACTGTGTCCTTCTGCTAAAACTGATATTTCTTATAAATTTTTTAAGTTACAAGCCTGAGAACTTGAACATGGCTTCCACAGGATGTCAGCAGTCTATGTGAATTGCATCCAGGGAGCTAATTTTCAATATGACCTTTCTCTTGAACTTCTAAGAGGATGGTCTCTCAAAAAACAAACATTTCCAGTTGGTCTTTCTTTGGATTTTCTCCTACCATATCTATTGTGTTATATTTTCCTACATTATTTAAACATTTCTTTAAACTTCAAAGTGTTTTCTTTCCAATGGTACCAATTATATGCATATCCTGGCTTCAGGCCTGAGCTACAGCCAGTTTACTTTGGGCATGTTATTCAGACAGGACGTGGAGAAAAAAGGAGAAAAAAAGTCAATTTGTCCATTTTCTTTCCTTCTTAATGTGTTTGAGCCAATGAGTTGTGTTGTGACAAGGTAGGGGTGGTATACAGAAGATAGCCCTATTTGGTAAAAGACCAAGTCCATATTATGGCAAGAACAGCTCAAATAAGCAAACAGAAACGACAGTCCATCATTACTTTAAAACATTTTCTATAACTTTGAATGTTTCTTCAAGTGCAGTCGCAAAAACCGTCAAGCACGATGATGATACTGGCTCTCATGAGGACCGCCACAGGAAAGGAGGATAAGGATACGTTCATTAAAGTTACCAGCCTCAGAAATTCCAGCCCAAATAAATGCTTCACAGAGTTCAAGTTACAGACATATCTCAACATCAACTTTTCAGAGGACACTGTGTGAATCAGGCCTTCATGGTCGAATCACTGCAAAGAAACCACTACTAAAGGACACCAATTAGAAGGAAAGACTTGCTTGGGCCAAGAAACACGAGCAATGGGTGCTTTGATGGTGACACGGTCTGTGATTTATATAGAATTCAAGGCACACTTAACCAGCATGGCTACCACAGCATTCTGCAGCGATACCCATGTGGTTTGTGCTTAGTGGGACTATAATTTGTTTTTCAACAGGACAATGACCCAAAACACAACTCCAGGCTGTGTAAGGGCTATTTGACCAAGACGGAGAGTGGTGGAGTGCTGCATCAGATGACCTGGCCTCCACAACCCAATTGAGATGGTTTGGGATGAGTTGGACCACAGAGTGAAGGAAAAGCAGCCAACAAGTGCTCAGCATATATGGGAAGTCCTTCAAGACGGTTGGAAAAGCATTCCTCCTGAATCTGGTTGAGAGAATGCCAAGAGTGTGCAAAGCTATCCTCAAGGCAAAGGGTGGCTACTTTGAAGAATCTAAAATATATTTTGATTTGTTTCACACTTTTTTGGTTACAACATGATTCTATATGTGTTATTTCATATTTTTGATGTCTTCATATTATTCTACAATGTAGAAAATAGTAAAACAAAGAAAAACCCTTGAAAGAGTGGGTGTGTCCAAACTTTTAACTGGTACTCTATATCACATTGATTCTTGAAGAATATAACTTAAAAATGCCTCATGAGCTTAGTTTAACTGTCACACTCCATGAGAACCTAAAATATAAGCTTGTTTTTCTCTAATGTTTGTAAACATTGTAAATGTAAACACACCTGTATATCCTCATAGCATGGTTAAAACAATCATTTTGATATCATGGTTGGTCAGTCCTTGCATCTATAGCTCTGTCTATTAATCTGAGAGTGGTTAAATTTCTCCAGGCCCATCCCTCAGCTCTTTACCAAAACAGAGGCTGGTGCGGCCGATTTGTTATTGTTTCATCTGTGGATTTTCCCTTTAAACAGCTTCATTTTATCAAGATATCAAAGTGTCACCAACAAAAAGGTAAACAATAGGCCTGTAGAAAATGCAGCATATGGCATTCATTTTTTCACATGTAAATAGCACTTTTCCGTAGTGCTCAAAGCATGCCATTCCATTAGCGCAGCATTTATTTTTCAAATCAATGAGCCCAATCAGTCCTCATGACTAATAAGTTATTAGTTTCGGGGTTATGCTCAGGTAAAACAACTTGGCTAATCTATACTTCCATATTTCCAAGTCCTATTCTTAAAGATCAAGGGGTATAACATTTATTGGAATGACTGGAATTCTGATAAACTTTGTTTTTTAATGTAAATATATAATTTAATTGTATTATTATATGTAGTAGAAAGTAATGGGTTAGAAGAAGCCTACATAACCAACCCATAAAGTAAAATTTAACATCCATATATGGCCAGATATGTAAACTTTAACATTGATTTATCCTGCAATAGATGTTGTTCAATTGGTAATATACATGTTTGTCTTCCTCTAATGCCTCTTAAGTAATCCAAAAGTAACGGAATGTAATCAGATTACGTTACCACATTTGGGTAATCCAAAAGTTACTGATTACAATTTTGGACAGTTTACTAGTAACTGTAACGGATTACATTTATAAAGTAACCTACCAAACCCTGCCCACGTATCCCAAACACAGAAAATAATCACAAATTAACTTCGAGCTACATTCACAGATTTAACATTACCCAAATTTTTATTTATTTTATTTATTTTACCGTTATTTTACCAGGTAAGTTGACTGAGAACACGTTCTCATTTGCAGCAACGACCTGGGGAATAGTTACAGGGGAGAGGAGGGGGATGAATGAGCCAATTGTAAACTGGGGATTATTAGGTGACCATGATGGTTTGAGGGCCAGATTGGGAATTTAGCCAGGACACCGGGGTTAACACCCCTACTCTTACGATAAGTGCCATGGGATTTTTAATGACCTCAGAGAGTCAGGACACCCGTTTAACGTCCCATCCGAAAGACGGCACCCTACACAGGGCAGTGTCCCCAATCACTGCCCTGGGGCATTGGGATATTTTTTAGACCAGAGGAAAGAGTGCCTCCTACTGGCCCTCCAACACCACTTCCAGCAGCATCTGGTCTCCCATCCAGGGACTGACCAGGACCAACCCTGCTTAGCTTCAGAAGCAAGCCAGCAGTGGTATGCAGGGTGGTATGCTGCTGGCAAATGATGTTCTATCCAGCCTGAGTCTACACATGGGTCAGTCAAAAGGCAGGGATCCCCTTTCTCTCTCCAATGTCACTCCCACTGGGCCAGAATCATAATTTGCATGACCATCAGGGTGAGGCTTGGACTCTGAGGTCTTCACCACACCTGCTACCACAGGTAATTCATCCTCACACTCGTCAGGTTAAATTTCTGAGCCATCAGAGACGGCACAGTACGGTTTGTATTACCACCATTTCTCCTCAACACACATCTTACCTCTGCACTTGGCTCTTCTTCGCTGTTCATAACCACGTACATACATTCACCACGCTCATGCCGGGCCTTCATCCGCTGTATTGTTTGCAGAACACACACTGATGGCCTTTCTCCAATACCCAACTTCTGTTCCAATGTACTTGTCTGGCTTTCTCTGGCTTCTTCATGCTTGCAAAACATGGCTACTCTGTATCTTAGAGCAATGTCCTTCCTGCACAACCATTAGAATGAAAACAATCACTTGATCCGGAGAAAGCAAGCTGCTCTATCCGCACTGATTGGTAAAGTAATTTAATGTTGATTTCAGAGAATTAACAATATAAACTGTTACTTTTTTGGGGTTCAAACTGGTTCAGAGTTTATTTTGCTAGTCGGAACAGTGGAACTGGAGAAAAAAATTATGGTTCTGTTCAGAATGAAACGATTGGAAAATAACTTTGGTTCCCTCCCGATTCCTGTAGTCTATTCCTGTAGAATTCCAGTCTTTACGCTAATGCTAGTTAGCATTGATCTCGAAACTACCTCTAACTTCCTTCATACTGGACACAGATACATAAAAAATATTCCACAAGTTTATCTGACTCTGGGGAAGTAGACCAAGGGCTTCATTGCCAATATCCCGTTAGGGAGCTTTGTGAAGACATCCATTTTAATGTCATAAAGGAGCCAGGGTAAGTGACCTTTTTTATTTCTGCAGGTCTGTAGGTGATTTAATATAATCATTGTGTTGTTGCACAGTTATGGTTCGGTTGGAATTCAAATATTGATTATTGGGACTCCCTAAAAACACACCACTTTGATACAGGTTTGACCAGAAGTGACTTTTCCTAGCAGATTAGGAGAGGCGAAGCAGAGGTTTTACTCAACTGAAAAATGTCCACAAAAATAAACCCACAAAGTTAGGAATTTTTGTAGAGGTGTCAAATGTGGTCAACAAATTTAGCTAATTTGCTATGTGAGGATTGATCAAACAGACGTTTTGTAATGGTTAGGTTGTTACAAATGCACTGACATACGTGGATGCACGTGGCATTTCAGCAACTTTATATTTGAGTTATGCCTGTTGTCATAGAGATAGATAGAGGACTCATGGATATAACCTGTTTTAGCATGGACGTTGCCATTGAGGGCTTCCACCCTTGTAAAGTAGTCAAATGGGTGGGGATTCCTTGGGAGCAATCAGCCAATGAAGAACGCTCATGCTGTCAAACAGACTATAGTAGCTCGGAGTCCTCTATATCTATCTCTATTGTACGTTATCATGCGTATCTACCCTTTCATTGGCTAGAATGGTCCCACCTGATCTCGCCTGCCTTCCATATTTGTATTTCCATTGTTAGAGCGGTCACTTGACTATCTTGTCAATATAATATACCATCTTTGTTACTAGTCGCCAACATTCCGGAGCATGTCTTTATTAACTTCATTATCGTAACCTGCTACGAAAAAGTAACTTCCACTCGTAGCTGTATTGAAGTAGTTTGTTTTTATGGAATCTCATCATTTTAACTACAAAGAATGCAAAAGTCTCCTTCCGTTTTGTGATCCCCCAACCAGGATATTGATGAACTCCCCCTAGCGGAAGTGCCCGCAGCTCAATAAGCTACATCGTTCGTTTGATCAGAGTGAATTTGTGAAAGTTGTTTCCACTGGGAAGGAGCTGCCTGGGAATACACTGTCGACAGCTTTCTCGCATTTATTCTGGAGAAATGAGGCGGAAAGAAAAACGTCTACTGCAGTTCGCAGGGTTGCTTATAGCGGCTCTTCTTTTCCTGCCGAACGTTGGTCTGTGGTCATTGTATCGAGACCGAGTCTTTGAGAACTCGCCAGAAATAGTGGAGGGACCGGGTGGCATCCTTCAAATACAGGTAAGGTTGTCTAGTACACGGTTTGGCTGGCTCGCGCTGTTAGTGAAAACACTTCTTGACTTGGTGTCACTGACTGTCTGATCACGTTGGAAATGTACGTAGCTAGTTAGCTGCACGCATGTAAAATATTTGCTATTGTGCGACAACATTAACTGTCTAACGTTAGCTAGCTTGTTAAACATGTTGACAATGTGAGGCTTTTTGGCAGCAGGTTCTTAAATTGTCAATTGGCTAGCAAGTTTCTACATGACTTAATGTGTTCTTGCTAACGTTACGTGTGACACTGCTTGTCACCTCCTTTTCAATGACATTAGCTAGTTTGCTAGCTAACTAGTTACGCTACTTTACCAATACAGCTCTTCTTTAGGAAAAGGGGCATGTTGTCGCCAAAGTCGAGCTTTTCAGAAGAATGTGGGAGGATAATGCCAGGTAGGTACGCTGATGGATTGTGAAAAGGCCACGTAGCAGTCAGGAAATAGCTGTGTTACAAGTTACAAAGTCTAACGTTCGTTATACGAAAGGAAGTTGTGATATGCAGCAGACAGTAGTTCACATTGGTTGTTGAGACCTAGCACAAAGATGCTGTTTTGAAAGAATATATTTCTGCGTGGTTCTGTAAGCTATTTTTACTTGTATTCTACAGGCTGCACAAATGATGTCACGTTCGTATGGTAATGAGGAAACCTTCAAAATAAAAGCCCACACTTCATTGTGGATTAGTCATTCAAAAGATGATTAATTTTAATCAATGGGCACTTATTGTGCCCTCAAGAAAAGGCAATAAGTAACCCAAATCTAACTGGCTGTAGCTCAGGACCTGAAGCAAGGAAATGCATATTATTGATACCATTTGAAAGGAAACACTGAAGTTTGTGGAAATGTGAAATTAATGTAGGAGAATATAACACATTAGAGCTGGTAATATTTATTATTATTTTTTTTTACCGTCTTTGAAATGCAAGAGAAAATCCATAATGTATTATTACAGCTCAGGCACAACTTAGATTTTGGCCTCTAGAGGGCAGCAGTGAATGTGCAAAGTTTAAACTGATCCAATGAACCATTGCATAGCTGTTAAAAATATTTTTATCAAAACTGCCCAAATGTGCCTAATTGGTTTGTAATAACTTTTCAGGTGAATAATTGTACACTCTCCTCAAACAATAACATGGTTTTCTTTCACTGTAAAAACTACTGTAAATTGGACAGTGCAGATAGATTAACAAGAATTTAAGCTTTCTGCCCATATCACATAAGTCTGTTTCCTGGGAAATGTTTTGTTTGTTACTTACAACCTCATGCTAATCACATTAGCCTACGTTAGCTCAACCATCCCGTGGGGGACACACACCGGTCCCGTAGAGGTTAAAGTTGGGTAGGAAATAGTCAGTAGGGTCTCTACTAGCACAGCATGTACTTTCAAGGAGCCTACCATTACTCCTAAAGGTCAATTGTGATACACAATCATAAAGCCCTTTACTTTCATATCACATCAAAATAATTTCATAACGGAAAAATATACACTTACTGTACACTGTTTTAACCAGCTTTATCACAGTTGCTGCCGACAGTATTTTTCAGTGACACATTCTGGTGGCCTTCTTCCTTTACACACTAGTGTTCGGAGCATACTAGATAGCTAATTAGCACAGTTGGTGCCTCTGTTTAACGCAAACACTCGCTGTAACATGGAGGAATGGCTGTGTGGGAACACTAACACTATAAAGGTGTGTATCAATTTAAACTTTTGGTTTTAGAAAATTATTTCTTGTCGATATGAAAGAGAAGGTCCTTATGCTTCCAAAACTGTACAGCAAGTGATGGGTGCTAATGTTCAGACTGAGAGTTGTGACTCTTAACAAAACACACCCGTACAGAAGAAGCCTTTGTCCAATGACTTTTATGTGTAATATAATGGACCTGAGAATCATCAAGGGCTAGGTCTCTACTAACCAAATTTGTTCTCCACCCCTTCGATAGCCCCCAATGCAAAACACAAATATACTCTACATGGAATAGAACTTTTCTACCTGTTTCCGCTACAGTGCGGTGTAAAATATTCAGTAGGGTTTCTGCTAACCAAATATGTATCGTTTTGGAGGGAGACTGTCTAATAGACATGCATTTAGTCCTGCATGTTATATTAATTCCAAAACAGTAAATTAATATACTGTTGTTTTGAAACTGCTAATTTTTTTGGGGGGGTGGTTGCTTACCCTGTTTGCTTCCAGTGTGAAATAAAATGTAATTAAATTCTAGATCTCAAATAATCTTGTCTTGCCCTATTGGAGGTGCCAGATGTGATTTGTTTCAGGAAACTTGCGGGACACTACTTGTTTAGTTAGCTACATGTCTAAGCAAAAGACTTAACTATGCAAGTAACCGTTTCAATAGAATGTTCATGATGTCACTGCAACAACTATCAATAGCCAGAGTGAATATACCAGCTACGTCTATCTATTCCTATTTCAGAGCACTCTTGTCTGTGTGCCAGAGCGCAGAATAACTGACGAATTTACAAATGCTCAATACCTGTTGAATATGGCTGGTGTCAGAAATACATTTCTAAAAAAGCTTAATTAATTTGTTGCCAGCAGCACAGTTAGTCACCAACGCTCTAGATAACATAAAAACAGCCTTACCGGCTCTGCTCAGGCGAGTAAAATGGTCAGTGATCTGTTCTCTCATTTGTGTCTGGAAGTCGCTAGCAAGCTAATCACCAGCAGTCTATATTAAACCTGTTGCCCAGCACAATAGACCAATTTAAGTTTAGCAGACTATTGAGTAATTTGAAAAACATGTTTTATTAAAATTGTATTTCTTTAAGTATAGCCTATGCAATAGCGTTCAACATATCAGTATTTGTTTAAACTTTCAAAAGAAATGCTGGTATAAATAATATAATATCCCAAATAAAATACATCAAGTGATTCCCCCCCCCCCCCCCAAAAAATAAAACAATTCAAAGGTGGTTGCAATGCTGGGGGAAAAAACAGTTGCACTGCATATATTCCCAAAGTTTAGCTTGTTTTTGCAGGGGGACTCTTATTTTGAGTGAAAAAATATCAGTGATCGTGCTGCCAGAATAATATCCTGCTGCTTGGTGAACGGTAATGTTTTTCTTGCCCTGTTGCAGGGTTATTTGGGTTTTTGTGTGAAACAGCTGACATTATTCATGCAATTCTACATTTTAAATCGGTGCACAGTCGTTTCACAAATTACATTCAGATGTGCTAAGGACTCTCTGCCAGCAAACGCTAGTGGTGTGCCTGAGCCTTTAAATTTGTCCAGGAGGTTATTCAGCCACCAGGCCCTGTCTTGTTTCTGTGTGTATTAGAGCTCAATAGGAGTTAACACGGCCCATGGAGAGCATCACAAGACCGGCACCAAAGTGCTACCTATCCGAGGGTACAGTATATTGTTTGAGAGCCAGTTAGTGCAGAAAGTCTGGTACCCGGGCTATAGGCCGTACGTCTGCTCTGCTGTACTTCAGATTCTGTGGTTGTAAATCACGCCTGCCTCACAATGAAAGTGATGCAAATCAGAACTTTTTGTGACCCCCTTCCTCTCATGTGTTAGGTTTAGTAAAGTGAGTCTAGTTGACCTGGAGGCCTTTTCTCTTTGTCCTGATGTGCCATTTTATTACATTAAGGGTGAGTAAGAGTTTAGCCTCTGGTTCAATGAAATATTCTCCATTTGACTCTCTTGAAATGTGAGTGAGAGGGAAAAAGTTTTATGCTATTATTTCAAGGCTGCAGTAACCTTGGGTTACATAATTATTTGTTTCAGCTTTTATTTCTTTCATCACATTCCCAGAGGATCAGAAGTTTACATACTCAATTAATATTTGTTAGCATTGCCTTTAAATTGTTTAACTTGGGTCAAACCTTTTGTGTAGCTTCCCACAATAAATTGGGTGAATTTTGGCCCATTCCTCCTGACAGAGCTGGTTTAACTGAGTCAGGTTTGTAGACCTCCTTACTCGCACACGCTTTTTCAGTTCTGCCCACAAATGTTCTATGGGATTAAGGGCAGGGCTTTGTGATGGCCACTTATTTAACTTGACTTTGTTGTCCTTAAGCCATTTTGCCACGTGTCTGTCTCATCAAAAATGTTTGGAGTGGGATGGCTCTGACAGTGAGCAGACGGTGTGTCACCAGTTGAGCTATAAAAGAACAGCGTGAACAGATTTTCTCCCTGGGAGAATCTCAATTGCATACTCCTTTTGTCCTCGCCTCCTTCTCAAAACCCAGGAGGTAGGAGGGGAGGGACCTCTGGCTTTCTCATCCAATGGGTTTTGAGTAGAGGATGCGAGGAGTACGCAATTGAGATTCTCCCACTGTGTGCTCACTAACGTTACATTTTCTGGCTGCTGTGTCATCACTCTGTCAACGCAACAGACTGACTGGGAAATTTGGAATATAACTCGAGATAACCAACCTGTGTTTGAAATAATGCTGTGGTTATAGTTGACAGGAAGCAAATAATAGTATCATGTATGTTTCGTAGCACAAATTATTACACCCAAAGTAATTAACGTTAGCTAGCTACGTTAGCGTCATATTGAAATTAATGACTAAACACAGAATGCATCCTACAAATAGAATATCCGAGTTCAGAGCATGATGTCAGATATGTCATATCAGAATGAGTGCTTCATCCAATACCATGTGTGACAGCTGTGAGCAGCCAACCACATCCCCTAACCAGCCATTAATCTACTAGTCTGCTTCTCTCCATCCCAGCACTAGGATAAAGTGACTAAGAGGACAGTTGAAATTGGTGTGGTGGCACATTTGTTGGGGTTTCTTGCATTGGAATTATATTGAATTTGGCTTATCACGCTATACCAAAAACATAAAGTTAAAATGCCGAGACTCTGAGACCATTGAGTGCTTTTGAAGTTACTGAATCAAGGCTGTTTTGGTAATGAATATAGGCTACAAGATTGATAGGGTAATTCACCTATTGCAGCTGTCTTACCAAGATAATGCAAACTAAATGCTGAAAGTAGTAACCTAGTTATTCATGCATGCAACAAAAATACTGAATAGCAGTTTGGCTTAGAATATTGACACTTCTGCAAATTCAAACAAATTAATGCAAACAGACCAAAACTGCGGCAACAAGTAGGCCAAGTAAACAATATATCAGCTCGATAAAGGCACGACACAATCTATATTTAGGCTAGTTACATTAACAGGAAGCAAACACCGTAAACAAAAGGCGAATGGCGACCCAAAATACGGTGTAAAGGGAGATGCTGCTATGCATGGCTCTCTTGCCAAACAAATAGACCTATAGGCCCGCTTCGGACATGGAAAATCATGCCGCTCATGAGTACAGCGACACGTTGGGATACGGCACAATACACTTCTGGATTAAATTCGACCCACTCAATGAATTAAGCAATGCCAGCCTACAATAAACATTGTTCAAATATGTATTATGTACTTGTTATTCTCTGAAAATATGAAAAGTATATGCACATTTCAACACCTTGTTGGACCCTCACCAGTTTGCATCCCTGTTGAATAGAGCAGTGCTTCTCCTGAGCGAATGCAACTTTGAACCAGGGAGATAATAGAAAAACTAACCTATATGAGTGGTGTGGAAAATAGACAGTTTAAACTGTGTTATGATTCATTATCCTATGCACAGTCACTGTCTCCAGTAAGGACGAACCCCCCCCCCCCCCCCCCCCCCCCCCCCCCCGCAACCTTTAGAAGTTGATGTTAGCCGAGGTAAAATGTTAACACAGCAACCTCAGACAGTACATTCACAGAATCTGAAATGTTATTTTGTTTTGAATGTGTTAATACCTTGGAAGATTAGAAGATTGGAGGGAGCAAGTTGGATGCAGTGAGAGCAGAGTCACTCATTAAAGGCTCATACATTACACATTATGGCGGGGAGGAAAATACCTTTTGGAGTAAAGGCAGAGATGTTTGTTCACTTTGTTGTAAAGCGTTTCCTCCCGTCATTTCCCAGACAAGGCGAGCGTTGACCGCTGCTGGCGGAGGCTGTGCGCCTGCTGCTGCCTACTCTGTATGCCTCGGCGAGCTCCTCAGCCCTGCTAAGAACAAGGGGCCAAATGAGAGGCAGGTGCAGGAAATGTGCAGCCATGGGTTATGATGATGAAAAATGTGGACTCCATCAACTTGCCTGGTAAAATAATGAAATGAAGGCAGTGAATGTTGTGGTGATGTTTTTGTATAATTGTAGAGTTACTTTTTATGCAGGGTCTGGTGTTGCGCTATCACATTTGTCTCCTACACTGCATATACTGCATGTGTTGTTAGACAAGGAATCACCAGCATCCCTAGTCATCTTGATGTGTATCTGTAAGGATGCAGTAAGGGCATTTCTCAGCTGATAAAATATATTTTTATCAACCATTTGATATCAGTGATGTTTGGTTCTTGTTGGAGGCCAACTCTGATTCACTCTTCAGCAGTGAAACTTGAGTTTAAGGCTGGCACAATTACCGTATAATCGTGTAACTGACGGGTATGGATGAAGACCGTCATTAAAATAAAATAACTGTCTTAACTGTAAAAAAAAAAATATATATATATATGTATTGTTTTGTTGTGTGGAACAAACAGCTGACTGAAGATGGGACGGCTGGGCATTCCTGTGGTTGAGTCCATTTCTGAGGTAACATGGACTCTTAACGTGATGAAACTGTTGCTCCTTGCTGAAACAACCAAGGTGTTGTAGCAAAGTCTGTGGTTTCCTAGGCAATGCCCTGCTCCAGCAGCACACATAGAAATAGAATGAATAAAATGGACTTGGAACCTCTAACCCTGGTAGACTCACAATGGCTGCCTGGGATTGTCAGTATTTCCCCTATCAATTTAGCGGTGGCCCACTGCTGCTCAATAGTTGCAACCACTGCAAAGATGATACAAAAAAAAAATAGCTGTAATGAGTTGAATCAACAAATCACAGCACATCTTCAGGTGGGCCTTCGCGCTTCAGCAAACAAAGGACAGGAGGGGTGCTCATGTTCAGTAGCCTAATTTTCTCTTTTGTTGGGCATACAAGATCAATTGGATGTATGTGTGGTCTCTGTTAAATAGCCTGTAGAAATAGGCTATATGGGCTGAGAAGCACAGCGCAGTTATCTTTAACTTCCAGAATATGATAGGCAATAGTTTACTCTGACATTGACTGGAAATAAGTATTGATAACACATGTATCTTACTCTGTTTGCAAATTGCCTTGCAGCTAAAAGTTATGCAAAATTTAGCTTAAGTCAAGTAAGTGTCCAATCTCCTATATTTCCCCCCAACTGTGTTCTTTTATACTACGTCTACCCTATTGGTTGATGTAGCCTAATTAACTCAGCAAAAAAAGAAATGTCCTCTCACTGTCAACTGCGTTTTATTTTCAGCAAACTTAACATGTGTTAATATTTGTATGAACATAACAAGATTCAACAACGGAGACATAAACTGAACAAGATCCACAGACATGTGACTAACAGAAATGGAATAATGTGTCCCAGAACAAAGGGGGGTGTCAAAATCAAAGGTAAGTCAGTATCTGGTGTGGCCACCAGCTGCATTAAGTACTGCAGTGCATCTCCTCCTCATGGACTGCACCAGATTTGCCAGGTCTTGCAGTGAGATATTACCCCACTCTTCCACCAAGGCACCTGCAAGTTCCCGGACATTTCTGGGGGGAATGGCCCTAGCCCTCACCCTCCGATCCAACAGATCCCAGACGTGCTCAATGGAATTCAGATCCGGGCTCTTCGCTGGCCGTGGCAGAACACTGACATTCCTGTCTTGTAGGAAATCGCTCACAGAACGAGCAGTATGACTGGTGGCATTGTCATGTCAGAATGAGCCTGCAGGAAGGGTACCACATGAGGGAGGAGGTTGTCTTCCCTGTAACGCACAGCGTTGAGATTGCCTGCAATGACAACAAGCTCAGTCCGATGATGCTGTAACACACCGCCCCAGACCATGACAGACCCTCTACCTCCAAATCGATCCTGCTCCAGAGTACAGGCCTCGGTGTAACGCTCATTCCTTCGACGATAAACCCAAATCTGACCATCACCCCTGGTGAGACAAAACCGCGACTCGTCATTGAAGAGCACTTTTTGCCAGTCCTGTCTGGTCTAGCGACGGTGGGTTTGTGCCCATTGACGACGTTGCTTGTGATGTCTGGTGAGGACCTGCTTTACAACAGGCCTACAAGCCCTCAGTCCAGCCTCTCTCAGCCTATTGCGGACAGTCTGAGCACTGACGGAGGGATTGTGCGTTCCAGGTATAACTCGGGCAGTTGTTGTTGCCATCCTGTACCTGTCCCGCAGGTGTGATGTTCGGATGTACCGATCCTGTGCAGGTGTTACACGTGGTCTGCCACTGCGAGGAAGATCAGCAGTCCGTCCTGTCTCCCTGTAGCGCTGTCTTAGGCGTCTCGCAGTACGGACATTGCAATTTATTGCACTGGCCACATCTGCAGTCTTCATGACTCCTTGCAGCATGCCTAAGGCACGTTCATGCGGATGAGCAGGGACCCTGGCCATCTTTCTTTTGGCGAGTCAGTAGAAAGGCCTCTTTAGTGTCCTAAGTTTTCATAACTGTGACCTTAATTGCCTAAGCTGTTAGTGTCTTAATGACCATTCCACAGGTGCATGTTCATTATTTGTTTATGGTTCATTGAACAAGCATGGGAAACAGTGTTTAAACCCTTTATAATGAAGATCTGTGAAGTTATTTGGATTTTTACACATTTTCTTTGAAAGACGGGGTCCTGAAAAAGGACGTTTCTTTTTTTGCTGAGTTTTTATATTGGGCCAGTTGAGGATCTCTGGTATTTTAACCTAATTCTTAGGCAATTTGAGCAACTTTTGATCCTGACTAGGGTGGAGAATTTGCTGGCACCAGGGCTGCAACGCGAGCTGTGTCGCATACACATAAAATAAGATTGCAGGACTGCAGTCGGGTACGGGACCAGTCTTTGCGGGAGCAGGTGGGACAAGAAGTCAGCGGGAGCGAGCGTAATGAAGAAATTAGTCCCATGCAGGTAGGGCCCTAAAAATCCGTGTTGCAGACGGAATCCAGACATTAAAACGGAAATCAACAATAATAATTAAGAAATTCAACAAAGTATCAGTGATTTTGTATTTTTCTGTAACTTTATGAAACGGCATTCCCCTCAGCCTACGCACACACCGGCACAGACAAAGCATATGTCGACACTTTGTGTTGCCGGTAGCAATTATGCTAATGATAACGTTATTTTGGTAGAGATGGACAGGCTTTCCCTAAAACCTTCTCAATTAAATGTTAACCACAAAGTAGCCTACCTGGCAGAATATCATGATTATTTGCATCGACCCAGTGGACATTTTGTTTAGCCAACTCTGCAATCACATGCGCAAAACAGAAACCTCACTAACCAAACAACTCTCACACTAGAGGTTGACACAGGAGTGAAAATTAATTCCTGTCTTGTCAACAAAAAAAATCCTGTTCTGTGCTGATCCCACAACCCTGGAACTTTACTGTCCCTTCCCGATTTTAAAATCACTCCCGTCCTGTCCCGTACTCATTTTTGCACGCAGAAATATGTAGGCTATTGTGTTTGTTCAGTAAGCATTCAAAATAATTCCAGTTATGCAATATGTGACTGTGGTTGTCTACTTGGTTAAATGCACTGGCTGTAGGCATACTTTTGAATGCAAAATGCAACTATTTCAAATATTTTACTGCATTACAGTTCATCTAAGGAAATCGGTCAATTTCAAATTTCATTAGGACATCATCTATGAATTTCACATGACTGGGCAGGGTTGCAGCCATGGGTGGGCCTGGGAGGGCATGGGCCCACCCACTGGTGAGCCAGGCCTACCACTGGGCTGGAATGGTTACACGTGGTCTGCGGTTGTGATGCCGGTTGGACGTAGTGCCAAATTCTCTAAAATGGCGTTGGAGGCGGCTGACTTGCCTACTAGTTATTTTTTTTTAAAGTAAAATGGTAGAGAGAACTAACATTTCAATTTTCTGGCAACAGCTCTGGTGGACATTCCTGCAGTCAACATACCAATTGCATGCCCCCTCAACTTGAGACCTCTGTGGTGTTGTGTGACAACTGCACATTTTTGTGTGTGTGTGTGTATATATATGATTTATAAAGCCAGGCACATTTAATAGTTAGGCTATTGATTTATAGACCTAATTAAGTTGGTTTCTTCACTTTTCTTAGACAATTAAGGCAAGGGCTGTATTCTCTTAACTCCGCAGCTGCCTCCGCCGCGTTGTTCTCAACACCAATATGCTGTTTAACTTTGCTATTATGCACATAGCAACATGGTCTAGGAAAAGGCGCCAATTCAACAGCGCACTGATGTTTCAGAATCATGGACAGTGATCACTGACCAACACGGGAGAAAGCGCATTTGTTATAATTTTATTTTTGTTGTTGTTGGTCTTACATAATGTAACCATACAATTTCAGTAGCCTGTCTTAAACTGATGGACTGTGTCGCCTCCACAATCGATCAGTCCACTCAGACTGGCGCGAATCAGAAAGGTGTTTTATACACCATGATTTAAAAATATATATATTTTAGCTAGTTTTCGACTTAAATCTTGGTCGACCAACAGCATATCGACCGAACAATCGACCAGTTGACTAAATGGGGTCAGCCCCAACTTTCTGTGAAGGGAAACAAAGTTGCACGTCGCTGATTTCTATTGAAGCAAAAAAATCGACTTTCAATATCAAACGCGACCCACCCATACACAGCTGGACTCACCAGCTCCCGCTTTCACCCTTTGTGCTATTTACAAAGGAAAACGTGACTGGCTCAACCTTCCTGTGGAACTATAAGCTTCATAATGTGAAGGGGGAATGAAGAATGTGCTTTATCTCCTAATGCATTGCACAAATTGACTGCAAGTATTTATTTAAAAAGTAGCTACAAATATAACATTTATTGGAAAAACTTCAAAGAAATAGTTTTGACGGTATTGAAAAACCATCCCGTGGCTATTTCCAAATACCCCAGTATACGGTATACCGGCCAAGCCTACCCTACACCCTCAGTTTTCACTCCCCCAGCTTTGGGACACTTGTACATATGGCAGAAGTGCACATGGAGTTCCAAGGGGAAGGGAGTGATTTGGGATTCACCCTTTGACTTTTCTCAAATACTTCTAAATCATAGAGGCAAATGTCTTCTTCTAGCACTTCAGAGGAAGAATTTAAGAGGCAATCCTATTCTTAAAGCACTTTCACAGACACTGAACCAGCAGTTCAGAACAGCTGTTTGAAGATTGAGATGCTGTCTTTGTCAGAATTCCTGCATTTCTTGCTCCATTAGACCACGGCTTCTCTGCAAACTACCGGTGGGCGGCAAAGCTGTGTTTTGATTCCTTATTTCACACATTTCTGTTTTCCCATTTTTATATTTCAGTCACTGGAGGACAATTTTTTTTTTTATCTGCTAAATCATTTAACTTTTGACCTTTTTATTACCACGAAGGCACAGCGAGGAGAGGAGTATATCGCTGGTAGTCTCTCTCTCTCTCGCTCGCTCTCAATTCAATTTGCTTTATTGGCATGACGTAACAATGTACATATTGCCAAAGCTTATTTACAATATAAAAATGAGAATCAAAATGGTCAACGGGACAATTTCCAAATATTTTTCTCTCTGTCGCTGGTAGTCTCTCTCTCGCTGGTAGTCTCTCTCTTTCTCTCGCTCTCTGTCGCTGGTAGTCTCTCTCGCTCTCTCTCTCTCTTTTTCTCTCTGACGCTGGTAGTCTCGCTCTCTCTCTCTGTCGCTGGTAGTCTCGCTCTCTCTCTCTGTCGCTGGTAGTCTCGCTCTCTCTCTCTGTCGCTGGTAGTCTCGCTCTCTCTCTCTGTCGCTGGTAGTCTCGCTCTCTCTCTCTGTCGCTGGTAGTCTCTCTCTCGCTCTCTCTCTCTCTGTCGCTGGTAGTCTCTCTCTCTCTGTCGCTGGTAGTCTCTCGCTCTCTCGCTCTCTCTGTCGCTGGTAGTCTCTCTCTCTCTGTCGCTGGTAGTCTCTCTCTCTCTCTTTCTGCCGCTCTCTGTCGCTGGTAGTCTCTGTCGCTGGTAGTCTCTCTGTCGCTGGTAGTCTCTCTGTCGCTGGTAGTCTCTCTGTCGCTGGTAGTCTCTCTCGCTCTCTCTCTTTCTCTCTATCGCTGGTAGTCTCTCTCGCTCTCTCTGTCGCTGGTAGTCTCTCTGTCGCTGGTAGTCTCTCTCTCTCTCTCTCTCTCTCTGTCGCTGGTAGTCTCTCTCTCTCTCTCTCTCTCTCTCTCTCTCTCTCTCTGCCGCTGGTAGTCTCTCACTCTTTCTGCCGCTCTCTGTCGCTGGTAGTCTCTCTCGCTCTCTCTTTTTCTCTCTCTTTCGCTGGTAGTCTCTCTCTCGCTCTCTCTCTCTGTCGCTGGTAGTCTCTCTCTCTCGCTCTCTCTCTCTGTCGCTGGTAGTCTCTGTCGCTGGTAGTCTCTGTCGCTGGTAGTCTCTGTCGCTGGTAGTCTCTGTCGCTGGTAGTCTCTGTCGCTGGTAGTCTCTCTGTCGCTGGTAGTCTCTCTGTCGCTGGTAGTCTCTCTGTCGCTGGTAGTCTCTCTGTCGCTGGTAGTCTCTCTGTCGCTGGTAGTCTCTCTGTCGCTGGTAGTCTCTCTGTCGCTGGTAGTCTCTCTGTCGCTGGTAGTCTCTCTGTCGCTGGTAGTCTCTCTGTCGCTGGTAGTCTCTGTCGCTGGTAGTCTCTGTCGCTGGTAGTCTCTGTCGCTGGTAGTCTCTCTCTCTCTCTCTCTCTCTGTCGCTGGTAGTCTCTCTCTCTCTCTCTCTCTCTGTCGCTGGTAGTCTCTCGCTCTCTCTCTCTGTCGCTGGTAGTCTCTCGCTCTCTCTCTCTGTTGCTGGTAGTCTCTCGCTCTCTCTCTCTGTCGCTGGTAGTCTCTCGCTCTCTCTCTCTGTCGCTGGTAGTCTCTCGCTCTCTCTCTCGCTCTCTCTCTCTGTCGCTGGTAGTCTCTCTCTCTCTCGCTGGTAGTCTCTCTCTCTCTGTCGCTGGTAGTCTCTCTCTCTCGCTCTCTCTCTCGCTGGTAGTCTCTGTCGCTGGTAGTCTCTGTCGCTGGTAGTCTCTGTCGCTGGTAGTCTCTGTCGCTGGTAGTCTCTCTCGCTCTCTCTCTCTGTCACTGGTAGTCTCTCTCTCTCGCTCTCTCTGTCACTGGTAGTCTCTCTCTCTGTCGCTGGTAGTCTCTCTGTCGCTGGTAGTCTCTGTCTCTGTCTCTCTCGCTCTCTCTGTCGCTGGTAGTCTCTCTCTCTCTCGCTCTCTCTGTCGCTGGTAGTCTCTCTCTCTCTCGCTCTCTCTGTCGCTGGTAGTCTCTCTCTCTCTCGCTCTCTCTGTCGCTGGTAGTCTCTCTCTCTCTCTGTCGCTGGTAGTCTCTCTGTCGCTGGTAGTCTCTCTCTGTCTCTCTGTCTCTCTGTCTCTCTGTCTCTCTGTCTCTCTGTCTCTCTGTCTCTCTGTCTCTCTGTCTCTCTGTCTCTCTCTCTCTCTCTCTGTCGCTGGTAGTCTCTCTCTCTCTCTCGCTCTCTCTGTCGCTGGTAGTCTCTCTCTCTCTCTCTCTCTCTCTCTCTCTCTCTCACTCACTCACTCACTCACTCACTCACTCACTCGCTGGTAGTCTCTCTCTCTCTCTGTCGCTGGTAGTCTCTCTCTCTCTCTGTCGCTGGTAGTCTCTCTCTCTCTCTGTCGCTGGTAGTCTCTCTCGCTCTCTGTCGCTGGTAGTCTCTCTCGCTCTCTGTCGCTGGTAGTCTCTCTCGCTCTCTGTCGCTGGTAGTCTCTCTCGCTCTCTCTCTCTCTTTTTCTCTCTGTCGCTGGTAGTCTCTCTCGCTCTCTCTCTCTCTCTGTTACTCAGTGCTTGCTTGACTGAAATCCAAAACAATATCGCGCATGTTAATGAGGAAAATTGTCTGTATGAAATTGTGCAGTTGCTGGATGAGTTCGAAGTTGGCAACTTTTTTGAAAGCACTACTTTTAGTATTAATCAAACAAATCAGTTCTTCAACATACAGAATTTTTAAATCATTCATGTATAATGATTTCTGTCCACTTTGCCGTTTCAGAGACACAGGTAAGTGCTTTCCTGCAGAGTCATAAAAACTCCCTTGCCTAGTGAGCCGACCGTTGGTTTCCTCTCAACCAAACTGCTCATTGATTGCGCCATTATGAGTGACCTGCTGTAGGCTGGCCTTTCCTGCACGGCGGTGGCAAACCTGTCCATCACGAGGGGAACTTCAGGAGGATTAAGACTCAGTGAGACATTGATTACCTGGAGGAGAGTGGACTGAAATGGCTTTTTAGCCAGACACTTGTGCTGATGTGCATGAAGGAAGCTGTGAAATGACAGGGCACAGAGGGTACTGGGTAGGGGGATACTGACTGCAGTTATAGCCGGTATTACCTTGCATCAGCAGTTAATGTTCTACCATATTTCTCTACTTTTATTAACCTTCTGCCTCTCCTCCAGACATGATGATGATAAGACGCTTATTTGAACAGCACTTCTCTCCGATGGGATTGGGGTGGTGCCAGGGAGTACTCTGATCAGGCCAGTGCCAGCAGAGCTCTAAGTTATGGCTGTGCCCAAGACACTGACTGCACCATGTCACTCACATTGTAATTCTTTCTTGACCTGGCAACATGGTGGTCTGGGCAGAGGATGAGTAGGCCTTCCAGTTGTCATTGGCCTAATGACCAGACCTAGATAAACAAGTCTTCTCCAAGTCTATGGTCATGGAAAACAGGCATGTAGCAAGACATTTTGATGAGACATCTGGTGAGCACAGGATCAAAGTTCAGAGGTTATAGCTGGTCAATATTTCTATTGAATGACAATGCTGGAAGTCCATTCCCCCCCCCCCATACCCTACTCGGATTGTCCTATTCTGAAGTGGCCTCCTTCGTATGATAGAGATAGTGGAGAGGCTGGTTGCCAAATAATGTCATTTTAGGATATCCTTAGGAGGAGATGATATGAGGGGGACAGCTGTGTGGGTTTATGGTTCACTTATCTGTTTTTATTGTTCTGCATGCGTGTACAGAAATAAAACTGGCGGTCAAATGATCGTAACAGGCAGCCATTTGCACAGAGCCCAGGTCCTGCTGTGCTGTTTGAGTCAACCGGGCTGGGCAGTGGATTGCAGCAGAGATGGGAGAAGAGAGTTGAGAGGAGCGAGACATTCTGATCTGGCCAGGATGATACTGACTGACTGCAGGCGTAGCTGTCAGTGTGAAGCTGAATAATTACTCTAATGATACAAAAACATGTAGTTAAGCCTGTATGTGAGGTAATAGGAATTGGAACCTGCGTAAGTACAGTAGAAAGAACTTTGTTTTTCAATTGGCTTCCAAACCCTTAGGGCAGTTCAGCTCAACAGTCCTGTTATTTAAAAAAAACATTTGGTGTACTTTTCTCCCTTTTCTCCCCCAATTTTGTGATATTCAATTGGTAGGTATAGTCCCATCGCTGCAACTCACGTATGGACTCGGGAGAGGCGAAGGTCGAGAGCCATGCATCCTCTGAAACGCTACCCTGCCAAGCTGCACTGCTTCTTGACACACTGCTTGCTTAACCTGGAAGTCAGCTGCACCAATATGTCGGAGTGAACACTGTACAACTGGCGACTGATGTCAGCGTGAATGCGCCCGGCCCGCCGCAAGGAGTCGCTAGAGTGAAATGGGACAAGGACATCCCGGCTGGCCAAACCCTCCCCTAACCCGGAAGATGCTGGGCCAATTGTGCAGACCATATTTTTGGGGATTTTTCACAAAATGTAATCCATAAAGGGTCCTTTTTGAGGGAAGGCTTGTTGACATATATTTGACATTTGTATCTTAAAGCATAATTAAGAAATATATTGATTCCACCCTCTTTACCTATCTGGAACCATTCTTGATGTTATTCTTGGGAGTTTTTCATGAGCTTAGTGGACCACCTCCACAACACCTCCCTGCAAGTCTGTGTGTGTCTTAATGCGTTTAAGTATGTGACTTGCCTTCAGGAGTATGGTGGCAACAACTCCTCCAACCCCTATTCTGACTTTCAACAGACTAGAGCAGAGTGAGAAAGAGACCGAGAGGGCCTGTGGAAGGTCTGGCTGTGGCAGCTGCCCCATTCTGCCTGTGTTACTCTGTAGACACAGCCCAGCAAGGGCGGGCATGCGTAATGACTCCTACTTGGGAGCCTTGCTAGGATGAAAGGACCTATGTGCCTCACTGTAGGCCCCTGCCTATGGAATATAAGTTACTAGACTTGGAACAACCTCTCTCCCTCCGGTCACTGTCCTCTGGGCTGAGCTGGTTTGACCTCACTTTGGGCCAAAAGTTCACTGTGCCACACACTGAGAGAGTACTGTAGCTGGAGATCTTGTTAACTTCAGGAAGCGAGTACAGTGCACGGTACTGTGTTGGCAGGGTTTTATATCGCGTTAACTACCAGGGAGGTGATCTGCAGAGTGCAGACTTCCCTGGTCGGTTTCTTTGTCCCTGAACCTGGGGAGGGGAAGCAGCTGATTTGTATCTCAGTAGGGCATGGCTAGACTGCGTATGATCCGGCTTCATGTTTGAAAGCAGGGCTCACCCAGCAGGTGTAATGGAAACGGAAAAACAAGTATTGACCAACTGTCCTCTGATTCTCTACCTCATTGTGAATGCATGGACAGTTCTTTTATCAGGCCTCTGGTAATAAGTTATCTTCCAAAAAAAGACAATCCAATAACACTTTTCCTCTCAGCCCCAGGGATCTGGCTGAGCAACTCCATTCATTTACTAATCCATGCATCCCAGTGAGGGTTTTAATTAGGGCTGGGCAATAGGGATGCACGATATATTGGAGAACATATCGCAATTGTACGATATTAGCTAAAAATGCCAACGTCAGTATCGGCCGATGTCTAGTTTAAGTCCCCGATGTGCAAAACCGATGTCAAAGCTGACGTGCATACCTCCAGTTGAAGTTGGACGTTTACATACACCTTAGTCAAATACATTTAAACTCAGTATTTCACAATTCCTGACATTTAATCCTAGCAAAGATTCCCTGATTTAGGTCAGTGAGGATCACCACTTTATTTTAAGAATGTGAAATGTCAGAATAATAGTAGAGAATGATTTATTTCCGTTATTATTTCTTTCATCACATTCCCAGTGGGTCAGAAGTTTACATACACTCAATTAGTATTTGTAGCATTGCCTTTAAATTGTTTAATTTGTGTCAAATGTTTCGGGTAGCCTTCCACAAGCTTTCCACAATACATTGGGTGAATTTTGGCCCATTCCTCCTGACAGAGCTGGTGTAACTAAGTCAGGTTTGTAGGCCTCCTTGCTCACACATGCTTTTTCAGTTCAGCCCACACATTTTCAATAGGATTGAGGTCAGGGCTTTGTGATGGCCACAACAAAACCTTGGCTTTGTTGTCCTTAAGCCATTTTGCCACAACTTTGGAAGTATGCTTGGGGTCATTGTCCATTTGGAAGACCCATTTGCGACCAAGCTTTAACTTGCTGACTGATGTCTGGAGATATTGCTTCAATATATCCTCATACTTTTCCTGCCTCATGATGCCATCTATTTTGTGAAGTGCACCAGTCCCTTCTGCAGCAAAGCACCCCCCACAACATGATTCTGCCACCCCCGTGCTTCACAGTTGGGATGTTGTTCTTTAGCTTGCAAGCCTCCCCCTTTTTCCTCCTAACATAACGATGGTCATTATGGCCAAAGAGTTCTATTTTTTTGTTTCATCTGAACAGAGGACAATTCTCCAAAAAGTACAATCTTTGTCCCCATGTGCAGTTGCAAACCGTAGTCTGGCTTTTTTTTGGCGGTTTTGGAGCAGTGGCTTCTTCCTTGCTGAGCGGCCTTTCAGGTTATGTCAATATAAGACTCGTTTTACTGTGGATATAGATACTTTTGTACCTGTTTCCTCCAGCATCTTCACAAGGTCCTTTGCTGTTGTTCTGGGATTGATTTGCACTTTTCGCACCAAAGTACGTTCATCTCTAGGAGACAGAATGCATCTCCTTCCTGAGTGGTATGGGCGGTACTATTGTTTGTATAGATGAATGTGGTACCTTCAGGCATTTGGAAATTGCTCCCAAGGATGTACCAGACTTGTAGAGGTCTGAGGTCTTGGCTGATTTTCTTTTGATTTTCCCATGATGTCATGCAAAGAGACTCATACTTAAGTGTATGTAAACTTCTGGCTTCAAACGTATATAACGTAGATACATGATGTAATGACTCCACGTAAAATGTTGCGCTCTGTGCAACACAGCATTCCTCAGCTAGTCCACAATGTCAGCTGTGTGCATCGAGCAGTCAACAAGTCGAGCAGTCATTTGAAACAGTAAGAACATTTCAGCGAGACAACTCAAAGGCAAAATCCATTAACGCCAAGATAATGGAATTCATTGCCCTTGACAATCAACCGTTCTCTGTCGTGGATGATGTTGGCTTTCGACTGGTCGAGCACCACGAGCCCCGGTACACACTACCAAGTGCGCTTTTTTTTATTTTTTTCAGATGTTGCCCTACCGGAGTTACACACTAATAGCGTCACTGCTATTAGCTTCACGACATACATACTATGGAATGCCGTTTGTGTCTTTGTGTCAAAAAGGTACAGTAGCACTGTCAAAGCGGTACAAAAAAAGTCTGCAAACACCGGCCACGAACAATGTGTTTACAATACCGCGTTGGTAATAAAGCATAATTTTTTTCGACCCCAACTTCTGGGGTAGCTAGCTTACACCAATACAACCAGCCTGAAAATAATGACCAGTAGAACCTGCAGTCATTTTCATTATTCTTAGCAATGATTTAGGAATCCTTTTGAGTAAGTATTAGCTAGGTTGCCACTTGTTGTTCGCCTATTGAACTTCAGTTTATAAAAATAAATAGCTTGCCAGCAATTTAACCCTGTTGCCCAAAGCTAACGTTATAAGCAGCCAGCTAGCTTCATCTGGCTAGTGAGGCTTCGCCGCACCGGGTTATGTGTTGTGAAGCTAGCCACAATAAGGATTAGCCACAATAGTGGACTTTGTGATTTGTCTTCAAAATAAAAGTATGTCATTGACGGTGATTCAAATGAATACAAATAGTAGAATTATGCCATACTTTTATTTTGAAGGCTAACCGCAAAGTCCACTATTGGGCTAGCGTCACAGATGGGTCTGACCACCAATCAAATAATAACTGTCTTTTGAATTAGGGTTATTTTAGATGATGACAGTGAGCTATATAGTTAGCTAGCGAACTATAGCTACTGAAACAGATTGTCGTTTTGCTATGTTTTTGGGGAAGAACATTGTTTGCATCCATGAGCTAGCTAGCTTTTTTTATGACCGGCACTGTAGGTGCGCGAGACAACTTTACCAGCATCATAGCATACGTATCGTTGAATTGTTGTTACATATCAAATATCAGTGATAGTGTAATCAATGTGTAATAATTACGTAAAAAAATGTATGAACCTGTTCAATTATTATGTGACGAGGAGTCATGTTCAGGTCCTGATTGGCCAACAGGCTTATTTGACACGTCAAATAGTGTTAAATAGTATATTTTTTTTGACAAGCAAAGACCCTACCGGCTTTCCATAGAAATCCTAGTTGAGAATGAAACGGCTGAACAAATGAACAACGAAACAGCACAGCAAGTAAGTGAAAAAAGTAGGTTTTGATTGTTTTTACTGGTAATGGGGACATATGTAAATGCCAACAAAATAACTTTTTGGTCAATGTGTGTGTAACTTTTATTTAACTAGGCAAGTCAGAACAAATTCTTATTTACAATGACTGCCTACCCTAGCCATACCCGGACGGCGCTGGGCCAATTGTGCGCCGCCATATGGGACTCCCAATTACGGCCAGTTGTGATACAGCCTGGATTCAAACCAGGGTGTCTGTAGTGACACTTCTAGCACTGAGATGAAGTGCCTTAAACCGCTGCGCCACTCGGAAGCCTGTCTTAGACTGATTGACTGTTCCGTCCCCATGGCCTCCACAAGGGATCAGTCCATGCAGACAGGCGTTAATCAGACGGGTGTCTTGTCTTTTTTTGTTGCTACTTGCCGACTAAAGAGATCTTTGTCGAACAAACAGCCGACTAAATGGTGTAAGCCCTAATTTATATAATTGGTTGATGTCATTGGGAAGGAACACTTCTATCTTTTTTACCTCAACATAGGAACGGGCCATTTTCACATGCTGATGTTGGGATGGTGCTGGAGATGAGGAATTAGACATTTTTGTTACATTTCCGTTAAATTTTCTATAATGAAAATTAGTTAGTCATTATTAGTGAATCTGGATTATGCATGGTTCTGGTTAAATTTGTAACAAAAATGGCATTTTCATCCACTTAAATGCCAAAAAAAGCAGGTTAATAAACTATTTTAATAAAATAATTACAATTATTAGTGGGTCTTATGTTTTGGAAGGCTTCTATTTAGCCTAGGTATAATTTCACAACACTGAATTCATTAGATTATTGCTGTCAGCTTGAAATGCAGTGAATTTAATATTTTTAATTGTGCAACAAAGCTTATTTAGAGACATTTTTAAAAAATCTAGATATAATGTCAATCAACCATATGTTAATTTTTTGTTGTTGCCCATATCGCCCTAGTTTTAGTTATTGGGATGCTAGCCTGATTCTTCCACTACATAATAGATTTGATTCCAACTCAAGGATAGGCAAGTGTTTTATACCAGATACTTACCCATCATCCTTGCATGCAGGGCCAGAACTCAACAAAAGTCATTATTGCATTGAAAACCTCTGCATAATGATTGAATTTCCATTCAAGGTTGCCAAATATCTTTTAGTTTCACTGTGCTTGCTTTTAGTTCCATTGTGCAAGCTAATGCTTAATGTCAGAACCTTGTTTTGATGTGTAAAAAGTTCTAAAACCTGAGGCTAATTTCTTGTACTTGTTTTTGAATTGTGATTGACACATTTGTGGTGTCCTTCAACATTATTTTCTTCAGAACTCAGGTTGAAGACCAATTCCAACACACTGTTCAGATTCTCACAGAAAATGTTTGCAAAGTTTACACCACTGCAGGTCTTCTCTAGACTTTTGCGCTTCACCTGCTAGATGTAAATTGGTTTAGTACAAATTGACAAATACAGAAATAGTGCCTTTAAATTGTTGTGGAATCGTGGATGTGTGTACAATACCTTGAACTCTGGGTAAAGACCCATGACCCACTTTGGGCTGAGGACAAAGCTCTATTCTGGGGACTTGCTTTGCCAATCATGAAGGTGTCTCAAACAGGAGTTGGTTGGGCAGTAGCTTTGTTTGACAGGCATTAGATGTAGAGAGTTATTCAGTTAAGTGACCATATCTGTTGTCCAATTTTAGTGTCTTCTGCAGTTTTGCACATTTTATTAAAGACTACGGAGGTCCAGCTCTCCGAGCTCCATCTGAACATAGTTCTGTACTCTCCTTAGATGTATACCCCTTTAGCTAAGCTCAAGGCTTAGTCCTCATCCTTCTGGCTTGTGTGTTTGTTTGGACATCGATAGGAAAGCCAGTAACGCCAGTCCCATGCCATGCATCACATTATCTGATAGAGTAACCAGAAGAAGCAGGATACCCAGAGCAGACACAGAGCTAAAGTGTGTGCGTCTGCGTTGGCATGTGTGTATTAGGCCAGACTGTGTCGCACATCCAAAATCTGGAACTCTGAAATATTAGGTTGTATAATGAGAACTCAAGCAGAGGAGGATGCAACATCAATCCCAGCCCTCCTCAATGCCATACATAATCTGGTGTTTGTGAGATTAACGATGGACCAGAGCTGGATGGAAATGAGTTTAGAGAGTGATCGTGATTCAGAGAGGGCTCTCCATAATCTTCAAATCCCTCCATTTACAGACCTGGCTGAGGTCACTGGGACCAGCTTTCTGGCGCTCATCCAGAGAGCAGCCTCTGGCATCCAGCCATACCATGTCATGCCACGAAGCCTTTCTGTCCGTCTGTCTGCCTGACCGGCCATTTGTTTTGCTACTTATTTCAGCCCTCAAATGTTATTTGCTTGTTGCAAGTTATAGGCCATCGCTGCTGCTGCCTTACCATTTTCTCATTTAATGACAGGGTGCAGTCGACACACACACACTTTCATATACATACTTCTGCTCTTTCACACAGACTAGGTACAGCCATCAGATCAGCAGACCTGATTTAGAGCACATTGAAGTTAATGATCACTCATTTGGTTAAAATGGGATAATATTTTTTCACCTCTGCCAAATTTGTGCTTGATTGCAGATGCTTTGTGGGCAGTCACTTAGACTCGGGGCATCCGCGAGACAAAACAAGAGATGCGTCTAAGCGTTGCACTATTAGTGTGTTTGTGTCGTGCCCTGAATACCGATGGAGCGGAAAAGAGCCTCTGGTGAAATAAGTTTCAGCCAGTGTGGAGCCATCTGATGGTGTTGATTATGAAGGTAGTGGGCAGTACTCTGATCAGCGGTGGAAAGGATGTTTGTACAGTAAGTCTGGGCCATAGCACGGATGGTCGTATGACTAATGTGTCTGTGAAAAAAGAAGATCCGATTAATTTTGTTGGGTTAATGTAATTGTCGGTTTCATTTAGTGGTTACAACAGCTTTTCTGGATATGAATATGCCATTGCTGGCGTGTTTGTTTTCTTCTTGTAGGTCCATAGTGGAGCTCTATTTTGTTCAGCTGACACTGAGTAAAGGCGTCATCATGCTTCGGTTCGGCTGGCGCCTAGCCGAACCAAACTAGTGTGCTTGATAGACAACGAGTGTGCTTGATAGACAACGAGTGTGCTTGATAGACAACGAGTGTGCTTGATAGACAACGAGTGTGCTTGATAGACAACGAGTGTGCTTGATAGACAACGAGTGTGCTTGATAGACAACGAGTGTGCTTGATAGACAACGAGTGTGCTTGATAGACAACGAGTGTGCTTGATAGACAACGAGTGTGCTTGATAGACAACGAGTGTGCTTGATAGACAACGAGTGTGCTTGATAGACAACGAGTGTGCTTGATAGACAACGAGTGTGCTTGATAGACAACGAGTGTGCTTGATAGACAACGAGTGTGCTTGATAGACAACGAGTGTGCTTGATAGACAACGAGTGTGCTTGATAGAGCTGGGCCATATGGACAAAAATGTATGTTGTGATGATAAATTGCCCGAAATAATTTTTTATATTTTTTATCCTTTAAACTACTTATAGTTTGTTAATGGGATGGCTACAACCATCAATCAACCATATTTGCAAACGTATTTCATTTCAAACTTCACATTTCTCTAGGTAAGGCAACTTATCGTAATGAACAATATCAGCAAAATGCCTGCTATAAGTGATCGGTATGGTCGGTGTCAAGCATTTTCGGTTTATTGTCCCAGCTCTAGTGCTTGCATACTCCCTTAAAAGACCTTCGTTTGAAAAACAAGAAAAAAGCAGCAATAGCACTTTGTCCATTTTGAGATGCCATAGCCAGTCAGAATTAATCTAAGGTAACTCAAATCTGTCATTAATTTTGACATTTCTTGCCGAGGAGGTCTTAGTCACACAATTTTGAATATAATTAAGATGTTTGGTGCAGTATTTCTTAAGTGATATAAAAATGAAAACGATTAGTCTCTCGTTGAATGACAGTTATTTGAAGAATCCCTACTGTTGACCAATCATCGACAAAGGGGCTTGGGCTACTAACTAAACTTTGCCTTGAGGAAAAAATGTGTGCAGAAACAACAACAAAAAATGACAAAAAGGGAAGCATGTGTAACCGGTGTGAAATGGCTAGCTAGTTAGCAGGGTGTGCGCTAATAGTGTTTCAATTGGTGACGTCGCTCGCTCGGAGACCTTGAAGTAGTTGTTCCCCTTGCTCTGCAAGGTCCGCGTCTTTTTTGGAGCGATAGGTAATGATGCTTTGGGGGTGATTGTTGTCTGTGTGCAGAGGGTCCCTGGTTCGAGTCCAGGTTGGGGCGAGGAGAGGGACGGAAGCTATACTGTTATACATGCGGATGCCTTAAGATGGAATAGGAGGTAAGGCTGGGAATTGACAGGGACCTCATGATACAATATCACTATACTTAGGTGCCAATACAATATGTATTGCGATTCTCATGATTCGATATGGTGATTTGATGTTCCCAACATATTGCTCACTATGTCTGCTGCAGAGATGTTTTGATCGGTCATGGAAATAAAATTGCTGATAACATGTTAGCTCGCTATTTAAAAAGACTGAACAAGCTATAGGATGAAAAAATACTGGAGTTTTGGCGCAGCTACATCCAATTTGTATTTTATTTTTTACAAGTTGATACTTGGAGTCAAAGTATAGACTATAATAATGTCATCCAAAAATATTGCGATATGCAACTATCGATTCCTCCCCCACATCACTAATAAAAGATCCAACCATTCTCTCTCTTTCTGTCTATCGGCTACGATCGTATAGCTTCTTTCAGCTTTCTGTTATTCCCTATCCCTTCTTTCTTGCCCTATTCTTCTGTCTACCCCCCACATAAACACTCTTTCTCTCTCTCTCCAATCTTATCGCTCCTTTCAGCTCTCTGTTATTCCCTATCCCCTCTCTTTCTCGCCCTATTCATCTGTCTACCCCCCCGCTTGCTCTCTCTTCTCATTTCTCTTCTGTCACTAGAAACACCGACACACGCAGAGAAAAGTTTTCCGAAGCTCCTTGTCTTGTTTCCCAAGGTCTTGTTAGAGCAGCAAAGCCCCAGCGGAATATCATAGCTCCGTGTGTTGAAATTTTAATCAAAAGGAAATGGGGCGGCACAATCTTGCTTCCTCTTAGCAGGATCTGCACAGATGGACTCGTCGGTCCTCGTCAGTGCAGAGGGGAAAGGCTCTCACCGTGACATTTTGAGAGCAGCTCTCTTGAACTGAGGCTTGATCTTGGCGCCTGGCTCAGTACAGGAAGTGTGGCAGCGAGTCTAAGCTGGTGAATAATAAGGTTACCTGTCTGTCAAAGATGATTTTCTCAGCTTGCTTTGTGTCTGTCAGGATAAAGTAAATCTCAACATACAGCAGCAGAAGGATCATCAGATGCACAGTGAGAAATTCAGAGCTTTTGAAATGAGGATTTGTAGTGAAATACTTTGACTGAGCGTTTTAATTGGTTTTTGTGCCAATTAACAAGTCTGTTCTGCATGTATTGTAGGCTTGCTGTTTTCAACCTGCTTATTTAGCAAAGAAAACTGATACAATGTCTCTGACAGGGATAAAAGCAATATATAGAAATGTAGACCTTACCCTGTAACATTAGGCTAAGTATACAAAACGTTAGGAACGCCTAGGGATTTTGCGGTGACCGTATTACCGCCATACCGACGGTCACGAGTCATGAAGGCAGTCAAATTCCACGTGACTGCTTAGTCACGGTAATTAGGCTTTTCCAAGCTCTGATGCTGCTGATTGATGGTCATAAGTCACCTACTAAACGTGTGAACTGCCTGGTGCTCGGCACTCTATCTTTCTAATCACTCTGACGCCAATGGAAATGTAAAGTGAAAATCAATCAAATACTTGAGAGCTCATGTTGCACAACATTTCTATAGGCTATGCAATTGTGTGAAAAACAGTGATGGCATCGATTAAAAAGAGGATCCCATCAGCTTTCTGTAGGCTAGGCCAACTATTTATTTCTCAACTTTCCTAATATTTAGCACAATGCTTCTCTTTACAACAGGAGGAGTATAGCCTACCTGGCTGGCATGAAAATGAACCACGGGAAATGCGTCCACCATTCGCTATTTAAGTGCATAGATGACACTTTTTTTTTTTGTGCCCTGCCCCGGTTTTGACACAGGTGCATGATAATGGTCCATTCTAAATAAAAATCACATATCTTATTTAGTATATGTAAAAACGAGATTAAATCAAGAATAGTCTGATGGGTAACTATTAACCTATCACTTGTGAATGATATACACCGCTCAAAAAAAATAATCCTTTGTGCAAGGAGGAGCACTGCCAGAGCCCTGCAAAATGACCTCCAGCAGGCCACAAATGTGCATGTGTCTGCTCAAACGGTCAGAAACAGACTCCATGAGGGTGGTATGAGGGCCCGACGTCCACAGGTGGGGGTTGTGCTTACAGCCCAACACCGTGCAGGACGTTTGGCATTTGCCAGAGAACACCAAGATTGGCAAATTCGCCACTGGCGCCCTGTGATCTTCACAGATGAAAGCAGGTTCACACTGAGCACATGTGACAGACGTGACGAGTCTGGAGAACGTGGAGAATGTTCTGCTGCCTGCAACATCCTCCGGCATGACCGGTTTGGCGGTGGGTCAGTCATGGTGTGGGGTTGCATTTCTTTGTGGGGCCGCACAGCCCTCCATGTGCTCGCCAGAGGTAGCCTGACTGCCATTAGGTACCGAGATGAGATCCTCAGACCCTTTGTGAGACCATATGCTGACACATGCACATTTGTGGCCTGCTGGAGGTCATTTTGCAGGGCTCTGGCAGTGCTCCTCCTTGCACAAAGGCGGAGGTAGCGGTCCTGCTGCTGGGTTGTTGCCCTCCTACGGCCTCCTCCACGTCTCCTGATGTACTGGCCTGTCTCCTGGTAGCGCCTCCATGCTCTGGACACTACGCTGACAGACACAGCAAACCTTGCCACAGCTCGCATTGATGTGCCATCCTGGATGAGCTGCACTACCTGAGCCCCTTGTGTGGGTTGTAGACTCCGTCTCATGCTACCACTAGAGTGAAAGCACCGCCAGCATTCAAAAGTGACCAAAACATCAGCCAGGAACACATCAGCCAGGAAGCATAGGAACTGAGAAGTGGTCTGTGATCACCACCTGCAGAATCACTCCTTTTTTGGGGGTGTCTTGCTAATTGCCTATAATTTCCACCTTTTGTCAATTCCATTTGCACAACAGCATGTGAAATTTATTGTCAATCAGTGTTGCTTCCTAAGTGGACAGTTTGATTTCACAGAAGTGTGATTGACTTGGAGTTATATTGTGTTGTTTAAGTGTTCCCTTTATTTTTTGAGCAGTGTATATCGGTGAATGTATCAGAATCGGCTGATATTAGCTAAAAATGGCAACATCGGTATCGGCCCGATGTCTGTCTAGTTTAACACATATGTTAAAAACCGATGTCAAAGCTACCGTGCATACCTATACAACTTAGGTACATGACGTAATGAAGCCACGTAAAATTTTATATGTGCAACACAGCATTCCTGACCTATCCCACACAATGTCTGCTGTGTGGATCAAGCAGTCAACAAGTCGAGCAGTCATTTGAAAGAGTAAGAACATTTCAGCGAGACAACGCAAAGGAAAAATCCATTAACTTCTCTTGGGTACGTGAGACGTTAGCATCCCACCTCTTCAACAGCCAGTGAAACTGCTGGGCGTCAAATTCAAATACAGAAATACTCATTATAAAAATTCAGAAAACAAAACACATTTTACATAGGTTTAAATATTCACTTTTTGTGAATCCAACTACGGTGTCAGATTTAAAAAATGCTTTACGGCGAAGCATACCTTACGATTATTTGAGAACATAGCCCAGTGGACAAATCATTACAAACAGTAACCAGCCAACTAGAAGAGTTACACAAGTCAGAAATAGACATACAATTAATCCCTTTGATCTTCATATGGTTGCACTCAGCAGACATTCATTTACTCAATAAATGTTCCTTTTGTTCGATAACACGATATATTGGATATAAAGAGACTTTCTTCAGTAATCCAAAGGCTCAAACGCAGTCAAAACAGGCAGACAAAAAATCCAAATTGTATCCGTAAAGTTCATAGAAACATGTCAAACGATGTTTATATTCCATCCTCAGGTTGTTTTTAGCATAAATCATCGATAATATTTCAACCGGACAATAACGTAGTCAATATAAAAGGTAAACAAAGGCACTTTCTCGGTCTCGTGCATGAAAAAGCTCTGACACTTTAGGGTCCACTCATTCAAACTGCTGTTACTTCCTCATTTTTCAGAATGCAAGCCTGAAACAATTTCTAAATCAATCAATCAATCAATTTTATTTTATATAGCCCTTCGTACATCAGCTGATAACTCAAAGTGCTGTACAGAAACCCAGCCTAAAACCCCAAACAGCTAGTAATGCGGGTGTAGAAGCACGGTGGCTAGGAAAAACTCCCTAGAAAGGCCAAAACCTAGGAAGAAACCTAGAGAGGAACCAGGCTATGAGGGGTGGCCAGTCCTCTTCTGGCTGTGCCGGGTGGAGATTATAACAGAACTATGCCAAGATGTTCAAAAATGTTCATAAGTGACAAGCATGGTCAAATAATAATCAGGAATAAATCTGTTGGCTTTTCATAGCCGATCATTAATAGTTGAAAACAGCAGGTCTGGGACAGGTAGGGGTTCCATAACCGCAGGCAGAAGAGTTGAAACTGGAATAGCAGCAAGGCCAGGCGGACTGGGGACAGCAAGGAGTCACCACGGGCGGCAGTCCCGACGCATGGTCCTAGGGCCCAGGTCCTCCGAGAGAAAGAAAGAGAGAAGGAGAAAATTAGAGAGAGCCAAGATTTTCAAAATGTTCATAAATGACAAGCATGGTCAAATAATAATCAGGAATAAATCTGTTGGCTTTTTATAGCCGATCATTAAGAGTTGAAAACAGCAGGTCTGGGACAGGTAGGGGTTTCGTAACCGCAGGTAGAACAGTTGAAACTGGAATAGCAGCAAGGCCGGGCGGACTGGGGACAGCAAGGTGTCAGCATGCCCGGTAGTCCTGACGTATGGTCCTAGGGCTCAGGTTCTCAGAGAGAATGAGAGAATTAGAGAGAGCATACTTAAATTCACACAGGACACTGGATAAGACAGGAGAAGTACTCCAGGTATAACCAACTGACCCTAGCCCCCCGACACATAAACTACTGCAGCATAAATACTGGAGGCTGAGACAGGAGCGGTCAGGAGACACTGTGGCCCCATCCGAAGAAACCCCCGGACAGGGCCAAACAGGAAGGATATAACCCCACCCACTCTGCCAAAGCACAGCCCCCACACCACTAGAGGGATATCTTCAACCACCAACTTACAATCCTGAGACAAGGCCGAGTATAGCCCACAAAGGTCTCCACCACAGCACAACCAAGGGGGGGCGCCAACCCAGACAGGAAGTCCACGTCAGTAACTCAACCCACTCAAGTGACGCACCCCTCCTAGGGACGGCATGAAAGAGCACCAGCAAGCCAGTGACTCAGCCCCAGTAACAGGGTTAGAGGCAGAGAATCCCAGTGGAGAGAGGGGAACCGGCCCGGCAGAGACAGCAAGGGCGGTTCGTTGCTCCAGAGCCTTTCCGTTCACCTTCACACTCCTGGGCCAGACTACACTCAATCATATGACCTACTGAAGAGATAAGTCTTCAGTAAAGACTTAAAGGTTGAGACCGAGTCTGCGTCTCTCACATGGGTAGGCAGACTGTTCCATAAAAATGGAGATCTATAGGAGAAAGCCCTGCCTCCTGCTGTTTGCTTAGAAATTTTAGGGACAATTAGGAGGCCTGCGTCTTGTGACCGTAGCGTACGTATTGGTATGTACGGCAGGACCAACTCGGAAAGATAGGTAGGAGCAAGCCCATGTAACGCTTTATAGGTTAACAGTAAAACCTTGAAATCAGCCCTTGCCTTAACAGGAAGCCAGTGTAGGGAAGCTAGCACTGGAGTAATATGATCAAATTTCTTGGTTCTAGTCAGGATTCTAGCAGCCGTATTTAGCACTAACTGAAGTTTATTTAGTGCTTTATCCGGGTAGCCGGAAAGCAGAGCATTGCAGTAGTCTAACCTAGAAGTAACAAATGCATGGATTAATTTTTCTGCATCATTTTTGGACAGAAAATTTCTGATTTTTGCAATGTTACGTAGATGGAAAAAAGCTGTCCTTGAAACAGTCTTGATATGTTCGTCAAAAGAGAGATCAGGGTCAAGAGTAACGCCGAGGTCCTTCACAGTTTTATTTGAGACGACTTTACAACCATCAAGATGAATTGTCAGATTTAACAGAAGATCTATTTGTTTCTTGGGACCTAGAACAAGCATCTCTGTTTTGTCCGAGTTTAAAAGTAGAAAGTTTTCAGCCATCCACTTCCTTATGTCTGAGACACAGGCTTCTAGCGAGGGCAATTTTGGGGCTTCACCATGTTTCATTGAAATGTACAGCTGTGTGTCATCCGCATAGCAGTGAAAGTTAACATTATGTTTTCGAATAACATCCCCAAGAGGTAAAATATATAGTGAAAACAATAATGGTCCTAAAACGGAACCTTGAATATTGTTGACATCTAGTGGAAGGCATAGGAACTGCAAGCATAGGAACTTTGAGTCCTAAGTCAATGGATACTGTAATGGCATTGAATAGAATACTAAAAAAACAACAAAAAATACTACTTCCCGACTGGATTTTTCTCAGGTTTTTGCATGCCAAATTTTTCTGTTATACTCACACTATTTTAACAGTTTTGGAAATGTTAGAGTGTTTTCTATCCAAATCTACCAGTTATATGCATATCATATCATCTGGACCTCGAGAAGCAGGCTGTTTAATTTGGGCATGCTTTTCATCCAAAATTCCGAATGCTGCCCCCTACCCTAGAGAAGTTAACAACAAGATAATGGAGTTCATTGCCCTTGAAAATCAACCGTTCTCTGTCGTGGGTGATGTTGGATTTTGCCGGCTGGTCGAGCACTGGTACACACTACGAAGTGTATTTTTTTTTCAGATGTTGCCCTACCGGAGTTACACAGTAATAATGTCACTGCTATTAGCTTCACGGCATACATACTATGGAACGCCGTTTGGGTCTTTGCGTGTCAAAAAAGATACAGTAGCTCTGTCAAAGCTGTACAAAAAAAGTCTGCAAACACCAGCCACGAACGATGTGGTTACAATACCGCGTTGGTAATAAAGCATCATTTGTTTGACCGCAAAGTCCACTTTTGTGCCTAATCTTTGTGGCTAGCTTCACATAGGTGGGTCCGACCACCATTAATCAAATTAGAGCTGTCTTATAAATTAGGGTTATTTTAGATGACAACTATAATAATACATATAAGCTAGCTAACTATAGCTTCTAAAACAAATGGTCGTTTTGCTATGTTTTTGGGGAAGAACATTGTTTGCATCCATGAGCTAGGTAGCTTTAAAAATAAAAAAATGTATGACCAGCACTGTAACCACGCGAGACAACTTTACCAGCATCATAGCATACGTATCGATGAATCATTGTGACATGAGTGAGAGTGTAATAACTACTTTAAAAAATGATGAACGCGTTAAATTAATCTGACGTGCAGTCATTCGTGTCCTGATTGGTCAACAAGCTTATTTGACATGTCAAATAGTGTTATTTGACACGCAAAGACCCAAACGGCGTTCCATAGAAATCCTGGTTGAGAATGAAACGACTGAACAAAGAAACAGCACAGCAAGTAAGTGAAAGAAATAGGTTTTGAATATGTTTTACCGGTAATGGGGACATGCGTAAATGCCAACAAAATAACTTTTGTGTGTGTGTAACCTTTATTTAACTAGGCAAGTCGTTTAAGAACAAATTCTTATTTACAATGACGGCCCGGATGACGCTGGGCCAATTGTGCGCCGCCTTATGGGAGTTCCAATCACGGCCGGATTTGAAACAGGGAGTGTTTTTACGCCTCTTGCACTGAGATGCAGTGCCTTAGACCACAGCGTCCATGTGTGTGTTAACTATTTAAGAAAGCATGAGGTTGATATGTGATTTTCCACAACAGCCAAGACAACGCAGGAGTGGCTTTGGGACATGTCTCTGAATGTCCTTGACTGGCCCAGCCAGAGCCCAGACTTGAATTCGAGCAAACATCTCTGGAGAGAACTTAAAATAGTTGTGCAGCAACGCTCTCCATCCAACCTTACAGAGCTTGAGAGGATCTGCAGAGAATGGGAGAAACTCCACAAATGCAGGTGTGCAAAGCTTGTAGCATCATACCTAAGAGTCAAAGGTGCTTCAACAAACTATAGTAAAGTGTCTGATTATGTAAATGTGATATTTCAGTTTATTCGTAATACATTTTCCCAAAATAAAAAAGTTTTTGCGTTGTCATTATGGGGTATTGTGTGTAGATGGATGAGGGGGAAAAACAAATTAATACATTTTAGAATAAGGTGGCAACTAGTGATGGACCGATATGACATTTTGGGCTGATACCGATATTTTCCTTGCAAAAAAAAAGATACCAATATCAGATATTAAACATTTTTAGCGACCTTTAAAGCATCATACTACAGTTAAATCTGCACAGCCAACTAATTGCCGTCTACACACTATCTGTTGACTGCCACGTATACAAAAAGGATGTGCTTCTCTATAAAAGCTGAGAACCGACACTGTTCGTTGAGCTTTTCAAATATGCACTGTTGAGTGGATGGTTGATAATCAATTTTTGCAAATCTTTATAATATACTTTTTTAAGTATCTGCAGTTTCTCTCATCTTATAGAATTGCTACCATAGTGCTTAGGGTCGTTGTCCTGTTGGAAGGTGAACTTTTTCCCCAGTCTGAGTTTCTGAGCGCTCTGGAGCAGGTTTTAAGGAGGTTTTAAGGTTTGAGGATCTCTCTGTATTTTGCTCTGTTCATCTTTCCGTTGATCCTTACTAGTCTCCCAGTCCCTGCCGCTGAAAAACATCCACACAGCATGAGGCTGCCACCCATGCTTCACCATAGTGATGGTATTGGACAGGTGATGAGGTGCATGGTTTCCTCCAGACATGACACTTGGCAGTCAGGCCAAAGAGTTCATTCTTGGTTTCATCAGACCAGAGAATCTTGTTTCTCATTGTCTGAGAGTCTTAGGTGCATTTTGGCAAGCTCCAAGCGGTCTGTTGTGTGCCTTTTATTGAGGAGTGGCTTCCGTCTGGCCACTCTATCATAAATACCTGATTGGTGGAGTTCTGCAAAGATGGTTGTCCTTCTGGAAGGTTCTCCCATCTCCACAGAGGAACTCAAGAGCTCTGTCAGAGTGACCATCGCATTCTTGGTCACCTCCCTGACCAAGGCTCTTCTCCCCCAATTGCTTAGTTTGGCCTAGGCGGCCAGCTCTAGAAAGAGTCTTGGTGGTTCCATACTAATGTAAATAAGGTATTTCTGTTTATTTTTAAATTTCTAATACATTTGCAAAAATGTCAACCTTTTTTTGGTTTGTTATTATGGGGTATTGTGTGTAGATTGAGTGTCAATGTATTTAATCCATTTTCGACATAATAAAAAGTGAAGGGGTCTGAATACTTTCCAAATGCACTGTAGTGACAATCAGTAGACTAAATGTATATATTTTTTTTTTTGCCAGGTTCTCTGCAGTTGGATAATGGACAACTGTTTTTCATTATCTGGTTGTTTCTGGTATGCTTTCAGAATGTGATAATGTTAGCTACTTGAGCATCAAGCCTGACAGGCTCTGGGCAGAAGGGTTGCTGGTTTGTTAGATGCCTTGATGTGCGACCCTTTGTTCCCGTGTGTCGGTGTGTATGTGTGTCGGTATGTGTATGTGTGCATTTTACCCTCTGTGTGATACCCTCATGTGTGACTCCCTGTTGCTGTGTGTTTTGGCAGGGATTGAACGTCAGGCCTCGGAATAATGCCCAGCTGGGGCGGGACGGCGTGCGGCGGAAAGACTGGCACGACTACGATGCAATTAGGAGAGACGCTACTCGCTCTGGTAGGACAGAACTTCAGGAAGTCCCTCCCCCATATTCCCTTTTAGTTTGAGGTTTGAAGCCCACAACTAATATACTACGATAACAAATGATTCCTCACAAGACACGTGTGTAGGAACATGAGCTTTTCGGAAGAAAAGTGCTGAATATAGCACAAAGCCATTAAAATTGATGTGCTCGACAGACTGCAAGACATTTCCAAGTTCCTTATGGTTCATTCAGCAGGTACTGTACTTAAGACCAAAGAGATTTTACCTGACATTAAGTCCAGGTACTTTCACGGTCTGTCAGAGAAAAGCAGATCGTTGGCGCAAGGCATTTTGTCCCTAGTCTTCCTCAAACACCATCGTTGCACTCTTGTCTGTTCTCTCGGTGTGTGTGTGTGTGTGTGTGTGTGTAGGTAACGGCGAGCAGGGAAAGCCTTTTCCGCTGACCGACGCTGACCGGGTGGACCAGGCCTACAGGGAGAATGGGTTCAACATCTACGTCAGCGATAGGATCTCCCTCAATCGCTCTGTCGCAGACATCCGGCACCCAAAGTGAGTGTCTTTTTCGCTTTTAAATTACCCCACTTGTCAACTCACACGTTCCTCCCAAAAGATAAGTATAGTTTAGTCAGTTGTTTCACATTCTCCTGATGATCCATAAGCAAAATAACTATGAGCATTAGGTGTAAGGTGTTTTTCTCCTAATGGCTTGGTGTAATTTGTATTTCATTCCTATTTGAAGAAAGGAGCTGTCAATTGGGACCTTGAGTTGCCTTTACCTTAACAATGCAGCAGTAGTCCAATCTTCGATTCCTCTTTCCCTGCTCTTTCCTTTCCCTGTTCTATGTCTATGAGGACAATTACAAAACCCTAAGCAATACTCTGACCTTCTATTCCCCAGCTCTGTTTTCAATGGGGAATCAATTGTGACCGACCGGCTCGATTCGGTTTTATATGGCAAAATTAGAAATTGTGTTTTTTTTAACTTGGGATAGAAGTAGAGACTTGTAGCTAAAAAATGGTATATCATACACTACATTTGAGGAACAATGGGAAAGTAATTCTGCTTTGAGAGTTTATAAACTTGTAACCCCATGTTTGAGAAAATGGCAATTTAATATTTTGGTACACGTACTGGAGAACTCTTCTTTGTCCATTCAGCATGTTCACACCTGCTTAAGCCTTAGCTGCACCCATCTTTGTAAGGATTCACACACATGACGTCAGAAGCCTGGTGGTCCAAAATAGCATAAATAAACCCATCTGTTGGAAAATGTATTTAGTGTATGTCAATCTAGCAACTAAAAGCAACTTTCTAAAACATTTTTGGTTCATTTCTAGCTAATGTTAAGCTAGTTGGCTAGCCAGCTCAAATAATGACCACAACATATAGCTAACAACGTCTTAACTTGAGCTAATTTGTATTCATTATTACAGGAAAATAAACATGCATCAAGATTACAAGTCAATGGCAAGCTAATTATAGTAAATAGCTTACGTGTGACTTGAGTTTGAGTGTGAGTGTGACAAAATAAAATCAGGGCATTCTACCGGAGATTTTTAGAACTTGGACACTGTCTTGTTGGCCTAACGTTATATCATAATTTGACTTTGGTTCAGGTCATGTTCTTCACATTACTGTCTCTGTTAAACACACACTACATCAAATAAAATCAAAGTTTATTTGTCACATGCACAGGATAAAGATGGTGTACATAGTACAGTGAAATGGTATCTGCATAGTGGAGTCTTTTGTTTAGACATCTAGCTAGCTAAACAATGACCCATAATCCCAACTCATGATGTTACTGCCTAGCATGAATCTGCAGGTAGCTAACCAACTAGGTTCAATGTGTTAGCTAGCTAACATTAGGCTATAACAAGCCATGCAAATGGCTCTGAGATACGAATAATATTACTACACAGATTGTACACAACTTTAGCTAGAGAGCTAGCTAACAGCACACTTACTTGCAATGAAATTAATTTGCTGACAAAATTGGAAACATATCTGAAAATGTTGCTAGCTAGACTAACCTGTATACATGAATGAATGCTTCTCCCTCTGTCACGGATGCCATGGTTACTCTTAGTTTGAAGATGTAATCCGTTATACAACGGCCTTCTGTTTGTTCTCTTTTCGACTCCCTCCATATTTGAAATCAAATGCCTGATTTTTCTCCATATCCTTAGCTATAAAAACATCCCCGTAGCATAGTGCTGCCACCACCATGCTTCACTGTAGGGATGGTACCATGTTTCCTCCAGACGTGACGCTTGGCATTCAGGCCAGAGTTCAATCTCGGTTTCATCAGACCAGGAATCTTGTTTCTCATGGTCTGAGAGTCCTTTAAGTGCCTTTTGGCAAACTCGAAGTGGGGGGGGGGTGCTTTTTACTGAGTGGCTTCTGTCTGGCCACTCTACCATAAAGGCCTGATTTAGTTGTGCTGTAGAGATGGTTGTACTTCTGGAAGGTTCTCCCATCTCCACAGAGGAGCTCTGTCAGTGACCATCAGGTTCTTGGACATATTCCTGATCAAGGCCCTTCTCCCCCGATTGCTCAGTTTGGCTGTGCGGCCAGCTCTAGGAAGAGTCTTGGTGGTTTCAAACTTCTTCCATTTCAGAATGAGCCCACTGTTTTCTTGGGGACCTTCAATGCCTCGACACAATCCTGTCTCGGAGCTCTACGGACAATTCCTTCGACTTGATGGCTTGGTTTTTGCTCTGACATGCACTGTCAACAGTGGGACCTTATATAGACAGGTGTGTGCCTTTCCAAATCATATCCAATCAATTGAATTTAACACAGGTGGACTGCTAGTTGTAGAAGCAAAGTGTCTCAATACTTCTGTAAATAAGGTACCGTAATTTCCGGACTATAAGCCGCTACTTTTTTCCCACGCTATGAACCTTGCGCTTTATACAATGACGCGGCTAATTTATGGATTTTTCCCGCTTTCACAAATTCATGCCGCCAAAAAACTGAGCACCGTCACATAATGTGAAGTAAATCGAGCGCGCTCAAACTTTCCATCATTCTGATTACGGTAGTCATTTTGTCACCCTCATCATGGCAAAGACACGGAGAAATGCATATGATGCAGCTTTCAATTTGAAGGCGATCGATCTGGCTGTTGGAAAAGGAAATAGTGCTGCTGCACGGGAGCCTTAATGAGTCGATGATAAGACGTTGGAAACAGCAGCGTGAGAAACTGACTTAGTGCAAAAAGACAACAAAAGTTTTCAGAGGAAAGAAAAGCAGATGGCCCGAACTAGAAAATGAGGCTTGGATGAGTTTGCCTCCGGATGAAAGTGAGGAGAGCGCAATGAAAAGGATCCAACATCGGATGAAGCAATTCTGAGGCTATTCAACTCCGACACCAAAGGAGATGACTTCAGTGGTTTCAGTGCACAGGAGGAAGATAGTGACCAAGGACTTTCTTGGTAGGCTATTGTTTACTGCTATTTAAAAAAAAAAAAAAATGTTACAAGCCTGTTTCGTTAAAGCCTATTTATTTTTGTTACAAGCCGTGTTTCGTTTAAAGGCTGTGTAAAGTTCATTTGTTTCAATGTACCGGTAGGCACCTGCAGCTTATAGACACGTGCGGCTTATTTATGTACAAAATAAAATAAAAAATTAAATTCAGTGGGTGCGGCTTATATTCAGGTGCGCTTAATAGTCCAGCAATTACGGTATTTGTTTTTTTGTTTTTCATAAATTTTCTAAAAAGCTGTTTTTCAGTTTGTAATTATGGGGTATTGTGTGTTGATGGATGAGGATAAAAATATTGAATCCATTTTAGAATGAGGCTGTAATGTACCAAAATGTGGAAAAAGGGCAGGGGTTGGAATACTTTCCGAACACACTGTATAATGAATTGTCACTGCCAGTAGAGAATAGCATGTTCCCTAAGCTGTTCCAGGGTGTGTGTTGTCTGGGTCTTAGTATCCAGGGCCTTGTGGTTTCCTCTGGGTACATTTCCCCGAGCCTTTTTTCAGTGAATAGAGCCTCTGAGGAACAGGCTGTTGCTATTCAGTGCTCTAGCAGTCTCCCTTGGAGAAGCCCGTTGATGTTCCTACAGCTATGGGAATCACAGGTTGGCCACATGGGTCCCTTAACTCCCTCCGATCTGCCTAATTTGTTTAATAAAGTGTAATGAAGCGGCAGCTTATTGCCGGCCCGCCTTCGCTGTCACTCTTCCGGGCTCTTTGTGCTTTGTGGCTGGCATCTCACTTTTACTATTTAAAAAAAGATATATTTATAAAAAAAATCCCCTCTTCTACTCCCTCTCTCAATCCTTTGTAGCCCTGCTAAGGAGCCTGCGTATTCTGGTTAGGGAGTAATTGGTTTATTTCGCTCGCTCTCTCAGCTCTGTCTGTCTACGTGAAAAAGTGAGGGATGATGAAGAGGCTGTGGCAGAAGCTTGGCCTTCCAACGACTGAAGTGACACCCAACTGTCACAGTCCCTGTCGTTCTGTGTCAGTTAGACCAATCAGCCGGCCACATCTGCTCTCCAATACCCAATCGGTGGCCCTGTCTGCCCTGGAGGCCCGCACTCGCCTGGTGATTGGCATGTTGTCACCGCCAGAGGCGTGGAGCGGATATCTGATCTTGACACATTCAATTTGTTGATGTTTGCGCTGCGACAGAATTCCAATGAAGGAAGCCACATAATTCCACAGGGTGTAGTACAATGCCAGGAAATGTGGGTGGGTTGGAAATTGGTTTGAGCAACACTGTCTGTCTCAGTTGTCTCTGTTTTACGACAAATTAGATTTGGGCTAGTGCTCTGCTCTAGCACTCATTTCACTCATGAACCAGAGACTGGCGGTGCTCATTCTGCCCCATCAAAGCGCTTTCATTATCGGCAATGATTACTTCAATATACAGTAATCATATTATATAATATCGCAATATACTTACTGTTTATCATTGTCCAGTGACAATTATGGGTCATGAATAATAGGCCTACATGATAATACTAAAGTCTGTCATAAAGCATCTGAGTAGGAGTGCTGATCTAGGATCAGTTCCCATTTGTCCATATAATGTTAGTCATTGTGATATCAAATCAAACTTTATTTCAAAGTGCTTAGCAAATAAAATAATACAATTTGAGAAAGCACACTTTGCTATAAATGGACAAGAATAAAATTTTGAAACCACTTAAAATTGTAAAACAATAGTACATGAGAGGTTATTGTATAAAAATACCAAAATAAATAAATACTGAACAAGTTAAGTGTTGGTCCCATGTTTCATGAGCTGAAATTAAAGATCCCAGAAATGTTCCATACTCACAAAAGCTTATTTCTCTCAAATTCTGTGCACAATTTTGTTTATATCCCTGTTAGTAAGCATTTCTCCTTTGCCAAGATAATCCATCCACCTGACAGGTGTGGCATATCAAGAAGCTGATTTAAACAGCATGATCATTACACAGGTGCACCTTGTGCCGGGAACAATAAAAGGCCACTCTAAAATGTGCAGATTTGTCACAACACAATGCCACACGTTTTGAAGGAGTGTGCAATTGGCATGCTGCAGGAATTTCCACCAGAGCTGTTGCCAGAGAATTGAATGTTAATTTCTCTACCATACGCTGCTTCCAATGTCATTTTAGAGAATTTGGCAGTATGTCCAACTGGCCTCACAACCGCAGACCATACTTAACCACGCCAGCCCAGGACCTCCACATCCGGCTTCTTTACCTGAGGGATCATCTGAGACCAGCCACCCGGACAGCTGATGAAATTGTGGGTTTGCACACCTGAAGAATTTCTGCACAAACTGCCTCAGTGAAGCTCGTCGTCCTCACCAGGGTCTTGACTGCATTTTGGCATCGTAACCGACTTCATTTGGCAAATGCTGACCTTCGATGGCGACTGGCACGCTGGAGAAGTGGGCTCTTCACAGATGAATCCCGGTTTCAACTGTACCGGGCAGATGGAGGATGGTGTGTGAATGGCGTAATGTTGGTGAGTGGTTTGCTGATGTAATCGTTGTGAACAGTGCCCCATGGTGCTGGTGGGGTTATGGTATGGACAGGCATAAGCTATGGACAACGAATACAATTGCATTTTATCGATGGCAATTTGAATGCACAGAGATACCGTAACGAGATCCTGAGGCCCATTGTTGTGCCATTCATCCGCTGCCATCACCTCATGTTTCAGCATAATGCACAGCCCCATGTTGCAAGGATCTGTACACAATTCATGGAAGTTGAAAATATCTCAGTTCTTCCATGGCCTGCATTCTGTTAGGTTCTTATTTTTCAGAGTAAATAACTCACGGACACTAGAGAAGCTTTAACCAAGTTTAATTATTCTCAAAGGTTCTGTTCAGCTGTAATTCAGACAACCCAACACTTCTCCAATCCAGATACAGTGGGGCAAGGAAGTATTTAGTCAAAATACCAGCAACAGTGTGTGTGAACCTTGTGAACACTTATAGAAAACATTTGACCTCTGTCATTGCCTACAAAGGGTATATAACAAAGTATTGAGAAACTTTTGTTATTGACCAAATAGTTATTTTCCTCCATAATTTGCAAATAAATTCATTAAAAATCCTACAATGTGATTTTCTGGAGGAGAAAAAATCTCATTTTGTCTGTCATAGTTGAAGTGTACCTATGATGAAAATTACAGGCCTCATCTTTTTAAGTGGGAGAACTTGCACAATTGGTGGCTGACTAAATACTTCTTTGCCCCACTGTACATACCCCAACCAGAAGCCATGGATTACAGGCAACATTAGCATTGAGCTAAAGAGCCGCCGCTTTCAAGGTGCGGGACTCTAACCCGGAAGCTTACAAGAAATCCATTGCAGGGCATAGCAGAACCATCAAACAGGCAAAGCGTCAATACAGGGCTAAGATTGAATCATACTACACAGGCTCCGATGCTCGTCTTTTGTGGCAGGGCTTGCAAACTATTACAGACTACAAAGGGAAGCACAGCCGCGAGCTGCCCAGTGACACGAGCCTACCAGACGAGCTAAATCACTTCTATGCTCGCTTTGAGACAAGCAACACTGAGACATGCATGAGAGCATCAGCTGTTCCGGACGACTGTGTGGTCACGCTCTCCGTAGCCGCCATGAGTAAGACCTTTAAACAGGTCAACATACACAAGGCTGCGGGGCCAGACGTGTGCCCCGGGCATGTGCTGACCAACTGGCAGGTGTCTTCACTGACATTTTCAACACGCCCCTGATTGAGTCTGTATTACCAACATGTTTCAAGCAGACCACCATAGTCCCTGTGCCCAAGGCAACCTGCCTAAATGACTACAGACCCGTAGCACTCACGTCCGTAGCCATTAAGTGCTTTGAAAGGTTGGTAATGGCTCACATCAACACCATTATCCCAGAAACCCTAGACCCACTCCAATTTGCATACCGCCCAAACAGATCCACAGATGATGCTATCTCTATTGCACTCCACACTGCCCTTTCCCACCTGGACAAAAGGAACACTTATGTGAGAATGCTATTCATTGACTACAGCTCAGCGTTCAACACCATAGTACCCTCAAAGCTCATCACTAAGCTAAGGATCCTGGGACTAAACACCTCCCTCTGCAACTGGATCCTGGACTTCCTGACGGGCTGCCCCCAGGTGGTGAGGGTAGGTAGCAACACCTCTGCCATGCTGATCCTCAACGCTAGCTCTCCACAGGGGTGCGTGCTCAGTCCCGTCCTGTACTCCCTGTTCACCCACAACTGCATGGCCGGGCACGACTCCAACACCATCATTAAGTTTGTAGACGACACAACAGTGGTAGGCTTGATCACCGAAAACAATGAGACAGCGTATAGAGAGGAGGTCAGAGACCTGGCTGGGTGGTGCCAGAATAACAACCTATCCCTCAACGTAACCAAGACAAAAGGAGATAATTGTGGACTACAGTAAAAGGAGGACCGAGCACGCCCCCATTCTCATTGACGGGGCTGTAGTGGAGCAGGTTGAGAGCTTCAAGTTCCTTGGTGTCCACATTAACAACAAACTAGAATGGTACAGACACACCAAGACAGTCGTGAAGAGGGCACGACAAAGCCTATTCCCCCTCAGGAAGCTAAAAAGATTTGGCATGGGTCCTGAGATCCTCAAAAGGTTCTACAGCTGCAACATCGAGAGCATCCTGACTGGTTGCATCACTGCCTGGTACGGCAATTGTTCGGCCTCTGACCGCAAGGCACTACAGAGGGTAGTGCGTACCGCCCAGTACTTCACTGGGGCTAAGCTGCCTGCCATCCAGGACCTCTACACCAGGCGGTGTCAGAGGAAGGCCCTAAAAATTGTCAAATACCCCAGCCACCCCAGTCATAGACTGTTCTCTCTACTACCGCATGGCAAGCGGTACCGGAGCGCCAAGTCTAGGACAAAATGGCGTCTCAACAGTTTTTACTCCCAAGCCATAAGACTCCTGAACAGGTAATCAAATGGCTACCTGGACTATTTGCATTGTGCCCCCCCCCCCCCCCCCCAACCCCTCTTTTTCGCTGCTGCTACTCTCTGTTTATCATATATGCATAGTCACTTTAACTATACATTCATGTACATACAACCTCAATTGGGCCGACCAACCAGTGCTCCCGCATGTTGGCTAACCGGGCTATCTGCATTGTGTCCCGCTACCTACAACCCCCCACCCACCAACCCCTCTTTTACGCTACTGCTGTTCTGTTCATCATATATGCGTAGTCACTTTAACCATATCTACTTGTACAAACTACCTCAATCAGCCTGACTAACCGGTGTCTGTATGTAGCCTCGCTACTTTTATAGCCTCGCTACTGTATATAGCCTATCTTTTTACTGTTGTTTTATTTCTTTACTTACCTATTGTTCACCTAATACATTTTTTGCACTATTGGTTAAGTAAGCATTTCACTGTAAGGTCTACACATGTTGTATTCGGTGCACGTGACAAATAAACTTTGATTTGATATACTGTATTCTAGTCATACTCGTCCTATATAACTACTGCTGTACAGACCTTTTCTATTAATATGTCTATACACCAGTATTTATTTATTTAATAACATTGCACGTTCTGATATAGGATGTAAATAAATCAAATGTAATGTTTTGCTGGGTGTTACTGCACTTTTGGAGCTGGAAACACAAGCATTTTGCTGCATCTGTGATAACATTTACATTACATTTAAGTCATTTAGCAGACGTTCTTATCCAGAGTGACTTACAAATTGGTGACATCTGTGTACGCAACAAATAAACTTTGATTTGATCCTAGATCAGCAATAATAATCTTGAGAAACTATGAACACCAGCTCTGCACTGTAGTCTCTCTCTTCACTTCTTTGGTAAATTGTGTTTGCCTTATTTGTTTAGTTGCTTGTTTGTGTGTTTAGCTGTAAACAGAAGCTGTATGCGGAGAAGTTGCCCAACACCAGCATCATCATACCATTCCACAACGAGGGTTGGTCATCCCTGCTCAGGACTGTACACAGCGTGCTCAACCGGTCCCCCCCTGAGCTCATTGCTGAGGTCATACTGGTGGACGACTTCAGCGACAAAGGTACACTGAGACATGCATGGATCCACACACACACACAAAGTGTTCCCTCAGTGTATAAGTGAGTCATTTGTTTACCAGCTTGTTTGCTGAGGGTTGTCCCGCAGTCATTTATTAACAAGGCCTAGACCAAGACTGCAGCTCTAGAGCCTCCGTCAGCAGCTGAATTCTTCTCTTCCCAGCCCCTCTCAGCCCAGCCTTCACCATGCAGTGTTTAAGTAATCTTTAACTAGCTCCACTGCCACCCCAACCCCATTGATGGATGTGTTTTCCATCTCCATCACCTCTTAAGGAATTAATTGTTCAGTGGCTTTAAGTTAGGTGCAAAGACATGGCATACATTTGTACAAGTCACTAGTCCTTTGAGTTTGTATAAGTCATGTTCTTCAAAACCTTTACTGCATTCATTTTAATTACTGTGTGTGTGTGTGTGTCACCGTTCAAAAGTTTGGGGTCACTTAGAAATGTCCTTGTTTTTGAAAGAAAAACACATTTTTTTGTCCATTTAAAAAAACATCAAATTGGTCAGAAATACAGTGTAGACATTGTTAATGTTGTAAATTACTATTGTAGCTGGAAACGGCAGATTTTTAATGGAATATCTACGTAGGCGTACAGAGGCCCATTTATTAGCAACCATCACTCCTGTGTTCCAATGGCACGTGTTAGCTAATCCAAGTTGATAATTTTGAAAGGCTAATTGATCATTAGAAAATCCTTTTACAATTGTGTTAGCAGAGCTGAAATCTGTTGTCCTGATTAAATAAGCAATAAAACTGGCCTTTAGACTAGTTGAGTATCTGGAGCATCAGCACAAGTCCTCAGCTTCATTAAGTAGTACCCGCAAAACACCAGTCTCAACGTCAACAGTGAAGAGGCGACTCCGGGATGCTGGCCTTCTAGGCAGAGTTGCCAATAAAAAAGAAAAGATTAAGATGGGTAAAGGAAAACAGATATTGGACAGAGGAACTCTGCCTAGAGGCCAGCATCCCGGCGTTGCTTCTTCACTGTTGACTTTGAGACTGGTGTTTTGCGGGTATTATTTAATGAAGCTGCCAGTTGAGGACTTGTGAGCCGTCTGTTTCTCAAACTAAACACTCTAATGTACTTGTCCTCTTGCTCAGTTGTGCACCGGGGCCTCACACTTTTTCTATTCTGGTTAGAGCCAGTTTGCGCTGTTCTGTGAAGGGAGTAGTACACATTGTTGTACCAGATCTTCAGTTTCTTGGCAATTTCTCGCATGGAATGGCCTTCATTTCTCAGAAAAAGAATAGAGTGACGAGTTTCAGAAGAAAGTTATTTGTTTCTGGCCATTTTGAGCCTGTAATCGAACCCACAAATGCTGATGGCCCAGATACTCAACTACTAACTTAAGAAGGTCAGTTTATTGCTTCTTTAATCAGGATAACAGTTTTCAGCTGTGCTAACATAATTGCAAAGGGGTTTTCTAATGATCAATTAGCCTTTTATAATGATAAACTTGGATTAGCTAACACAACACACGATGTTTGCTGATGATGGGCCTCTGAACGCCTATGTAGATATTCCATTATAAATCAGCCGTTTCCAGCTACAATAGTAATTTACAACATTAACAAAGTCTACACTGTGTTTCTGATCAATTTGATGTTATTTTAATTAACAAAAAAAACGTGCTTTTCTTTCAAAAACAAGAATTTCTAAGTGACCCCAAACTTTTGAATGTGTGTGTGGGTGGGTGGGTATAGGGACAGTTGAGAAAAGATTGGAAAGGTAGGAGGAGGATTCAAACCCATGCCGACTCTGGCATATTAAACGTGTGCCGGGGTCAGTTAGCGGCTCTAACCGCTGGACCACACAAGCCACAAATTACTGGAAATCTTATACAGATCTTGACTTTAATGTCAGTGAGGAGGAAAATCACCTGTTGTCAGGACTGAATCAGCCGCTGGTTAGATGTGGAAGGATTAAAACCAGCAGTGATGCTGTCTGGACATTGAAGACTAGTGTTTGATTAGGCCTGTTTAAGAAGAATCCTACAGTCTGTGGGTTTGTGTTCCCAAACACGATTTAATCAGTTTGAACTATGGAGTCAATGCATGACTCTGAACTCTTACATAATGAATCGGAGGTGTATAAATTCTTGCCCACACTTTCTCCCAGAATATTTAATAATGCAAAGAGAGAATATTAATCATGTCTTAGGTATAGCGGTGCAGAATATGTCAGGCCATCATGTGATCTACACACTGCTGTTCAATGTACAAAGACTGTAAATGCTATAGGTCACATACTATAGACTTTAGCGTGGGGTCGCATAGAGCCTACAGTGCTGCTGAATCACGCACACCGTACTGTGTAGCTCCTTCTGACACAGCTTTGGACGAGTCATATTTGCTCAGGGAAAATGAACAAATGATTATGCTAATGCTGTCCAGGGTCTGATTGCTATTCGGTCCTCTTTAAGAAAAAAAAAACTTTGGGCTATAATCAATCCCCAGGTCCTGTGCCAGCCCTGGGTGACTCATTTGCAGCAGTGAGGCCAGGGCATTCTTTATACGCCTCCTCCCACCACCAAGTGAAACCACCTCATTTGTTATTTGGTGGTGATTAGCCTTTCCTACTTTCATATCTTCTGTGTTAGCTAGGTAGCCTGTGGTAATGCAGATTATATTATTCGGATGAATGCACATTGGGGCTCCCGAGTGGCGCAGCAGTCTTAGGCACTGCATCTCAGTGCTATTGGTGTCACTACAGACCCTGGTTCGATTACAGGCTGTATTAGAACCAGCTGTGATTGGGAGTCCCATAGGGCAGTGCACAATTGGCCCAGCATCGTCCGGGTAAGGGGTTGGCCGTCATTGTAAATAAGAATTTGTTCTTAACTGACTTGACAAGTTAAATTAATAAATATGAATGTTTTCCGTATCTCCTATGACCAGCAAAAGCCAATTGTAACCAAACCAATGTAGTACTATTGATGAAACACATGGTAGGTAGGTGTTTGTAATCACTAACTAACCTCCCGGTAGCTATGCTCTAGTGTACATATCAGTACACAACAAACTGCTGCGTCATCTGCAAAATGTTTTCAGGCTTTTGTATCATAAGCAATGTTTGATCATTTGTCTTCTTACCTGTGAGCTTCATTTTTGTATTATTCAACCAAACTTTTCTCTTCCACTTCATTAAGTCACTGCAAGGTCAGTCTTTTGTTGTTGGGCTTTTCAGTATAACTTCCATTCAGCGTATGTTTTCAGTATCGAACCGTTTCCCTTGCCCCATCACAGTATCTTCATTTTGAGCATAGTGCAGAAAGCATTAACTCATGAATAAGGGATGCAATGTATATGTTCTTCTGTTCATGTTCCAGACCGAATAAACCATCTGTCTTTCAGTGAATTTAAGGAAATGTTGTATCACAGGATTCGTCATGACGATTCATTGCATTTTCACATGACATTTGCCATACCAAATTATTCGTCAGTGCACGTTAGGTGCATATGGAATTGATGTGCAGTATTTGTCTGAGTGGTTCAAATGAAGAGGTTTTTGAACAACATCAAATGTTATTGGTCACATACTCATGGTTAGCAGATGTTAATGCAAGTGTAGTGAAATGCTTGTGCTTCTAGTTCCAACATTGCAGAATTATCTAACAAGTAATCTAACAATTCCCCAACTACCTAATACACACATCTAACAAGTAATCTAACAATTCCCCAACTACCTAATACACACATCTAACAATTCCCCAACTACCTAATACACACATCTAACAAGTAATCTAACAATTCCCCAACTACCTAATACACACATCTAACAAGTAATCTAACAATTCCCCAACTACCTAATACATTACATTACATTTAAGTCATTTAGCAGACGCTCTTATCCAGAGCGACTTACAAATTGGTGCATTCACCTTATGATATCCAGTGGAACAACCACTTTACAATAGTGCATCTAACTCTTTTAAGGGGGGGGGGGGGGGGGGTTAGAAGGATTACTTTATCCTATCCTAGGTATTCCTTAAAGAGGTGGGGTTTCAGGTGTCTCCGGAAGGTGGTGATTGACTCCGCTGACCTGGCGTCGTGAGGGAGTTTGTTCCACCATTGGGGTGCCAGAGCAGCGAACAGTTTTGACTGGGCTGATTCCCCAACTACCTAATACACACATCTAACAAGTAATCTAACAATTCCCCAACTACCTAATACACACATCTAACAAGTAATCTAACAATTCCCCAACTACCTAATACACACATCTAACAAGTAATCTAACAATTCCCCAGCTACCTAATACACACATCTAAAGGGGTGGATGAGAATATGTACATACAAATATATGGATTAGCGATGGTCGAACAGTAGATGGTATAAAATACAGTATATACATGTGATATGAGTAATGTAAGATATGTACACATTATTAAAGTGGCATTATTTAGAGTAGCATTCTTTAGTGACTAGTGATTGGGTCTCAATGTGGGTAGCAGCCTCTTGAGTTAGTGATTGCTGTTTAGCAGTCTGATGGCCTTGAGATGGCTGTTTCTCAATCTCTCGGTCCCAGCTTTGATGCACCTGTACTGACCTCGCCTTCTGGATGATAGCGGTGTGAACAGGCAGTGGCTCAGTTGTTGTCCTTGATGATCTTTTTGGTCTTCCTGTGACATCGGGTGGTGTAGGTGTCATGGAGGGCAGGTAGTTTGCCCCCGGTGATGTTGTGCAGACCGCACCACCCTCTGGAGAGCCTTGCGGTTGGGGGCGGTGCAGTTGCCTTACCAGGCTCTCGATTGTGCATCTGTAAAAGTTTGTCAGGATTTTGGTTGACGAGACAAATTTCTTCAGCCTCCTGAGGTTGAAGAGGCGCTGTTGCACCTTCTTCACCACACTGTCTGTGTGCGTGGACCATTTCAGTTTGTATGTGATGTGTATGCCCAGGAACTTAACACTTCACACCTTCTCCACTACTGACCCTTCGATGTGGATAGGGGGGTGCTCCCTCTGCTGTTTCCTGAAGTCCACGATCATCTCCTTTGTTTTGTTGACTGAGTGAGAGGTTGTTTTCCTGACACCACACTCCGAGTGCACTCACCTCCTCCCTATAGGCTCTCTCATCGCTGTTGGTGATCAAGCCCACCACTGTTGTCGTCTGCAAACTTGATGATTTGAGTTGGAGGTGTGCATGGCCATGCAGTCATGGGTGAACAGGGAGTACAGGAGAGGGCTAAGCACACACCCTTGTGGGACCCCAGTGTTGAGGGTCATTGAAGTGAAGATGTTGTTTCCTACCTTCACCACCTGGTGGCAGCCCGCCAAAGTCCAGGACCCAGTTGCACAGGGAGGGGTTGAGACCCAGGGCCTCCAGCTTGATGATGAGCTTGGAGGTTACTATGGTGTTGAATGCTGAGCTGTAGTCAATGAACAGAATTCTTAAATAGCTTTATTTTTGTCCAGATGGGATAGGGCAGTGTGCAGTGCCATGGAAATTGTGTCATCTGTGGACCTGTTGGGGTGGTATGCAAACTGAAGTGGGTCTCGGGTGGCCGGTAAGGAGGCGGTGATATGATCCTTGACTAGTCTCTCAAAGCACCTCATGATGACAGAAGTAAGTGCTACGGGGCGGTAGTCATTTAGTATAGTTCTTTGCCTTCTTGGGTACAGGAACAATGGTAGCCATCTTGAAGCATATGGGGACAACAGACTGGGATAGGGAGCAATTAAATATGCACGTAAACACACTAGCCAGCTGGTTTGCGCATGCTGTAAGGACTCGGCTAAGTATGCCGTCTTGGCCAGCAGCCTTGTGAGGGTTTCACTCAAGTCAGCCACTGAGAAGGAGAGGGGGGGGGGGGGGGGGGGGGGGGCTGTGTCTTCGTTAGCGAGCCGCAACAGTTGCACTGTATTATCCTCAAAGTGGGCAAAGAATGTGTTTGTTTGTCTGGAAGCGTGACGTTGGTATCCGTGATGTGCCTGTTTTTGTAGTCCGTGATTTCCTGTGGACCCTGCCACATCCGTCTCGTGTCTGAGCTGTTGAGTTACGACTCCACCTTGTCCCTGTACTGGCATTTTGCTTGTTTGATTGCCTTGCGGAGTGAATAACTACACTGTTTATATTCAGCCATATCACCAGACCTCTATCCATGCTTAAATGCGGTGGATCGCACTTTCAGTTTTTCGCGAATGCCGCCATTTCTGGTTAGGGTAGGTTTTAATAGTCACAGTGGGTACGACATCTCCAATGCACTTATTTATAAATGCACTCACCAAGTCAGCGTATAGATCAATGTCATTCTCTGAGGCTGACTGGAACATATTCCAGTCTGCATGATCAAAACAATCTTGGAGCGTGGCTTCCGATTGGTCAGACCAGCATTGAATGGTTTCTCGTCACTGGTACATTCTCGTCACTTGTACCATGGGCCTCCAAGGTACATATCAGCAAGTTGCTATAATCAACAAACCTATTCATTATTTATGGTTAATCTGTTTTTTCCTTTTGTGTAAGAGGCCTGTACATCTACTCATTGTGCCTGCTGTAGGAACACAGATAGTTCCCCTTCGTTTATCATCATCATCTCAAAAGACGCGTGCAGAGTACTTTACAGCCAGACTCATTTTCCTATTCTGTTCAGCATGTTCTTAATCTCTCCAATCTCCCTCCCATTACGCTTGCTTTCAGGTGGGGTGTTGTCTCTTTTAAGACGGTGTCTCAGAGAACATGAGAATCACCCGGGGCTCATCAGCTCCAGTTTTAGTCTGTCTGAGTGCAGACTTTTCTAAAAGAGACAGACTGTGCAATCAGGGACAGATGACAGGCCGTCAGATGGGGCCTCAAACCAGCATTAAAATATGCGGTGCACTAAAGCAATTATCGTCAGAAGCCAAATGACGCACATTGTCAGACAAAGCCAGGTCAACTTTGGATGCTTTTAAGCTGCTGTTTTTACTCGTATGCCAATTGTTGCCTTTGTGGTACATTTACAGTGCGTTCAGAAAATATTCAGACACTTAACTTTTTCCACATTTTGTTACGTTATAGCCTTATTCTAAAATGGATTAAATTGTTATTTTTCTTCATCAATCTACACACAATACCCCATAATGACAAAGCAAAAACAGGTTTTTAGAAATTTGTGCAAATGTATTAAAGTAAAATATGGAAATATCACATTCTCACGTAAGTATTCAGATCTTTTACTCAGTACTTTTGTTGATGCACGTTTGGCAGCGATCACAGCCTCGAGTCTTCTTGGGTATGGCGCTACAAGCTTGACACAACTGTATTTGGGGAGTTTCTTCCATTCTTCTCTGCAGATCCTCTCAAGCTCTCAGATTGGATGGGGAGCGTCGCTGCACAGCTATTTTCAGGTCTCCAGAGATGTTCGATCGGGTTCAAGTCAGGGGTCTGGCTGGGCCACTCAAGGACATTCAATGACTTTTTGAATTCATTTTTTAACCTTTATTTAACTAGGCAAGTCAGTGAAGAACAAATTCTTGTCATAACTGTCCGAAGCCACTCCTGTGTTGTCTTGGGGTGTGTGCTTAGGGTCGTTGTCATGTTGGAAGATGAACCATCACCCCAGTCTGAGGTTCTGAGCACTCTGGAGCAGATGTTCATCAAGGGTCTCTCTCTACATTGCTCTGTTCATCTTTCCCTCGATCTTGACTAGTCTCCCAGTCCCTGCCACTGAAAAACATCCCCACAGCATGATGCTGCCACCACTATGCTTCACCGTAGGGATGGTGCCTGGTTTCCTCCAGACGTAACAATTGGCTTTCAGGCCAAAGAGTTCAATCTTGGTTTCATCAGACCAGAAAATCTTGTTTCTCATGGTCTGAGTCCTTTAGGTGCCTTTTTGGCAAACTCCAAGCTGGGGGTCATGTACCTTTTTACTGAGGATTGGCATCCGTCTGGCCACTCTACCATAAAGCACTGATTTGGTGGAGCGCTGCAGAGATGGATGTCCTTCTGGAAGGTTCTTCCATCTCCACAAAGGAACTCTAGAGCTCTGTCAGAGTGACCATCGGATTCTTGGTCACCTCCCTGACCAAGCTCTAGGATGAGTCTTGGTGGTTCCAAACTAATTCCATTTTAAGAATGACGGAGGCCACTGTGTTCTTGGGGACCTTCAATGCTGCAGACATTTTTTTGGTACCATTCTCGGAGCTCTACGGACAATTCCTTCAACCTCATGGCTTGGCTTTTGCTCTGACATGCACTGTCAACTTTGGGACCTTAAAAAGACCAGGTGTGTGCCTTTCCAAATCTTGTCCAATCTATTGAATTTACCACAGGTGAACTTCAATCAAGTTTTAGAAACAGCTCAAAGATGATCAATGGAAACAGGATGCACCTAGGGTTGCAAAGGGTTGGAAACTTACCCAGGGGAAATTAAGCCCAGGAATTTGGGGAATTTTGCTTAAATTCATCAAAAAAGTTAGCTTATAACAGTGAACCTTTTTTGTGGGATACACAAGGCAATTCTAGGTCGTGGCATATTTTGGATAAACTATCCCCAATTCAATGGAATTGCAACCCTCTGCATGCACAGTGCATTCTTCCATCACATGTGGTGTGCACTCCATAACATGTACAGCTGATTCTCAAGGACTACATACTTTCTGGTAAGTTTCGATTACAATACTGGGTGGGGTGAATATATATATATTTTTTTTTGTTAACTAGTAAATAGTAGCCTACAGCAAAGTGTGTTTTAAATCATTTTTAACTTGTTAACAATTTCTGCTAGCTAGTTTTTGCTACCATGTGGTGTTTAGCTTGCTTGAGCCTGCTAACTGTTTCCAGTTAATTTTCAAACATTTATCTTACAAAGGAGTTTAATTTAACTGCTTAACTATTTATCTGTACATGGAACTGTATTTTTTATTTATTCTTTTCCTCTTTTCCCCCCTAATCTTTACAGGAAAAGGCCGTGGGCACTATCTGATGTATGGAAACATTTCACTGCAGCTAATGTATAAGGACAAGCTGTGTACATTTGCAAATACTGTGCCAAGTCATATGTGAAGAATGCAACAAAGATGCAGAATCATCTGGCCAAGTTCCCTCAGCGCTCACAATAAGCAACCTCTGACAAAAGTCCCTCTACTTCTATTTGAGGTTAAAATGATGAATCGGACACCTTATTGATAGCAACAGCTCATGGTCCTCCTGGAATCAGAAGTTTTTTTGTCTCAATGGAGGAACGTAGTCAGAGAAATGCTGATGAATGTCTGTGTATGCAACTGGTTCACCTCTGATGCGCACAGGCAATGTGTATTGAAAGAGACTTCTGATTTTATTATCATACACCCCTCCAACCAGACATGCTTTATCTACTCATTTGCTGGATACAGAGTTCCAGTAAAGGTCAAGCAAATCATAGAGAAAGCAGACTGTATTGCAATCATCTCTCATGGGTGGTCGAATGTTTGTGGGCAAGGAATAATTAACTACATAATCTCCACCCCTCAACCAGTATTCTACACGAGCACAGACACAAGGGACAACAGACACAAATATGAATTTTCACAAAGTCTGCTGCCTCAGTTTGTATGATGGCAATTTGCATATACTCCTATATAATGTTATGAAGAGTGATCAGATGAATTGCAATTAATTGCAAAGTCTCTCTTTGCCATGCAAATTAACTGAATCCCCAAAAAACATTTCCACTGCATTTCAGCCCTGCCACAAAAGGACCAGCTGACATGTCAGTGATTCTCTCGTTAACACAGGTGTGAGTGTTGACGAGGACAAGGCTGGAGATCACTCTGTCATGCTGATTGAGTTCGAATAACAGACTGGAAGCTTCAAAAGGAGGGTGGTGCTTGGAATCATTGTTCTTCCTCTGTCAACCATAGTTACCTGCAAGGAAACACGTGCCATCATTGCTTTGCACAAAAAGGGCTTCACATGCAAGGATATTGCTGCCAGTAAGATTGCACCTAAATCAACCATTTACCGGAGCATCAAGAACTTGAAGGAGAGCGGTTCAATTGTTGTGAAGAAGGCTTCAGGGCGCCCAAGAAAGTCCAGCAAGCGCCAGGACCGTCTCCTTTAATTTGATTCAGCTGCGGGATCGGGGCACCACCAGTACAAAACTTAATCAGGAATGGCAGCAGGCAGGTGTGAGTGCATCTGCACGCACAATGAGGCGAAGACTTTTGGAGGATAGCCTGGTATCAAGAAAAGCAGCAAAGAAGCCACTCTCTCCAGGAAAAACATGAGGGACAGACTGATATTCTGCAAAAGGTACAGGGGTTGGATTGTTGAGGTCTGGGATCAAGTCATTGTCTCTGAATCCCCTTTCCGGTTTGTGGCATTCGGAAAAAAGCTTGTCCGGAGAAGACGAGGTAAGCGCTACCATCAGTCCTGTGTCATGCCAACAGTAAAGCATCCTGAGACCATGTGTGGGGTTGCTTTTCAGCCAAGGGAGTGGGCTCACTCACAATTTTGCCATGAATAGAACACAGCCATGAATAAAGAATGGTACCAACACATCCTCCGAGAGCAACTTCTCCCAACCTTCCAGGAACAGTTTGGTGACGAACAATGCCTTTTCCAGCATGATGGAGCACCTTGCCAAAAGGCAAAAGTGATAACTAAGTGGCTCGGGGAACAAAACATTGATATTTGGGTCCATGGCCAGGAAACTCCCCAGACCTTAATCCCATTGAGAACTTGTGGTCAAACCTCAAGTGCTGGGTGGACAAACAAAAACCCACAAATTCTGACAAACTCCAAGCATTGATTATGCAAGAATGGGCTGCCATCAGTCAGGGTGTGGCCCAGAAGTTAATTGACAGCATGCCAGGGTGAATTGCAGAGGTCTTGAAAAATAATTGTCAACGTTGCAAATATTGACTCTTTGCATCAACTTCATGTAATTGTCAATAAAAGCCTTTGACACAAATGCTTGTAATTATACTTCAGTATTCTATAGTAACATCTGACACTAATATCTAAAGACACTGAGGCAGCACACTTTGTGAAAATTTTTATTTGTGTCATTCTCAAAACTTTTGGCCACGACTGTACATTTCAGAGGAGCTGAAGGCAGTCATTAATGACCTTGGACCACAGAAGGTATTTGCACTGGTGACAGACAATGCTGCGAACATGAAGGCTGCTTGGTCTAAAGTGGAGGAGTCCTACCCTCACATCACACCCATTGGCTGTGCTACTCATGCATTGAATCTGCACTGAAAACAATGGATACACTCTACAAGAGAGCCAAGGAAATGGTTAGGTATGTGAAGGGTCATCAAGTTATAGCAAGGTGAGAAGAATAAGCCAAGGTGAGAAGAATAAGAGCACCACATTGAAGCTGCCCAGCAACACCCGTTGGGGTGGTGTTGTCATCATGTTTGACAGTCTCCTGGAGGGAAAGGAGTCTCTCCAAGAAATTGCCATATCACAGTCTGCCAAATATGGACACCCCCATCAAGAGGATCCTCCTGGATGATGTGTTTTTGGTGAGAGTGGTAAGCTGCCTGAAACTCCTGAAACCTATAGCAGTAGCCATTGGACGGATTGAGGGAGACGGTGCCATCCTGTCTGATGTTCAGATTCTGCTTGCAGATGTAAGAGAAGAAATCCGTACTGCCCCGCCCACTTCAATGTTGCTCCAAGCAGAGGAAACTGCTGTTCTGAAATGCATCAAAAAGTGGGAAGACTTCTGCCTGAAACCCATACCCGCTGCAGCGTACATGTTGGACCTCAAGTATGCTTGCAAGAGCATCCTGTCTGGTGCGAGATCAACAAGGCCTATGGTGTCATCACTACCGTGTCTCGCCACCTTGGCCTGGATGAGGGCAAGGTTCTTGGCAGTCTAGCGAAGTACATTTCCAAGCAAGGGCTTTGGCATGGAGATGCAATATGGCATTCGTGCCAACATATCTCATCAGCCACCTGGTGGAAGGGACTTTGTGGATCTGAGGCGCTTTCCCCTGTTGCCTCCAACATCTTCCAAATCCCACCGACTTCAACCGCCTCGGTTTGCAACTGGTCCTTGTTTGGGAACACACACACCAAAGCATGCAACAGGCTGACCAATACAAGGGTTGAAAAATTGGTGGCCATCCGGGCAAATTTGTTGCTTTTTGAGCCTGACAACGAGCCGCCATCAACAAGGTTGAAAAGTGACAGTGAAGATGAGATGAGGCCTTAGAGTCTGATGTTCAAGAGGTGGACATTGAGGAGGTCCAGGGAGAAGACATGGAAGCCTGAGAGGAAGACAACCAAAGGTTTAGTTTCTAGACTATCATTTTACAGATGTATGTTAAACGTTTTTGGGAGATGCGATGGATCATTCAATATTCCCTTTCTTTTGTTGTTCAGTGAAATCATCCCATGTGAAGAGTCAACTCATTTAATTAAATGTCGATTCTTAACTAAATCTTTTTTTCAAATTTATTTAGGAAGGATTTAATGATTTGAAATTGTTTACTTAGGATAAGGTAAAATGTTTGTCTCCATATGATATGGTTATGTGCAATCCAAAAAACATTTACATTTTAAATTGTATTAATATCAATTTGCATGTATTTCCATTAATTCCCACGGATAGTTTCCACCTCCTGAATATTCCCCAAAATGTGCAACCGTAGATGCACCTGAGCTCAATTTCGAGTCTCATAGCAAAGGGTCTGAATACTTACAGTACCAGTCAAAGGTTTGGACACACCTACTAATTCCAGGGTTTTCCTTTATTTTTACTTCATTGTAGAATAATGGTGAAGACATCAAAACTATGAAATACCAGAATCATGTAGCAACCAAAAAGGTGTTAAACAAATCAAAATATATTTGAGATTCTTTAAAGCAGCCACCCTTTGCCTTGATGACAGCTTTGCACACTCTTGGCATTCTCTCAACCTGCTTCATGAGGTAGTCACCAGGAATGCATTTCAATTAACAGGAGAAACGACAGTCCGTCACTTTAAGACATGATGGTCAGTCAATCAGGAACATTTCAAGTCGCAAAAACCATCAAGCGCTATGATGAAACTGGCTTTCATGAGGACCGCCACAGTGAAGGAACCCCAGTTACCTCTGCTGCAGAGGATAAATTCATTAGAGTTAACTGCACCTCAGATTGCAGCCCAAATAAATTATTCACAGAGTTCAAGTAACAGACACATCTCAACATCAACTGTTCAGAGGAGACTGCGTGAATCAGGCCTTCGTGGTCGAATTGCTGCAAAGAAACCACTACTAAAGGACACCAATAAGAAGAGACTTGTTTGGGCCAAGAAACACAAGTGATGGACATTAGACTGGTGTAAATCTGTTCTTTGGTCTGGTGAGTCCAAATTTTAGATTTTTAGTGCCAACCGCCGTATTTTTTTGAGACGCGAAGTAGGTGAACGGATGACCGCCGCATGTGTGGTTCCCACCGTGAAGCATGGAGGAGTAGGTGTGGGGGTGCTTTGCTGGTGACACTGCGATTTTTATTTAGAATTCAAGGCACACTTAACCAGCATGGCTAGCACAGCATTCTGCAGCTATACGCCATCCCATCTGGTTTGCACTCAATGGAACTATCATTTGTTTGTCAACAGAACAATGACCCAACACACCTCTAGGCTATGTAAGTGCTATTTGACCAAGGAGAGTAATGGAGTGCTGCATCAGATGACCTGGCTTCCACAATCACCCGACCTCAACCCAATTGAGATGGTTTAGGATGAGTTAGACCGCAGAGTGAAGAAAAAGCAGCCAACAAGTGCTCAGCATATGTGGGAACTCCTTCAAGACTGTTGAAAAAGCATTCCAGGTGAAGCTGGTTGAGAGATTGCCAAGAGTGTGCAAAGCTATCCTCAATGCAAAGGGTGGCTTCTACACCTACATTGCTTGCTGTTTGGGGTTTTAGGCTGGTTTTCTGTACAGCACTTTGAGATCAGCTGATGTAAGAAGGGATTTATAAATACATTTGATTTGATTTGGCTACTTTGTAGATTATAAAATACATTTTGAATTGGTTAACACTTTTTTTTGGTATTACATGATTCCATATGTGTAATTTTATAGTTTTGATATCTTCACTATTATTCTACAATATAGAAAAACTGTTTGTTTTGTGGAAAAAGTCAAGGGGTCTGAATACTTTCTAAATACACTGTATTGACTTATTTTCCCACTAGTATGACACAGCCTAGCCTGCTCTTCATTCCGATTGCACAGTCCCCTCTCATTTCACTTCTCCCTGCCTGTATCGGGCTCATCTCCCCTCTCACTCCTATCTGTCTGTCTGTCTCTTCCGCCCACGCGTACATTGTGTTGCCAGCTCTGTCTTGTGGGCAACTCTGATTTTCACTGAGCTGCTGAGGCGGAAGGTTGGAGTCAAAGCAGCACAAGCAGCACTGACACTTTCTCTCTTTTCCTATCTTTTCCTCTCCACTCTCCCTCCTGGACACCCAGGTGGGTGGACACCTGAGGTGGAAGGGGGCTGTTACTGCGGTGGAACGGCTGTGCCAATGTCAGACTGTCACCTCAGGAATGGGGAGGTTAAATGCCAGGGACTTTTGCAGCCTGGCATTAAAGGCCTGTGCTTGAGCTCCGTGCCCACTGTTGTCAAGCAGCGTTGGTCACGGAGTTCAGGTGATTTCACAGTGCAGACAGGACAGCGCTCAGCACAGGAGGTTGTTCTGCCTGTCAGATCCTATGCAGTAAGTTGTCTAGTGGGTTGTTGGGGCTGTACAGAGAGGATGACAGACAGTGCCAAGGGCGATGACCAAAATCTTTGTGTGAGGTCGATCAGCTGATCTTTTCCCCTGTCCCGTATTGCATCATCATGTTCTGCTTTTGTAGGGATCAGATTTGCAAAGCCCCTTAATCTACGCGTCATGAATCAGAGCGCTCAAGGTTTTATTTTCTCTTACAATTTCACACATTTTAAACTGTTGCTCTACTTCTCGTCATTCCCCGCAGCTCCTGTCAGAAAGGTGGGCTTGGCTTTTTCTCCAGGTTGAAATGGCCACCAGGCAGGTCCAGACTACTGAATTTGGGGCCCCGGGGAACCTAGCTCCAGGGGGCCCCCCCAACACATTTAAAAAAAAGAATATATCTTATAATTAAGAAACCATTTTTTGGGGGGGGGTGTGCATTTTAACATTTTGCCGTAGAGCAGAGGGAAACGTAGTTTTATAATGCTATTCTACACATTGTGTTGAGGCAGAGACAATTTAGCAGTTTTAAAGCTAATATCTTGCAATTCTACAGTTTGCCATGACGCAGAGAACAATGTGCTGTTTCTATTGCTGATCTTCACATTTTGCCATAAGGATGAGAGAAAATGTTGCCATTTTAAGCTAATTTACTACAGTTCTTCGTTTTCCCATTGCTAATGACGTGTTCGTATGTAATCTGGGGGCCCCATGACCTCCAAGTGTTTGTATTTTTTATTTTTGTGGTAGGGGACCACCTGGAGGTCAAGGGGCACGTGCCCAATTGGTAACCTGGTCCTGCCACCAGGCTGCCACACTATATTCTCCCATGATGGATACTGTCACGCAGGTGTTTGACTGACGCCGCCGTCTGGCCCTCTACCACTAGCCATTTTCATGGAGATTTCAACCTAATTGATTTAATCTGTCCATTGTTCCATGCCACAACGTGAGCTCATACCGGGACTCGCAATGCCACTAAAATGGCCCTCTGTCTAAATGGGGCTTTATTTTATTGGGGAGTGTTTGACAACGTGGCACCTGGTGTTTCAATCATTGATGGGGGTTTGTGACAGCCCCATCCGTCTAGGCGGGACTGCTGCGTGCATCGAGCAGCGCTCTGTGATGGAGGCCTGTCATTGGCAGATTGATCGTCCAATTACTCGCTCACTCTCGAGCCCCTGATGGGATCAATTGAGTGAACGGCTGCAATGCATCAGACCCCCCCGACCCCCTACCCGATTACACTCTTCCCTGTCCTGTCACATGCACCTCTCTCTCTTCCTTTCATCCTCTCTCTTGAGCCTCTTTCGCTCCCGTTCTTCGCTCCACTGGCACTCAATCACTTGTCATTGCTCTCTGTCAGCGGAGCCAGAGCACCTGATACCCTAGTTGTAGCTTTCTGTCTTGGAACTGCAGTGTTCCCTGAACCATTACATTTAGATAACATTATGGGTTGAATTTGTAGATATTTCAAAATATTTACTGACCTTCCGCAATCACTTTTTTTTTTTTTTTAAGTATTCATTTGGCAGAAGGAAGTATGGAGGCTAGTTCGAAACAATCTTCAGTACGAGAAGTAATTCAGAAGATTTATCTAGCGGTCATAGCAGGGTTGTTGTGGCTAAGACGGTATAGGACATTCCCTTCTGCGTTGTCTAATAGTACATTGCATCTAAACTTCCTGTCTAATCCACAGCAGTGTACACAGTCTAGTAGCATCTATCTGCCTTCCATCTCCCTGCTTCACAATCAGTGTGTTTAGGTAGTCGGTAGAAACACTGTCCGACCTGCACTAACACATACATGTCTGGGAAGATGGCCTCCATATTGCTTTGTGGCCTCCCTGTTCTGTCAACACCCTGTTGTCTTATCTGTGTCACCATCAGTCATAACCAACCCCACATAAGGCTCAGGGGCGTCGTTTTGAACTTGTTTCTCTCCCCCGACGTAACACTGCTGCGTTGTTCTCAACATGTTTCTCTCCTCCGATGCAACACCACTGCTGCTGTGTCGTCTGATGACTTAAACCCCGGCGGGTCCTATTTTTAATCATCATTAAGCAACAGTGAATTAAGGGGAGGTTATATAATCTTTGTGTGCCCTCTTTACCAGAGACAGCTGGCAGTAGGGGTGGAGGCACTTTGAAGGACTTGGAGATGAGACTTGGAGATGGAGTGAGAAACTTTGCAAACCCGATGGAGAGAATTTAAAGAGAGAGATGGATTGCATTTGAGTTGAAAAAAAGACTAACTGCAAGGGGAGGTGATGGACCTTAAAGAGAGGACAACAGGCAGTCTATAAATGACGATAATAGATATAGACTGAGTGTACAAAATCCACCAACATGCTCTTTCCATGACAGACTGACCAGGTGAAAGCTATGTTCCTTTCTTGATGTCACTTGTTAAATCCTCTTCAATCAGTGTAGATGAAGGGGAGGAGGCAGGTTGAAGAAGGATCTTTAAGCCTCGAGACAATTGATACATGGATTGTGTATGTGTGCCATTCAGAGGGTGAATGGGCAAGACAAAATATTCAAGTGCCTTTGAATAGGGTATGGTAGTAGGTGCCAGGCGCAACGGTTTCCTGTGTGTATCAAGAATGGTCCACCACCCAAAGGACATCCAGCCAACTTGAGACAGCTGTGGGAAGCATTGGAGTCAACATGGGCCAGCATCCCTCTGGAAAGCTTTTGACACCTTGTTGAGTCCATGCCCCAACGAATTGAGGCTGTTCTGATGGTGGCGGCGGGGGGGGGGGCACACACAACTCAATATTAGGAAGGTCTCCTTAATGTTTTGTACACTCAGTGTATAGAGCGAGAGAGAGACCAGAGGTGATGGAGAGAACAGAGGGCTGCCATGCTTTGTGATGAGTGATAAACAGGCCAGGCTGCATTAATCCACACTGTGGTGATGTTGTGAGCAGATGCACTGAAGATGGGCAGCCCAGCTCCTCCCGCCCAGCATTATTAAAACCCCTTCACCTGTCTGTCTGATGCTTGCCTCATGCCTCCTTGCGTTGGCTAATTATCGGGCTTAGTCGCTCGCTTGGGGGGAGGATTGTCTCGCTCTTCATTAGGCTGTAATTGAATTTTCCCCAGCACATACTGTTGATGTGACCGACATCCCACACTCAATGCACAGTAGCTGTACCTTACCTATAGCTACAACTTCTATCCTTCTCTTAACCTTCTCTATTCCCTCTATCCTTCCGTATACCCTCTATCCTTGCCTTTCCCTCTATCCTTCCGTATACCCTCTATCCTTGCCTTTCCCTCTTTTTCCAAATACCCTCTATTATTCCTTCTTTCTACCCTAAACAAGGTCACTGTTTGTCTGGCCCAGACACGGCAAGGGAGGTGGTGGAGCCTGTTTGCTAGATGGAATGAAACAGTATTCATTCCTGCCTTTTTACGGACAGTTGTCTTTAAAGCAGTTAACCGCATATTATCTCATTAATCTCAAGTTGTGTGAAGGAATGAATGCTTTTTACTAGAGATCGACCGATTTTAATCGGCATGGCCAATTTCAAGTTTTCATAGCAATCCTGCCTTTTTGGATGCCGATTTACATTGCAGTCCACGAGGGGACTGCGTGGCAGGCTGACCACCTGCTCACGAGTGCAGCATCAACAGGACCTTGTGACTGCAAGGAGCCACGGTAAGTTGCTAGCTAGCATTAAACTTGTCTTATAAAAAACAATCAATCTTACATAATCAGTAGTTAACTAGACATGTTTGATGATATTACTAGGTTAACTAGCTTGTTCTGCGTTGCTTATCATCAATGCGGGGCCTGTTAATTTATCATCGAATTACAGCCTACTTTGCCAAATGGGTGATGATTTAACAAAAGCGCGTTTGCAAAAAAAGCACAGTCGTTGCACAAATGTGCCTAACCATAAGCATCAATGCCTTTCTTAAAATCAATACACAAGTATATTATTTTTAACCTACATATGTAGTTAATAGAAATTCATGTTAGCAGGCAATTAACTCGGGGAATTGTGTCACTTCTCTTGCGTTCAGTGCAAGCAGAGTCAGGGTATATGCAGCAGTTTGGGCTGCCTGCCTCGTTGCGAACTGTGTGAAGACCATTTATTCCTAACAAAGACCGTAATTAATTTGCTAGAATTTTACATAATTATGACATAACATTGAAGGTTGTGCAATATAAGAGTAATATTTAGACTTTGGGTTGCCACCGTTCGATAAAATACGAAACGGTTCCGTATTTCACTGAAAAAATCTATATATATGTTTTTCTAAATGATCGTTTCCAGATTTGACCATATTAATGACCAAAGGCTTGTGTTTTTGTGTGTTTATTATAAATAAGTATATGATTTGATAGAGCAGTCTGACAGTGGTGGTATGCAGCAGCAGGCTTGTAAGCATTCATTCAAACAGCACTTTACTGCGTTTGCCAGCAGCTCTTAGCAATGCTTGAGGCACAGCGCTGTTTATGACTTCAAGCCTATCAACTCCCGAGATTAGGCTGGCAATACTATAGTGCCTATAAGAACATCCAATAGCCAAAGGTATATGAAATAAAAATGGTATAGAGAGAAATAGTCCTATAATTCCTATAATAACTACAACCTAAAACTTCTTACCTGGGAATATTGAAGACTCATGTTAAAAGAAACCACCAGCTTTCATATGTTCTCAGCAAGGAACTGAAACGTTAGCTTTCTTACATGGCACATATTGCACTTTTACTTTCTTCTCCAACACTGTTTTTGCATTATTTAAACCAAATTGAATATGTTTCATTATTTATTTGAGACTAAATTGATTTTATTCATGTATTATATCAAGCTAAAATAAGTGTTCATTCAGTATTGTTGTAATTGTCAATATTACAAATATATATATATGTAAAAACCGGCCGATTTTAATCAGTATCGGCTTTTTTTGGTCCTCCAATAATCGGTATCGGCGTTGAAAAATCATAATCAGTCTACCTCTACTTTTTACCATCGGGTTATTCATTAGCCCCTTTTGTTTTTTTGAAGAGCTCTTTCAGGGGGCTGGGAGCCTCGGCTGCTGTGTTTATGCAGGCCATCTGTAGTCGATGGCATGAGCATGTTTTCACTGAGCAGTTATTTTTTTCTTTCATTTTAGTTTATTCTGGGGCAGGGCTCATTCGCCGCGGCTCATTAAGATCTGTAATGGTAGAAATAAGTGTTTGCGTTAGATTGGCTTAATGGGGGCATTGTTATCATCATCCTAACTAACCATTATGCACCTTGCATAAAGAGCGAACGAGTGAGAGAGAGAGAGCAAGTTTTTATTTTTTAAATTCTATTTTAATAGCCCTACCCTGGGGAGCAGAAGGCCCATTTCCTGCTGTTCTGCTAATGGGAGCAGCTCTGGGTAGAGGGAGGCTTCAATCAGAGGACCAGCCGAGTGGTTAGAGCAGCCCACTGGTGACCTGAAGGATATTGGCTTCACTGTTCACTCTTTGCTGTAGGGGTAGGACAGCTGTTCCCCACCAAAGTGCTTTGCCTCAAATGCCCCAATTTAAAAACTCTCACTTCGTAATGAGTTTGGATGGAAACAGGGTGTTTGTTTTTTTAAGTGCTAAGGAGGCTGATAAGTCGCCCTGGAAGAAGGGAGGCAGATCCCTGCTAAACAAATAAATGATAGCTGCGTTCTAGTGCATTATATCTTACCCACTACTCCGCTCAGTATGGGCTCATGAATATTTCATAGACACATTTTTCTCTTAGCAGGAAATTATATTTAGAAAATGAACAAACAGGGATTTGATTATCTCAACTAGTTTGAACTCTGAGCACCAGCGGAGCTCCAAAACTTTACTCTGCAGCTTCAGAGGCTCAGAATTGTGGAGCTCACCATCCGTACTCAGACGTTTTAGCCATGCGTGAGACTGAAAATGTAGGAATGTATGTGTGAATGATATTATCGATGTTTCAAAAGTGTCCGACTGTTAAGGTCAGGAAATGTTTTGGTTCCTACGCAACCATTTGCCATTTAACTCCATTCCAGTTAGAAATGCAGCTCATCACTGATCAGCCTGTTTTCAAAAATGTATTGTATGTCTGTGTGCAGTCAGTGCTCATTAGTAAAATATCTTATCATGCCCCACTACCTGTTTACTCCTGGTGTATTTCCCTCAGTACAGGGGTCATCCAAATCCATTGGACAAAAAATAGGAAGCTTTCAGTCTCCCAAGCCAATCATCTTTGTATAACTTTTAATGTTAGCCACACAAAAAATCCTTCAAATACTTGCAGCGTGCCCAGGGAGAGGAGAGTGTGATTTAAGTTCGAGGGATGGGCATTGGACATTTTTGGGCTGTTTGAGTACGTCGTGATTTCTTTGAGTGCTCCAATTAATTTTTTACCCAAGACACAGACTGGAAATAAATATGTACGCATTAATCTATAGGCCTATGCCAACAGTGCCTAACAATGCTTAATTTATCAAATCCTAATTTCTAAATTGCCCCATATAGTGCATTCGGAAAGAATTCAGACCCCTTGACCTTTTCCACATTTTGTTACGTTACAGCCGTATTCTAAAATGTATTTAAATAGTTTTCCCTCATCAATCTACACACAATACCTCATAATGAAATTTAAAAAATGTATTTCAAATTTTAAAAAAAAACACATTTCACATAAGTATTCAGACCCTTTACTCAGTACTTTGTTGAAACACCTTTGGCAGCGATTCTCGCCTCAAGTCTTCTTGGGTATGACACTACAAGCTTGGCTACAACCTGTATTTGGGGAGTTTCTCCCTTCTCTGCAGATACACTCAAGCTTTGGCAGGTTGGATGGGGAGCATTGCTGCACAGCTATTTTCAGGTCTCTCCAGAGATTTTCGATCGGGTTCAAGTCCGGGCTCTGGCTGGGACACTCAAGGACATTCAGAGACTTGTCCCGATTCCACTCCTGCTTTGTCTTGGCTGTGTGCTTAGGGTTGTTGTCCTTTTGGAAGGTGAACTTTCACACCAGTCTGAGGTCCTGAGCACTCTGGAGTGGGTGTTCATCAAGAATCTCTCTCTACATTGCTCTGTTCATCTTTCCCTCGATCCTGACTAGTCTCCCAGTCCCTGCCACTGAAAAACACCCCCACAGCATGATGCTGCCACCACCATGCTTCACCGTAGGGATGGTATTAGTCAGGTTATGAGTGGTGCTTGGTTTTCTCCTGACGTGATGCTTAGCATTCAGGCCAAGGAGTTCAATCTTGGTTTCTCAGACCAGAGAATCTTGGCAAATTCCAAGTGGGCTGTCGTGCATTTTTTACTGAGGAGTGGCCTCCATCTGGCCACTCTACCATGAAGGCCTATTTGGTGGAGTGCTGCAGAGATGGTTGTCCTTCTGGAACGTTCTCCCGTCTCTACAGAGGTGCTCTGTCAGTGACCATCAGGTTCTTGTTCACCTCCCTGACCAAGGCCCTTCTCCCCCGATTGCTCAGTTTGGCCAGGCGGACAGCTCTAGGACGTATCTTGGTGGTTCCAAACTTCTTCCATTTAAGAATGATGGAGGCCACTGTGTTCTTTGGGACCTTCAATGCCGCAGAATTGTTTTGGTACCCTTCCCCAGATCTGTGCCTCGACACAATCCTCTCTCGGAGCTCTACGGACAATTCGATCAACCTCATGGCTTGGTTTTTGCTCTGACATGCACTCTCAACTGTGGGAACTTATATAGACAGGTGTGTGTGTGCCTTTCCAAATCATGTTCAATCAATTTAATTTATAAGCTATAAAAATAGTCGCACACTCAAATTAAATTTTATTGGGCACATACACGTTAACAGATGTTATTGCGGGTGTAGCGAAGTGCTTCTAGCTCTGACAGTGCATTAATATCTAACAAATTAAACAACATATACCCAATACACACGCATCTAAGTGGGAATGAATTAAGACTATATCCACATGGACGAGCGATGTCGGAGTGGAACGGGTATAGAATACAGTATATACATATGAGAAGTAATGCCAGATATGTAAACATTATTAAGTGAATGAGATACCGTAGAATAGTATTGAAAACAGTATACACATATGAGATGAGTACAGTGGTTGCTCCACTAAAAGTTTTGTGATTATGCTGCGGGACTTAGAGGTTATTTGTGGTTTAGTATGGTACCTTGCGTCACCACTTCATTGCTCCAGACCAGCGCAATGGGGGGTTATTGCACTGATTATGCTTTTTGGTCCTACTGTGTCTCTAACTGACAATGAATGGGTGACATAAACCTAAATGGAAACTGATAATTGTGCACGACTTCAGTATTACTTACTGAAACACTAAAGTTTATTATTTTATTTTGGTAGGATTATTTTGCCCACTGTGTTGCTACAGATGCTGATTCAATACCTGCGGCGACCTCGAATGGGAGATTCATACTGCTCGTTCTGTGCGTGATTTCCTGCAAGACATGAATGTCAGTGTTCTGTTATGGCCAGCGAAGAGCCCAGATCGCATTCCCATTGAGCACATCTGGGACCTGTTGGATCGGAGGGTGAGGGCAAGGGCCATTCCCCCCAGAAATGTCCGGGAACTTGCAGGTGCTTTCGTGGAAGAGTGGGGTAATATCCCACTGCAAGACCTGGCAAATCTGGTGTAGTCCATGAGGAGGAGATGCAGTACTCTCAGCAGTACTTAATGCAGTTGGTGGTCACACCAGATACTGACTGTTACTTTTGATTTTGACCCTCCTTTGTTTCAGGGACACATTATTCCATTTCTGTTAGTCACATGTCTGTGGAACTTGTTCAGTTTGTCTCAGTTGTTGAATCTTATGTTCATACAAATATTTACAAATGTTAAGTTAGCTGAAAATAAATGCAGTTGACAGTGAGAAGGTGTTTCTTTTTTTGCTGTTTATGATCCTTGACTAGTCTCAAAGCACTTCATGATGACAGGTGAGTGTTACGGTGCAATAGTCATTAAGTTCAGCTACCTTTGCCTTCTTGGGTACAGGCTCAATTGTGGCCAGCTTGAAGCATGTGGGGACAGCAGACTGGGATAGGGAGAGATTGAATATGCCTGTTAACACCAGCCAGCCCGCTGGTCTGTGCATGCTCTGTGGACTCGGCTAAGGATGCTCTCTGGGCCGGCAGCCTTGCGAGGGTTAACATATTAAATGTTTTACTCATGTCGGCCACGGCGGAGGAGAGCCCACAGTCCTTGATAGCGGGCCGTGTTGGTGGCACTGTGTCATCTTCAAAGCTTACGAAGAATGTGTTTAGCCTGTCCGTAAGCAAGATGTCAGTCTCGCGACGTGGCTGGTTTTACTTTTGTAGTCTGTAGTCCCTGCCACATGTCTCTTGTCTGAGCCGTTGAATTGCAACTCCACTTTCTTTATACTGATGTTTAGCTTGTTTGATTGCCTTGCGGAGTGAATAACTAAACTGTTTATATTCTGCCATATTACCAGTCACCTTGCCATAGTTAAATGCGGTGGTTTGCGTTTTCAGTTTCAAGCGAATGCTACCGTCCACGGTTTCTGGTTAGGTTTTGATAGTCACAGTGGGTACTACGTCTCCTCTACACTTCCTTATAAACTCAGTCACCGTATCCGGGTGAGCGTCTAGATTATTCTCGCAAGCTACCTGGAACATATCCCAGTCCACGTGATCAAAACAATCCTGAAGCGTAGATTCCGATTGGTCAGACCAGCATTGAAGAGAAGAGTTCGAAGCACGGGTACCTGTTTAAGCAGAAACTCATAGGACAGGAGGGAGCAAGATTGAGTCGTGGTCAGATTTGCCGAAACTCCCAGTAATTTATTGGGTAAATCACCAACGTTTCGTTATTTTTTCCCCCCATTAAATACAATTTACCAAAGGTGCACTCCAAGTTGTAGAAACATCTCAGGCATGATCAATGGAAACAGGATGCACCTGAGCTCAATTTTGAGTCTCATAGCAAAGGTTCTGAATACTTATGTAAATATGGTATTTATGTTTATTTTGTTTTAATTTGAAAAACGTTTGAAAAAACCTGTTCACTTTGTCATTATGGGGTATTGTGTGTAGAGTGCCAAGTGCCATTTAAAATTAATTCATTGAAATCGTAGTATCAACTGGTTATATTATGGAACACAATCTACAAAAAGGCAGTAACCTTGGCAGTGGTACTTTCTTGTAAAACCCAATGGCATAGCCTTGCTATGTTAATTTAGCAGACAAGACACTTATTTCCCTAGCCCTTATCACAGTCAAGATACCTATTTTGTAGTAAAATAACACATATATAATAAAATATAGCTGAATATTTTTCCAAATATGCCATTTTTGTAAATTGGATTACCGCTGAGTTTGACACAATGGAGGAATGTTGGTCTTTGGAAGCCATGTATGACACAACCAAAGGTGATAACTTGTTTGAGAGACATGTCCGGCTATGAGCAAATTTGAGCTACGGTTTGAAAAATTAAGTAGCCTACAGATGGAGAACCAGCCATGGTTGGCTCGAAAAAGGGTTTAACCGCATTAGTGACAGAAGAAATTAGTTGTCTGTCTTGATCCATGTGATTTAATTGTATGCAACTTAATCATACATCAAGAAAGTCAGTGTGCACAGTCCTTGAAGCCAAACAACGCAATGGCAACTGTAGTGTCGACCATCAATTTTATCAAAAGCAAAGGGCTGAACAACCACCAATTTATGGAGCTATTGAGTGATCTTGAATCGGAGTATGGTGATCTGGTTTACCTCTGTGAGGTGCGATGGTTGAGCCGTGGAAACATGCTCGCTGAGTTTTACGGACTGAAGGGTTAAGAAGAACAGTTCATGGAGATGAAGGGGAAACCTTCAAGATAAAGCAAAGCAGTGCGACACACAACAGAGTTCCACATGGAATACACAAACATACAAAAAATAACACAATCGAAAAGTCTATACAGTGTGTGCAAATGAGGTAAGATAAGGGAGGCAAGGCAATAAATAGTACATAGTGGCGAAATTACAATTTAGCAATTAAACACTGGAGTGATAGATGTGCAGAAGATGCATGTTCAAGTAGGGATACTGGGGTGCAAAGGAGCAACAAAACAAATAACAGTATGGGGATGAGGTAGTTGGATGGGCTCTGTACAGGTGCAGTGATCTGGGAGCTGCTCTGACGGTTGGTGCTTAAAGTTAGAGAGGGAGATATGAGTCTCCAGCTTCAGTGATTTTTGCAGTTCGTTCCTGTCATTGGCAGCAGAGAACTGGAAGGAAAGGCGGCCAAAGGAGGAATAGGCTTTGGGGGTGACCAGTGAAATATACCTGCTGGAGTGCGTGCTACGGGTGGGTGCTGCTGTGGTGACCAGTGAGCTAAAGCGGGGCTTTACCTAGCAAAGACTTATAGATCACCTGGGGCCAGTGGGTTTGTTGATGAATATGAAGCGAGGGCCAGCCAACAAGAGCATACAGGTCGCAGTGGTGGGTAGTATATGGGGCTTTGGTGACAAACAGATGGCACAGTGATAGACTCCATCCAATTGTCTGAGTAGAGTGTTGGAGGCTATTTTATAAATGACATCGCCGATGTCTAGGATCGGTAGGATCGTCAGTTTTACGTGGGTATGTTTGGAAGCATGAGTGAAGGATGCTTTGTTGTGAAATAGGAAGCAGATTCTAGATTTAATTTTGGTTTGGAGATGCTTAATGTGAGTCGAAGGAGAGTTTACAGTCTAACCAGACACCTAGGTATTTGTAGTTGTCCACATTCTAAGTCAGAACCGTACAGAGTAGTGATGTTGGACGGGCGGGCAGCGATTGGTTGAAGAGTATGCATTTAGTTTTACTTGCATTTAAGAGCAGTTGGAGGCCATGGATGGAGAGTTGTATGGCATTGAAGCGGTTTGTTAACAGTGTCCAAAGAAGGGCCAGAAGTATACAGAATGGTGTCGTCTGCGTAGAGGTGGATCAGAGAATCACCAGCCGCAAGAGCGATGTCATTGATGTATACAGAGAAGAGTCTGCACGAGAATTTAACCCTGTGACACCCCCATAGATTGCCAGAGGTCCGGACAACAGGCCCTCAGATTTGACACACTGAACTCTGTCTGAGAAGTAGTTGGTGAACCAGGCGAGGCAGTCATTTGAGAAGCCAAGGCTATTGAGTCTGCGATAAGAATGTGGTGATTGACAGTCGAAATCCTTGGCCAGGTTGATGAATACAGCTGCACAGTCTCTTATCGATGAACGTTATGATATCGTTTAGGACCTTGAGCGTGGCTGAGGTGCACCCATGACCAGCTCGGAAACCAGATTGCATAGTGGAGAAAGTACGGTGGGATTCGAAATGGTCGGTGATCGAACAGTTTGGGTCTAGAGTGTCTCCCCCTTTGAAGAAGGGGATGACCGCGGCAGCTTTCCAATCTTTGGGGATCTCAGATGATATGAAAGAGGTTGAACAGACTAATAATAGGGGTTGCAACAATTGCGGCAGATAATTTTAGAAAGTGATAAGAGGATGTGTGATTTGGCCTTCACGGTGGACATAAACAAGTATCTGTTTGACTTGAATGTCAAGCACCAAGGGCCGAACCAGCAACTCAGCGATCTGCTGTCAAACGTGAAGTCGTTCGAAGTGAAATTAAAGGTGTGGCAAATCCAACTAGAAAGGGGTGACACGGTGCATTTTCCTACTCTGCAAGAACAAGAGCCTGAGATTACATCGGAATATGCTGGTGAGTGTGGAAAGCTCGCAAAGGCATTTTGTGAGCGGTCAAGGATGTGAAAACTGGAGATGAACATATTTGCAACCCCGTTTAACGTCGAACCAACGGATGTGCCGGATGACCTACAACACAAGGTCATTGAGCTGCAAAGCAATGACGAGCTCAAAGCCAGGAACAACAACATCCCTCTCCTTGAGTTCACCAAAATGTACATTAGTGCTGAGAATTTTCCTGTTCTGAGGAGACATTCACTTAAATTTGCATCTGTGTTCGGGACGACCTACTGCTGTGGGCAGTTCTTTTCCAAACTGACTCTTGCGAAGACTCTATTCTGCTCAAGACTGACTGGAACCTGGAAAACAGCTGCGAGTAGCGTAATCTTCACTGCCAGCTGACATCAAACGCCTCGTCAAAGATAAGCAGTTTCAGCCATCGCATTAGAGGTGAGTTTGATCAAGTAATCGTAATAACATTATTTACAAAACTAATATTTATTTAAATAGGACTAGCACATTTCTAAATACTCAAGGACACAAGAAACATAAGTCATAAGCTATAAAACCAATATCGGTGATTCAAGTCACATTAAAACATGAATAAAGCAAAAAAAGCACATTTTAATAATATGGCCCCCGAATGTATTTATAAATATCCAAATGGCCCTTGATGGCAAAAAGGTACCCCACCCCTGCCCTAGGCTAACCAATTCTAAATGGCACTAGCAGCAGCCTAGGAGGAAAATATATGGGACACAATTATTCCAAAACTGCAGCTTGTTGTTTTGAACACATATTTTCCAACTTCAATCAATCAATCCTTTTTGAATTTGCAAAGAATAAAGTTCATGTATACCGTCAGTTGGATATGTTTTTATAGGCATTTATTTATGTAGGCCTAATGGGAGCATGTGTGCACTCTCAGAGTGTGTGTGTGTACGGAGCGGTTGTAACGCAATTGACGCAAGGGTGCGTTCTCAGCACTCTCCTGTACTCCCTGTTCACCCATGACTGCATGGCCACACTTCCCACTTGCGCACTTCCAACTCAATCAAGTTTGCAGACCACACTACAGCTGTAGGCTTGATTACCAACAACAATGAGACAGCCTACAGGGAGAAGGTGAGGGCCCTCGGAGTGTGGTGTCAGTAAAATAACCTCTCACTCAACGTCAACTTAACAAAGGGGATGATCGTGGACTTCATGAAACAGCAGAGGGTGCACCCACCTATCCACATCGACAGGGCAGTCGTGAAGAAGGTGGAAAGTTTTATGTTCCTCGGCGTACACATCACGGACAAACTGAAAGGAGGCTGAAGAAATTTCGCTTGTCACCTAAAACCCTGACACACTTTTACAGATGCACTATCGAGAGCATCCTGTCGGGCTGTATCACCGCCTGGTAAGGCAACTGTATCAACCTCAACCGCAAGGCTCTCCAGAGGGTAGTGCCATCTGCACAACGCATCATCGGGGGCAAACTACCTGTTCTCAAGAACAACAACCACCTGAGCCACTGCCTGTTCATCCTGCTTCCATCCAGAAGGCGAGGTCAGTACAGATGCATCAAAGCTGGGACCGAGAGACTGAAAAACAGCTTCTATCTCAAGGCCTTCAGACTGTTAAACAGCCATCACTAACATTTAATTAATGGATTTATTAAAGGCATCACTAGTCACTTTAAATAATGCCACTTCAATAATGCTTACATATCCATCATTACTCATCTCATGTGTATACTGTATTTTATAACATTTATTGCATCTTGTCTATGCTGCGCATCCATACATTTATATGTACATATTCTTATTACATCATTTTACATTTGTGTGTATAAGGTAGTCCATTGTACATTTGTTAGATTACTTGTTAGATATTACTGCACTGTCGGAACTAGAAGCACAAGCATTTCTCTACACTCACAATAACATCTGCTAACCATGTTTACGTGACCAATAAGATTTGATTTGAGTGAATGAGACGGAGGGAATTTGGGGAGAAGATTGTGATGTTTGTGTGATTGGCTTGGTTTATTTCTTTGTTGTGCCCCGCAAATGCACATGTACAAATGGAACACTAGAGTCAAAGCAAATGAACGTGGTCTTAAAGACAATTTTTTTTTGTCTCTGGTAAAGATCGAGCTTTGACGTCCGTTCGAGTACTTGATTACACATGGCCATTCCTATGAATTTCACAAGAGCACTTGAATATTTTGCCGGAGGAATAAATTCTCGGGCCCCGCTACAGTCTTTGGTGTGCTGCCAAGCATCTGGGAATGAATCCACCACCTCGGACAGATCCTCCCTGGGCCTTATTGCCTTCACTATAATTGGAGGCTAATTGAATAAAGAAGTGCATTAGGACGACATGGCTGTGGGACCCAGAGGTTGTCTCTGCTACTCATCAAGTGTCCCCAAATGTACTGTACCATCCCTCGGTCTCTCCTATTCCGAGACGCATTGTCTCCAGCCCACAGCAGTTTACATCCAAACACTCAGTTGCTTTACACTGCAAACTCACTGGAGTTACTGTACTTTGAGTTAATGGAACTACTATATTTGTTTTTGTTAGTAAATGCTCATGGTCATGAACTTGTTAATTTATTTTAAAGGAAAGACTTACCCATTTTTAAATGTTATATTGTTTTTGTGCATCTCTCGGGGCTCAGTGGTCTAAGACACTGCAGTACCTGGTTTGAATCCAGGCTGCATCACATCTGGCCGTGATTGGGAGGCCCATAGACCATAGGGCGGCGGAAATTTGGCCCAGCGTCATCTGGGTTTGGCCGGGGTTTGCCGTCATTGTAAATAAGAATTTGTCTTAACTGACTTGCCTTGTTAAATAAAGGGTGAATAAACATTTACAAAAATAGAAAAATCTCTGAGCGATGTACCATCGATTCCCGACGTCGTTTGATGTTTTCATGGGTATTTGAGCTATTGCTGTTCAAGGCAGAAATTGCCCAGTATGACATAGCATTACGATTAAGCTGCTCTCACTACACTAGAAGTTAAAAGGAATACGTCTTATCATACATGTCAGATTTCAATGCTGCCTATTGTCATAACGCGGGAAAGTTGTCTTCTCTCGAATTAGCCATTGATTATATCTGCGATATTCCAACCTGGAGAAATGTGGGTCCACCTCATTTCTCCTAGTTGTCTGCCTCTTCAGACCAGGGTGCAATGCATGGTGCTGTTGCGAATGTCAGACTCCACTCTGCAAGGCACATCGATCTGCCGGTTGAACGTGGTGAGATTGTAGACTCCTAAATTGATAGTGCTGTTTGTTTAGGCAATTTTTACAGCTAACGAGCTACTTCACATGCTGATATTGACTTCGTTAGTGTGTAGTACATTTGCTAGCTTGCTACCTAGCAAGCTAGCCAGCCAGCCCATGTAGAGATCATTGAATTATGGGTTTAGTTGTCGACTTAAGCTGCAACAGATTTCCACAACGATTTTCACGTTGCTACCAACCTTATAACGACAAAATTTAAGATTTGTTCACCCAAAAAATTCTGTGTTATTTAACACTGTACATTTATAGGAATTTGTGGTTCTGGGTGGATTTTTCCTTTAAGTTACTGGGTAAGAGTTTACGGATTTTGTCACTTCAGGTAATCAGCACACAATGCACATTGCTACTGTGTATTGAAAAGTTATTTTAAAAAGGGTAGGTCGGTTTAAATGCGCCAGGCATATCAAGGTTGTTTGTGACTGTTGTAGCTGAAGCTGCACTTGAGTCAAGGGGTTCTTTTACAGACTTGAAATTACATTACCGACCTTTGATACAATATGCTGAAAGAAACCAATAGAAAAACTTAATTAGCAATATATTAATCAATGTGACTGTTTTGCCGTTTGGAACTTTACATAGTTGCTGCTGCTTGCGTGACTCGCTTCTCTTTTTGTTTTCATTCAATTAGGCCTAAAGTTTTGGAAAATGTGATATGTTCCCCCAAGCAGAAATGTTTTTGAGGCGCCTGGTTGTAAACGCCTCTTCTGTACCGTAAAATGATTACCGTTGATGATGTCACAGCCCCAATCATCTCCCTTGTCCCACATTTAATAAAGACTAATGTGTTTGCAGAGCGTGGTGCTGCTCATTCCACTGATTAATTGCCGTCCCTGTTTGAGTAAACCGGATGAGTCGTCGGGATAAATTATGCAGGTGAAATTAACCAGTCATAATTTGACGCCATAACCTTTTCCCTCGCATTCACTTCACAATGCAAATGTTCCGCTGTTTAATCACAGGACATCCAGGGGACCATGATGTAATGTTCCTGTCAGCGCGCTTCAGTCGGAATTAGCCAAAATTTCATAATGGTCAATTCATTACCTGTGATTTATTGCCGGTGCGTATGGGGGACCTGCCTTTGCCTTCCTGAGTGACGCAAGCCCCATAGCCCTTGTTCCAATGTCAAAGCAGAGCTCAATCTGGAATATTCTAACAGCCTAGAAGATAGTTAAACCAAATGTAAATGTCGTGGAGAATTGAGTGTTGACCTCTAACTGTAAGATGTTGCTGTGCCCACCATATGGTGTTATTCTTTCTCCCTGACCTTTTTATCTGTTGTGGTGTTTTTCTACCACAGCCAGGGCATTTCATCGTGGGGGTTGTGTAACAGATGTGGGGGTGGGGGTTGTGTAACTTGAGGTTATTTGTGTTTCAGATTTTTTAATACTGTGATCCAGGGAGATGGTTTTTAATTTGGTCAGTGCATGTTCCCTAAAGAGCCGGCAGCGGACAGTCTACTCACTAGCCACGACACATCCTGCCAAAGAGAGTGCGGGGGAGGTAAAGCGAGTGAGTGAGCGAGAATGAGTGACAGTGAAAGATTGCGAGATGGCAAGAGAGGGGTAGAGGGAGAAAGACGGAGGGAGGGAAAGAGAGCAAAACGAAAGGGAGAGACAGACAGACTGAGAAACTGGCCTCAGGTTGGTAGCCATTGGACCATTCAGGAAATGTTTTTAGTGACCCAGCTGTCACTTTGGGGCAGCCAGAAAGACAAGCCCCGACCATTGCGAAATCAGACCGAGAGGGTTAAGCACATTTTGTGAGCCACTTTTAGTAGCCCAGCAACAGCTTTAGAAAAAGTTTTGAATGGGTCATTGCTTTTCCCCCGCTCATCAGAATCCAATTTGTGGCTGCCAAGGAAGGGAGGCCAGTGACAGACTCCTATTTGTAACTCATGGCCCCTGTTGCCTAGTGTCTGGGAGGAGCAGCAGCCCAGGTTATATTTTAATGCTCGGTCATTTTTTGAGGAGACACTCGTTTTGTTCCACAGGCTCCCAATATGAGATTGTTCTGTTGGGCTGGTCCATTTATCAGGCAGCGGCGAGGCATTGGAAACAGTCCCCCGGGCATTGCATTTCCCTCTGCAATTCTTTACATTGTATTACTATTCTATTAGAAATTATTCGGTGGCCCTTCTTCCAATTCCAGCCTGATGGCCGACACAAATACCTGATGTCGTGCATGATCATTTTCCCCCTAATGCTGTTACCGCTGCGTTTTGAATGCATCTTGCTTTATTTTTTTATTTCACCTTTATTTAACCAGGTAGGCCAGTTGAGAACAAATTCTCATTTACAACTGCGACCTGGCCAAGATAAAGCAAAGCAGTGAGCAACAACACAGAGCGACAATAAGCAACAAATAAAAGTAAAAGTACAGTCAATAACAGTACAGTCAATAACACAATAGAAAAATCTATATACAATGTGTGCAAATGAGGTAAGGCAATAAATAGGCCATAGTGGCGAAGTAATTACAATTTAGCAATTAACACGAGTGATAATGTGCAGATGAGGATGTGTAAGTAAAAATACTGGTGTGAAAAGAGCAGAAAAACAAACATATGGGGATGAGGTAGGTAGTTGGATGGGCTATTTACGATCGGTAAGCTTCTCTGACAGCTGACGCTTGAAGTTAGTAAGGGAAATAAGTCTCCAACTTCAGTGATTTTTGCAATTAGTTCCAGTCATTGGCAGCAGGGAACTGGAAGGAAAGGCGGCCAAAGGAGGTGTTGGCTTTGGGGATGACCAGTGAAATATACCTGCTGGAGCGCGTGCTACAGGTGGGTGTTGCTATGGTGACCAGTAAGCTGAGATAAGGCGGAGCTTTACCTAGGAAAGACTTATCGATTACCTGGAGCCAGTGGGTTTGGCGATGAATATGTAGCGAGGACCAGCCAACGAAAGCATACAGGTCGCAGTGGTGGGTAGTATATGGGGCTTTGGTGACAAACGGATGGCTGCAGCCAATTTGCTGAGTAGAGTGTTGGAGGCTTATTTGTAAATGACATCGCCGAAGTCAAGGATCGGCAGGATAGTCAGTTTTACGAGGTTATGTTTGACAGCATGAGTGAAGGAGGCTTTGTTGCGAAATAGGAAGCCGATTTTAGATTTTATTTTGGATTTGAGATGCTTAACTTGAAGAATCACCCGCAGCAAGAGTGACATCATTGATATATACAGAGAAAAGAGTCGGCCCGAGAATTGAACCCTGTGCACCCCCATAGACTGCCAGAGATCCGAACAACAGGCCCTCCGATTTGACACACGGAACTCTGTCTGAGAAGTAGTTGGTGAACCAGGCAAGCAGTCATTACAGTAACCAAGGCTGTTGAGTCTGCCGATAAGAATGTGGTGATTGACAGTCGAAAGCCTTGTCCAGGTCAATGAAGACGGCTGCACAGTACTGTCTTTTACCGGTGGCAGTTATGATATCGTTTAGGACCTTGAGCATGGCTGAGGTGCACACGTGACCAGCTCGGAAACCGGATTGCATAGCGGAAACGGTACAGTGGGATTCGAAATGGTCAGTGATCTGTTTGTTAAATTGGCTTTTGAAGACTTTAGAAAGGCAGGGCAGAATGGATATAGGTCTGAAACAGTTTGGGTCTAGAGTGTCTCCCCCTTAGAGAGGGATGACTGCGGCCGCTTTCCAATCTTTAGGAGTCTCAGATGATACGAAAGAGGTTGAACAGGTTAGTGATAGGGGTTGCAAAAATGGCGGCGGATCATTTTAGGAAGAGAGGGTCCAGATTGTCTAGCCCAGCTGACTTGTAGGGATCCAGATTTTGCCGGGGGGGGGGGGGTGCTTGGGCCTGTTGCTTCGGGTGGTGCAGAGCTGTTGGCCGAGTTTGGGGATGCCAGGTGAAAAGCATGGCCAGCCGTTGAGAAATGCTTATTGAAATTCTCATTTATCATGGATTTATCGGTGGTGACAGTGTTTCCTAGCCTCAGTCCAGTGGGCAGTTGGGAGAAGGTGCTCTTATTCTCCACGGACTTGTGTCCCAAACATTTTTGGAATTAGTGCTGCAGGAAACATTTCTGTTTGATAAAGTTAGTCTTTGCTTTCTTAACTGACTGTATATATTGGTTCCTGACTTCCCTGAAAAGTTCAATATCGCAGGGACTATTAGATGCTAGTGCAGTATGCCACAGGATGTTTTTGTGATGGTCAAGGGCAGTCAAGTCTGGAGTGAACCAAAGGCTATATCTGTTCTTAGTTCAATTCTTTTTGAAAGTGGCATGCTTATTTAAGATGGCAGTTAAAATGTCATTCACTTGATTGTGGGAAGTTTGGTGGTGAGCAGCCATTGTGTCCTGCTGTAAAAGGGGCCTTTTGCTTTGTGCTTATATTGTACATATCCAAAGGTAAGGCCATTTAATGAAAGGTGTGTGTTCCGTACACAGAGTGATTACTAGGTCTCCCCCCCCAAAAAAAAAAATAAAGTCATGGTCGACCGAGAGTCGTCTGAAATTGATTGATCAAAAAGAACAATCAAAATTGAAAAACAAGTATTTTACAATGTAGACAGCCCTATGTTTTGAATAAAATCAACTATATGCACTGAGCTTGTTTGATGCTTTAAATGCACTGTTTGATTAAGTAATTAAGACACAGGTGACTCAAGGGAGCCCAATGGCCAAGCTGTGTTATTTACAGCAAGTGCCTGTGTAACTGGCTCACGTTGTCTCTCTCCTCCCTGCTGCAGCAGAAAAACACCACAGCACTGCAAGTGTTTTTTCAGAGTTGTCCATGCTGAAGCTGCAACAATTTCAGCCATTTTGTTTTTTACTTGTTTCTCTGACTGAAAAGTCCTATTACCAAAATCCCTAATTTGTTTAGGAAAAACATTCCCAACTCTTGCTCTCTTTATGTGAAACATGTCAGCATTGCATGCATGTGACCAATAAGGTCATACCTACAGAATATCATAATCACATCAATATATTAGTGTCAAGTTGTCTAGGTGTTATAATTATTTCAGCTCTGCCCAAACTTGAAAACGGCTTGCTCAACACGTGAAGGATGCAAAGGGACAACAATTCCTTTCCAGTGTTTTATTATGGTTTTGATGCCATTTGTTGAATATGTTGAAACAGTTGATTTGTTGAATAGAGTAGTTGAATGACAGAGGAATAAGGAATAGGGAATAGGAATAGGTTGATAACCTTAAACAGAGAATAAACATGCATTATTTTACACAATAAACAATGCATGACACAGCAACAAAGCATGGATTTGAATAAAGTAACCGTTTAAACAATTCAATCTAGCACTTCAAGCAATTACTTCTGCAGTCAGAAAATATCCACAACAAAAGAAGTCACCACTCCTACCAGAGTTAAACATGTAAATTGTGCTAAGCACTGGATGCAACATTAATAAATAATTCCAAACATTACATACCAGTTGAGTTTTTAGGGTTGAACAATGAGCTGTTTGTATGTTGAGGACCCAAGCAAAGCTAAGCCCAAACATTTTATACCCATGCTTATCTGCCAGGTGCGCATGTAAAAGTAGTCCCTCCAGAAATCCTGGCTCAATTATTTAGTTCCACCTGTGTTTTTGGGTTATCTGCCCTCTTGAGGCCTGGAGTTCTCTAAAGGAAGAGCTGCCATTGTGCTCATGTTTTGAGTGTTCTGTTTTTGACGCAACAATTAGATATAACAAACTCCGAACACCGTAACACGTTACAGCAAAATGGAGGTGGACGATGTGAAATAGAAACTCGAAACGGGTAAATGTTTACCGATTGCTCAGGGTGGAAGGGGAAGCCAGGTCTGTAGAAGACATTTGACTTACGGTGCTGTGATAAAGTATTTGTCCCCTTTCTGATTTTCTCTATTTTTGCATATTTTGATTGGCCGATCTGATTGGCCGAAGTGGGGACGGGATGGCTATGTATGTGTCACAGATGTTTGTGTATACATTGTCAAGCACGCTGGATCCTCTTGTGGGGCTGGATAAATGTTGGGGATATTTTGGGAAAATGCGTTTTAGACGGACTTGGTTGAAGTCACGTGTGACGGTAAGGACTGTTTCCGGCTGTCTAATGATCTTGTACAGTTCGCTGAGTGACGCAATGGCGTTTGCTTGTGGTGGTTTGTACACATCTGTGATAATAACACACTTGAATTCCCTCTTCATATAGTGGGGTCGGCATTTTAGCATCAGAAACTCCAGGTCAAGTGAACAGGAGCCTTAGATCATCTCGGCCAGGAGCAACAGGCAAGCCTGCTGTGCGGGGAACAATAGAGTGAAAGTAGTATTCCGGTTCTGGGAGGCTGAGAGGTGTGTAGTTTCCGATAAATGATCCGGACGTTTTTTTTATCGTAGGAAATTATTGCATAAACATTCTGATCAAACAAAGTAGTAATTAACGCAAAATTAGCCATAGAAAAAATTTGAGCAGGGACCGAAAAGACGCGCGCCCTCTTAAGCGACACTGTCAGAAATTAGGTACTGTGGGCATCATAAGTATTCACCCCCCCCCCCCCCCTTGGATTTCTTCACATTTTGTGACAAAGTCGGATAAAACTGTATTTAATTGGTTTTTGTCGATGATCTACACAAAATACTCTGTCCATGTGAAGGTTCTTTTTTATTTAAAGATTAGTTGGGAACACCTTTTGGCAGCAAGAGTCTTCTTGGGTATGTCTCTAAGAGCCATTATTATTTTCAATATTCTTTTTCAAGCTCTGTCAAGGTGTTGGTCATTTCTAGACAGCTATTTTCAAGTCTTGCCATAGATTGTCAAGCAGATTTAAGTCAAAACTGTAACTTGGCCACTCAGGAACATTCACTTTTCTTGGTAAGCAACTCCAATGTAGATTTCGCTTTGTGTTGTAGGTTATTATCCTGCTGAAAGGTGAATTTCTAGTGTAAAGTAGACTGAAGCAGGTTTTCCTCTAGGAGTTTGCCTGTGCTTAGCTCCATCTCATTTATTTTATCCTGGGGGAAAAACTCCCCAGTCTTTGAGGATTTCAAGCATAGCTATGCCATGATGCAGTCGCCACCATGCTTGAAAATAAGCAGGCAGTTAGCCAATGTTGTGTTGGATTTGCCTGAAACATAAGGCTTTCCATTTAGGACAAAGTGTATTCCTTTGTCGTGTTTTTGTTGTTGCAGTATTACTTTAGTGACTTGTTGCATACAGGATGCATGTTTTGGATTTTTAAAAATCTGTATGTTTGTATTATTCTTTTCACTCTGTCATTTAGGTCATTATTGTAGAGTGTTATTGATCCATCCTCAGTTTTCTCCCATCATAACCATTCAATTCTGTAGCTATTTTAAAATCACCAATGGCCTCATGGTAACATCCCTGACAGTTTCCTTCCTGTCTTGCAGCTCAGTCCAGAAGGACGACTGTGTCTTTGTCCAGGTGGTTTAATACCTCATCCACAGCAAAATTATTAACTTGACTATGCCTAAAGAGATATTCAATGTCTGTTATTGTTACCCATCTACCAATCACTGCCCTTTGTGGCTTTCGAAAAGCTCCCAGGTCTTCGTAGTTGAGTCGGTGCTTGAAATGTAATACTTGACTGAGGGACCTTACAGATATTGTATGTATGGGGGACAGAGGAAGGGGTAGTGAATTAAATCACGTCAACCCATATTATTTCAGTCCATTTAACTTATGTAATTTGTTAACCCATATTTTACTCCTGAACTTATTTAACGGGTGAATAGTTATGCAACAACTAAATTTTAGTTGTACTTTTTTTTTTTTTAGTTGTAGAATTTGCTCTTCACTTTGACATTGGAGTATTTTGTGTAGCCCAATGACAACAAAAAACAATTACATCTATTTCAGTCCCACAAAATGTGTAAAGATCCAAGGTGAGTGAATACTTATAATACCCACTGTATGTACTCATGTTTTCACCCTAAGTTTTTTACTGTGGTGTCGGATAGAATAACTCGGTAATGTGCCTGCATCTGGGCACTTCTGCGAGAGAGGGAATGAGGAAGAGGGAACACAGGAGAGTGGGAGAATTGGATGGATTTCATTACTGGCTTGCTCACGTATATTGAAGAGACAGGATATGGGTCTCTCCTCTGTGGCTGGAATAGGGAGGTGATGGTTAGTGTGAGGGGGGCAGGAGAGGTTTGATGGAAATTTGCCTTCAATCGCCTTAATCCATTATGAGGGCCTTAATGTGAATTTGATGTAATCAGTGTTGAGTTCATTCGGTTGCACATAGATGGTGTTTGTCTTTCTGTTACACACTGACCTTGAAGCATGAGGCGAACGGAGAACAACCAAGTCCATATACGACATGTTATATTATCCAGTCAGAATGGCCAGGTGGTTATTGTGAAAGAGAATGTTCTCTGTGAACTGAATGTAGGCTTACGTTTAACTCGCTTGGATTGATTAAGCGGTGTTGCTACTGCTCTGAAAATATATTTGAGATTGGGAGAAACGTGTTGAAAAAAACACCGCTACCAATAACTCATTTTCTTCCATCTATGCGAGAGTAGTTCTAGCCGCTATTTATCTACGCTATGAATTACATTTCTAAAGGAATGCTTAAATACCTTTTGTCATAATTTAACCCGTCCTCTTGTTCTTATAACATTGCCAAAATGTTAATTGTCTTGCTAAAGATACTCACTGAAGAGTGAAGACTACAAATGAAGTGAAGTGAGTCCTGTGCTGTAAAAGTCTTTTTTAAGCATTGACAGTAAAATAATAAGGTCTCGAGGGATTAGTGTGGCCATTGACACAGGGCTCTAGAGTGCTACCATTTTGGTCGCATATGCTCATAAATTTCCCTGTGGAAATCTAATTAGCATAATGAAAAACTCCCCATAAAAATCCATCAGTTTAAGCTAGAGGTATCTGTTTTTTTAGATTGGATGCGTCTCTGCACCGTATCCGCCGATGTCGCACTTCCGCATCTGCGTTGAAAGAGCTAGAGTGGTGTTTGTCAGACCATGAGACATCCTGAAAATCAGTCTTCTTACAAAATCGTCTGTAGCGTTTCTTCTATGGAAAGATGAGACAATCAAGAGCATAATGGTGTTCTCCATTTTGCTCTACGACGCCCACAAGTGTCTTGGGGATCGTCTGAAGTTTGTATAGTCGATCTGCCAACTTCTGTCTGTAGGGTCCGAAAGTTTGGGCTACACACTAATAGACTCTCACAAACACGTTGGTTGTTTTGCTCTAGGATGCTGTTTTCATGACTCATCTGAAAAAAATATATGAAAGCATATAGAAAGTATTCATTCCCTTTCGCTTTTTCCATATTTTGGTACGTTACAGCCTTATTCTAAAAGGGGTCTGAATATTTTCTGAATGCACTGCAGCTTAGTAGGACCCCCCCCCCCCCCCCCCCCCCCCTCGGCTTTGACTGTTTAGGGACAAAAATAACGGGTTAGATACATGTAAAAAAATATATATTATATACAGTGGCAAGAAAAACTGTGAACCCTTTGGAAATGCCTGGATTTCTGCATAAATTGGTCATAAAATTTGATCTGATCATCATCTAGGTCACAACAATAGACAAACACAGTTTTCTTAAACTAATAACACACAAACAAATATATGTTTTCATGTCTTTATTGAACACACTGTGTAAACATTCACAGTGCAAGGTGGTAAAGTATGTGACCTGTTGGATTTAATAACTGGTTGACCCTCCTTTGGCAGCAATAACCTCAACCAAACGTTTTCTGTAGTTGCAGATCAGACCTGCACAACGGTCAGGTGGAATTTTGGACCATTCCTCTTTACAAAACTTTTTCAGTTAAGCAATATTCTTGGGGTGTCTGGTGTGAACTGCTCTCTTGAGGTCATGCCACAGCATCTCAATCGGGTTGAGGGTCAGGACTCTGACTGGGCCACTCCAGAAGGTGTATTTTCTTCTGTTGAAGCCATTCTGTTGTTGATTTACTTCTGTGTTTTGGGTCGTTGTCCTGTTGAGCTTCAATTGGCGGACAGATAGCCTAACATTATTTTGCTAAATGTATTGATAAACTTGGGAATTCATTTTTCTGTCGATGATAGCCAGCTGTCCAGGCCCTGAGGCAGCAAAGCAGCCCCAAACCATGATGCTCCCTCCACCATACTTTACAGTTGGGATGAGGTTTTGATGGTGTGCTGTGCCTTTGTTTTCTCCACACAGTGTGTTCCTTCCAAATAACTCAACTGTAGTTTCATCTGTCCACAGAATATTTTGCCAGTAGCGCTGTGGAACATCCAGGTGCACTTTTGCAAACTTCAGAAGTGCAGCAATGTTTTTTTTTTGGACAGCAGTGGCTTCTTCCGTGGTGTCCTCCCATGAACACCATTCTTGTTTAGTGTTTTACGTATTGTAGACTCATCAGAGATGTTAACATGTTCCAGAGATTTCTGTAAGTCTTTAGCTGACACTCAAGGTTTCTTCTTAACTTCATTGAGCATTCTGTGCTGTGCTCTTGCAGTCATCTTTGCAGGATGGCCACTCCTAGGGAGAGTAGCAACAGTGCTGAACTTTCTCCATTTATAGACAATTTATCTTACCGTGGACTGATGAACATCAAGGCTTTTAGAGATCCTTTTGTAACCCTTTCCAGCTTTATGCAAATAAACAATAATCTTAGGTCTTCTGATATCCAGCTTTATGCAAATAAACAATAATCTTAGGTCTTCTGATATCTCTTTCGTTTGAAGCATGGTTAACATCAAGCAATGGTTCTTGTGAATAGCAAACTCAAATTTTGTGAGTGAAGCTCTAACCAACATCTCCAATCTCATCTCATTGATGATTGGACTCCAGGTTAGCTGACTCCTGACTCCAATTAGCTTTTGGAGAAGTCATTAGACTAGGGGTTCACATACTTTTTCCAACCTACACTGTGAATCTTTAAATGATGTATTCAATATATCAGATAAAATTTGATGACCAATTTATGCAGAAATCCAGGTAATTCCAAAGGGTTCACATACACTTTTTCTTGCCACTGTGTATGTGGATATGGATATAGATGTAGATATATCTATATAGATATATATAGATCAATAGATATCTATATCCTGATATTTTTTATCACTCAGATATAGGACACACACTTAAGAACAAACTTCCTTTAGATTTTTTTAGGGGACTATCTGTTGGTCCATGTTGTGAATCTGTTATTTAATGCGTTTCTATGGCCTAATAGCAGTAAAGCCAAAATAAATGTTTCATCAAAAAAAATGATTTATTTTATTTTGATACTTCAAGGGGTATTAAAATTCAAAATCAAATAGCAAAATGAGCCTTGGTAGAACCCTTTCCCCCGGCTTAGACTGTAATGGATTAATACCTAGAATATTTTTCATTGTACTCCTACATTTCTGTATGTGCTCCTACATTTTCCGACTTAGGAGCACATGTGCTCTTTGTAAAAAATGTCAGCGTCAGAGCCCTTTGACATGTTTGTTGAAGCAGCTGCCCATGTCTGTTATGCCTGTAGACTTTTTCTTCATATTCATGTGGGGAAGCCTGCTTTTGTAAGCACTCACTGCAGCAGTCGAGGGTCTTCTTTGGCCATGTCTTTATGCGCACCGTTCCTCATTAACCACTCTCCATGCGCATTTTAATCTCTCCTTGTCCACAAAGCACCTGAAAAAAATCTGTTTTCATATGTGTTTGTCCTTTTGTGTGGATGGGTCTGTCCTCCAGAGCTCCTGGAGTCCTTACTAAAGCGATGCAGTGTGCATATGTGTGTCTGCATGCATGTTCTGTGTGTGTTGTAACTCGTCTCTCTCCCTGTAGAGCACCTTAAGACGTCTCTGGAAGAGTACATGGTGCGGATGCCCAAGGTGAGGATCTTGCGCACCAAGAAGAGGGAGGGGCTCATCAGGACACGTCTGCTGGGGGCGGCAGCCGCCAAGGGAGAGGTCATCACTTTCCTCGACTCGCACTGTGAAGCCAACGTCAACTGGCTGCCCCCGCTGCTGGGTAAGTCATTCTGTTAGAACACACTGAGCTTTGCTATGGAGTTGCTTTCTGGTCATTCTGTGGTAGATGAATATACTAGAATATAATTACTGATCTGTACAATGTGCCCATTACCTTTTCCAAAGGGGGGACATTTCACGGTAACACTGTTTGTTTGACTTTGGCCGTGTACCTCTTTCTCTCTCGCTCTCTCAGACCGTATCGCCACAAACAGGAAGTCCATTGTCTGTCCAATGATCGACGTGATCGACCATGACAACTTTGGTTACGAGACACAGGCCGGTGACGCCATGCGAGGAGCGTTTGACTGGGAGATGTACTACAAACGCATCCCCATCCCCTCTGAGCTGTCAAAAGAGGACTCTAGTGAACCCTTCGAGTGAGTATTACTGGACCAGACAACACATCAGGGCCCAGCAAATCAGCACATGGGGGGGGGGGGGGGGAGTCAAGTCCATGCTAGTGTGAAGGACTCCATGGCTACTGGCCTGTTAGACAATATGCTCCCCTCTTTCATTGCAAGATGAGGCAAGGCTTCCCTGGGCTCCACGCTTCTGTGAGCGCTCCCTTGGAGGTCAATAGACAGAAATTGGGAATATCAACTAAATTGTGACTCTGAATATTCATGGTCGATTAAATGGGATTCTAATTCTTACAGTGATACAGGATAGCATGATGGAAATCTGAGGGGTGGAATAGGAACGACATGGCACCAGTGAGGGAGTAACGTCGGACGAGCAGACCTATTTTGATAAGTGCTTTGCAAAAAACATCACTGTCTCCACGGTTACCTTCCTTCCTTATCTGTGCGGTGCAGCCTGCGGGTTCACGGCTGTTGACTGCCAAAGACGTCTGCCTTTTTGAATGCTCCAAAACCATTTGCCCTTGTTAGATTTAAAAAAAACTGAACTTGACTGTTACCGTTCTAGCTACTTCAGGATTTTTCCTAATTCTTGGGAAGCCCCGGAATGCTCTGAGCTTCCAGCCTCCCACTATCTGCCCTGTTTCCTTAATTGATCATCCTAACGGAGAGGCTTAGGACCCAGATGTGTGCCTGCCTGTCTTCCTCCCTGTCCGGCTCTCTCATGAGTCAGAGTGAAATGTCAAACTTTTCTCCCACTCTCCAATATCAATCCAGTGAGGGTTCATCTCTGCCTCCAATTTAGAGATGGAGGGGACCACTGGTATCCATGACAGCCCATGGCGTTCATGCGGGACGTGTGTGTGTTGCCAGGGCCTGTTCTTTTGGGAGGGCCTGTAATCTGAGACGGAGACCGTAGTGTGTCTCATTTGGACACCTTGTTTTCTGTTTAATTGTCTCCCTCTGACAGCCCTTCCAGTCAGGGACACCTCTCCAGTGTGTCCCTTCAAATCCTGTCTGCCTTTACGGGCCGTCGGTAAACACTACATTCATCATTACCTGTCTGCCACTCTGTTTTATTAGAACCCGTCAGATGAGTTTGAATGTCCAGAGAGTGACGGCTCATCAAATCACTGAGGTGCAAATGACTATCCTTTTTGCCCCAAATGGATACACACATAATTAATACTTAGCCAAATGTGTATCTCTGACACACACACACACACACACACACACACGTTTTGACATGACTATGTACACAGAGTGTACAAAACATTAAGAACACCTTCCTAATACTGAGCAGCACCCCCTTTTGCACTCAGAACAGCCTCAATCCGTCGGGGCATGGACAGTAGCACGTCCGTTGTTCTACACAATTGTCACCCTCCTTTGTCCTCTCATCAATTACCCGTTTTTGACCACTGGCCTGACGTTAACTGGATGTCCTTTGGGTGGCGGACGATTCTCGACACACATGGGGAAACTGTTGAGCGTGAAAAACTCAGCAATGTTGCAGTTCTTGACGCACTCAAACCGTTGCACCTGGCACCTACTACCATACCCTGTTCAAATGCACCTTTTGTCTTTCCCATTCACCCTCTGAATGGCACACATACATAATCCATGTCTCAATTGTAACCAACCGCCTTGATTCAGTCTTATGTATCAAAATTTGAAATTGTGTTTTTTTTACATTGGATAAAAGCAGACAGAGCTGGTATATCATGCACTGCATTTGAGGAACAATGGGAAAGTAATTCTGCTTTGAAAGTTCATAAACTTGTTAGCTCACTTTTAAGAAACGGGCCTTTTTAATGTTTTGGTACCAGCTGGAGAGCTCTTTGTCTGAATGCTGTCATTCAGCATCGTTCACACCCTCTTAAGTTTTAGCCCAAACCATGTCTTTAAGGGTTGATCCGAACGTTCTGACCTCACAACAGCAATCAAGCACCCAAGCTGACATTGACTAGCTTGCTAGCGACTTCCAGACACAAATGAGCGAACTCCCCACTCTGACCATTTTACTCGCCCTAGCAGAGCTGGTTAGGCAGTTTTCATGTTATCCGGAGCGTTGGTGGCTTTAACTGTACCGCTGGCAACAATTTAATTATACTTTTTTGCCAACGTTTACTGACACCGGCCATATTCAACGGGTATTGAGCGTTTGTAAATTGTTCAGTTATTCTGCGCTCTGGCACACTCAGACGAGAGTGCTTTGAAATCGGAGTAGATGGCCAGACTGTATTTATAAATGCACACGAAATGGTTACTTGCATAGTGGAATCTTTTGTTAAGACATGTAGCTAGCTAGCTAGGTAAACAATGAACCATAATCCCAACTCATGACGTTGCTACCCTGCATGAATCGGCAGTTAACCAACCGGGTTAAATTTTAGCTAGCTAACATTAGGCTATAACTAGCCAAGCAAATGGCTCTGGGATACAAATAATAAGATCATACACGTAACGTTAGGTAGCGAGCCAACTGTTAGCTAGCTAACAGTACACTTTAACTTGAAATGAAAATGACTTTGTCAAAATGAGAAATGTGTAATATCTGAAAATTTTGCTAGCTAGACTATCTTACCTGTGGTCTGAAATCGGAGTAGATAGCCAGAGCGAATTTACTAGCTAAGTCTATCAACAGTTGTCACAGTGACATTCTATTGAAATGGATACTTGCTTTTTGGTAGGCTGGACACATTACATTTTTAACAACGCTTTTTGCTGATAACTACTTAATTACATCCGCCGTGGAGCCCAGTTTCATAATATGACCATATTTCTCAGCTGCTTGTCGTTGTTTTGAAGTAATCACGATAAAACAGGCCTTATTTTAGGGCATTTTTAACCCTGCCAGTTCCTATTAACCTAAACTCACCCCATTCTGTACAAATGTGCGCAACCGCAACATTCATACGAGGCTACAAAGAACTAATGGGACTGTAGCGACTGTGTTGACTTCAAAATCAGGCGTGTGAACTACGTTTCTATTCAAGCGTTGATCGACATGTTAATGTATTGGAGAAAAGTTGAAAAAACGGACCCTCCGTTACATTGTGACGTGTCATGTCGTAACGTACAGCACGCATAAAGCAACTATTTCTGTCTTACAATCTCTCTCCACCAGGTGTAGCACTTCTCTCATCGTTTAAAAACAAGAAATGGACAGTGACGGGGTAAGGGGGGATACCTAGTCATTTTTTGCATCATCATTGCATGCGATCACGATTCTCAAAGCCGCTGTTTACTTCTAAGATCACTTTAGCACATGATTTAAATTCGACACACATTCAAATAGGTATGTAATGACACATTATATAAACTCTATAGTGTTTTATTTACATTTTAGAGGCGATAAGGTGATAAGTTGGACAGATCGAGTGGGAAAAAAGCTATTTTCCCACACAACATCTCTCCTTCTCACTATCACACATTTGTTTCGCTTCCCCACCCGCCATTTTTTTAAAGACCCGACTGAGCTCATTGCCTTTTTGAATTATGCAGAAACAGGCAGTGTGGGGGTCATGTAATTGATTATGTTGGAAAGGGGGGAAATTGTGCTTTACAATGGTATTGACAATTACAGTTGATCTGGAAGTATTAATAAGGTCAAGCTAAAATAAGGTCAAATGTACGGACCAAGGCGATGTACAAAAGTGAGTGAGTTTACGTTAGTTCATTAGGCTATTTGAAATACTATTATCGCCACCCCGCTAACTAGCTATTCATTTCACACCGGTTACATAGGCATGTCTGTCTATTTCGCAAAAAATCTCGCAATGTGTAAATTTTGATTTTTTTTAAAGGTCTGATGCCGTTTTAGTTATGAGAATCTCCTCTCTAATTTTGTAAGTCTGGGCAGCGAGCTCGGTTGTCATCAAATGCTAGCTCCAAAATATTTTTTGCCCTTGGAACGCTGTGCTCTCCCAATTGTCTTCCTATGGAGAGGCATGCCGGTCTATTTCGCCAAATATCTCACAATGTGTATATTTAGATCTTTTTCAGGACGGGCACCATTTTAATCAGGAGAATCTCCTCTTTGTAATTATGTACGTCTGGGCAGCGAGCACGTTTGTCATCGATCACTAAACCAGAAATAGTCTGAAGTCTATCTTACCCGTATACATCATGGTTGGACACTTCTCCCTGTCACGGATGCCATGGTTGCCCAGTTTGAAGAATGTAATCCGGAGACCGGTGTTTTCTCCATCTCCTTACCTATCATACTCTAATTCCACTGATTTCAAAACTCAGTCCTCCAGAAGGTGGAGAGCAACACTTATGCAGTTCTACTAAACAACATATTTTTGAAAAAGCCCCGTTAGACAGGTTTACCTACACATACTAACCAGCTCAAATAAACAGAAGCATGCTAATATGGCAGACCAATCTGAACTCATCTCTCGGCAGCCCACTCATTATCTCAGCCAATCATTGGTAGCAGGAAGGTTGCTGTTTTTTTCTGTGGCTAAACCAACTAGGCTCGTAATTTTGATATTTTTATTCGTAATTACAGATGGCATACAAGTTTGTTATTAAGGCACATGAATTACATAGATTACGTTCAAGTGGCGATCGTGTGAAGTAGTGACCTTCGACATACGCCTAGTTTCCTGAAACGGGTCACAATTGTCTCGAGGCTTAAAAATCCTTCTTTAACCTGTCTACTCCCCTTCATCTACACTGATTGAAATGGATTGTGACATCAATAAGGGATCATAGCTTTCACCAGGATTCACCTGGTCAGTCTTTTGTACACGGTGTACATCCTTGGGGTTCACAGCAAGACTTAGGCCCTGATTTTCATTCAAAGCCACTTGAGGGAAGCGATCCTACAGTGGAGCTGGAGTGTCATTATGTGTTTCCCATTATGCATTGAGTATGACACCTATTATGCCAGTCAGGTTCAGCCGTGGTTGATGGTTTAATTGTTTCTGTGTTGTTCAGAGAACCCCCGGGAAAAGCTGAGCCGGGTGCACATAACTCTCAAATTGAGTCTAGTTGCGTTCTAAAGCCTTCGTCTGGCACAGTCTATAAAGATGACTGTAATCCGCGGGCCTGCCATTGCCGCCACCTTGATTTCCACACTTTTGATTTGTATGAATATCTTCCTGTCCTTTTGGCTGGTCTGAAACCAGTGATTTGATTTAAAGGACAGTGTCATCATGTTGGGGTATGAGTGTGACCGGTATTGGCATTGTATACCCCCCCTCTTGTCCTTGAGGTCTCCTGTGATGGCTGGTGGACTCTTCGCCGTGGACAGAAAGTGGTTCTGGGAGTTGGGAGGATATGACACAGGACTGGAGATCTGGGGAGGAGAGCAGTACGAGATCTCTTTCAAGGTAAAACGCCACAATGACACTGGACATTAAGACGGCTTTGTTGTTTTTGGGAAGATTACCTTATTGACTTACAGCTGTGTTCTTGTATTTTTTGTCCTGGAGATGCACAGGGTGTGCAGGCTTCTGTTCCAACCCTAGTAGAACTGTAACACTTCATAATAAGGGCCTTCATAATAAGTTGGTCCCGTGTGGCTCAGTTGGTAAAGCATACGCTTGCAAGTCTCAAGTCTCACCGGGGACAAGTACAAAAATGTATGCACTCACTACTGTAAGTTGCTCTGGAGTATCTGCTAAATGGCAAATGGATAAGATGCCTAGTTGAGTCAGGTAGGTCAGTGCTTGGCTGGAACAAATGCTTGCACATCCTGTAGTTCCCCAGGACCAGGGTTGAAGAACACCAAATCTCACCACCAACAAGCTGAAGCCCCCGCTGCCTAGTTTTATCAGAAGCCCATTAACTAACGAGCTCTAAGGCAATGGTGGAAGTTGGCATTTAGATTTCACCTCATGGTCCAAATCTGCTCTGCTTCTCCGAGAGCTCCTACATCCATTATACTCAGAAACCATATTAGATTATGCTTTAGAGTTCTGCCTCACTATGAATTACTCCATAGGATAGCCATTTATTATGTGGACTCGTACACATGTCAGTGGCACACTAGTCTCTCCATTGTCTCCAATCCCCAGCCCTCCTCTTCCCCTTTGGAGCTAAAGTGTTTTGGAAAGCTCATCAAAATAATTTAATTGTGGTTTTAAAGCAAGGCTCTTGCAGACTCACTTATATTCAGCTCAGTGGTACTGCCAGTGTACGTAAAGTCTGCAGAAAGTCAGTGGCACTCCTCTGCTTGGCCGAAAGACTGCATTAGAACATGAAACCCTGGGTAAAGTGTGGAGAGGGTGCATCGCAACCCATCCTCTTATCCTTCCTCTCATCAAATGAAAGAGGTTGATTCGCCGTCTAGTCTCTTGACAGATCTCAGGCCTGGTCGGGGAATAGGACGGAGACCAAAATGTTAAAAGCGGCCCAGAATTCACTCAGATCATTCTGTAGCCTTTTACCAATGTAATGCTGTGACTCCACTGTTGGAATGCAGAGAGAAACTGATATAAAAGGATAATAATACCATGGCAGAGACAAGAGAATATTCTCTTTGTTGCTGTCAGATGATACTTTGGTAATATAGCCAATGAAAATACATGCACTTGTCCTGGCCGACTTGCACTGATTTTGCTGCTAAACACTTTGAGGGAAAATGTACTTGCTACAATTATGATATGTTGTCTCACCTAGCTATCTTAAGGCGAATGCATAAGAGTATCTGCTAAAGTATTATTTTAATGTAAATGTAACCACAAACATTAAATAACTCTAAATAGCACTTTACATTTGCCAAAACCCACCCCTCAGTTGACAAATGCATATGTTAGGCCCCATTGTGGGCAGAGAGAAAGAGGTTCTGGAGTGCTGCTTTGGTAACTGTCATTGGCTGTAGAGTGTTATAGGTTCTCTATTGTAGACTGCCCACCCTGCTCCGTACCACAGTGGTTTTAGAGGTCGTCAAGCGGTGGAGGGATTAGCAGCGCTGCACACTAATCCACAGAATGCACTCTGCTAGAACTTTTGATCCCACTTTCTCATTAAATATATATGTTTTTAGAGAAGACATAACATGCCAAGTGGAGTGTGGTGGTCAGGGAGGGCACAGGGTTCAAAGGTCAGGCAAAGTGACCCTGCCTTGGATGCTAAAGTGATAGGAGTTGGATGAAGTTACCCCTAACTTCTGTTGTAGGGTCAGATATGTTGTATTCCCCGAATGCAGGGATCATCAACTAGATTCAGCCAATGGTCAGAGGGCCGAAACATAATTACAAATCATTTGTAGACTGCAAATTGACCTCAAGAAGCCCAAACCGATTTAACATTTGACTAAAACATAATCACTTCAAACCTTGCTTACATTTCTATACGAACACATATACCCTAAAACTTAAATTAAACGCTGAGTCTCAAATAGCCGCCTGTCCCTTTTTAATAGCTGGGCAGTGGCACACACTTCAGCAAATAAGTGCCCGATTCAAATAGATGCCATGACTGAAATGAATTGTTTGCGAGGTTACCATGCATTACCATGAATTGATAACAAGGGTTAATGTTTGATTTGTTACATGAAATTATTCAGTAATGACTCAAAACAATTATGGCAATCATCTGTTTTTATCGGCAGTAAGAAACTGCTTAGAACTGCTAGCTTAACTGGCAAGCACAAAAACAGTTAGCTTTGTGAGTACAGACCAGACTATGTGAGAGGAGCGAGGAGCGGAGTGTGCCCAATTTGACTGGAGTGTGGATTGAGTTTCCAGAAGTCTGGAGCGTAGGCCTTCTCGCCCGCTCCAATTTCGCCCCGGTACCGTTAGCGCTCACTTCATGATTTATTTGGTTGTTTTTTAGGGGGTAGATCAGCTTTAATATTGCAGATTGTGGCTTTTATCAATGTAATTGTCTGCATCATTTCCAACCCCCCATATAGTTTTTGTATTTTATTTAAAAAAACACACCTACTCATTCAAGGGTTTTTCTACATTGCAGAATAATAGTGAAGACATCAACACTATGAAATAACACATATGGAATCATGTAGTAACCCAAAAAAGTGTTAAACAAATCGAAATATATTTTATATATACATAGAGGTCCTCCGAGGTCCTCTCTCGGAGGACCTGAGCCCTAGGACCATACGTTAGGACTACCGGGCATGATGACTCCTTGCTGTCCCCAGTCTACCTGGCCTTGCTGCTATTCCAGTTTCAACTGTTCTACCTGCGGTTATGGAACCGCCACCTGTCCCAGACCTGCTGTTTTCAACTCTTAATGATCGGCTATGAAAAGCCAACTGAAAATTATTCATGATTATTATTTGACCATGCTTGTCACTTATGAACATTTTGAACATCTTGGCATAGTTCTGTTATAATCTCCACCCGGCAAAGCCAGAAGAGGACTGGCCACCCCTCATAGCCTGGATTTCTGGCCACCCCTCCTCTCTAGGTTTCTTCCTAGGTTTTGGCCTTTCTAGGGAGTTTTTCCTAGCCACCGTGCTTCTACACCTGCATTGCTTGCTGTTTGGGGTTTTAGGCTGGGTTTCTGTACAGCACTTCGAGATATTAGCTGATGTACGAAGGGCTATATAAAATAAACTTGATATATACACTGCTCAAAAAAATAAAGGGAACACTTAAACAACACAATGTAACTCCAAGTCAATCACACTTCTGTGAAACCAAACTGTCCACTTAGGAAGCAACACTGATTGACAATAAATTTCACATGCTGTTGTGCAAATGGAATAGACAAAAGGTGGAAATTATAGGCAATTAGCAAGACACCCCCAAAAAAGTAGTGATTCTGCAGGTGTTGACCACAGACCACTTCTCAGTTCCTATGCTTCCTGGCTGATGTTTTGGTCACTTTTGAATGCTGGCGATGCTTTCACTCTAGTGGTAGCATGAGACGGAGTCTACAACCCACACAAGTGGCTCAGGTAGTGCAGTTCATCCAGGATGGCACATCAATGCGAGCTGTGGCAAAAAGGTTTGCTGTGTCTGTCAGCGTAGTGTCCAGAGCATGGAGGCGCTACCAGGAGACAGGCCAGTACATCAGGAGACGTGGAGGAGGCCGTAGGAGGGCAACAACCCAGCAGCAGGACCGCTACCTCCGCCTTTGTGCAAGGAGGTGCACTGCTAGAGCCCTGCAAAATGACCTCCAGCAGGCCACAAATGTGCATGTGTCAGCATATGGTCTCACAAGGGGTCTGAGGATCTCATCTCGGTACCTAATGGCAGTCAGGCTACCTCTGGCGAGCACATGGAGGGCTGTGCGGCCCCACAAAAAAATGCCACCCCACACCATGACTGACCCACCGCCAAACCGGTCATGCTGGAGGATGTTGCAGGCAGCAGAACGTTCTCCACGGCGTCTCCAGACTCTGTCACGTCTGTCACATGTGCTCAGTGTGAACCTGCTTTCATCTGTGAAGAGCACAGGGCGCCAGTGGCGAATTTGCCAATCTTGGTGTTCTCTGGCAAATGCCAAACGTCCTGCACGGTGTTGGGCTGTAAGCACAACCCCCACCTGTGGACGTTGGGCCCTCATACCACCCTCATGGAGTCTGTTTCTGACAGTTTGAGCAGACACATGCACATTTGTGGCCTGCTGGAGGTCATTTTGCAGGGGTCTGGCAGTGCACCTCCTTGCACAAAGGTGGAGGTAGCGGTCCTGCTGCTGGGTTGTTGCCCTCCTACAGCCTCCTCCACGTCTCCTGATGTACTGGCCTGTCTCCTGGTAGCGCCTCCATGCTCTGGACACTACGCTGACAGACACAGCAAACCTTTTTGCCACAGCTCGCATTGATGTGCCATCCTGGATGAACTGCACTACCTTAGCCACTTGTGTGGGTTGTAGACTCCGTCTCATGCTACCACTAGAGTGAGAACACCGCCAGCATTCAAAAGTGACCAAAACATCAGCCAGGAAGCATAGGAACTGAGAAGTGGTCTGTGGTCACCACCTGCAGAATCACTCCTTTTTTGGGGGTGTCTTGCTAATTGCCTATAATTTCCACCTTTTATCTATTCCATTTGCACAACAGCATGTGAAATTTATTGTCAATCAGTGTTGCTTCCTAAGTGGACAGTTTGATTTCACAGAAGTGTGATTGACTTGGAGTTACATTGTGTTGTTTAAGTGTTCCCTTTATTTTTTCTGAGCAGTGTATATAAGTAGCCATACGTTGCCTTGATGACAGCTTTGCACATTGTTTGTGTGTGCGTGCCTCCTTCCATGCCTCTACAGCCTGGCAACACAAGTTGTTGAAGTATATTTCATGCTCGGTTGGCCTCCAAGAACGCCAAGGCTTGCCAGCCCCAGCCGCTATTAAACATTCATAAGGCCCATCTAACAATGGATCTTATGCTGCGTTCATAACCAAGTGGGAAGGTGGTAATTTCCAGTTGTAAATACCAGTTGGATGTGTTCACATGCTTTGAACTTGTTGAGAAACGCTGATTGGGCTAATTGCCAACAAGCTGCGTCAACCATAAACTAAAAGTACAGCTATCATGCTTATAAACAAATTAGTGTTTTTAAAAAATCATTTTAATAGATTGCTTTCTATAAATAATGTTTTGTTACATTTAACTGCTGAAAATGCTATTATCAAGGCCATGTCCTTAGTAGGTGACGTTAGAGGTCAACATGTAGGACAAATCTGAGTTCGGGCATGATAGACGAGTTTTACACTAGTAATTACCAGTTGGAGGGGTGTGCAAGTCGATTTTTCCCAGTCGTACACTACTGGTCAAAAGTTTTAGAACACCTACTCATTCAAGGGTTTTTCTTTATTTTTACCATTTTCTACATTATAGAATAATAGTGAAGACATCAAAACTATGAAATAACACCATATGGATCATGTAGTAACCAAAAAAGTGTGGAACAAATCAAAATATATTTGAGATTCTTCAAATAGCTACCCTTTGCCTTGATGACAGCTTTGCATGCTCTCGGCATACTCTCAACCAGCTTCACCTGGAATGCTTTTCCAACGACATTGAATGAGTTCCCACATGCTGAGCAATTGTAGGCTACTTTTCCTTCACTCTGCAGACCGACCAAATAGGGCCATCTTCTGTATACCCCCCCCCCCCCCCCCGCCCTTCCATGTCACAACATGTCACAACACAACTGATTTTCTCAAATGCATTAAATTGTGTAATTTCTTTACTTCTTAACTTAACACCTGTTAATTAAAATGCATTCCAGGTGACTACCTCATGAAGCTGGATGAGAGAATTCCAAGTGTTTGCAAAGCTGTCGTCAAGGCAAAGGGTGGCTATTTGAAGAATCTCAACTATAACATATATTTTGATTTAACACTTTCTTTGGGTTACTACATTATTCAATGTGTTATTTCATAGTTTTGATGTCTTCACTGTTATTCTACAATGTAGAAAATAGTAAAAATAAAGAAAAACCCTTGAATGAGTAGGCGTTCTGAAACTAGACTGGTAGTGTATGTGGTAAATACCCCCTTCCCACTTGGTTATGAATGCAGGGTTAGCCAGCCAAAACTATACAAAGTATAGATACAAAGTATCGTCTATCTTTATTGCTCCTCCCGTCATTTAATCGATCTCTCTGTTATTCCCTCCTATCTCTTAATTTGTCATTCTTTTTCTCTGCCCTTTTGTCCAGTTTCTTTCTCAGTTTAGTGAGCATGCTTATGAAGCACACACACATGCTGGAGGATTACAAATCAGTATCAGGAGCTACCACGCGATGGCGCTTCCGACAGCCTCTCGTCCCCTTCAGGCCTGCAGCACACAAAGTTTACAGTAGACTTGTTTTGGCCTGTGACTCAAAGCTTTCACCTGACTCAGGAGAGTCAACCTGAAGTATGTCACATTCAAACTGTGACATTTCAGTCCTGCGTTCGGCAACATGCAGTCTTATAGTTCTACTGTACATATTTCTACACATTTTCTGACTTGTCAGGTTTTCCTTCAGTCTTAGCCAGGACTGCTCTAAATATGTCATAATTGATGTGTTGGTCCAAAGAGCCCCAGGAGGCATTTGTAATAGTCTCACTCTCTTGTCAGTATGGTGATGATATCACTGTATAGCTAATCGTACCTCCTGCCTGCCTCCCTCCCTCCCTGCTACCTCTATCTTCCCTCCAATCCCTCCCTCTGGAACCACTCTCTCTTTTCTCCCTCCCTGCTCGCCTAGTACCTGTCAGCCTCTCATGTCCTCACACTGTTCACAGCTACACACCAAGGGCACACGAAGACACAGGAGACACACAAACTAACACACCAGTGATGCCATGATTCCCACACAGCTGTCTGTGTTAAGCCTCTCTCTCTTTCTACCCTCTCCTCACTCGCTTGCTCTCTCTTTCTCGTCCCCCTCAGGTGTGGATGTGTGGTGGGCGTATGGAGGACATCCCATGCTCCAGGGTGGGTCACATCTACAGGAAGTATGTTCCCTACAAGGTCCCCGGCGGGGTCAGCCTGGCCAGAGTGAGTGTTGGATTGGTTCCGAGACCCACCTTTTCCTCTCACTTCTCCTCTTTATAAGGGATCTACAAAGATAAAAATGCCACAGAATGTGGAACATATGTTGCAGAATTTGTTGTCTAAAGTGTCTAGTGAAGAGCGCATTCATCTCTGCTGAGTTTCTCTGCAATAGTTGGACTCCTTTATATTGCCGCCACAAACCCACCCACTCTCGTCACACCCATCAGAAATGCTGTGGAGTGTTTGAAGTGAATGTTGATTGTGTTCCACAGTCAGGCCCGCAAGTGGGAATGAACGAGTGAGAAACTCGTTTTTTTCTGGTGGTGAATTGATTTAACCTGCACCTGCCTCGCCTGGCGCTGTGTTTTAACAACGTAAGCGTTCAGAAAAAAGAGACATAACAAATGCCTTTGTTTCCCCCCCCCCCCGCTTTTCTTCCTGTAAGGTTTCTTTGTCCTTGTGATACGGCCCCCTATTGGTTTTGTCCCCAAAATACACAAAGCTAGATAACTTCTCACGAGTCACCATCCCGGATCCGGGAGCACACTCATCAGTAAAAAAGCTGACTAGCATAGCCTAGCATAACGCCACAAGTAAATACTAGCATCTAAATATCATTAAATCACAAGTCCAAGACACCAGATGAAAGATACACATCTTGTGAATCCAGCCATCATTTCTGATTTTTTTAAATGTTTTACAGGGAAGACACTATGTATTTCTATTAGCTAACCACGATAGCAAAAGACACAGCTTTTTTTTTCACCATTTTTTTCCTGCATAGGTAGCTATCACAAATTCGACCAAATAAAGATAAATAGTCACTAACCAAGAAACAACTTCATCAGATGACAGTCTGATAACATATTTATTGTATAGCATATGTTTTGTTAGAAAAATGTGCATATTTCAGCTATAAATCATAGTTTTACATTGCAGCCACCATCACAACTCTCACCAAAGCAACTAGAATAACTAGAGACCAACGTGAATTACCTAAATACTAATCATAAAACATTTATGAAAAATACACAGCGTACAGCAAATGAAAGACAAAGATCTTGTGAATCCAGCCAATATTTCAGATTTTTTTAAGTGTTTTCCAGCGAAAACACAATATAGCATTATATTAGCTTACTACAATAGCCAACCACACAACAGCATTGATTCAAGCCAACAATAGCGATAACGAATAAACCAGCAAAATATATTAATTTTTTCACTAACCTTCTCAAACTTCTTCAGATGACAGTCCTATAACATCATATTACACAATGCATATAGAGTTTGTTCGAAAATTTGCATATTTAGCGGCACAAATCGTGGTTATACAATGAAAATAGTAGCCAAGCTGCCAAAAAAATGTCGGGAGAAATCTTGGGAGAGGCACCTAATCTAATCAATAACTAATCATAAACTTGACAAAAAAATACAGGTTGGACAGCAAATGAAAGATACATTAGTTCTTAATGCAACCGCTGTGTTAGATTTTTTAAATTAACGTTACTACGACATACAGCGTGCGTTAAAGCCAGACCGCACCGAAATTAATGGCGGAATAGTAGTTTGACATTTTTCAATTTTTCAATTTTTCAATTAACATCATAAATAGTTCTTACTTTTTGATGAGCTTCCATCAGAATCTTGGGCAAGTTGTCCTTTGTCCAGAAGAATCGTTGCTCGGTTGTAGATTGTCACCTTCAACTTTGGAATTAGCAGTAAACATTAGCCATGTGGTGAAGACGTGCCCAACTCACTATAACGCAGCACTAAGAAAATTCCAAAAATCGCAATATACTAATATAAAATGATATAACTTGGTTTAAAATAACTACATTATGACGTTTTTAACACCTATATCGAATAAAATCAGAGCCGGATATATCTAAGGCCTATAACGAGAGCTTTCCAGAACGCCATCCTGAGGTCTGTCTTGCGTCTTGGCGAATGTTGAAAAGAGTGTACCCCACGTACAAAGACCCTTTATATGGCCTCAGATCTGCCTAGCAACTCCATTCCAATTCTCACTGCTTGCTGACATCTAGGGGAAGGCGTATGCAGTGCATGTCGACCAATAGAATACATGCAAATTAATAAACTGACCCTAGAACAGAGTGCCTGATTTCAGATTTCTCACTTCCTGACAGGAAGTTTGCTCCAACTTGAGTTCTGTTTTACTCACAGATATAATTCAAACGGTTTTAGAAACTAGAGAGTGTTTTCTATCCAATAATTTGGGAATTAATTTTTACAAAGTGAAAACAGCACCCCCTATTGAGAAAAGGATAACTGACCTTGATGAGGAATACGTTGTAAAGACACTTTAAGAACAAGTGTATCTTTAATTCTATGTAAAACATGTATCTTTCATCAAAGTTTATGATGAATATTTCTGTTCTTTGACGTGGCTCTCTGCAATTTCTCCGGATATTTTGGAGGCATTTCTGAACATGGCGCCAATGTAAACTGAGGTTTTTGGATATAAATATGAACTTTATCGAACAAAACTTTAATGTATTGTGTAACATGAAGTCCTATGAGTGTCATCTGATGAAGATCATCAAAGGTTAGTGATTCATTTTATTTCTATTTCTGCTTTTTGTGACTCCTATCTTTAGCTGGAAAAATGGTTGTGTTTCTGTGAATTTGCGGTGACCTAACATAATCGTTTGTGGTGCTTTTGCTGTAAAGCCTTTTTGAAATCTGACACTGTGGTGGGATTAACAAGAAATGTATCTTTAAAATGGTGTGAAATACTTGTATGCTTGAGGAATTTTAATTGAGATTTCTGTTGTTTGAATTTGGCGCCCTGCACTTTCACTGGCTGTTGTCATATCGATCCCGTTAACGGGGTTGCAGCCATAAGAACAGGTTTGCAGGTATGGAATCTTTAGATTAGAAAAATAAGTTCTATGCTTTGTTTTTCTTGTGGTCATGTAGTGTATGTGGACACCTGCTCATCGAACGTCTCATTCCAAAATCATAGGCATTAATATGGAGTTGGTCCCCCTTTGCTCCTATTACAGCCTCCACTCTTCTGGGAAGGCTTTTCACTAGATGTTGGAACAGTGCTGCTGAGACTTGCTTCCATTCAGCCACAATAGCATTAGTGAAGTCGGACACGGATGTTGGGCGATTAGATCTGGCTCGCAGTCGGCGTTCCATTGGCTTTGAGGTCAGGGCTCTGTGCAGGCCAGTCAAGTTTTTCCACGCAGATCTCGAAATACCATTTCTGTATGGACCTCACTTTGTGCACGAGGGAATTGTCATGCTGAAACAGGAAAGGGCCTCACCCAAACTGTTGCCACAAAGTTGGAAGCACAGAATCATCCAGAATGTCATTGTATGCTGTAGCGATACGATTTCCCTTCACTGGAACTAAGGGGCCTAGCCCGAACCATGAAAAGCAGCCCCAGACCATTATTCATCATCCACCAAACTTTACAGTTTGCACTATGCTTTCGGGCAGGTAGCGTTCTCCTGGCATCCGCCAAACCCAGATTCTTTTGTTGGATTGTCAGATGGTGAAGCGTGACTCATCACTCCAGAGAATGCATTTCTACTGCTCCAGAGTCCAATGGCAGCGAGCTATACACCACTCCAGCCGACGCGTGGCATTGCACATGGTGATCTTAGGCTTCTGGTGCAGCTGCTCAGCCATGGAAACCCATTTCATGAAGCTCCGAACGAACAGTTCTTGTGCTGACGTTGCTTCCAGAGGCAGTTTGGATCTCGGTAGTGAGTGTTGCAACCGAAGACTGATTTTTACGCACTATGCACTTCAGCACTCGGCGGTCCCATTCTGTGAGATTGTGTGGCCCACCACTTTGCGTCTGAGCCATTGTTGCTCCTTGACGTTTCCACTTCACAATAACAGCACTTACAGTTGACCGGGGCAGCTCTAGCAGGGAAGAAATTTGACCAACTGACTTGTTGGAAAGGTGGCATCCTATGACAGTGCCAGATTGAAAGTCACTGAGCTCTTCAGTAATGCGATTCTACTTCCAATGTTTGTCTATGGCGATTGCATGGCTGTGTGCTCGATGTTATACACCTGTCAGCAACGAGTGTGGCGAAATGGCCAAATACACTAATTGGAAGGGGTGTCCACATACTTTTGTGTATATATAGTGCATTTCCACATTCTTTTGAAACCTTTGGAATGCAGCTGAAACAATCCATTATGTATGCTGATCCTTGCCCAAACCATTGGCTTGGTCGGATGTGTAAGTGAAAACTATTGGCCTGTTTTTTGGGGTTCATTTTTGGGTTGTGTTCCCCCACCATGGGGAATAGTCTCTCAGATGAGGAAGGCCTGTTCTGTCTGAATGAGGAATGTTAATGACTGAGGAGTGGGGTCAATTGTTCATGTATTTCTTCAGAAAGGAGACGCACCAACAAAGACTTAAGCACCTTAGAAAAGGCCTCCAGTTAGAAATGGCCGCCTGTGCAATAGTTCAAATACATGCATAATATGTACATTCATATTGATTGATTTTCCTTAACATGATGCAGAATGAATGAAATCTGTGAATGATCGTGGGGTGAATATTGTACCTAAAATAGAAAGTGCCTATTAAGCACAGCTTTGTGATTAGCATCATCCTGGTTTCCTTGTGTTCCTTTTTGAAGTGAGCTCAGAGAAAAGGGTGTAATCCAGAGTCACAGAGACATTAATTGCTGGCCTGCGGCGCATCTTTTTTTTGCTACCCCAAAACGTGACTGCAGCTGCCTCTCCTAGACACCGCCATCAGCACCACCCCACAGTAGTTGGGACAATAAACCAAAAATTATCGACACTTATCGCACGCATTTTTCTGATAATGTTCAGTGGCCTATACTAGAGAAATGTGTTGAAGTTTGAAATGAAATAAGTTTGCTAATATTGGTGATTTGTTAATGGAACAATTGATGGCTACAAACTTCAAACTAGTAGTTTAAAGGATCATTTTAAACTGTGGTGCACATTAATGCTAGAAATGTATCCTTCTATTTATCTCATCAATTCAGGCAATTTATTGCAGTATGTATTTTCTTCCATATTGCCCAACTCTACCCCACAGGCACATCCCCCACATCCCCCATCCCCTCCTCAACCTGGCTTTGACTGAAATAAATGACGTATTATACTGAACAATAATATAAAACGGAACATGTAAAGTGTTGGTCCCATGTTATAAAATAAAAGATCCCAGAAATTTTCCCTAGGTCCAAAAAGCTTTATTCCCTAATGTTGTTTTAGTGAGCATTTCTCCTTTGCCATGGTAATCCATCCACCTGACAGGTGTGGCATACCAAGAAGCTGAATAAACAGCATGGGGACAATTGAAAGCCTCTCTAAAATGGACAGTTTTGTCACACAACACAATGCAACAGATGTCTCACATTTTGTAGGAGCGTGCAATTGGAATGCTGACTGCAGGAATGTCCACCAGAGCTGTTGCCAGAGAATTTAATATGAATTTCTCTACCATAAGCCGCCAACGTCGTTTTAGAGAATTTGGCAGTACTTCCAAACGGCCTTACAACGGCAAACCATGTGTAACCACGCCAGCCCAGGACCTCCACATCCGGCTTCTTCACCTGCAGGATCGTCTGAGACCAGCCACCCTAACAGCTGATGAAACTGAGGAGTATTTCTGTCTGTAATAAAGCCCGTTTGTGGGGAACAACTCATTCTGATTGGCTGGGCTTGGCTCCCCAGTGGGTTGGCCTGTGCCCGCCCAGGCCCACCCATGGCTGCACCCCTGTCCAGTCATGTGAAATCCATAGAATTGAATGATTTCCTCATATGAACTGTAACTCGTTGAAATTGTTGTGTGTTGCGCTTATATTTTTGTTCAGTATATTATTGTTCAGCCATCCAGTAGTCAACGAGACCCCAGAAGACTGGCACCATGCATCCATCCCTCTCCTACAGTCATTGTGGAGCAACAATGTTTTAACCCTTTCTCTTCTCCCTTGGTCTCTGTACAGAACCTAAAGCGAGTGGCAGAGGTGTGGATGGATGAGTATGCCGAGTATATCTACCAGCGAAGGCCAGAGTACAGGCACCTATCAGCAGGAGACATGACTGTGCAGAAGGACTTGAGGAGTAGCCTCAACTGTAAGAGCTTCAAGTGGTTCATGACAGAGGTGGCCTGGGACCTGCCCAAGCACTACCCACCTGTGGAGCCCCCTGCTGCCGCCTGGGGAGAGGTACACATTCATTTACTAGTTTCTTTAGAGAGAGAGACCGAAAGCTAGAAAGAGAAAAAGTTAGAAGATTGAGATAAGTGCAAGCGAGACAGTAGATGGAAAGGAAGAAAGTTAGAAGAGAAAGAGAGAGGGTGTCTGTCCTGTGACAGCCCGGTGTCACTTCGTCACATCAGCCGTCAGAGGGCCAAGCTCCTGCCACAGCCTCGTCTTCATTACTCATCACACTTTTTCACTAAAGAGGAGAACTGACAGATAGTGCTGAGAGATCCAGACAGAGCTCTAGTCAGTGGTTAATACACTGACTAGTATTGAATGATGACATTTGTCTTTCTCTGTTAACTGGTTTGTCTGCTTCTGTGTGTTCTAGCTGCGCAACGTAGGCAGTGGCATGTGCATGGAGAACAAACATTTTTCGTCTGGGTCGCCCATCCGCCTGGAGACATGTCTTAAGGGGCGGGGCGAGGCCGGGTGGAGCCATGGACAGGTGAGGAGCTTAGTACACACAACTAAATACAGACATCTGTCTGCTGTAACGTGCTAGTTTTCCTCTAGTTTTGCATACACTTAACCTTCATTTTGTACTGTGTACAGACAGCTTTCTGCCTTCATAAGTACTACCGACACACACACGTTATGTTTTTCTGTTCTCGTGGGGACCTAAACTGCATTTCAGTAACCCTTAACTTAACCCTAATTCTAACTCTAAACCTAACCCCTATTCTTAAAGTAGCCATCGTCCTCACAGGGACATGGGAAATGTTCCCACGGAGGTGAATGTTCCTTATTTTACTATCCTTGTGGGGAATTTTGTGCATTTTAGGTCCCCACAAGGTTAGAAGAACCAACCCCCACACACACTCACTAGTGCACACACTCTCTCTCTCACTCAGACACACACACACACACACCTTCATTATCTCTTCTGTTCTAATGTAGTCCCTTTTTTTTTTCTTTTTTTTTGTCATCCCAAATAATTTTTAGAAGAGCTCATAACCGAATGTTGATGGATGGCCATGTTTTCGCTTTATTTTCTAAGTTACCTGCTCTGGCTCTGTGCTTTGACAGTTTAATTACAGTAATTTAAAAGGCTGTTGTAGTTTAATCTCTGTCATGGTTGCAATTTGTATTCAATGCTGGGACGACAAACAGCATCAGTGCAAATCAAAGAGCTCTTTCTGGCTACAGTCCAAGTCGGGGCCTTTTGAATGTTACAGCAGAGGAGCCTCTTCCAAACAACTATTTTGTTCCCTATGAGTGAACATCCCGGGGCGGTGACCGATGTTGGAACTCCCAGGGCGGTTCTCTTCAACCCTAGTTCTGAAGACTCACAAGGTGTGCAGGCTTTTGTTCCAGCTTAATACTAACACATCTCAAAAGCTTGATGAGTTAAATCAGATGTTAGTACTGGGCTAGAACAAATGCCTGCCCTGTGGACTCCAGGATCAGGAGTGACACTGGCTCCAAGAGGCGAGCTGGAAGTTGGGGCCCCACTCCTGAGGTGTTCTGATCCAGGTTGTCTCTGCCCTCTCCAGGTGTTCACGTTTGGCTGGAGGGAGGACATCCGCGTGGGGGACCCCATGCACACTAAGAAGGTGTGCTTTGATGCCATCTCCCACAACAGCCCCGTCACCCTGTACGACTGCCACGGCATGAAGGGCAACCAGCTGTGGCGCTACAGGAAGGTAAGGTCTCTTTCTCACACACATACCCACACACACAATCTTTTTCCAAGTATGAAAAAGGCATGTTTGTGAGTTGTTTATGGTGCACTTTTTTTGCTCGAGCTGAGCAAGCTTCAAGATGTATTTTTGATCCTTTGTATTTCCTTCTCCTTTTGATGAAATGACACAGCTGCTACTCATTGATAAGGCAGTTTTCTCCTAGATAGACTCCTAGACATTCACCTTTTAAGTTTGGTGTACCCTGTTAGAAAACTCCTAGTTTTCCATGCAGGCTAATAAATATGTATTTTTAAAAGTAACTATTTTGGAAAATATTTTCAGTTAAATGCACTGTAATTAAATAATCATTGCCATCTCGCTCGCCTCTTTTCTCTCCGTCTGTAGGATAAAAGTTTATACCACCACATCAGTAACAGCTGTATCGACAGCAACCCCACAGAGAGAAAGGTGTTTATGAACATGTGTGACCCCAGCGTCCCCAGCCAGCAGTGGGTGTTTGAGAAGACCAACACCACAGTGCTGGAGACATTCAACCGCAGTAACAACTGAGACCAGTAGGGGTCAGCACTGAACCTGAATACCACTCACCCAGGGACTGTGTTGTTTTACTAAGACAGAAGTGGGCTGTTGTTTCTCTAAAAGGGTCTGGGGGGGAAAGGGGGGTTAGCATTGGCAAGCCAGTCTAGACACATCAGTTATTGGGAGATGGAGAAAGTATGGCGCCTGAGAGGCTCGCTGTCTGTGGTGGCGGGGACTTCCTACGTCAAGGGGATTAGGTCTGGCACGGCCATTCTGATGTTGCCCGTCTCACTTCCTTATTCACGTTCCGCTCTGCTGCTCCGTGCATCTCCCAGGTGTCTCTGCCCATATGTCCATCTCCATCACCCTGCGTGAGTGCGCCTCTTACTCAGTCACTCTTTCCATTCTCCTCATTTGAAGCCACTGCTCTGACAACCCCCCTGAGACTCTCACTGAACCAAACCCAGACTGACACTTGGGTAAAGCCAGCCAGAAACAACCACTCTCTGAAAAGCACCGTGTTGTTTCTTGTTTTTGTTTTCTTGGTGTGCTCATTTGGCTAGCAGTTTCTCAATCTTGGTTTCCTCTTTATTGCGTTGATCAAAAATGGAGTTGGGCAAACTATCCAAATGTAGAGGGGAAAGAAAAGCCCCCCCATCTTTTAGGAAGTTAATTTTTAGATCTGAATGAATAATACTATAGTAGCAGAACTTTGTCTATTCGAAGAGCTGTAATTAGATGCCAATGATGGATCTCTTCCAGGTGATTTGTCCAGAGAGGGAACTGTAAGGGCTCTAACTACTGTTGTTAGTTTCTTTCTGTCCTATCCCCTGAACAGAGGCTCCATCTGCCCTCTGGGATAAACCCAGGCAGTCTCTGGAACGACCTCATTACGAAAACACTAAACCGTGTGGCAGAAAAACATACTGAGGTCAGCAGCACAGAGACAGTAGAGAGACCATGGTGGCTTCCCAAACTCATCAGTAGTGTCTCTAGACTGGTTTGCCCAGGGGGAGGGGTTGGTGATGGGTATTATAGGTGTTTTAAATGCATTAAGCACTTGCAATGATAAACTTGAATGAAAATCTTAGTGCCTTGCTGGATGAGAAAAAAAGTATACAGCCTGGTCTGACTTGGCCTGGCGCGGTGCCCTATTCCAGTCCTCCAACTCTGTCTCAGACTGACTGAGATGGTGGAGAGAGAGGCCATCTGAGGTGACACTGGCTCTTAACCATGGATGGGTTTCTACAACACTAATGTATATGTAATGATAGTGAATAGCTGAAGAGACTAGCAAACAACTATGTGTTCTCCTGCCTTTAAAAGTGAACAGCTTCCCTGCAAAGACCCTCTTTATGTTTGTGAAATGTCACCATCATACCATGTTGTTATCATCAAAACCAAGTTGGACATGCAAGCATTTATTAAATATTGATTTCCTTTGTTTAGGTTTTGTTGCGTTATTACTTTCTTAGCGTTTCATATTTTCTTTAAGTGTTTTGTCTTAGTTTAATGCAAAGTTTTGACTTGGATGTTGTTCAGAAAGACTGCTTACATTGCCTGCTGTGTAGTTAAGTTTTTGTTCCCCTCTTCTCCTCAGGAATAATTCCAAAGCAGAGTGCATGTAATATGCATGATGCAAAGATCACACCCTTCCTTAATCTAACCATCTTCCTTACCTTTTCGGAAATCGATATAAATCCAGTACACTAGTATGTGTTGTAGATTTTAACTCTTGGTCAGCAGTTTAAACTTAAAGTGTACCTTCCATGCTTTGTGAAGAAAATTTGGAGAAGTTCTATAAGAGAAAATCTACGTGGAACATTGGTAAGAGATGCTGAACGATATGGCTTTGTGCAACTTTACTTATGAAGGATCTTTATTACAAAATCATGTAATAATGTTGTATGTGTCCCTTCTTATTAAACTGAAATGTAGGACTGGCTGGGGAATGCCAAATTGCTCACTTTCTTTGGTTTCACTTTCTATAAATGTTCATAGTTTTACCCAGGCAAGTAAGCAGCATGTATGGAATACCAAAGCTGTTCAAAATTGACAAATCTAAGTTAACACTTTTTTTTAAGGACATTGAACAAGGTTTCTTGTTTATTTGTTTTTTATCCCTGTCTTTGAGTTTTGCGTGTTCTTTTTGCAATCCAAAATATAGAATGTCTGGCTATTCCAGCTAAATAGATTTCACAATTATGCTAACATAAGTATTATATCTGTACTAGAACTATAAATTAAGTTGATGAATTGTCCCTTCTCTTTTACACTAATATTATTAGTGAAGTAGCAAAATAACTTCACATGGTTTAAATTACTATAATAGAACTAAGGCTGGAATTCAATCAAACCGTCACTGCGGGGAGAAAAAATTAGACCATGTCCATTGAGGGAAACTTTAAAACCCCCATTTTGATTTATGCTTTTTCTCTTGTGATACATTGATCTATGTTCTCTTAAAATGCTCCACCAGTCAGTCCAGGACTGCAATGCCAGAATGATTGGTTGAAACATGTTTACTTTAAAGCATTGGCGTTTATGTAGTAATGCTATGTTTGTGTCTTGAGGGAGTAAACAGGGTTGTTATACCTGTTGACAAATAATCATCTTGCAAAGGTGGTAAGACTCCCCCAAATCCATGGCAGTTTATTGAATACTTAATAGACTGTTTAGTTTATGGAACAAGGATATTTGCAGTACATTGACCCTGTCCATTGCACATGTAAAGAGCATTTTATTTTGATTATGTTATGATTTATAACTTGGGTTGGAAGTCGTAAAAAAAAAAATATTGTGGTTTTAAGCGACATTTTATACAGTGCAATCTTTTCATGATCTTGTGTTGGAATTAAATATTGAGCTAAAATGTGAAGACAATACTACTTTTTTTAAATAAAAGTCTGTAATGTTTAAGACCATTGTTGGTCATTCACACAATGCTATGTACATGTGTATGCAATTTTTATTTGTAGGGAAGTGTACATTTTGTATCATGAATATCCAATATTTTTTTCTACTGACATAATGACTGTAAAAGTGTATTTAGGTGTTTTAACACACTGTGTACAACTAAACTGGAATTGTGTAATATTTTTTGCTGAAATTGTAAAATAAATGTTTCTATATTTGAATTATTTGTTGTATACTAAACTGAGAGAATGTTGTTCTTGAATAACTAATTTTTATGTAGTGTCGTGTCTTTGCTATCGTTAAATTGAAGACTTATAGTTTTTATCAAAGATTCCTGTAATTAGGGATTACGCGATCACTTGAGTAATAACGTAACTAATTAACTATGAATTCGAGGGAACCAGGGAAAGTTATTAGATGACAAAGTTATAATTTCCCAATATAACCTTTCAGATATTTTCATATCTGATCAATAGTCTTCTGATTAATGATTTATTTACTTTACCTCACGTTAGTCTCATTCCAAACGTCGTAAATTGTTGATTATCTACACGAACCCAGTCTTCACTATGAGTCATCCATACATCAATTGTCTTAAATAATTTATTTATTACTAACTAATTAATTCACAGAAATGCACAAACAAACAAACTTAAAATAGTTACATGAAATGATAGGAGAAATATGCCCTAGTGGGCTGAACCGGCATAGCTTGTTAGACAAAGGGAAAATGGCGGTTCGACTAAGAATTCACTACAGAGTCCATAATTATAACAATTGACATGCTAATACTTACACATGAACGCTCACTCATTCGGGAACAATTGCAATCAATATATATATATAGTTACGCTCGGTGTGTGTCGTCCTGATCGTTGGAGCGAAGTTAGTTTCTGTTGGAGTGAAGTAATGTCTCGGTTATTGTGGATTGTTCAGAGTGACATTCGTTATAGAATGGATGTTTCTGCGGTTCTTTCTTCGTGTCCAATGATACCGAATTCCTAGCTGCAGACTAGTAGTCAATATCAAAACTTGTTCTTAATAGTATAAGAGTTTAACCACGTGGTATGGTTAAAGATTCAGCAATGGTACTCAACCTTCGTTCTCCTCCTAATGGAGAAAAACATAGTTTAATGGTAATTTCTTAGAGTTGGCTTTTATTCAGATAGCAGAGAGAGGCTATCCCATGGTCTCTGACCCGTACTGGGCTCATGGCGGTCCTTGGATTTAGTTCAAATACAACAGGGATTTGTATTTTTCTTCATTAAACAGTTCAAAATCATATTACACAATTATACAAACAGTATCATACTCACTCATTCATTTTATACAACAAACAGATGTAAACCTCATATCTGAGGTTATTATATAAACAGCGGTATGGTAATGTAGTCTCACATGAGTTTCCCACATGGTGACAAATGGACCGGTTCATAGCTGGACTCGCCACCGATCTTTTATACTTTTGCAGGAAAATGAAATATGTTCGTACCTCAAGTTCTGTGAGGTGGGAGAAAATTCCTTTGTCCTGAAAGTTTACCCTCTGTCTAATACTGTTGGGCCATGAGGAGATTCTCAGGAATTTATGAACTCTGTGACCACAGCATGGGTTGAAGAGGCAGGGAGAGGGGGTGGTGAGGTTTGCAATACCCAAGCAGGTGACGTCATGACAGTAGCAATAGTCAAATCCCATCTCAAATTTGAAGAAACAAGGACATGCAGATCATGGAAATAATATATTTTTATTTCCAATTTCATTTAGTAATTTAATAATACTTAAACAACTTCACCATATGTGGGTCATGGTTGGTTGTATTTGGAACAACACAAAACATAATTGTAACAACAAACAAAACAAATAGTTTTTAGTTTGGTCGACTATAGTTGAGACGAGTCACTGTCCTCACTGGACCCTCTGTCTATTCAGACTTCATTCGGACTCTTGAGTTTCCCGGGCCACTAACTGACTCCCATCCCAGGTCCTCTTCCGAGAGATCGAAAGTGCACTTGGGACTAGCACGTTGGAAATGCCACTGTCCTCATACTTCCTATTTTTCTTCAGAGGGTTGCCCTCTAGCTGGCAGCAGCCTGGGCTTCTTGAAGGGCTGGACTCCCTGCTCCTCTTACAGGTGACCATAGAGGTGAGGAAACTGGCAGACTCATCTGATGCTCTCTTCCTCTTTCAGGGTGTGACCACTGACTGAAAGCTTCCTGGGCAATTAGAAGTGGCCAATTCTGTAGCTGTCCTATGGCAGCCTTGGCACTACTGTTCACAATTTAAAAAAATATAAACACAATATGTAAAGTGTTGGTCCCATGTTTCATGAGCTGAAATTAAAGATCCCAGAAATGTTCCATACACACAAAAAGCTAATTTCATGCACAAATAGGTTTACATCCCTGTTAGTGAGCATTTCTCCTTTGCAGAGATCCTCCATCCACCTGGCAGGTGTGGCATATCAAGAAGCTGATTGAACAGCATGATCATTACACAGGTGCACCTTGTGCTGAGGACAAAAAAGTCCACTAAAATGTGCAGTTTGTCACATAACACAATGCCACAGATGTCATGCTGTCCACTAGAGTGGTTGCCAGAGAATTGAATAAGCTGCCTTCAACGTTACTTTAGAGAATTTGGCAGTACGTCCAACCGGCCTCACTACCGCAGACCGACCACATGTATGGCATCGTGGGCGAGCAGTTTGCTGATGTCAGCATTGTGAACAGAGAGCCCTATGGTGGGGTTATGGTATGGGCTGGTAAAAGCTACAGACAATGAACACAATTACATTTTATCAATGGCAATTTGAATGCACAGAGATACCGTGATGAGATCCTGAGGCCCATTATCGTGCCATTCATCCGTCGCCATTACCTCATGTTTCAACATGATAATGCTCGGCCCCATGTTGCAAGGATCTGTACACTATTCCTGGAAGCTGAAAATGTTCTTCCATGGTCTGCATACTCACCAGACATGTCACCCATTGAGCATGTTTGGGATGCTCTGCATCTACGTGTATGACAGCCTGTTTCAGTTCCCGTCAATATCCAGATACTTCGCACAGCCATTGAAGAGGAGTGAGACAACATTCCACAGGCAACAATCAACAGCCTGATCAACTCTATGCGAAGAAAATGCCGCACTGCCTGAGGCAAATGGTGGTCACACCAGATACTGACTGGTTTTCTGATCTACGCCGCTACCTTTTTTTTTTAAGGTATCTGTGACCAACAGATGCATATCTGTATTTCCAGTCATGTGAAATCCATAGATTAGAGCATAATGAATGTATTTCAGTTGACTGATGTCCTTATGAACTGTAACTCAGTAAAATATTTGAAATTGTTGCGTTTATGGTTATGTTCAGTATAAAGTAGATTAGTACTTTAATGTTCAACTTGCGAAGGACATTTGAATGAAAGTTAAAAACATTATATATACAAAAGTATGTGGTGACCCCTTCAAATTTGTGGATTTGCCTATTTCAGCCACACCCGTTGCTGACCGGTGTATAATATTGAGCACACAGCCATACAATCTCCATAAACAAACATTGGCAGTAGAATGGCCTTACTGAAGAACTTAGTGACTTTCAATCTGGCACGGTCATAGGACGCCACCTTTCCAACAAGTCAATTGGTCAAATTTCTGCCCTGCTAGAACTGCCCCAGTCAACTGTAAGTGCTATTTTTGTGAAGTGGAAACCGATTAAATAAATACAATAATCTTCACAGGATGGTGAAAGTGCAAGGTGATGAGCTTGATGCTCTTTTCCAATAAATATCAGTGGACTTATTCTGGTGACAGTACGATACTTGGCTGCAGTTTGACAAATTTAAATATTTGCTCATGTGTACCAGAGAGCTGTTGCTAGAGCACACCTGCCAATACCAGAGTATGCACATTTTTTGTGACAAAACCATCAGAGTTGAAAATGCAATGGAAACCCATTTAACTTGTCTTTTTATATGGTACATTGGAATTTAAACCCAAAAGTTATTTTTATGTGCGCTATGTCATCACGCACAGACTTTTATCCGCAACAAGTTAATTTGACTGAAACACATCTCTGTGGGAGAATGTGCATATTTTATTATTGTGGATTTTAGAATATTTACATGAAAATCTGTCACCAACTGGAAGACTACCGTAGGTAGTGACATCTTCACAAAGTAACTATTGCAAAACAGGAAACCCTCGTCACACCACCAGGATGTGGCATTATTTTGCCACCGAGGGGAGCCAAAGTTTCGTAGGTGAATCAGTACGGTTACACGCACACAGTAATGCGATTATTCTGGATAGTCAGATTAATATAATAGTTCGATTAAAACGTTTACATGCTTTGCAAGAGTAAATATTTCCTAGTAATTTTGTTTACGTGGACACATCTGAAAACAATCATCAATTAAAATAAACATAACAGCGACCATGTTATTTTTGAGAACTATATTTGATTCTGAGTTCGGACATATCAAGTGAAAACTATTTCTAAAACGCATATGTTAAATTGTTCACAACTCGCGCTAAAGAACGAGGCATGCGCTACTGGTGTTGGCACATGCGCAGATCAACTACACTGCTGGAACTCCAAATAAGGTGTTTACCTGTCCTAATAATTCGAAAGATTGCTCAGAAAACCAGGTATTTTAATCGGCCTATGCTTACTTTGATTTTGACTTTACACTGATTTAAGATTAACAGAGTAAGGTGTTTACATGACTATTGCATAATCTGCCTACTGCCATAATCAATTTAATATACGATTATTCCTGTGCATGTAAACATGGCTAATATTTCACTCAGGAAAGGAGGAATATGGAGAGAAATGATCTAGTAAATCATTCAGTTCCCCTAAAACAGACAAAGACAGACAAACAAACAAGCTAAAGTGTTTTATCATGCTCACATAGAAATACATGGATATTGCATTGATAAATGATAACAAAACATTCAAGATAAAATACATGTGAAAAACATGACAATTTTTGCATTAACGTTTGGAGATACTCAGAGTTGTGTTGATTAGTTGGCAAAAGTAAGGTATGGATGAATGTTTATCTTACAGACAGACAGACAGATGCACACATACATATGAACACACATACACACAAACATAAAACTAGAGAGTGACAGCGTACAGCAACATTTATATTTAAATATTCAAATTCAGGTAGCTTTTTTAATCAGGTAAGTGCCATTTCTGAACTGTTAACCCTCACAAGTCTGCCGGCCCTGGAGGCTCCCTAGCCGTACCCTCAGAGCATGTGCAGACCAGCTAGCTGTTGTGTTCTCTGACATTTTCTTTGTTCTGTTCATCTTTCCCTCCATCATGACTAGTCTCCCAATCCCTGCCACTGAAAAACATCCCGACAGCATGATGCTGCCACCACCATGCTTCACCGTAAGGGTGGTGCCAGGTTTCCTCCCGATGTGACGCTTGGCATTCATCTTGGTTTCATCAGACCAGATAATCTTGTTTCTCATGGTCTGAGAGTCCTTTAGGTGCCTTTTTGGCCAACTCCAAGCGGTCATGTGCCTTTTACTGAGGGAGTGGCTTCCGTCTGGTCACTATACCATAAAGGCCTGATTGGTGGAGTGCTGCAGAGATATTTGTCCTTCTGAAAGGTTCTCCCATCTCCACAGATGATCTCTTGAGTTCTGTCGAGTTCTTGGTCACTTCCCTGACCAAGGTCCTTCTCCCCTGATTACTCAGTTTGGCCGGGCGGCCAGCTCTAGGAAGAATCTTGGTGGTTCCAAACTTCTTCCCTTTGAGAATGATGGAGGCCACTGTGTTCTTGGGGACCTTCAATGCTGCAGACATTTTTTAGTACCCTTCCCCAGATCTATGGACAATTCCTTCGTCCTCATAGCTTTGTTTTTGCTCTGACATGCACTGCCAACGTTGGGACCTTATATAGACAGGTTTGTGCCTTTCCAAATCATGTCCAATAAATAGAATTTACCACAGGTGGACTCCAATCAAGATGTAGAAACATCTCAGGGATGATCAATGGAAACAGGATGTGCCTGAGCTCAATTTCTAGTCTCATATTAAAGGGTCAGAATACTTATGTAAATAAGGCATTTGTGTTTTTTACACATTTGCAAAAAATTCTAAAAACCTGTTTTCCCTTCGTCATTATGGGGTATTGTGTGTAGATTGATGAGGATTTTGTTTTATTTAATCAATTTTAGATTAAGGCTGTAACATAATAAAATGTGGAAAAAGTCAAGGGGTCTAAATACTTTCTGAATGCACTGTACACGTAAGTATGAAACGTAAAAGTAGAAATGTCAAATTCCTTATTAAGAAAATCAAACAGCAGGATGTTCATGTTTTTATTTATTTATGGCTACCCAGAGCCACACTCAGGCGTAATACACAAACAAAGCATTTGTGTTTAGTGACTTCGCCAGATCAGAGGGATGATCAGGGATGATCAGGGATGTTCTCTTGATAAGTGTGTGAATTGGACCATTTTCCTGTCCTGCTGAACACAAAAAATTTGGGTGGCAGGGAAAATGTATGGAGTAAAAAGTACATTATTTTCTTTAGGAATGTAGTGGAGTAAAATAAAAAATTGTCCAAAATATAAATAGTAAAATACAGATACCCCCGAAAAAACTACTTATAGTATTTTAAAGTAGTTTTAGTTAAGTACTTTACACCACTGATGAGGGCAAGGGAGTTTGAAGACTGCAAATGTAAATGTCGTAAAATAAACAAGCGGGAGGGGACGTCAACCAAACAAATACACATAGCGCAATGTTTGTCATTTAATATTTAATCCCGAGCGCAGGGATTTCGGTTTCCGCACGGTGCATTTTCCTGGATGCTGCGAAAACAGGATTAGGGAGGGTTGAACGGTGTAACAGCACGCCCTATATAACACAAGTAACTGTTATGTATATTGTCACTATTGAACCGACATAGCTAGGTAAACGAAATTTATCGTCCTATTACACCAGTTGTAAAACTAGTCTTTGTAATAGCTAAATATTTAATTGAAATGGAGCGCTGGAAAGGCAGAGTAGCTCTAGTGACTGGAGCCTCGGTCGGGATTGGAGCGGCTGTTGCACGGGCACTTGTTCAACACGGCATGAAGGTTGTCGGATGTGCCAGGAATGTTGACAAAATAGAGGTGAGCAAATATAAAACAATGTAAAAGTGAGAACTGTCGCAATCACTTATAGTAAGTAGTACGCTACAACAGTTCCTCGAATGTTTGATGTGCGCCAAATGACCAGTTTGCAGCTAGTTGACAGTGGCTAGCTAGCTATTTTTTCCCACTGGATTATCTATGATACAGTAGCTAGCGTTGGCTAGCCTTGAGTAAAAAATACACATTTGTGATTGACTTTGTTGGACTAGCAAATTGAAATAAATGTCACCGATTAAACATATTTTACGCAATCCTTACATGCGAGTTGCATTAATGTAATGCAATTTGCTGTCATATTTCTTGGTGTTTTTTTTGTTTAATCACAGCGATTGCTCACTGCACTTAATGTAGCCTAAAGGCTGCTATCCAGTCCTGGCATTTCCTATGAAATCTCCATGCACCTTTTTAAAGAACATTTTCAATACATTTCCCAGTTTTTAACTACATAGCTAGTAGTCACTAGTATTTATATCTTGTTCAGTTATACACGGTCTCTCTTTCCTCAGATTTAAACAGATGTGGCATATCTTGTCAACATTGTATCACTCTCTTCTAAAACAAATGAATATTTTGTAAAACTACTGAAGTGTTGTTTGCAGTGTTACAAACACACACAGTACTATCCAGATTGTGCAACAGGCTTCTTTAGCCCTCCACCCATTTTGCTGATCACATGGCCTTCTGGTCATGTCAATCGTAACTGATCCAGGTTAGGGCAGAATGGTCCCCAATCCATGACATTTGTAAAACTGCACAGACACTTAGCCTAGTTCCTCAGATTAATCAGAAACTAGTGCAGTGACTGAGCCATTACAGGGAGTTGCAACCTATAGCCTAGACCAGCCCTACCTTCCTCCATTCATAAGGAAGACCCTCCACTATGAAAAGTTTGGAGTTGTTCCATTGCTTAGCTACAACAAATTATAATTCTATTGCATCTTATTAGTCTACAAGTCACTACCTTTTGATGGTTTTGTTGATTGACAAGTTTTGACACCTTGCTTGACCACAAAACAAATTGTTAAAAATACATTACTCAATAGGCTATTTGTTCTGTATTAGAATAGGCTTGGTTTTAGACAAGATTCCATTGGCACTTTTACAACCACAGGCCAGCTCTAGTTGGCCAAATATTTGGCCAAGTGAGGGAAAGATGTCAGATTGTGTGGAGGCTGGAGGGTGAAGACGGAGCGACAAGCGTTCAACTCCCCCTCTCTGGGACAGACTGCGTCACTTTTATGAGGCCTCTGAGCGTTGTCTGTGTTTGAGCTGAAGGGAAGGTGGGACAAAGCTGGCATTGTACCCCCTCTACGATGCCCACACTGGGGACTGGCTGTAACAGTGCCAAGAAAGGTATGCCCTGACTTAGTCGGGCTTGTAAATTAGGGCTCTTTCACATATCTCTGTATGGTCTGGATCCTAGAGTGTTTGGTACCCAGATCTGCGCTATAAAGGATGTGTGAAATGCAAACGAACCCTAGCTGAAACGAATCCTGGA